>NC_133506.1:34493636-35093863 GCF_049354715.1 Callithrix jacchus | reverse complement strand
CTGATCTTGGTTGTAAGAGTACTGTAATCCATAACCTCATAAAATGATAAAGTCTAGTGTTGCTTCTAATTATATAGTTGGTAAAAAAAAATAAATTCAATAAAAGGGATGTTTTCAAGGTTATATATCTTGTTCATATCAGACTTTAGACTCAACTCTCATTCAGTAGTTATGTCATGATACACTATATGTATATGCATCTGCATGCATATTGTTTATGCTTGTCTGTATACTCATGTATGCACAGTGAGTAAATGTGTGTTTGCGTGTGCATGCATGTCAGGTGGAAAGTGAGACCATCAGCCTTATCACAGACAATTTCATGATTGAAGCTTCTAAAAAGAAATCATTTCAGCTGTTATGGTGGCCATGGAACTGCCATGCTCTGATCTCCCTCAGGGGAATCTGCTGAGGAAAGCATGGGTGGTTGACAGCTCCAGCTGCCACAACTTTGAATCCACGCATCAACTAATGTCAGGCAACTTCCCCTGAGTGATCCCAGCCAAGATAGAGCACATCAGAGAGTATCCGAATAGGCCTATTCCTGCCCTACTCAGGATCCTGTTCTTGAGCGACTTTGCTGCAGAAACTCCCCATGGGCCTGGCCGGAACTTTGTCAGAACTGTGTCACTGTGTGAACTTTCTCCTGCCCAATCCTTCTCTTCTCTGTCCTTCCTTGGGATGTATTACCTGAATCATGGTCTGAAGACTCTACCTAATTTCACTTTCTCCATTCATACTGCACAAATGTCCCCCACCCCCCTCAACCCAAATAAATCTCTTGCCTGTCTCCTCTTTGTGTCTGTTTCTTCAAGGATCCAAACTGACCCAACTGATCCACCTGTTACTTGAATCTCTGAGACTCACAGGCCACTCTACTCTAAACCTGTGTGTGGCCCAGGCCTGCTTTTCATCGCAGCTCCATTGTGTATGATGTTCCCCAACCCTCCCTGCTTCCCGGCTTGCTGTTCCAGCATCCACAGCAGCCTCGCTTGGACGTGGAGCACAAACACAGTGCCAGAAACAGGGCTTGACCCCGGTCCTCAGCTAGTCTTCTTGTCCGGCTGCATGACCTGCTCCCTGGGACTTCAAGGGACTCAGATAAATGTTCTCTGGAAGCTGGCAGAATGGCGCATGGATGTGGAGGGGTTAGGGAAGTCCCATCTCCTTAAAGCCGAAAGAATCATGGTGTATGGAGCTATAACGGACTTCCTGCTGCCCAGAACCAATTGCAGCTTAGTCCACACCCTGGAGGTGAACGAACTGGCATGCAAGTGTAAAGTGACAGCAATTCTGAAAAGGGCTAAACCCAGATACTGTCATTTAATAATTCATTCCTGAGTAGCTGCAGTGAGCTAGGTACCGAGTTCAGTTCTCCACCTGCATTCTCACCTCTAATTACAGCATCTATTTTATAAGGGAAAGTCTGTCATCATTCCCTCCTGATAGCTAAAGATACTGAACTTTAGAAAAGCTAAATCTTCTGCCAAGGACATCCCACTAGGAACTCTGCACATCTGACCCCAATATCTGTGAGTTTAAGCAGTACATTAAATCGACGCATCTCTGAAACAAACCAGGGACAAGTTCACAGGAGACAAGCAGAGTGATGGGGCAGTAGCTGGTAGTGACACTGGGCTTTGCGTGGCTCTCTTAGAGAACAGGAAGTGCAGGAAGCCTGGGCGAGAGACACAGCCCTGGGGAAGAGAGGCCCTGCCTTGACAAGGCTAGCATGTTGTAGGTCCTGACCCAGACCCTGCAGGGCAACAGGGAATCACCCAGAATCAAATCCGCAGAATGACAGAGTCATGGCCTCCCTACAGTGATGGAGACATTGAGACCAGAGAGAGGAAGGGAGGCTCCCCAAGGACACAATGCTGAGCAGAGGCTGAGCTCAGCCCAGTGGCTGAAAGGGCAAGCCCTTCACTGCATTAGCATTCTCCAGGCCTTGGGGTGTTAAGGCCCAGGAGACCAGAGGGCGAAGGTCAGGATACATCCTTAGAAGAGAGCTTGACAACAGAAAACCTTCCTTCCTTTGGGTCCCTGCCCTCCCCTGAGATAAATATTTTATGGTTCAGGAGTGGTGAAGTCAGACCAGATTTATTTTTCCTTTGTTTCCTGGGGCTTGCAATGAAAGGGCTGTAACGTGTCTCAACTGCTTCCTGGCCTTCCAGGGTTTTATTGTTCACCTTCTTATTTCAGAGACCCTTATCCTGGTTTCGAAGGGTTCCCAGCTTTTCCCAACTGTCAGAGCAGAAGCCCATGGCTGAATCCTGTTTCTAAACCCAAACCGTGTGGCTCAATACTGAGCCCCTCATCACTCACTCATGCACACAAATGTATGCACACAGGCGTGCACATGCTCCAGAACCAGCCTATCCAGCCTGGCATGACTCAACCACAGCCAAATTGTTTTTTTTAAAGATTCTCATCTCCACCTTCTGATTTCCTTTGCCTTCCAAGTGAATAACTGAACCCATAGAGATGCCTGGTCTACTGCCCCCATCATCAAAGTCTCTTGTTTTCTCCCTTCAAGGCTAAAGGGACTATCACATGAAAAATAGTTTTCAGTAAGCACTAGTGCCAGGCTTTATGCTGACTACTTTAGGTAAATTTCTCATGTAATATGCACAAAGATACCTATGAGACTATTAGTCCAATTTTACAGACTAAAAAATAGAAAGCAAGCTCAGAGAGGTTAAATAGCTCACTCAGGGTCATAGAGCTAGGAAAGAACAGAGTGGGGTTTTATTTCTTAACACCAGGAAAGTAAAGCTGGAGAATTAGGAAGTTTTGTAGCTATAATGGGCTTCTGACAAAATTAGAGGGAGAGAAAAGTCTGATTCCAATGATTTATGTCCAGGAGAGTATGTTTCTGAAACAAACAATGAGTGAAACAGACAATTTCACGAAAGTCTAATACTGCAAGGAATTTGGTGAACTGAAGCATGCCCTCTGTGCCTTAGGTATGCAAGTAAAGGAAGCCTAGACCCCTTTGGGTTTTCATGATAGTTTCTCAACTGTGTCATGGCCTGAATCTTGGGAAATAAATATTTGATAGAACAACTTAAAAAGGGGTGGGCACTCAAGAGAGAGAGTCCATGTCAAAAACAGAAACTTAGAAGGAAGACATGGACCAATGTATTAGGGAAATAGCATACGGTAAGAATAGTTGAAGGTAGAGCCGAGCAAATACTAAAAGTTTAGGGTAAGAGTTAGACCTTAAGGGCACGATAAGAAGTAAATTTTATTCTATACGCAGAGGGGCCCTGTGGCAAGACTCGGCCTGAGAATAACCTGTTTAAATTGTCACTTTCAATAGCTCACTCTGGCAGAGATTCTGATTAAAATGGGGAATTTGGCCATCCAGCCCTATTGCAACGATCGCATTTGGAAGAAAATGAGGCCTCAGGAAAGGTGACAGAATCAGCAATGGCACAAAGGAGCCTAGGATTCAGAAGTTCATGACCTAGAAGATGCCGTATGTCCCTTTGGGAAGTCAAGTTTTCCTAAACAAGGACGCTTCAATCCTGGGAAGTAATGACAGTTAGCATGTATTGGGTGCTTACGGCATAAACACTAAATTCTATACAACAACCTGGTGATGACTGTTGTAATCACCACTTTGCCAATGAGAAAACAGGCTTAGAAAGATGAAGTGACTGAATTTCAAGGCAAGATATTCTGAGTCAAAATCCAGATATATTTATCCACATTTGTCAGAGCTAGAAATTGGAAGCAAAGGGTGTGGAGGATGTTAGTAGCTCTCTGCATTCAGGAAGAGTGGCCTGATGAGAAGTTATTAGGTTGGTAAGTTATCGCGGTTTTTGCCATTGAAAGTAATTGTGAAAACTGCAATTTCTTTCGCACCAACCTAATATCTTCTGCAGGTCTAACCCAAGGTTTCTCAGTGCCAATACTATTGACATTTGGGGCCAGATATTCCTCTGTTGGGGGTTGTCTTGTGCATTCCAGGATTCCACCTACCAGATGCCAATAGCACTGTTGCCTCTCAAGCTGTGACAACCAAAACTGTCTTCAAACTTTCCCAAATGTCTCCTGGAGTGGGGTAGGGGGGTAAAATCACTCTCTGCTGAAAACCGCTCATCTAATCTTATCTCAGCAGTGAAATCTATTAAAATCTGTGCTTTAGTGAGGAGCTCTAGGCAGTACAGTAGCTAATCATTGTTACTCGAAGCCAAAAAAAAAAAAAACCCTTGCCTGCATATTTTTACTGCCGAGTTTCTGGGTGGTGAGCTCCACTCTTCAAAAGCTACTTCCACCTTCTGTCTTGCCTATCAGGGAGGGCCAAAATTTGAAGGAGGAGAAAAAAGTCTTCTCTGGAATCCAGAATGTACTTACATGAATTAAAGGGTTCAGAGTTTAAGTGGGCAATTCTGAGTTAATCACTTGAGAGCCCAAATTAGCTCTACTTTTCTGCATATTAACTCCCCTTAGGTGCCCTGTTTTATGATTTAATGATGTCTAAGTCTGAAGTGCTTCAAAGCTGAAGAATTTGTACACTCCCTACGGCAGTTTCTACCTCCTTTGAGCTACAAGTCCACTGAAGCCTTTGGCTCTACACCCTCCTTCAGGCCTTGCCTTGGGGGTCACCATAGGCAGAGTTTGGGCAAGCCCAGGGCTGTGGGTTAGGTCCCAGGGAGTGGGTCTGTAATTTAGGAGAGTTTAGCAGAAGAGATGGAGGAGAGAGGGTGAGATGCTTAATGAGATTCTGCTGCTCCATTTCTCTCTTGTAAGATAGATGTTCATTTTACATTTGATCCTTTCTGCAACAAGGATTCATTTTATATTTAACATTTACATGGAAAGTGGCAGTATTTCCCTGGCCTCTAAAGACCTGCTATTAAATTGATGGTGGACACTAAAAATAACAGAATCATAGAATTGAAAAACCATGGAATAGATAAATGCCACTTACATGTAAAAAAAAAAGATACAAATGTAAAAATGTATAAAGATAAATACTTTTTAGAGATAAATGCATATAAACACATACTATCCCCAGAAGGTAGAACTAGTTATCTCCATTTTACAGATGAGGAAATCAGGGTTCAAAGTACTTAAGCTGGCTGGACGTGGTGAGTCACGCCTGTAATCCCAGCACTTTGGGAGGCCGAGGCGGGTTGGATCAGGAAGTCAGGAGATTGAGACCATCTTGGCCCACATGGTGAAACTCCAACTCTTCTAAAGTGCAAAAAAACTAGCCCGGCATGGTGGCATGCGCCTGTAGTCCCAGCTACTTGAGAGGCTGAGGCAGGGGAATCACTTGAACCCAGGAGGCGGAGGTTTCAGTGAATGGAGATCATGCCACTGCACTCCAGCCTGGCAACAGTGAGACTCCATCTCAGAAAAAAAAAGTGATATCCCCAAGGTCACACAATAGGTGGAAGAGGAGGACTCAGCCCCAGGCAATCTGGTCGCTGCATCCCATTATTTGGAATCCATCTTTACTTTAAAAGCCACCAAACCTCAGCAGGTTCCAGTTCCTAGCTACCTAATACTATCCTTCTTCCTGCCCAAATGGGACTCCTTGGCCTCATGTGTGCCAAGTTCACTCCTACCAATACGTAATCATCCTTGATCCTCAGCCTCTCTCTCTGAGTTTGTCTTTAAAAATTAGGTTAAATAGCCCTGATAGGGTTGCATAAAAGGCAAAAGGAAATATTCCATGAAGTCCCTGGCATGGTGCATGACACCTAGTAAAAACAGCATAAACTTTATATAGCTCTGAGTATGTGCCAATCCCTATTCTATGTGCTTTGTGCATATTTACTCATTTTATCCTCAAAACACACCTCTGAAGGAGGTCTAAAATATCCCCTAATGAGGGAAGTGGAGCAAAAAGAGGTTACATGACTTCTCTGAGGTCACATGACTAACAAGGGGCAAAGCTAGTATTTGAGCCCAGACCATCTGGTCTCGGCATCCACAGTTCTGTAGCTCTACTCAGTAAACGTGTACCATCTTTCTCCTTTTTCTTCTTACCAATCTCCTACAGAATGTCTCCTCTTCAACTGTAATGTGACAGCTACTACAGAATGCTTTACTACATTTTCATGCATTTGTCTTAATTACCCAACGGACTGAAATTCCTCCAAAATATTTACATTCCAACAGTAGCACAATTTTTGTTTTGTAAATTATACTTGAGTTAAGCAGTAAGATGTTAAATGTAAAAGTACTAAGGTGAGACTCCAAGTGACTCCAGCAAGCTTTGGACTCATGGTCACTCTGTGCAGCCCAAGGGAGCTGTCCCATCCTGGAGTGTTTTGCCTCAACTTCCAATAGAAAGTTTTCTCCTTTCTAGACAGGGGGAGTTCTTAGAGCCAGAAGTCAGGTTGAGCAGAGGTAAGGGAGCCACTTCAGCATCAAGCCACCAAAAGTCTAATGTGTACAGGGTAGAGGCAAGGAAAACAAGAAAGTACAAGTAGAGCATGACACCACATAAGACATTTACTCTCAAAAAAAAGAGTTCAAATAAAAGACACTGGCTGATATGGTTTGGCTCAGTGACCCCACCCAAATCTTACCTTGAATTGTAATAATCCCCAGGTATCAAGGGCGGGACCAGGTGGAGCTAACTGAACCATGAGGGTGGTTTCCCCCATACTGTTCTCGTGATAGTGAGTTCTCATGAGATCTGATGGTTTTACGAGGTGCTTCTCCCTTTGCTGGCACTCATTTCTCTCTCCTGCTGCCCTGTGAAGAGGTGCCTTCTGCCATGATTGTAAGTTTCCAGAGGTCTCCTCAAACATGCAGAACTATGTGTCAATTAAACCTCTTATCTTTATAAATTACCCAGTCTTGGGTATTTCTTCACAGCAGTGTGAGAACAGACTAAGCCACTGGGCAAGTCATCCCAGGTGAGATAGGTAACAGATGATTTTTCTTTACTTACAGGGCAACCCATATGGGTCAATGCTAAAAAGGTTTGCTCCAGAGAATGAACCATAGAAATCATCTCTGGATGTGAGTAATCTCTGGATGCTTCCGCATTGTAGAGTACAATACAAATATTGGCTCCTACTTCTACCGCCATGGTTGCTGCTAACAAGCAGCATTCACTAGTGAGACATGAGGAAGTTTCTATTGCGTGCAGCTATAATCATAGTTGACATTTATTGGGCATTTGCTATGTGCCAAGAACTATTCCGAGCACTTTGTTCTCATGAACTCCTTTAGCTGTCCCTTCAACTCCATGATGTAGAGAGTGTAACCAGCATTGCTCTTGGACCTGAAAAAGAGAAGCTCATCTCCTGGGCCCTGAACTTGCATTTTATGAGCACACACACAACAATATATTTATGGAAACCTCATAGTGGGGCTCCTTGGACAAATGGCTGATTCTAGGACAGGAGAAAAAAAATACACAAGATAAGCCTATAGCATCACATAGTGCTTAAAAGTAAAGTACAATTAAAAAAAAATTAAAAAACAAGAAGGAAGGCAATGTAAAGTCACTGTCTAAAACATTTAGCTCCTCCAGGAAAGGGTATGAAGTAGCAGAGATGAGTCTTGGCTGCATGGATTAAGTTTCATTTCTCATTCTGTTTTCCTTCCTGCAGATAAAACATGTTCAGAGAAAAGAAAGGAAAAAAATAGTTCAGTACACTAGGCAAATAGACATGAAGCCTATATGTGCATTCCACATCTATTTTTCATTTTTCTCATATATGTGAGACTTCAGGAGCAGCCTACAAGACTACATCTGGTAAACTAAAAATAGAAATTGGAAAATTAAAAAATACAAATAAAGAAAATGAAGGCACTGCTCTAACAATGTTAAAAGAAAAACAACGCAGTTATGGAGGTATGTCTAAGGGACACAGGACCTAGCTAAAAGGACCTACAGTGGCCAAAGCTGAAACAACTTGAGCAACAGAATGTTTCAAAGTCAGAATGGGGAAAAAGAAGATGGCGCGGTAGGAGCAACTCAGGATTGCAGCTCTCGGTGAAGGCACAGAGGGTGAGTGCAAGCCACATTTCCAGACGGATCTTTGTTGCCCACACAATGAGGAAATTCCCAGGTGTAGGAGAGACACAGGATGCCAGCGCCGCTGTTTTGGCTGATGCGGCCATTTCAGCCAGAGCCGCAGCACAGCGGCACTCCGCATAGAACACACTGGTCTGGGTGCCCTATTAAACCAGCAATCTGAGATGTGGGAGGGCAGATTAGCATATCCATCTGATTAAACGGGACTTGGACAGTGAGCCAGACCAGGAGATTCCCGGGAAGCAACATTTGAGCCGGCGCAGTGGGTCGCTGCACGGGAAATCACACAGATCCCGGTGCCCTATCAGCAGGCAACTGAAACACCTGGGATAGAGTCAACGTTTCAACTTAAAAAAATAAAAGGGCTCTGAGGCAGGGAGTCAGGTGATCGGGCTCAGCGGGTCCCACCCCCACAGGGACAAATAAACGGTGATTTGAAACACTCGGGGGTGAGAGTTTCACTGTGGGCACAGCTGAACCCAGGACGGTGCAGCTTGGTGGGGGAGGAGCATCTGCCATTACCGAGGCATTCTGACCCTACTGAAGTACACTTCCATTGCTGACGCAGCCTGCTGTTGCCAAGGCAACCTGCCATAACAGAGAGACTCCACCAATACAGAGGTGGGCCACTACCACCACAGCAGTTTTAACCACACCCATATAAACAGGACTACAGAGAATTACACTTGGCAGCAGGGCAAAGCCCACAGCAACAGGGCAGAGCCCACAACAGCAGGGCGGAGCCCACGGCAACAGGGCGGACCCCAGGGCAGCAAGGCGGAGCCTCGGCAGTCAAATAGTGACTAGACTGCCTCCTAGCTGGGCAGGACAGTGCAACGGATACTCATAAAGAAAGCCCTAACTCCCTGAGACAGAGCATCTGACGAAAAAAAGGGGTTTTATAAGTTCTGCTGCAGCAGACTTAAATGTACCTGCCTAACAGTCCTGAATGAACAACGGAGCTCACAGCTCAGCACTCGAGCTCCTATAAAGTACAGACCATCTCCTCAAGCAGCTCCCTGACCCCTGTATATCCAAAGAGTCACCTCAATAAGGACTGATCAGACTAACATTTGGCGGGCAGCATACTGGGACAAAGGTAGCAGAAGAAGAAACTGGTAGCATCCCTCACTGTTCCGCAGCTGCTACAGGTATACCCCAGAGAAGCAGGGCCTGGAGTGGACCTCAGCAGTCATACAGCAGTGGGGCTAGATTGTTAGAAGGAAAACTAAGTAACAGAAATACTTCATCATCAACAATCTGGGCATCCACTCAGAGACCCAATCGAAAAGTCAGCAACTACTCAGACAACAGGTGGATAAATCCACAAAGATAGAAAGAAACCAGTGCAAAAGGAGGAAAACACCCGAAACCAGAACACCTCGCCGCCTAGAGAGGACCAAAACTCCTCACCAGCAAGGGAACAAAGCTGGATGGAGAATGAGTGTGATGAAATAACGGAATCAGACTTCAGAAGGTGGGTAATGAGAAACTTCTGTGAGCTAAAAGAACATGTTCTAAATCAATGCAAAGAAACTAAGAACCTTGAAAAAAGATTCGAGGAAATGATAACAAGAATGGACAACTTAGAGAGAATATGAATGAATTGAAGGAGCTGAAAAACACACACGAGAACTTCGCAAAGCATGCACAAGTTTCAACAGCCGAATTGACCAAGCAGAAGAAAGAATATCAGAAGTAGAAGAACAACTCAATGAAATAAAACGAGAAACCAAGATTAGAGAAAAAAGTGCAAAAAGAAATAAACAAAGTCTCCAAGAAATGTGGGACTATGTGAAGAGACCTAACCTATGTTTGATAGGTGTACCAGAATGTGATGAAGAGAATGAATCCAAGCTGGAAAATACTCTTCAGGATATTATCCAGGAAAATTTCCCCAACCTAGCAAGGCAGGCCAATATTCAAGTCCAGGAAATACAGAGAACACCACAAAGATATTCCGCAAGAAGAGCAACCCCAAGGCACATAATCGTCAGATTCAACAGGGTTGAAATAAAGGAGAGAATACTAAGGGCAGCCAGAGAGAAAGGTCTGGTCACCCACAAAGGGAAGCCCATCAGACTCACAGCAGATCTCTCGGCAGAAACTCTACAAGCCAGAAGAGAGTGGGGGCCAATATTCAACATCCTTAATGAAAAGAACTTTCAACCCAGAATTTCATCTCCAGCCAAACTGAGCTTCATAAGTGAAGGAAAAATAAAATCCTTTGCAAACAAGCAAGTACTCAAAGATTTTGTCACCACCAGGCCTGCTTTACAAGAGCTCCTGAAAGGGGCACTACACATAGAAAGGAACAACCAATACCAGCCATTCCAAAAACATACCAAATGCTAAAGAGCATCAACAAAACAAAGAATCTGCATCAACTAATGGGCAAAACAGCCAGCTAGCATCAAAATGGCAGTATCAAATTCACACATAACAATATTAACCCTAAATGTAAATGGGCTAAATGCACCAATCAAAAGACACAGACTGGCAAATTGGATAAAAAACCAAAACCCAAGGGTGTGCTGTATCCAGGAAACCCATCTCACATGCAAGGATACACAAAGGCTCAAAATAAAGGGATGGAGGAAGATTTACCAAGCAAATGGAGAGCAAAAAAAAGCAGGAGTTGCAATTCTCATCTCTGATAAAATAGACTTTAAAGCAACAAAGATCAAAAGAGACAAAGACGGTCATTACATAATGCTAAAAGGATCAATACAACAAGAAGAGATAACGATCCTAAATATGTATGGACCGAATACAGGAACACCCAGATATATAAGGCAAGTTCTTAACGACTTACAAAGAGACTTAGACTTCCACACAATAATAGTGGGAGACTTTAACCCTCCACTGTCAATATTAGACAGATGAACCAGACAGAAAATTAACAAGGATATTCAGGGCTTGAACTCAGACCTGGAACAAGCAAACCTGATAGACATTTACAGAACTCTCCACCCCAAATCCACAGAATATACATTCTTCTCAGCACCACATCACACCTACTCTAAAATTGACCGCATAATTGGAAGTAAAGCACTCCTCAGCAAATGCAAAACAACTGAAATCATAACAAACAGTCTCTCAGACCATAGTCCAATCAAGTTAGAACTCAGAATTCAGAAACTAACTCAGAACTGCACAGCTTCATGGAAACTGAACAACTGGCTCTTGAATGTTGACTGGATAAACAATGAAATGAAGGCAGAAATAAAGAAGTTCTTTGAAACCAATGAGAATGAAGACACAACATACCAGAATCTCTGGGACACATTTAAAGCAGTCTCCAGAGGATAATATATAGCAATAAATGCCCATATGAGAAGAGTGGAGAGATCCAAAATTGATACGCTATTGTCAAAATTGAAAGAGCTAGAGGAGCAAGATCAAAAAAAAAAAATCAAAACCTAACAGAAGACAAGAAATAACTAAGATCAGAGCAGAACTGAAGGAGATAGAGACACGAAAAACTCTTCAAAAAAAATCAATAAATCCAAGAGCTGGTTTTTTTGAAAACATCAACAAAATAGACAGACCACTAGCCAGACTGATAAAAAAGAAAAGAGAGAACAACCAAATAAATGCAATAAAAAACGATAAAGGGGAAATCACCACAGATTCCACAGAAATTCAAACCATCATCAGAGAATATTACAAACAACTCTATGCACATAAACTAGTAAACCTGGAAGAAATGGATAAATTCCTGGATTCCTGTGTCCTCCAAAGCCTAAACCAGGAGGAAGCTGAAACTATGAATAGACCAATAACAAGGTCTGAAGTCGAGGCAGCAATTAAGAGCCTACCACACAAAAAAAGCCCAGGACCAGACGGGTTCACAGCCAAATTCTACCAGACACACAAAGAGGAGCTGGTACCATTCCTTCTGAAACTATTCCATATAATCCAAAAAGAGGGAATCCTTCCCAAATCATTTTATGAGACCAACATCATGCTGACACCAAAACCCGGCAGAGACTCAACAAGAGAAGAAAACTTCAGGCCAATATCCATGATGAACATAGATGCAAAAATCTTCAATAAAATACTGGCAAGCCGATTGCAACAGCCCATCAAAAAATTTATCCATCATGATCAAGTAGGATTCATCCCAGGGATGCAAGGCTGGTTCAACATACGCAAGTCTATCAACGTAATTCACCACATCAACAGAACCAAAAACAAAAACCACATGATTATCTCAATTGACACAGAGAAGGCATTTGACAAAATTCAACAGTCCTTTATACTAAAAACCCTCAATAAACTCAGTATTGATGGAATGTATCTCAAAGTAATAAAAGCTATTTACAACAAACCAACAGCCAATATCATACTGAATGGGAAAAAACTGGAAGCATTCCCTTTGAAATCCGGCACTAGACAAGGATGCCCTCTCTCACCACTCCTATTCAATATAGTACTGGAAGTTCTAGCCAGAGCAATCAGGCAAGAAAAAGAAATAAAGGGTATTCAAATAGGAAAGGTGGAAGCCAAATTGTCTCTATTTGCAGACGACATGATAGTATACCTAGAAGACCCCATCGCCTCAGCCCCAAAACTCCTGAAACTGATAAGCAACTTCAGCAAAGTCTCAGGATATAAAATCAATGTGCAAAAATCACAAGCATTCCTCTACACCAATAACAGACTTAAAGAGAGCCAAATCAAGAATGAACTGCCATTCACAATTGCTACAAAAAGAATAAAATACCTAGGAATACAACTTACAAGGAACGTAAGGGACCTCTTCAAGGAAAACTACAAACCACTGCTCAACGAAATAAGAGAGGACACAAACAGATGGGGAAACATTTCATGTTCATGGTTAGGAAGAATCAATGTCGTGAAAATGGCTATACTGCCCAATTTATAGAATCAATGCTATCCCCATCAAGCTACCATTGAATTTCTTCACAGAACTGGAAAAAACCACCATGAACTTCATATGGAACCAAAAGAGAGCCCGCATAGCTAAGTCAATTCTAAGCAAAAAGAACATAGTGGGAGGCATCACACTACCGAACTTCAAACTATACTACAAGGCTACAGTAATCAAAACAGCATGGTACTGGTACCAAAACAGAGATATAGACCAATGGAACAGAACAGAGGCATCGGAGGCAACACAACACATCTACAACCATACAATCTTTGATAGACCTCACAAAAACAAGCAACATGGAAAGGATTCCCTGTTTAATAAATGGTGTTGGGAAAACTGGCTAGCCATGAGCAGAAAGCAGAAACTGGACCCCTTCCTGACACCTTACACTAAAATTAACTCCAGCTGAATTAAAGACTTAAACATAAGACCTGGCACCATAAAAACCCTAGAAGAAAATCTAGGCAAAACCATTCAGGACATAGGAGTAGGCAAGGACTCCATGACCAAAACACCAAAAGCATTGGCAACAAAAGCCAAAATAGACAAAAGGGACCTAATCAAACTCCACAGCTTCTGTACAGCAAAAGAAACAGTTATTACAGTGAATTGGCAACCAACAGAATGGGGAAAAAATTTGCAGTTTACCCATCTGACAAAGGGCTGATATCCAGAATTTACAAAGAACTCAAACAGATTTACAGGAAAAAAACAAGCCCATTCAAAAATGGGCAAAGGATATGAACAGACACTTTACAAAAGAAGACATACATGAGGCCAACAAACATATGAAAAAATGCTCATCATCACTGGTCATTAGAGAGATGCAAATCAAAACCACATTGAGATACCATCTCACACCAGTTAGAATGGCAATCATTAAAAAATCTGGAGACAACAGATGCTGGAGAGGATGTGGAGAAATAGGAACACTTTTACACTGTTGATGGGAGTGTAAATTAGTTCAACCATTGTGGAAGACAGTGTGGCGATTCCTCAAGGCCTTAGAAATAGAAATTCTATTTGACCCAGCAATCCTATTACTGGGTATATATCCAAAGGACTATAAATCGTTCTACTATAGGGACACATGCACATAAATGTTCATAGCAGCACTGTTTAGAATAGCAAAGACCTAGAACCAACCCAAATGCCCAACAATGATAGCCTGGACTGGGAAAATGTGGCACATATACACCATGGAATATTATATAGCAATCAAAAATGATGAGTTCGTGTCCTTTGTAGGAACATGGATGAATCTGGAGAACATCATTCTCAGCAAACTGACACAAGAACAGAAAATGAAATACCGCATATTCTCACTCATAGGCGGGTGATGAAAAATGAGAACACATGGACACAGGGAAGGGAGTACTACACACTGGGGTCAATTGGGGGGAATAGGGGAGGGACAGCCGGGGGGGAGCTGGGGAGGGATAGCCTGGGGAGAAATGCCAAATGTGGGTGAAGGGGAGGAAGGCAGCAAAACACACTGCCATGTGTGTACCTATGCAACTATCTTGCATGTTCTGCACATGTACCCCAAAACCTAAAATGCAATAAAAAAATAAATAATCATAATAATAATTACAATTTTGGAAAAGAATGTTTCAAAGTCATATTGGATTATAATCTAAAGTATGAAATAAATATTCATAAGTCTATACTGACATAAATAAATTATTTAATCAATAAATGGAAGAGAAGAGATAAATTTCCTGAACAGAAGAACTCCGAATAATGTATGTAGCTACTGTACCCTTAAGGCGGTAGAGCAAAACTCCTCGGTCTTTAAGTGTAAGCTGTGCATAGTGACTTCCTTCCAAAGAGAATGATGTGAAAAGGAAGAAAAAACAACTTTACAGTGAGGAAACCTGACAAAGACTAACTCAGCCAGGTGATCAAGGTCAACATCAAGAGCCATACGTCCTTTGATGATATGATGCAATGAGAATGGCATCTGTGGTCTTCCTCTCAGAAACCGATAGCTCCAGCCTAATTATGAAAAAAACATCAGACAAATCCTAATTGAGACATTCTACAAAATACCTAGCCAGTGCTCTTGATAACTGCCTAGACCATCAAAAACAAAGCAAGTCTGAGAAACTACTGTCACATCTAGGAGGGTTCTAAGGAGACAAGACTACTAAACGCTATGTGACATTCTGGATAGGATCCTGGAACTAACAAAGGATTTTAGGGGAAAATCAAGAAAATCTGAGTAAAGTATGAACTTAAATTAATAATAACAATATGCCAATGTGGGTCCTTAGTAATAAATGCACTAATGTAAGATGCTAATAAAAGAGAAAAATGAATGTATGGAAACATCTAGCACTTTCATATCTTCAAAAAGTATATCTTTATAATTCTGTAAACCTGAAGGTGTTCTAAAATAAAGTTTATTTTAAAAAAGTTATATATCTCACAATGTCTTTGTCACATGGGAGCCAGTGTCCTACAAAGCCATTCTTATGACTGACAAGATTAAAATCCCAGGGAAATACTCATCACCCCTCTTGCCCAGTGGATGACCTTGAAAGCAAAGGAGACTATATTTGAATGTCATGAGATCTGTGAGTTGTGCTGCTGTCTTCAGAGATGGACACTACTCTGGAGTTGAGGAGGATATGAGATGATACAAAAGATAAATTGATTAGCTTGTCAAATCTTTCTTCTCTTCATGAATGCAATATTCTTTTGTAATGAAGTATCTTTTTCTTGCTTCTTTTTGTGTTCCAATGTTGAGTCTCGAGTTATTCACAAATCAGTCCTGCATTCACAACAGCCCCACAGAGAAGCCATGAAATATTTTGCAATGTTAAGCAATTTGTAGAACTTTGAAATCTGAATATATGTGAGTCTAGACATGACATGCATGAAGCATGATACCACATTTTTACACTGACAACTGCATGAATATTAACTCCTAGAGTTGTGGATTTGTTAGAATTTTTCTACTAAATCTTAACTAAATCATAAATACATTAAAATGCCATTTTATTTAATGTTATTAAATGACACTTTTATGTTTTCCTATTTAAACAATTTTTCCTTTTGCTTTTAGTATTTTTCAATATTTCAGAATACTGACTTCTCTGAAAACCCTTAAAATACATTTTTTGGTTTTTACATTTACATCTTAAAATTCTTCTTACATTTTCAACATTGACCGTTGGCATTTTTTATGGATATAAAATATAAATATACAAAATGTATACATATTTTGAATAAATTACATTTTATGCTATAATCATTCAGGTCATTATTGCCAATAGAACAAACTTATGTGAAAATCTTGATTATAGCAACATGATTAGTGATTTTGCTGAGAAGTCAAAAGAATAAATAAATTTTATGGAATAAATATAAAATAATTTGTGAATAACATGCATCTTTATTTAATAACTCACCCAGGATCTCTGTTTACTAATAGTACACCCAGAATCATGCAATAGTAATTACATTTGGCCATCTTTTATACTTTGATGTGTGTCACTGGTAGAAATATCCTAGTTTTACACATTTTCTTTTTGAAGATGTTTCTGCCAAAGTAGGAGGATAGAAAGTGTTTGATTTCACAGTTTGCTTGTTTGATATATAGCTTTTAAATATGTAGCCATTGCTAGGAGGGTCTTCATCTGTACCCACGCCCTGGCCCTGCACCATTGGAATGGGTCTGGACTGTAAGGATAATTTTACAGACAAGGACACTGACCACTGGTGATCAACTCAACTTGCCTGCTTCAGAATCCTACAGTGGGTAACCCTGGCAGAGGAGGATCCAAACAGGGCAGAGCTCAAGCTCTTCACCACCTGAAAACTGCCTCTCATGGGCTGCTAAGTGATTGCCATCTGGAGGTGGTTTACCTGCTCCCTAATCTGCCTCCTTCAAAAGGTTCCCAAGGCTTCCCTGTAATAGGAATTCTGGATTTAGAGGAAACCGTGTAGAGAAGAAACCCTGAAAATGGGCCTGAGGGTGGGAAACCTCCCCGACACTCCTAAACCATAGCCTCTCTCTTTTATCTTTATAAATGTTAGAGTCCTGTCTCAAATAGCTGTTGAGAAAATATAAAACAACAACAACAAAAGCCCTGAAGATCAACCTTGATGAAGAAAAAATAATCTTTCATCGAAAGGCAAGAGCAAATAGGGTCTCTCCTTTCCCTCACCACATGGAGACCTTTTGCCATCTCTGCATTCTCCCAGTGCCATCTCTCCTGAAAATCCATGTAGGAAAAAGGAAGCAGTGTGGGACCCCATCTCCATCCCCATCTGCTTCTGCTTCTAGTTTCTTTTCCTGAGAGCCCTGGCAATAGTAATTGCTGTCAGGCTGTAATTTAAAGCAAACCAGTGCAAACTTGAACCAACTTTACAGAGGTGATTGATGGGTTGACCTGGATTTTTTTTTTTTTTACTTATATGAGATTCCTGCAAGTAGATATTATGATCTTAACACAGCTAATATTATCCCTTAATCCACTCAACAGCAAATGTTTGGCATCTAGCTTTATAATAAAAGGTATCAATTAGGAGCTGTCGATGTTTTCAGAGGCAATATCTAATTACTGTCACTTGCTATAGGCTATCTTGTTAAAAAATTTGAGCAGAATGAGTAAGTATTCCTGACAAGTTTAATGCATTATTAAAGGTGTAATTACTCAGTTATTGCACTTGTAATCCTAAGTTAATTGTGTGACTTCAAAATTCATCACTTTTATGTTTATTGAACTTTGATAAGTTTGCCCATATCTGATTTATCCCAATGATCCATTATTCCCCTTCTTATTTCAAACTAAATATTTCAGACCAATTGGTTGGAAAGTGAGCAGACTTGGGAACACTGTAGACCCAGAACCAACAACAATGGTTATCTTGTAGGGGGAGGATTAAATGAGGTCTAAAATGCCCACTTACAGGGGAATCCAAAATGAAAATATGGATGTAGGATAAAGCTGGTCCAAGCACATTTTCAGGTGGCCACAAAGTCAGTCATGCGCCATCGACAAAAAGTTGGTGCACGAGTCCTTTGCCACATATTTCTAGTCCATTCCATTAATGTACTATTGATTATCTAACAAAGTTGAAGCCAACCTGTCACAGTGGTGCTGTGCTTCTTGTAACTAAAATTGAGAGAATCCAAATGTTGAAATACTATGAAGACCCCAGTCTTGAGACTGGGCAAAACGTGAGAAAGATCATTCCAAGCAACTTGCAGATACATGCCAAGTGAGGGAGCCAGCACAGCAGAAGAAGCTGGATGGTCAGGCATGGTCATATGCTACCTTCCCCCAGCACAGGAACTTTCTGTCCTTCTTCCTTATTTGATATAGAAAAAAAAAGTGTAAGCAATAGAAAAAAACAAACTCTTTTTCCTACTCTCACACACTCAATGCGGCACAGAACATTTCACCTTTTGTCACCAAAATGTGTGTGGATATTTCCCTACACACCACACAATTCGACAGGCACCAGCTGGGTGCCCCCCAGTTCAATTCAATTTGGGCACTGTCCACCAGGATATAGCATCAGATCTCACAGATTGAGAGCTCGGTCCGCAAGACTGCCCTCACTTCAGATGCTAGTCCTCTAGCCCCAGGTTATGGCCTTTGCTTCTGACCTACCAATAAATCTAGCATTCCCATAACCCCTTTCTGGGTTCAATTAATTTGTTAAGAGTGGCTCAGAGAACTCAAGGAAACATTTTGCTTGTGTTGATTCATGTATTATAAAGGATATGACAAAGGATGCAGATGAACAACCAGGCAGAAAAGGTGCAGAGGGTGAAGTGTGGGGGAAGGGATGTGGAGCTCCATGCCCTCCCCAGGCACACCACCTTCCAGGAACTTGCACATGTTCAGCAGTTTGGAAACTCACTGAACCCTGTCTTCTGGGGTTTCTATGGAAGCTTCATTATAGAGGCATGATTAATTACACCATTGATCATTGATGATCAACTCAACTTTTAGCCTCTCTATCATTCCCAGAGGTCAGGAGTGAGGCTGAAAGTTCCAATGCTCTAATCACATGATTGGTTCCCCTGGCAACCAACCCCATCCTGAGCAATACAGAAACCCAACAAAAGTCACCTCATTAGAACAAAAAACACTTCTATCCCCCAAGGAACTTAGGAGCTCTGTATCAGATGTTCCTACAACTCAAGAAATTGCCTAAGTCTTAGGAGCTCTATGTCAGAAACTGGTATCAAAGACCAAATACTAGAAGAGAAGATTCTCCTAGTACCCATATCTACAAGGGTTGTGTTGGAACTTTGTCTCAGCAAATGGAGGTAGAGACCAAATAGATATTTCTTATTATATCACAGTATCACATTCTTCTCTGACTGTCCTCATACCTCCAGGCAGTGTTTCATCTGAGAGTCCCTTCTACATTTGATAGAATCCTCTGCCTCAGCTTCTCTGAGTTCGCACACCTGAAAATGAGGTTGAGCATCTCCACCTTGCCAGCTTTTGAGAGTCCTTGTGATGTGGAGCCTTTACAAATGTTGCTAGTAAATAGGAAAAATCTTCCTCAGACTGTGGGCAGCTCATGCCCTTCGGGTCCTCAGGAGCTGATGACAGCCTCACTTTCACATCCCGTCCCCTGAACATTCTGCCATCTGTTCCAGAGTACAGCATGTGGTTCAGGGGTGGGAAACAATCTCTAAGACAGCACGCATGGTCTCTTCCTCCCACAATTCCTGCCCTTTGACAGTCCCCCAGCTTTGAGTATAATTGAACCTTAAGACTTACTTGTATCAAATTGGAGTGTTGGGATATCATGCCTGAGATTAGGTCCATGTGAAAAAGAACTGATGTCTGTGGCCAACAGCTGGTGAGGAGCTGAAATCTGCCATCAGTCATGTGACAGAGCACAGGAGTGGATTCTCCCCAGTCAAGACTTGAGATAAGACAACAGCCCAATTCCTGGCATGACTGCATCCTCATGAGAGACCTTGAGGCAGAGGCTCTCGGCTAAGCTGCACTCAAATAGCTGCCAAACAGAAATTGTGAGATAATAAATATCTCTTGTTTTAAGACACTATGCTATGATGTAATTCATTATGCAGCAATTGATAACTAATACAAAGGTCCATCCAAGGGACAAGTTTCTGAAGCCACCTAGATTTATCTAGGGAAACATTATTGCATAGTGCTGAAGAAAATGGTATTTCATGTCTGATATGAGTTTAAAGCCAAGTACCAACACCCTAATTGTTGTGCGACATTGAAAGTTGACTCTGTGGGTCTTCATTAGTTCTTACCTCATGTTGTTGTAAGCATTGAACTAGGCAGTATCTGCAAAATCACTTACTTGGGTAGTTATCACCTTGGTTTTCTTAATTAAGTGATAGTTGTTATTTGTTATCCTCACCTCCAAGTCTTGATAAGACATCCAGGGCTCTTTTGCAGCTCTTGATCTACCATTGCAATTATATTTGATATCCGTTGGCCAAATCTAAAGCCCTTTTCCCTTTTCTTCTTGATATTTAACTCTCTCCTATTTCATTTCCAAGTGTGTGACTCATGGCACAAACTAATTTCTATTCATCTATTTCTGGGTATGAACATGTGATAAGCAATCCCTATCCCTTCGAACAGGTCTTATAGAGACAATTTTTCCAAAATAATAAGACATGATTATTATCCTTGAGTATGATCTTATTCTAGTGGGAGAAACAGACACACAAACACAAATTTACAGCATAAAATAATGAAGACTGTTAAAATGGTGGCATGAGTTGTTCTTGGTGCACAGAGGCAAGACCCAGAAAATTTGAGTCTTAAGAATAAACAGGTATTTCCCAAAGAAAATGAGAGAAAGGGTTTCCAGACAGCCTTTTCAATGGGCAGCAGTAAGCTGATGGAAAAAGTATGGCATTCATAAGGAAAACTATAATATCATTGTTTCCACAGAATAGAGAGGTCTTATAGGAGAGAGAAGCAAAGAACATAAGCCAGAGGGGTAGGCTGGAGTTGCATTGTAAAAAACAGACATTGCATTTCCTTCCAATGGTCTCAGTTTCAACTTAACAGAAAACAGGAGCAACTGGAGTTTTAAAATCGATATTATCGTGACCTAATTTCTCCAAATGCTATGCTATGCTATCAATTTCTCAGGGGATCTCTTGATAGAGAGCTTGTTGAATTGTGGTACACTGTTCAGTTGAGACAGATAGATAATAGATATATAGATTAGATTAGATAGATAATAGACAGATGTAGATTAGATAGAGAGATACTTGTTTGAGGGGGGATAATGGAGAAACTTGGGGCCTTGAAATATTAATTTCCTCAAACCCAGATTCCCTAAACATAATCCTAAACTTTTCTAAGCAATTCTGTTAACAGTTCCTCCACTAAATATATCATAGTCTGCCTCTCTATGAGGAGTACCCTAGTTCTACCCATTTCACCAACTCAAAGCAAGACTATGCCATTCAGATGTTTGAAGACACTTCTCACATCTCTGAACATTGATTTCTCAAAACAAAAAGCTCTCAATGCTTTCAATTATCCCTCCAATGCTGCAGTTTCTGGGCGAGTCATCATTCTTGTCACCACTCCTGGAGTGTCAAAGTCCCAATGTAGTGCCCATAACGAGGTGGAATTCATATTTGTCCCAGAAAATGCTGGAGACCATGGCTCAGCACTTCCTGGGAATCTCAATGCTGCAGGCAATAATCCTTAAGACAAATAAGCGGCCTTAAAAACTAGGCTATTTTAAATTTTGTTTACAAGAAGACAGACCAACAGGTTACAGTCTCCTTTATTTACCTTACTTCTAAGCATTGTTTCTCATCATCTTTTGGTTGGACAGCTTTGGCCCATATCCTGAGTGGATTCATCAGCCAGGCTGTTGCTTTCTTCAGTTCTCTCAGACCCTCAGGAGTCAGCACGTGTGGTGTTGCTGAGCCTGGGTGCTGAAGACATCTTATCTACCAAGGGAAACCCAGGAAGGCAAAAGTGCAGTCATTACCCAGGCTGTGAGGCTACTGCAGTGATAAATCCCACTTTGTTTCCATTTGGAGGGAAAATCTTCAATTAAGTAAGAACTGATTTTCTAATGATTTTTTTTCTCCTGCTGGCCACAGGTAGAATGCCTGAACCAGATCCAGCCCTGCCTTGTAGGGGAGAACAATTAAGTTGCTACTGCTGACAAAATGGTTGCCCTCAAGTATGGGTAATGACTTAATTCATTTACTTTGGTCAAAACAGAGGGCAGTACTCATCCTGGAAGGGGAAATAGCTAATTAGCAGAAACCAGAAATGTCAGTGCTGGGACCTTGGTTTGCAAATGTGGAGCTCTACAGGTGCTAAAGGTGCTCTTGAGACATGATGGTGGTAGCAGCTCCCTTTTTGTCTGTGCCACTCAAATACTATCGGTGCAACTAAGACAAGTGATGTGGAGACAAAGGGGGCATGGCAAACAAAGAGCAGGGAAAGAGAAACACTAAAATATGAGTCATCATGAGCCACTCCTCAGTCCTGCTTGCTGAGGAAAATGCCTTTTGTGACCTAGGCAACCACCAAAGTTGGCTTTTGGTGTTTATGATGATCAGTAAGTAGACAGGAAGTCTAGAGAGGCTAGCTACACCTACATTAGAAAGAGCAGATCAGATTACAGGTCACAGGATTAAGGCTGTATGGGGTTCGAGAGGTGGGAAGACTTGAGATCATTTTCAATTTTGAGAAAAGGAGAGACATGAAAACACCAAGAACATGTTGACTGGACCCAGCTACTTTGCAATGATTAGTGGGACCTTCAGCACATAAATAGATCCTAAGGAGTAACGCTGTATCCCTTCCAAAATTTATATGCTGAAGCTCTTATTCCCAATGTGGCTGTATGTGAAGACAGATCCTCTAATGAAGTTATTAATGTTAAAGATAGTCATAAGAGAGAGGCTCCGATCCCAAAAGATTAGTGTCTTATAAAAAAAGACTCCAGAGAAGTCACTTTCTCACTCTCTCACTCCCTTTCCTTGCATACAAACAAAAGGAAAATCATATGAGAACATAGCAAGAAGGCAGCTGTCTGCAAGCCAGGAAGAGAGGCCTTACCAGGAAACGAATCAGCAAGAACCTTGATCTTGGATGTCTAGCCTCCATAATTGTGAGAAAATTAGTTTCTGTTATATAAGCCACACTGTCTATGGTATTTTGTTATGGCAGCCCAAGCTAAGACAATGGAAAGAAAATAATTTGTGAGTCATGTAATGTTGTTCCCTTTGGCATTTGGGGGCAACTGTAGAATAGATTGCAATTTGTAGGTAATTATTTCTGGATATCAGACTTATTTTCCTTTTCTACTTTGAAATATTGTGTCTGCTTTGTTTTCTGGATGTGTCACCATTCTGACACAAACCATCAACCTGTAGAGCTTTGTGTGTGGTCTGTTTTCAAAAACAAGCCACCATGAGTAGTTCTGGACTTGTAGCCCTCACCAGGGACTCAATCTACATCTCCAACACTTCTTTCTTCTTCCCAAATCTCCTTCAGCCTTCAGGCAGACTTGATGAGTTTTCTCCTTCTTGGGTCAATCAGTGTGCTTTTTCCTCAGCTCATTCTCTGACTTTCTACCCAAAGAATCACTTAAAAAAAAAAAACTTTTTTAAATTAAGGGACCTAGGGTTGTATCATTTTGAATAGTGCTATTAGCAGTAACCAAAGATACAGCATTGAATGCGCCACTCCTTTCTGGACAGAACTACTCATCCTCAATCTCACATTAAATGCCACATCTTCCAACGGGCCTTCCCTGACCCCCTGACGAAATCAGGTCAATCTCCCACCACCGCAACTCTATTTTCTCTCATGGAGCTCATGTTCTTGTCCTTCATAAAAAAAAAAAAAAAGAATTATCATCAGTTCTAAGTATATTTTTGTTTGTGTATTTATTTATTAAATAGCCCTTTTCTCTACTGGAGTTTAAGTTTGTGAATGCAAAGTCATAATTATTTTGTATGCCACTGAATATTCAATAACTGGCAATGTCTGGCACAGAGATAGGTAGGTAGATAGAGAGAAATAGATTAAAAGATAGAGATAGTGTGAGAGATAGAGAAAGAGAATAGAGATAGAGACAAAGAGAGAGAGGGAGAGGAGAGAGAGAGATTAAACAAACATTTGTTGGATGAGTTAAGAAAAGGAAACATGATTCCCTCCTGAAGCTTACAGTCTATCATGGAATGCAGATATGTCAACAGATCTTTATCTTTCATGATAATCAAAACAGAAAATGTAAACATAAGGTGCCGCGGAATAATATCTTCAATCAAATCCAGCAGTATACCTGTTCTTTATGTTAAGTGCACAGGTGTCTGCTCATTGCTGCCACACATTGGCCACTCTCATCTAATTCAGAGGACTGATGGAAACCACATACTCACTAGCTGTTCCCTCGGAAGCCCCTGAATTTTCAACCAAAAGCTGGTTCATCACTGATACTCAGGAATAATTTGTCATGTTTATCTCCTAAATGAAAGATGCCAGACTGAATGCCCATCTGAGAAAGGGACAGAGCATGAAACCTAACGAAGAATCCTGGCACTCAAAAAGTTTACCACTGAAATGGATAAGGGAAGCAGGAGAAGAAAATCACTACTGGAAGTACTGTTACTGCCACCAGTGCTCCTGGGAGGAATCACCAAAGTGGCGCTTCATCAATTGCTTCCCACAGCCAATCACTAAACTAAACGCACCTGACATGCCACATCACAGCAGCTTGCTAACAATAGCTGCTGTGATTCTCATTTAACAGTAAAAGTGTGGCTCAGCGATGTCAAGAAGCTTTTTCAAAATCTTGTCATTAGCAAATCTCGGAGTTCAGACTTGAACCCATGTCAGCATGACCCGAACACCTTTGTCTTCACCTGAGTGCCTCGGCATTGTCATGTTATGTGCCAGGCATTGTCAACAGTACTTTGTATTAATTGTGACACTTAACTGTTAAACAGCCCTATCAGTCCTCCATCAATAGTCCCTGAAGGGAATGAGGACTTGGAAAGATTAGTGGGCTGGACATGATCTCTTCCTTGCAATAGACTACTGCCTAGTTTGGAGAGGCAAGATTAGCAGATGTTGAAGAATTGGCTGAATAAACATTTGTATAGACGGAAGGTGTATAGCTGGTGTGTGCAATAAAGTGCTCTAAAGTATGCTGTCATCTTGGTGGCAGAAATTAATCAGAAATTTTAAAGTATTCATTTACCTCTGATTCTAAAGTAATAAAGATTTCTGATGTAAAATTTGAAAAAAAATTATAAAAGAATAAATTGAAAATAGCTCATGATTCTACACACAGAATAGCTAATAATTCTTCATCTTGGTGGATTTCCTTTTAGCATATATTATTTGGGTGTGTGTATGTGTGTGTGTATGCACATCTGTGCATGTCTGTTTTTGCATATTTTAGATAATTAGTTATGTCGACATTTCTTTTTGTGTGTTTTTACACAGATATTTCTATTCCATTTTTTGTCTTATATTAAATCTGGACTAATTTTTCTGCCATCAAAAATTCCTAGAGACTAGTATGCTAATCTAAATCAAATTTTGCCTCTTACATACATTTATTTAATCATTCTCCTTTTGTGTGAGAGTTCGTCTGTTTTCAAATGTTCTCTACCATAAACATAGACTAGAATACCTTTCCATAGATGGACTTATCATAAAAGTTGTGTAATCATTGTTCAGTTCTTGAAAAAGTTGAGTTGATTTCTAAGATGTTTTACTCATGGATAATATGTTGTATATCTATGTGAGTGCACTTTTCCCATAATTATTATGGTTATTACTCTTATTATTTTACTTTGCTAATCTGATAAGTATAAAAAAGGATCTACTGCTTTAACTTGAATTGTTTTCCTTTGTCTAATTATATTTATCCACGGTAAAATGTTTGCTAGTGTTCTCGGTTCAGTTTTTAATTACACTTTAATGTTTTCTTATGGCTATCTATAAAAGACGAGACACTTGCCTTTTTTAGTGTGAACAATTTCCCACTTTGCAGTTTTCCACTTGACTTTGCTTATCCATTGTCACTCTACTAATCTTTTTTTCTTTGTTTTATAAATTCTTTTTTTTTTTTTTTTGAGACTGAGTTTTGCTCTTGTTACCCAGGCTGGAGTGTGATGGCATGATCTTAGCTCACTGCAACCTCCACCTCCCAGGCTCAAGCTATTCTCCTGCCTCAGCCTCCTGGGTAGCTGGGATTATGGGCCACCACTCCCAGCTAATTTTTATATTTTTAGTAGAGACAGGTTTTCATCATGTTGGCCAGGCTGGTCTTGAACTCCTGACTGCCGGTGATCCACCCATCTTGGCCTCCCAAAGTGCTGGGTTTTAGAAATTCGATTTCTTTTTAGGAACTTCAAAAACATTCATGGGCTGGGTGACCCACACACCTGTAATACCAGCACTCTGTCTCTACAAAAAGAAACAAACAAAAATAGCCAGGTGTGGTGGTATACACCTGAGGTGGGGGGATTGTTTGAATCTAGGAGTTTGAGGCTACAGTGAGCCATGATCATGCCACAGATGGGTGACAGGGCAATACTCTGTCTCTAAATAAAATAAAACATAAAAATAAGTTTACCTATGTTTTATTTACAACTTCTGTGTTTTTATTATAACATGTAACATTTTAATATACTTCGAATTTATTTAGATGTTTGATGTGATGAAATAGTTTAACTGTATTTCAATATTATATTATTTGATTTTATTTAATAATCTCTTTATCTAAATTAATTCAAGATTTGCCCTAGGATGATTTATGAATACACCTTTCTTCTACTCTCTCCTATTGCAGAAATCTATCCTGCAATTTGGCACATGCGTGGGATATGGATAGAAAATAAGAACAAATAGTAATTTAAGATAATGAAGCAACATAAACAAAATTTGAAAAGAGGAAATAAAAACACAGTGCCTAGAAATGCCAAAGAATCCAGATCACCAAGGTCGGATAGATGTGTCTTCCCAGAATTTGATGAGGATAACCAGGTAGAGCCAGATGGTAGAGATCCTTGAATACCAGGCAAGGGAATTCATCTCTCACCCTGTAAGTATTTAGGAGCCATGGGAGGTTTTGCAAAGGAAATGACCAAAAAGAAAATGGCATTTAGGAAACGAGCTTGCCAGAAGTACCTGGGAGAAATGGAGACTGGGCACTAAGAATGTAATTCACAGCACAGCAGATACTGAAACAATGTTTTGGAAGCAGAAGTGCTGGTTCCTAGGTTTTCTGAGGTAAGAGAGGGAAATGGCAAGGACAAGAGGTAGGGAGGAGGGCAAGAGGTAGGGAACAGATGAAAGAATTGTGACACCAGGTTCCAGTGCAGAGTGCTGAGCATTTGGTCATCCTCTGGGCCATGCTAAGTAAGACAAATGGCTCTGTGACAGTGCTTCTCCCTCCAGGATAGTGGGCTTCTCTCCATCCACACTTGGAGACCAGAGGTCCATCCTCGCTACTTCTCCGGGTTTTATTTCTGGCTGGTGTTCTGTCCACTCACAAGTGCATGGTGTCCCCCAGACCTACCCTGACTCTTGGAGACCCAGTGCCCATTCATAGGACTGGCTAATGCTGGAAGGGACACTAGACATATAGGCCAGTTCTAGGTAGGGTTTCAGGGGCTATCCTGGACCAAGTCGGGGGTCCATCTCAGACCCTCTGATGGAAGAGAGTCTAAGCAATGAGCATCAATTGTGATCAAGGAGGGAAGCTAGACACCAGAAACAGTCATGTCTATTTCTGAAAATGTCTTCCTGTGGCTACTGCCAGAAGCGGATCATGAGACAAAACAGTTTTTTGAGAAAAGACCCCAGGAGACACCAGTATGCAGGTAAAACAGTGGGACAAGAAGTACAACAGCCAATAAAGGGTGCTGATCATGCATGTTCCCACTCTGGGTAACTGAAGCTTAGTCATGCCGGGGAGCTCTGGGTACAGGAAGTCAGTCACCCACCAAGGACACCAGAGCTGAGTATTTAGTCACTGATTAAGAGCTGGGTGGGGTGGGAAAAAATGTCATTTCTCCAGCTCTTCCAGCCTGCAATGTGTGCAGGGAGACTGGGGCTCCCAGTGCAGCTCTCAGGCAAAGACATGCAGGCGCTGGCAGGTGGAAGTCTTGGGCCTGAGGGCACCAAACAGGCAAAGCCCAGGGGATATGGGTGGGCCACTGACAGCATCTACTACAGTAGGCAAAGTGGAAAACAGGAGATGAGATGAGTACGCAGGAATTGAGGACATCAGGAACATGTGGTGTCCAAGGTGCATGTAAGACTTTATGCTGATGGCTCAGGAAGTGATTTAGGAACAAAACAAATGTGCTGAGAATTTAGTCTTAAATGAGTATTAGGTATATGCCTGAATGGGACATGGATGTACAGCATATATAAAAATATATACACACATACATATATAATTACATATTAGTAATATTATGAGTGATGTTAATATATATATATATATATATTTTTTTTTTTTTGAGACGGAGTTTCGCTCTTGTTACCCAGGCTGGAGTGCAATGGTGCGATCTCGGCTCACCGCAACCTCCGCCTCCTGGGTTCAGGCAATTCTCCTGCCTCAGCCTCCTGAGTAGCTGGGATACCATGCCCAGCTAATTTTTTGTACTTTTAGTAGAGACGGGCTTTCACCATGTTGACCAGGATAGTCTCGATCTCTTGACCTCCTGATCCACCCGCCTCGGCCTCCCAAAGTGCTGGGATTACAGGCTTGAGCCACCGTGCCCAGCCTGTTAATATATTATTAACCTAAATTATTAAATTATTAACCTAAATAATTTACAATGATGATATATATTAATGATGTCACTACAGTGAGCATATTTATAACATATAATAATATATAACATATAATAATGCTACTATATAATGGATATAGGTTAAATGACAGCCAGACTAGCCAGGAAACAAGGAGACCGTATTTCAGGCTCCTCTAAGACAGAACTGGGCAGCAGTAGATAGAAAGCCCTTGCTCTTCCAGGTAACCCCCCATCCCTGGTCTCTACTTTGCTGAATCTGGGCTTTAGCCTCCCTCAGTTAAATCCAGAGCCTCTGAGTTTCACTATGAAAGGCAGCAGGAAATCTTTCCCTTTGCCTCCATTTTTTTCCCTTTTGGGACTTGGTGTGTTTCCTCCATGTTTTTACTTGGAATACTCATTAAGAGTTAATGTCCCAGAGTTTGGAGACCTTACTGGTACTCAGCAGCCCAGGTGATCATATCCTCCTGAAAGCAAAGTCTATTTTATTGCCAAGGTCAAACATTCGGCCACAGGTCCTGATAGCCCTGGCATCTGAAATAGGCACACCCAGCATGAGAAAGGATTCAGGTGACCACAGGGTCCTTTGGAAAGAGGGGCTCTCCTGCTCACTGCCTTTCCCATGGGATTCTGAAAATGTCACTTCCTGTGGAGCACGTTGGATTTAAAGAACACCTGCAGAAAACAGGACTGTAGGGTCCAGTCATCAGCATTCGCCGAGCACCCATTCTGTGGCAGGTCCAGCCAGGCCTAGATCATGACTGATATTCTCCCACAATCCTTCCCACGGAAGAAGTCCAGACTTGAGCCTTTGAAACTGGGAAACCAATACAATTTTATGCAGCTGCCTCCAAACTGTTTGAACAAACAGAGATGTCCTACCTTGATTCCTGTCCCCCAACGACTCTTAGAATCTGTTCTCTTTTCTAATTCACCCCTTTTAACTTCAAACTTCCGATGGCACCCATTCCGCCTGGCCTCCTCCTTATGGCAAATGGTTGTAATAATGACCACAATAGATGAAGCTTCCTTGTTTCCCTGCCCCATTAAATGGGGCTTTGCAGCTATTCCCATCCAGAGGTAAAGCCTAATTTTCTGCCTCCTTGAATATGGGCCGGTCTCATGATTTGATCAGTGGAAAATGGCAGAAGTGGCGTTGTGCACATTCCAGGGTTCAGACCTTAAGAGATCCTCCACCTTTTACTCATTCTCTTGGAGCCCTCATGAAATGAAGAAGCTGGGATGAAAATCAATATAGAGAGAGACCCATACTTCCAAACTCTCCTAGCTGACTCATCAACTAACTGTAGCTGAAGGAGAGATATAATAAATTGTAAGCCACTATTTCATGGAGTGGCTGGTTATGGAGCAATAGATAACTGATATTTTCCCAACTCTAGAACTTAAGGTTACAAGGGCAAAAACTCCTCCATTCTGGTTTTGCTCTGTCTCACATGTGGCTCCTTACACTAAAACGTATCCCAAACTTTCGCCCACCCTCCACACCATCCCAAAGAAGAGATATGATCACCTGGGCTACTGAGTACCACTAAGGTCCCTAAACTCTGGGACATTAACTCTTTTCCCAGTCATAATTTTCAAAATATCCATTATCCGCTTGGTTGCATGAATAAGTTATTTAGTGGTGATAAATAAAATAGACTTTGCTTTCAGAAGGATATGATCACCTGGGCTACTGAATACCTGTAAGGTCCCTAAACTCTGGGACATTAGCTCTCTTTCACCATCATAATTTTCTCAGTTATAATTTTGCAGAGGTGGTTTTACTATGGGTAACTGCTAAGGCCTTCACCCTTGATGCCAGAGGTGCTGAAACACGTTGCCACAGGGAGAAAGCAGTGTCCTATGGGCCTGATCGCATTGGATAAACACCCACCTCCAACCTTTCCACATGTGATAGCTAACTTTTTAGCAGGGCTTCAGAATAGAAGGCTTAACTCTCTCTCTCATCCTTACCTTAGAACTTAGCACAGGGCCTTGCAGTAAGAAAAGAAAAAATGAATGGTTTATAGAGCTAAATGAATGCTTGTTGATTAACTGGCCTGGCATTTGCTTGGTCCCCTATGACACATGTAAGAGTTTATAACATATAAATAAGTCAGGTAAATGTCTGTGCTTCACAGATGTGCTCAATTTTTATTTGAATTATTCAGTCTTCTGGGTATATAATTCCCAATCTTGGCCATATGTTGTTTGGGGCTTGGGGGCACATGGTTCTCCTTAGAAAGAGGAGAGAAATGAGGACAGGTATGGAAACCCCAATTCCTGTGACTATTTTTTTTTTCACATGTTGTTTAAGGATGACACTCAGGAGGGTAAGATTTGGAACTCTTGCTGTCCCATTACCCAGGGAAGGTTCCACAAGAAAAATGTTCTCAGCACAGCTGTGTACTGTGTGTAATTCAGGAGGGTGAGCCAGTTCAGACCACCCACAGTACAGAACAGGATAAAAACAGGAACCCGGAGCACCTGGGCTGGATGAGGATTAGCCAATTCCCAGGACTCAGACCCCACCCGGTTAAGCAAATATGGAGCCCTAGCTCCTTTTATTAGGTGAATGGGAAGAGAGAAAATTGAGGTATAATAGAAAAGTAACTGTGCACAAATTCTACTCCACTCTTTTTACTCTGCAGCCTGGTATCTGGAATAACTCAGGCAATGATGATGGCCCTAGGTATTTCTTTTAATTATTCCAGGGCTCCCTTGCCTCCTAGCCCTACTTCAAGCACTCAGCTACTCCAAGCAAAGCCATTCTAACAATTTCGATTAAATTCTGGCCTCTTCCCAACCGCACACAAATTAAAAGCATTACTGGACGATCCCAGCTCTAGCTCTTGAAAGTGTTGTTATATAAAGAAGGAAGAAGGCTGCCAACGGCGGCTTGGCATTTCCTCTGCCACAGGAGAGAATTAACCCATTGGGTTTCAGGGACCAAACTTTTTTCCCCTCCCCTGACTTACAGCTATTTTTTTTAAATTTTCTATCAAGCATACTTTAAACAGATGTATAATATGGAAGGTACCAATGAGTTTTTCAAGAGCACACATTTCCCCTGAAGTTTTGAGAGCACCAGCTTCATGTTTGTAAGATGTCTATCCTTATCACCTGTTAACCATGGTCTTGGTTAACTTTATATGACTTTATATAGTTAGCCTCTCTTACATATAGAGAAATCTAGAATCACTGCTCAAGGCTTTGTTCTACACAGGGCTGCCCGATGCCACAAGCTCACAATCCTCATGTCTCTACTATGGTACAATAAAGGTACCTAGGGGACTGAAGTCAGAGGAAAGGCACCCAAGCACATATCGGGAAGACAGACTAAGGCTGCTTTTTGGAACCAGGCTAGGAAACTGGAGCTCAACAGATGGCATAAGACCTGCTTCAAGCTTCACATGTGGTAAAACCTGAGATCTAATCCACGTGTGGCAGCACCTCTTCCAAGTCTGTTCCCACTCTGCCACGCTACTTCTCACCATGAGGAATGCCCAAGGGCAGGCCACAGGGAGATGTGACAAGCCAAGAGGGCAAGGGCACAAGCCAAGGAGAGCAGGGACAGGGACCCAGGATGGTGGGAGTTCTCACTGACAGATATACCTCTCCAGCCCCCAAATCCTGTAAAACCTTTTATGGAAGCACTCTTATCACAAGTACACAGCTTGATGACTCTTCTCAAACTGAATATATCTCCCAAACTAACACAGCCAACAACTGTAAACATTCTCACCTCCCAGAAGCCTTCCTTACATACCCTTCCAGTCACCGTCCCACCCAGGACAAACATCATGCTGATGTCCAACACCGGGGACTGGGTCTGCCTGTTGCTGTGTGTCATGTAAATGGAACCACACACCAAACTCTCTTCTCTGTTTTCTTTCTTTTCACACTATTCCCATCATCAGATCCATTCTCATTTATGGGTGTGGCTGTAGACCATGCGTTCTTTTTGTGTAGTATTTCATTGTGTAAATAGCACACAGCCAAATAAATGGTAATATTCATCTGCTTTGCTGTTAATGGGAATTGTGTAACCTCAACATTGGTTGTTTTTTGTTTGTTTGATTGATTTTTTCTTAGGAGACAGGGTCTTGCTGTCTTGCCCAGGCTGGAGGGCAGTGGCTATTTTCAGATGCAATCAGAGTATACTAGAGTCTTGAACTCTTAGCCTCAAACAATCCCCCCATCTCAGTCTCCTGCGTAGCTGGAACTGCAGGCCCCCAGCATCATGCCTGACTTCTACTATTTCTGGTAGGCTTGATGCTTACTGGTGCCTTTAGAATTCTGTCCTGTGCTGTCATTAGGCATTTTCTAAAAGCCAAACCACCTCTGCATATGATGAAGGGAATACCATTCTGACAAATACTTACCTCAAAATTCTCAGCTGTGGTGGCTGCATTAGAATCAGTCTGAGGTCTCAAAATAATCTCTTATTTCTAAGAGGGAGAGAGTTTACTTGGATGTATGTTTTTGTTTTGTCTTTTTCCAGCCATAATCAGAAAAGAGCTTAAGGCTGTAAAGGACCATGGGTTCCAGGGATGAAGAAGAGGTTCCAATTCTTCTGTACCAATCTTCATCTACTAAAAGTGGTCCTCTGGGCACTGCCATGGAAAGGCTCCCTTTTGGGTCTGCAGCTACGATCGATCAGCAGTATCTGCCACTGGAGAGAGCAGGTGCTCTCTGATATTATGTTCAATGTCCATTATACAGACAAGGAGCTAGAGCCTGGTCAAGTCAGGGACGGAACTGAGCATGGACTCATTCTCTCTGTGTTGCTGAAAAATCATTGATTTGTTAATTGCATGACAACATGAAGACCTGTTAGAACCTGTCAGGAAAAGACCTGTGAAGGCATAAATTATTCCTCCTTCTTCTCAGAGAATTCTGGTCAGGAAAAGGAAAAAACAAGAGGCCAAGCCAGTGCGCTGGGGCTTCAGCCATCCCCCTGCCACCCTCCTTCCTCCACTGCCAGCACTATTTCCAGGCCGGCTGCTCTTGCAGAGAAACCCAGCTCTGGGGCCCAGGTCCAGAGGAGAAATCACTCCCTGCCTCACTTAAGAAAACACTCTCCTGTCTCCATCAATCAGTGGGTTCCTGCTCACAGCCCCTCATGCCGTCCCCTCCTCAGAAGGCCCAAATGTTTTATTTATGGGCTGGTCTCTTTAGGAGGAGGCCGAGTCAGACATACATTTTGCTTCCTATTATTCATGAGCCTTAGGTAGAGGGAGGCCACAGTGGCAGATAAGAGAAGCCTTCAATCAAATCTTGGTGAAATAAACCAATTAGAGAGATTACACCTTCCTAGTAATGTTAATTGTACAGACAGGAAATCACAGCCTTCCTGGCTGACTCTGCTTCTGGCTCCAGGAGGCATCTTTCAGCATCTCCAGAAATCAATGGCAGTCCCTGCCTGTCAGGTGAAGGGGCAGCACCACTGCCAGAGCCCAGGGTTTCCCTCTAGGAGGACCCAAAGTCTTAGTTCTGAGATGCTCTTGCCAGTCCAATTGCAAAGACTAGAAGTGTGTCCAGGGCCCTAGAAAAGACTGATCCTCCCACCCCGGTCCCTGTCCGACACTCCTCTACCCACTGCACCCACTGCGGTCAACAAATGTCCATACAAATTCTCCAGGGGCCACCTATCTAAGTGGAAATCAGAATAAAACCCATTTATTCACACATTCTGTTTTATTTAACAGATATTTATTAGGAGGTTCCTCTATGCCAGGCATTGTTCACAGCAATTAAAAAAACACATAGAGCTCCTGCCCTCATGGATCTTAATTTAGTGATGGGAAGAACCTATAAGCAAACACAAGCATTGGTTAATATATTGGATGGTGATAAGTGCTATGGAGGAAAATTGGGCTGGGAAAGGTAGCACTGGTGGAAAGAAGAGCCCAGTGGTGTTGTGTGCATCATTCTCAGAGATGTTTCCCTGAAAAAAAATTGATGTCTGAGCACAGTTGGAAGGAGTGAGAGAGGTAGCCAAGGAAGGACTCCAGTGACAGGGGCAGACCAGCCACAGGAAGACTCCAGGCACTGGGGGCAGAGCCAGCCACAGAGGACTCCAGGCCCAGGTGCAGGGGGCAGAGCCAGCCACGGGAAAATTCCAGGCACAGAGGGCAGAGCCAGCCATGGGAGGACTACAGGGACAGGGGGCAGAGCCAGCCACAGAGGATTCCAGGCCCAGGCACAGGGGGCAGAACCAGTCACGGGAGGATTCCAGGCACAGAGGGCGGAGCCAGCCATGGGATGATTCCAGGCAAGAGGGCAGAGCCAGCCATGGGAGGACTCCAGGGACGGGGGCAGAGCGAGCCACAGGAGGACTACAGGTGCAGAGGTCAGAGCCAGCCACAGGAGGACTACAGGGGCAGAGGTCAGAGCCAGCCATGGGAGGACTCCAGGGACAGGGGCAGAGCCAGCCACAGGAGGACTACAGGGGCAGAGGGCAGAGCTAGTTACGGAAGGACTCCAGGCTCAGGTGACAGAGCCACAGAGGACTCCAGGCCCAGGTGCATGCGGCAGAGCCAGCCACAGGAGGATTCCAGGGATGGGGGCAGAGCTAGTTACAGTACTCCAGGCTCAGGGGACAGAGCCAGCCACAGAGGACTCTAGGAAGAGGAGCAGAGCCAGCCACAGGAAGACTCTAGGAATCGGACACAGTATGCACAAACACCCAGAGGCAGAAAGGAGGCATGGTGAAGGCCCCTGGAAGGCTGAGGCAGAGTGACTAACACTCAGTTGGGTGTGGTAACTTAATAAATGCCTTTCTCTTCTGATGGGTTATGAGATCAAGGGAGGCAAGATCTGTCTTATCGTCTACCTTTTCTCCTCTCCTGCCCCAGCACATTGCCTACACATGGTATGTACCCAATAAATACTTATTGACTTAATAAATTGTTAGCCAGCTAATGAGGAAAATGAACATGTAGAAGGCTTCCTGTACCAAGGTGAGGGTTGGTGCAGATGTTGAATTGGAAAGAGGCTGAGACCTGGGCCTGGGAAAGAGAGGTGGGAAGTAAATGTTCTGAAACCTTAGCCAGGCCCTGGGTCGGGTGGCAGAGAGGTCTGTTGCCCCACCAGCCGTAGCCTTCCTATAACAGAAAGCAGCTGGCTAAGGAGAGAACAGCAGTGCTATTCTCCTTACCTGAGCAATTCCTGACATAAATCCTGTAAAGTCACTCTGATGAACAGAGTTGATGAATCTATGTATTATCAAGTTGGTAGTTATACCACTACATGGTAAGTCGACATAGCATGTGAGGATTGTGTGTGTGTATATATATATAAAGTATGCTTTAAAATGTAAATAAAGCAACTGTGAAGTGCCATACGTAACTATCAAGTTAGTAAAATATAAAACAAAGTGCTAATTTCAAATGCTGGCATGACGACTATGAAACTGTCATTAATTAGTAGTTGGCAGAGTATATTTTGGCAACACGTATTCAGAAAATAACTTGGCAATTGATTCCCAAAACAAACAAAAAAAGACTTCATACGTTTAATTCAGTAATAATACTGGGAATGTACTCAGAGTAAAATGTCTAAATATAGATAAACTATATATTTGAAAATACACATTCTGGGATGAATTATAATAGTGAGAAAACTTGCCAACAACCGAGCCATCCAAAAACAGAGATACAGTTAATTTAAAGTAGGTATGTATATATATATATATACACACATATATATATACACACACACATATATATACACACACATATATATATACACACACACACATACACATGTGTGTGTGTGCGTGTATAGTTACTGAAATTTTATGCAACAACTACAGTTAAAATTTTTTAGCTAAAATGGAAACATAGAAGCATGGCTTATAAAAGCAGCAGCTAGAAATAAGTGGATATTTAGCAACATGAATTATATTTCAAGTATATATTTGCATCTAGACAAAGACACAAAGTGAACAAGCAGAGATAAAAGTTGTCAATTTTTGGCAGATGGCAATACACATATTTAGGAAGGAAGTCTGCTCTAACTTAAGCATTGACATTACCAAGAGTTTCTCTCTTGACCTGCTATGAAATAGAGATAAGGCCAGACACAACATTAAGTAAAGAGGAGAAAGCTGAGGTACAAAGAGAGCAAGACACTTGCCCAGATCTCACTCAGAGCCCGTGCTGTGGTCATTGATTGTGCTATGGTTCAAAATCAACTGAGGACTTTAATATTTTTTATTTCAATAGATTTGGGGGGTAAAGTGGTTTCTGGTTACACGGATGAATTGTGTAGTGGTGAAGGCTGAGATTTTAGTGCACCTGTCACCCAAGCAGCCCAATATGTAGTTTTTCATCCCTCGCCTCCGTCCCACCCTCCCCCTTCTGAATCTCCAGTATTCATTATGGGTATGCCTTTTTCCACTCAAAAAGGCATACCCATAATGAACACTTACCTCCCACGTGTAAGTGAGATCATCTGGTATTCAATTTTCCATTTCTGAGTTACTTCACTTTGCACTTTTTTTTTTTGAATACACATGTCCAAGTCAGAATTTCTGCGATAATTTTGATTCAATGAGTCCAGAAAGTCTGCACTTTTAAACAGCTTCCCAGGTGATTTAGTTATCAGCTGGAGCTGGTTGCCACTAACAGGAGGCCCTAGAACCAGCAATAAAGACAGGAGTCAGGGAAATACTGGGTAGAAGAGGGTGGTTCCCTAGAAAAGGCCCCACCCTCAAGCCTGAAGACCCGAAGCCCTAAATGAAGACAGGCATTTCCGGTTTTGCAGCCAAAAAGTTGCCTTTTGGCTTGCCATGCCCACCCATCCTGCCACCATATAAACCTGAGATCTTACTGGATACACACACAAGAGGCTGAATATCAAGAGGATCCATGAAGAGAGGCAGAGCACAGAAGGTGGCATGGCAGAGAAGGAGCTAAGGGGCACCTGAATGTTGAAAGGAGTTCAGCTGAGAAGATTATCTACCCACCCCTCCACCTTCCAGCTCCCAATCAGTCTCACTGAGAGCCACCTCCACCACTCAAAACCTTGAACTCATCCTTCAAGCCCACGTGTGACTGATTCTTCCAGGACACTGGACAAGAGCTTGGGATACAGAAGGCTGTCCTCCTGACCCTCTTCCTTTGCAAGAAGGCAGAGGGTCCATTGAGCTGATTAACACTCAAAGCTGTCTGCAGATGGCAAAGGAAAGAGCTTTTAACACTGGTGGTGTAGGCACTTACCCATAGACTCTGCCGTGGAGCTGAGAGGCCAAAGCACTCACCCCAGCCTCTGCACCTGCCCATCTGCAGATTCCCCCTAGGAGTTTGAGCTCTGGGGTGATGAAACAGGAGAGCCACACCCCTGCCACACGTCCTAGGAGGAGAATCAGAGCTTGTATTCCCCTTGTAGTGGGCATGGGGTAGGGGGGTCAGCAGTCACCTTGAGTGTCCCTGGTGAAATTTTACCAAGGGTACCACTGATTGAGTAATTACTATGTGCTGAGCACTGTTCCCACTGTTTTGTATGGACTATTTCTATTAATTCTTCCAATTTTCTGATGAGGTAGGAATCACTCTCATCCCATTTTGCAGATGAGGAGAATGAGGCATAGAGAAGTACAGAAACATGCAGACCATAGACCCCTACGGTCACTTCACCTTGTGTAACTGGACCTTCCTTCAATATGGTCTTGAACACACTAGGAATGTGTCTTACATTCTTCCCTTACTCTGGGGCCCCAAATACATAGGTCCATTCGATTCTGAGTGAGCAAAAAGAAAATACTTCACTCAATGGGCTAATCCAGAAAGGCACCTCTGCATTGGGAAAGGGCAGGCAGGGACTAAAGACTCTGGGATGTGGGAGAAGAGTCCTCAGCCATGCAGAATTTATAACAGCCAGCATGACATGCCCTCCCATACTTGACGTCTCTCTGCAGCTGAAGATTGATTACATGCAAACAGTTTTCGTAGCAATCTGCACATGTTTTAATAAAATCCAATGCAACCCAAGTCAGGCTAATTGTTTCAGAGCACAAGCCAGGTGTTCTTGCTGACCCAGTGGCCCCTCAAAGCCTCTAAAGTGGGTTTGAGCTATATATGGCTTTTTGTCACACAAATTCTAGGATTCACTTAGCAAGTACAAGAGAGGGAGATTTCAATGTTTCCAACCCAGACAATCAACTTCTTTAATATAGGAAGTTACTCTTTTCTTCATTTATTAGCCTCATTCATTAGCAATAGAACGAGTATCTCTGAGTCTGGTACAGTGACTGTAATCAGAAAAGAAGGAGGATGTAACTAAACAGAGTCTCTGCCCTCTGGGGACTCACAGTCAAGCCAGAGGAGACAGGCACTAATTAAAGAATCACATGAAAACATATAATTATAGATGGTGGTAAGTGCTGATAAGTGCTACAAGCCTTTGACAAGGAATCCTGACCCGTTGGGAGGTCAGGAAAAGTTCTCAGAGGAAGAGTTTTCTGATGAGCTCTGAAGGATGATGTAGACATTGACCAGTGAAAGGAAGAGAAATAGCACAGTGTTTTCTAGAAATGTAACAGAAAACACATAGAAGACAAGGAAAGCAAACTTGGAAAGTTGGTGGGAACTCCATCACAAAGGGGCCTCATTATTGTATATTTTCTAAAGCTCTTGATGGGCTTTAAGCTGGCAATGACATAATCAAATTTGTATTTTGGAAAATATAGCTCTACCTGCTTTGTAGAGAATGGATTTGAAGTTGGAGGGAGGAGTGAAACTGAACAGAAATAGGAGGCTACTTCAATCATTCAGGCTCAGGAGTTGGAAACCTGACCAGGTTGGGAACTGTGGATAGAGACAGAAGTCAATGGAGTCAAGAGGTAAATGGACTTAACATACTAGAACTTGGTAATGAATTGAGGTGAGGAAGAAGGAAGTATATAATCTCTAGGGATTATAGTTTACCTTGTGTGGAGTTCTACCAGGAATAAATATTTATTACATTATCAATAGCTTTTATATGATTGAGAAACTTGGGAAGAAAGTCCCAGGACATTGGCCTTCAAAAACTAGGACCCAAGAGTAATGTCTGATGTTTTTTAGAGTTCGTTCTATTTTCCGGTTCAGTGGATTGGGAGAGGAAAGGGGCGTGGAAAGTTTCCATAGGAAAAGAGCCTTTCTATATCCCACAGGTCTGAGGAACAGAATGTGTCTGAGTTTCTGCTGTGTAGGTGACTGGTTCTCCATTGAAAGCAAGGAAGGCTCAGAACTGAGCCTCTGGGCTAGATGTCAAATGTGGGGTTTAGTTGTGTCACTACCTTGCCTGTGACCTGAAGCAAGGAGATCATTGCCCAAAGGACTATAACCATGACCAACTTTGAACCTGGTGCTACCAGCAAGAGGGCCAGCATGGGTATTTCCTGCCCAGGGTCCTCAAAAACACTTGATAGTCAAGAGCTCCCTGTGCTGAAACTGCCCCAAGGCGCTCTGAGGGATTGTAAAGAACGAGCAAACTACACAAACTCCAACATTAACAAGGCTGTAGAAAGCCGGGGAAGGTCAGCTTGTGCTCCTGCTGCCCCCAAATAGAGGAAATTGTGACCCTGGCCTCAAAGGCCTCCAGGCTGCCTTGCAAACAGAGCTCTAGGGACTGCTGCTCAGAATAAAAGCTGGTCACAGTGTTTGAATCAAGCTTTCGAGTTCACATTTCCCCCCACACTGGCAGCAATCACAGTTTTTGAGAACAATGGAAACCGGGCTGGCTTGCCCGACAAAATAAAGCCCCAGGGAAAAGGCCACGTGAGAAAATACAGCCATGTTTGCACCTGCAAACATACAGCCGGCTGCCCCCTCCCCTGCAGCTCCCCCAGGCCTCAGCAGGATGCTGGATACATTCCAAGTCCAGGTCCTAGCAAAAGAAAAGGAAGACTTCAGTCCTGACTTCAAACGTCATCACAGCTTGGTGCTGCCACCTTGAAGATCGGGCATTTCTAAATAAGAGATATTTGTTTAAACATGCAGATTGCTGGGCATTTTAGGAAATCGCCTGTTCCTGAGCCAGTTCCAGATTGGGGCCTAGGAATTTGCATTTTTAACAAGTCACCATGAGTGTGTGGGTCATATCTCTGAGAAACACTTAGGACGAGTCTGGATACTTTTTTTTTTTAACCTTGTAGGGACCCCGCAGAGAATCTGCTAAAAGCTATGAAAGTACTTTATGGAAATTTTTTACCAAACTTTGAGCAGTTTCAGGGTTGACAGACATGCTGACGCATAGTCCTTGTATGTCAATGAAAGAGTGAATAATCAAAGGTGCAAGGCAAAAGGAGTAAGAGACCGGACCTGAAGCGGAAGTCACTGAATGGCGCCACCATCCAGGATCAGAAGTGCATTGCTTTGAGCCCTGAGCGCCACCCTTCTATCCTCTGTCAAGTTGAGCAACTGGCTTCTGCAAAAGATTCTCTCCCTGGACAAAACTTGAGTCAGACTCCTTTGAATTCTCTTTCTGACTAGGCCCTGGTCCTCGGCTCTGACCTTAGTCTAGTGACCCGCCCAGTTAGTCCAGTTTCAGCAGAATCTTGGTTGGTCAGTTTAGTGAAAATCTCTCATCCTTGGTAATCTAATTAAATTCCTTATCCCCACTCTGGCCTGCCTTAAGCGAGAATCTTATCAAGTCAGTCTAGCCAGAATCCCCCTATCCCTGACATCTCTTAGTAATTTTCCACCTCCTGACCCCTTACCTTGCTCCTTGGCTATAAATCTCCACTTAGACTTCCTGGAGTCGGAGTTGAGCCCAGTCTGTCTCCCCTACTGTAAGACCCCATTGCAGTGGTCCCTATAACTCCCATCCCAGTCCCCCTACCTTGAAGAGTCTTCCTTGAAATCTTTAACAAGTGTCATGAATAATTTTCTTCTTTAGCACATCCCACAACAGAAGGCTGAAACAGCAAGAATGTACTATTTAAAACAAAGGACCTGGCCCCTGTGGGCCCAGGGTTATGAATTTTGAAGGCTGGACACATAGGTATGCCTGCACTAAAGCGAGCAGTGTAAGGACTGGAGGCCCCAAGGTTTGAGAGGAATGCTGTGGAATGTGTGCCATTCTGTGGGTTTAAGAGCTGCACAAGAGAACCATTATCCAGTGTTTGAAAGCAAGGGGATTACAGGTATCCATGCTGCATCTAGGTTCTGCCCTTTATTGGCTGTGTGAACCTAAACATGTTACTTTATCTACTGAAGCCCCAGTTTTCCCTCACTGGTAAAATGCAAGTGATAATACCTAGCTTACAGGGGTTTGTGAACATAAAATAAGATAATGAGATTAAAGCATTTAGCATAGTGCCTAGTGCATGATAAGGACTCAATAAACTGTGGTTATCAGAGTTACCATCATTGTTCCTTTTCTTGAAATTCAGACTGCTCGGGCCTCTTCCCATTAAAAAAAAAAAAACTAAAAAAGACTCCTTATCTGTTTTTGGTATCCTACAAAGCACTTTATATTTAATAGAATGAAAATAAGGTTTTAACAGATGTTGGAAGGTAGAGAGAGCAGGAAGAAACAAGGTAAGGAATAAAAGTCAGAGAAATAGAAAATGAGTGAATGTATGAGTAAATGAATGAGTGAATGAATGAATGACAAGCATTTAGGGAGCTGATTCAGGATCGTCATTTTGGGCATCATGTTATAAATTCTTCAGCCTCACCATTCCAGATCAGAATTAGATTTTTCTAAGCAGAGCCAAGTTTATTTGTCTCAGGTCTTTCATTTGCCAAGTGCATGCACAGAGCTCACAGAGCCTAGCCGGCTGGTTCAGAATGCTATCCACTGTATTTCAAGCTAAGTTGCCTCAGCCACCATGGAGCCTGCCTGTCTCAGTTTCCTGCCATCGACAATTAAGTGGGCACTGTTAATTAAATTATCATCTCACCTAATTAAGAGTCAGATAATTGTGATTTTAATGAACTTGAGTTGCTTTTGGGTAAGACAAAAGCAGTCACTGGAGCAGCAACCTTCCTGCTATATTGCTAATCTAATTCAATTCTATCTTTTGGAGTGGATAATAACAATAATACCGATACTCTGGACCATTCTTTTAAGTCTGTGGAGTGCATTTAACATAGGAGTGGGAGTTAGTTACCCAGAACCTATTTGGTTGGGATAGGGGGAGGTGTCCAGAGGCCCAAACATAAGGATTTAAAGCTTCTTTAAAAAACAAATTCCTAGACCAGCATGGTGGCTCATGCCTATAACACTTTAGGAGGCTGAGGCAGGTGGATCACTTGAAGCCTGGAGTTTGAGACCAGCCTGGCCAACATGATAACAGCCCATCTCTACTAAAAATACAAAAATCAACCAGGCATAGTGGTGCATAACTGCAGTCCCAGCTACTCAGGAAGCTGAGGCAGGAGGATCACCTGAGCTCAGAAGTTGGAGGTTGCAGTGAGCCCAGATCATGCCCCTTCATTGGGTGACAGAGCAAGACTTATCTCAAAAATAAAATAAAACAAAATTTCTGATTTCCCACCAATGCATAGTGTCCTCCAACCAAATCCAAACTGAGTCATATTATAAATGCCTGGGTAAATACATCAAGTCCTGGGTCTATGGATTCAGCTAAGGTCAGATGTTCATACCAAAAGCTCAAACAGGCTTTTCTATCAGCAATGACAGAGAAGACCAATTGGAGTTATTTGAAGTTAGAATGGAAGAATGTTTTAATGCAAGGGTAGGCAAATGTTCTGTAAAGAGCCAGAGACTAAATATTTTAGACTTTAGAGCTGTAAGATCTACTCAGCTTTCTCTGCTGTTGAAATGCAGCCTAAAGTAAATGGATGTGGTTCTGTTCCAATAAACCTTTATTTAACAAACAGGCAGTAGATTGAATTTGGTGCCCAGAGGTCATAGTCTAAGGCTATAGGAGATAATTTCCCTATAAAACATGTGAAATAGACAAGATTCTTTTGCACATAAATATGAAACAACAGCTGGTACTTAATTAATGAATAAACTGAAATGACTTGTTATTTTCTATCAACGTTAGACACACAAAAGATTCTGAAGGTCTATTCCTTTTCATTTTAAATTTTTAAAATATGGCTCATGCCTGTAATCCCAGCCCTTTGGGAGGCTAAGCCAAGAGGATCAGTTAAGCCCAGGAGTTTGAGAGTAGCCTGGACAAAATAGGGAGATCCCATTTCTATGAAAAAAAAATATTAATAATCAGGCAGATGTGGTGGTATGCACCTGTAGTTCCAGTTACTAAGGAAGCTGAGGTGGAAGGTTGAGGCTGCAGTGAGCCGTGATCACACCACTGCACTCCAGCCCGGGCAACAGAGTAAGATCCTGTCTCAAGAAAAAAAATTTCAAAAATGAAAACATTACAGAAAAATTAAAAGACAGACATGAGAAAGGCTTTCATCAGAACAAACACAAATATAGTTACCATTTTGGCATAATTTCTTCCAGCCAATTTTCAGTGGATGTCATCCTAGTAAACAATTTTTAAAAACTTGTTCCCTTGACTTAGCATACTAATGCATTTCCATATTACTATATGATGTTCAACATCACTGCCTTAAGTAGCTGTATGGTATTCTTTTCTTATGAATACACTATAATTGTTTATTAAGTCATTCTTCTGTTGTTGGACATATTGCTTTCAGTTCTTATATCATTTTGACATCATTGTAGCAACAGCTCTGTCTACATTTCTGGGTTGTTTTCAGGACAGTCTTCCTAAAGTTCAATTACTGAGCCAAAGAACCCAAAGATTTTATAAATACTAATGAAAATGACAAATTATTTTCAAAAGTATCTGCTAATGTAATCTGTAAATGGCGGTAGTCTGAGTGCAATCCCAAATTGGGTAAACATTGTCATAAATGTGCTTCTCTTTAGTAGTCTTGCACATATTCATTATTAGATCTGGCCCTATCCAACTCAGAGAGGTCAGTAACTTTCTGGAGGATTGATAAGTTCAGGTTTTACCTGAAACCCACCTTATATCAAATCCAGTCCACAGATGTTTTCTGATTGTTGATTGGTTATGACAAGCCTTATCTCTGGTGTACCTCTCCAGTCTCAGAGAGAAACTGGAGAGGTACAGTCAAGGAGATGACCCTGCCAGGTGGAGTTAGGAGTGACCTTCCTAATCCAGAACTGAATTTAGGAAGAGTTCGGCAGGGAGAGAAAAGGGCAAGAAAAAGTGCTAGGAGTTACCTCCTTAGCTTCATTCTAGATAGTATGGAACACTAAAAGACAAACACCACATGTTCTGAATCAAAATTCAAATGTGAGAGTTGTAATAGCTTCCTGTGGCTGTTGTAACAAAGTACAGGAAGCCTTCATTATATATTGCTGATAGGTTCTTGGAAACTGCAACATCAACTTAAAAGATGTATAATCGAACCAATTTTACCACAGCCTGATTGATGTAAACAAGAGTTAGGTTCCTAGGTTGTATTTCTGGTCACAAAAAGTCAACAAATTTCTAACTGAAGACTCAACACACTTCTAATATTAAACATTAAAGTAAATGTGAGCTTTATATACATTTACTAAAGATTAATGAAAAGAAGTAAAATAATTATTTACCAGATTTTTGGTAAATCAATGATGGTGGTCATCATGGTGGTAGATTAAGGAATAAATGTTTGCAAAGCATAAACTGTAAGGAGTGCCTCCTAACACCACACAGTTCAAAAACAATCAAGATCTGGAGGGTTCGTTGAGTCCTTTTCTACTGAATCATTTATTGCCATGCATCTGGATGATTTACCATAGACTTTACAAATTTTTATTTTACAATAATCTGTTTCACATATTCATACCTTTTCCAACCTACTTATTTTAGTTCAAGGTCACAGGTGGCCAGAGCCTTTCCTGAAATCTATCAGCACAAAGCAGAAACCCAGCCTGGCCAGGGTGCCATCACATCACAGGGTGCACTTGCACACATACACTCACTCAGAATGTGATCACGTAGACTATGCCAATTCACCTAACAGGCACAGTGTTGGGAAGTGGGAGGAAATCAGAGTACCTGGAGAAAACCCACACACACTTGGGGAGAACATGCAATGTGGACCCAGCTAGAAATCTAGATTTTTCTCATAGTTTAACAGAACAACATTGAAAGGACATTCGAAAGGACATTCAAACTAGGTGACTTAAAAGAGCAGAAATTTATTATCTCACAGTTCAGATGGCAAGAGGTCTGAAATTGAGGTGTCAGTAGGGATGAATCTGAAGGCTTTAGGGAAGAATGATTCCTTGTCTCTTCTAGCTTCTGGTGGTTGCCTACAGTCTTTGGCATTCCTTGCTTATAGCCTCACCACTCCAATTTCTGCCTCCATCTTCACATGACCTTCTCCTCTCTATGACTGGGTCTCTGTATCTTTGCATTTTCACCTGGTTTTATAAGGATATCAGCCACTGGATTTAGGGCCACCCTATTGCAGTAGAGCCACATCTAAACTTGATTACATCTGCAAAGACCCTATTTCCAAGTAAGACATTCCCAGGTATGGGGGTTTAAGATTCAGACGTTTATTTGGGGAAGACACAACTCAACTGGGGCAACAGGAAAAACGTATATAATCAAGACTCTCCTGGGAAATCAGGAGATCTAGCTACTGTATCTTTGCAGTTGCCAGCTTTAACCAAAGCTCAAGCTCATAACTCAAGGAGGGTCAGTCAATATAGGAAACCTGCCAGAGGGAGGTTTGGTTTAAGCATTTGCATCTTCTGCAGTGCTTTCTCTGACTTCCTCTCCACTTTGCGTGTGTTCTCTATAATAGAAGGCAAAGCCCTGAACTGTCATGATATCATGTTCATCTGTGTCTCCAACAGACCAGGAAGTCCCTAAGGACAGAGGGTGGGCATTTTCATCTTTGCCAAGCCCAGGAGCAAGCAAATAGTAGGCACATGGTAAACATGTATTAGATCCGGAGATGAGTGGCCAAGACTGTCCATTTTGAAGCATCAGTTTGAATTCGTTCTTCTTTATCTGCCTTTGCATCTTACTAGTACAAGCCCAACCCCAAATCAGAGAATTAAGTTCATTAATATACATTATTCCAGCAACCCCACCACCATCCTTTTGTTTTCTGCAACAGCTTCTTAGCCTGCAGTCAAATGAGCTCAAGGAAAATGATGTGACTTGGCTTTGGAAATATATTCCTCTCGCTGCCAGAATGGATTTAGCAGACTCTGAGCTCAGTTCGTCACTCTTTCTAAGACTGCCTCTGTGCACACAAAGGGCTTTGACAGTCCCTGAGTTATGAGGGGCCATTCCAAGGCTGTGATGGATTTGATTGTTTTATGCACTGACTTAAGATCTCATTTCCTGCCACATTCACAAGTGCTTTCTGGGCTGCTGCAGGGAACCCCTGGTGTTGGTTTTATACTTCCTTTACCTCCATCCAGCTCAGAGTTCTGAGTTTTCTACTGGAGCAAAAGCTTCTAAAAGATCAAATGATTTAAGAGTTGCCATAGGTAGGTGCTGCACTGCTTAGCCAACCTTCCTATATTTTTTTCTTACTCTTGATTTTCGGGTTGAATCTCACTGAAATATTTTGCAAAAGATGTGAAATTGAGGAATAGACAACTCTATTAGGCATAACAAGCTGACATCAGTTTGCAAAAGGAAAATAACATTCTCTGCTGGTGTACCTCATTTGAAGAAGGCAAATTCTTTGTAGTGGTCCTAATCTTTGGAGAATTGTTTGATTGTTTATATGACTGTTTCAGCATCTATCATATATTTCACCATCATGTAGGTAATCACTGTCATCAGTTTGTTAAAAGCAACACTTTCACCCAATTCAGAATTAATCACATGTATCTGCATCCAAATGATACCTCTCTTCTTAGCTGAAGTGTCTGAGTCAACTTTGCTTACTGCTGAATCCATGAGACTGAGTTCAGACCCTGGCCATAGTGATTTTTCTACATGTACTTTGAGAAGAAATGGTTAGTGTCCCTAACTAGAGAGGTTAGCCACCGAAAGGAGAGAGAAGTTAAGAAGGCAAGAACAAGTGTCATGGAGTCATTCTCACAATGGGGTCCCTAGAACAGCAGCATTGGTATCACGTGGGAATTTATTAGAAATGCAAAGTCTTGGTCCATGTCAAACCTAGTGAATCAGAAAGTTTGGGGGCCGGGGCTCAGCCATCTGGGTATTAATACACCTAAGTTTGAGAACTCCCAGTAGATGAAGATGTACACAAGAATGCAAGTCCATGTGCTGAGAGGAAGGAAGGTAGCTCTTAAATCTGCTTTAACAGCCTTAAGATAAGAGGATGCAAAATGTGCCATGGAGATGAAGTTTTAGAACACACAGATGAGCTCTGATAGAGATGTGAGGATATACCATCCCACCTAGCATCCAGAGAAAAACAGCATTTTTTTTTCTTTTTTTTTTGAGATGGAGTGTCGCTCTTTCACCACCCTGGAGTGCAATGGCATGATCTTGGCTCACTGCAACCTCCACCTCCCAGTACAATCAATTCTCCTGCCCTCTGCCTCCCGAGTAGCTAGGACTACAGGTGCCTACTACAACGCCCGGCTAATTTTTTGTATTTTAGTAGAGACAAGGTTTCACTATGTTGGCCAGGATGGTCTCTATCGCCTGACCTCATGATCTGCCTGCCTTGGCCTTCCAAAGTGCTGGAATTACAGGCGTAGGCCACCATGCCTGGCCAAAAACATAGCTTTTAAGTGTCACAAACATGATGAATCTATGAAAAGTAGAAAAAATATTGTGCAAAATAAGAATTATGGGTCCACTTGTTTTGAGGGTTATGGTAACAATTATTTTTATTCATCAATGCAAAACAGTAAAACATCACCTACAACCCCATACAAAACCTTTTCCTACTCCTTCCATCGTATTCCTTCTCTCCCCGCCCCAAATAACCTTCATAGTCTGACTGTGGTGGTTGATGGGAAAGAACTGAAAGAAAACAAGTAAAATAATCTCAAAGTCCAAGAGTTTGGTGAGATTGGAATGCACATTTATAGACAACCATTAACACACATGTGGGATTATTCTTCAGGAGAACTTAGAGACAAGGGAATAGGAGCAGAGAGAGAACTGGCTGGGCAGGTTCAGAGCTGGAGATTAACAGGGTGGGTAGGTGCAGCAGGCAAGACTCCAGGCCAGAATGGGGAAGGAGATGGATGAGATGCTGAGGTGATCTGGTCACAGACCGAGGCTGAGTGTTATTTGAACCAGAGGAGGAGATGGATGCCCTGGGGAATTGGAGAAGAAACCTGGTATTAGGGTTCTCCAGAATTTGAAGTATGTGTTATCTGAGCCTGGGGAAGCACTGGCAGGGAGGTCAGAGCTGGTCCACCTGAGTGCATTCACTATGACTTCCTTCAAAATGTGTTCCAGAGTCATTTACTGTGTGACTCTTTGATGCCAGGCCCTGTGTCAGGAACTGATAAATAAACTGCTGTATCACTTACTAATAGTGTGTCTAGTTTAGCTGTCTTACCAAGACAGAGTTAGCTTGTGGTCAACTCTCTCTACACCCGGGAGAACTTCATGATACCTTCTGACAGCCTTAGTGTCTCTCACTAGTGCTGATTACCAGGAAAGATGCTGAAATGGAAAAACATCTTCCCCTGGCCTGGTCTGGGTAGCTGGTAACACCCCACCTGGGCCTCTCTTGATTACACTGGCATGCCCCAGCTTGCCTGTATTTAGGTTGTACCTGCATTTGGTGATTCCTGAGCTCTTGTATTGCACCCAAGAAGAATGAGGATATGCTGGACACTGAAGGATGACGAGGGTAGGGAAGAAATTTATTGAGTGACAGAACAGCTCTCAGTGGAAAGGAGGCGTGAGACAGGGGTGGGAGGTGGTTGCCCACCCCAGAAATAGGGTGGTTCTCTCTTCTCTGCATAGCTGGGTCCAGGGCTTTTTATGGGCTCAGAATAGGGGCAAGACAGGTGGTAGTTAGTACTGAAAAGGCAACATTCCATTGGTTAAAAGACATTCTTCAGAATCATTCAGGGAAGGGCAGGCAAACAGGAATGTAAGTCCTTGCTCTGGGTTGCAAGTTTCATCCAGGACTAGCAATCCAGTCTTTTAGCCTTCAGGCTTTGTCTTGAAGGTGGGGTTTTACTGGGGACCCACCCCCACCAGCATAGGCATTTGGCTGCCTCCTATAGCCATCATTATCCTTAAGGAGGAAAAGATAATCACATACAATCCCTAAGCTACAGCTGTCCACGCTTCATGGACCCCCATTCCCTATTCCCCATCCCCTTCATTGCCTACCACTTCACTCACTCTCCTACCCCTCCCACACCCTCCTAGCTCTCTGCTCTGCCTGGTCTACAGAAATGTCCTCCTCTTTCCAAGTCGCATCCAGGACAAGGTGCCCTGGAGGGAGGAGCAGCACAAACTTTTCTGCGCTCTGGAGTGTAGCTGAGATAATGAGTCAGGACATTTCTAGAAAAAGCTCTAACCAGCTCCAGCCACCACCCTAGGAAGGAGGTCTGGGGAAGGCTTACCCACAGTCATATCCTCAGCACACCATTAAATTTCCAGGGCAAATGCACTGTGGCAATGAGCTCAGAGGCTTAGGGGTCCCTTCAGTCTCGGCACTTTGAGACCCTGATCCAATCCAACCTCTCTTCACACTGGCTGCCTAAGCTCTTCTTTTGGCTTGCTTATTACTCCTACTAGCTGTAAGACCTTGGAACAGCTCTAAGGCTACTTCTCCATTTACTCATCTGTAAAATGGGGCTTGCCTAATAGCATACATCATAGATTCTATCATAGATCATAGATTCTAAGTTGTAAGAAATAGGTGAGTAGTATGTACACAAGGTTAGAAGCACTCCCCCCTCCCCCTACCACCCCCACCACGCACACACAAAGCATTCGGTAGCATAAAGTTACTGATTTTGCCCATCAAGACGTGGTGGTGTACTTTTGAGCTTCCTGCTTCGTGATGTACACAGCAATACCATAAGGAATTATTTCTAGAAACTGGCCTGGGTCTCAGTTATGTACAACTCTTATCCTCTAAGGTAAAGCATCCTTGATTTCTGGGACATTACTGGTGATGCCCCCCGCCGCCCCCACCTTCTATCTCTGTTCATGAAAAAAGATGGTTCTTATGAGAATAAGAAGGCTTCACAGAAAAAGGTGCCTTTGGAGATGAATGCTAAGTGGGAAATTGTGGGAGGCAATTCCAGGTAGAGGGAACAGACTGTGTGGAGTGTGTGTTCTGAATAGCTGGGAAAGTGGATACTTGAATGGGGAGTGATGGGATGAGACCAAAACACTGGAATGTAGGGTAGCCTGGGCTGCACAGAGAGGACAGGCTTTGGGCCATGAGAGCCAATGAATGGTGAATATACGCAAGAGGGAATTAGATTTGAATAAACACCATCCCTACACTTAGGTATTGTCAGCAAATCAAAAGTCTACATTGTATTTAAGTATGTATTTTCATTGCTTTCCTCTGATCCCTTACAGCTACCCAGAAGTCTACAGTCCAGCCGACCTAAGCCAAATAGCTTCCTGAAGACACAAGCCCTGGGGGTCATTCCGACAGGCCCCACCATGAGCTTGGGTACCATCTCCTTCCAAGGCATATTCTGATCCCCCGGAGCATACATTTTCATGAAGAAATGTGTAGTCTGCCAACTTCATTGTCATTTATCCCTGGACAATTTGTTAACTTCAAGAATCCTTGAATGCCAACCTGGATGTCTTTATAATTGCTGTCTCTGTCAGAGCCTGTGTGAAAAATGTCACCGGGAGAATGAAGTCAGAAAGCGAAGTTGCAGCGTGTTCCTCACAAAGGTGACAACGACTGAAAGCATTAGTTGCTTTCAGGACAGTTTTGAGAACATTTCCAGCTCCTGAAAGAAAAGACGTTTGTAAAATTGGAAAAGCTAGCCTGCTGACATTGACAGTGAATTCATAATGCACATGTTAATCTACAGAGAGAAGCAGGCTCGCACACCTCGGAGGAAAGCTCAGGCTCCAGCTAGAAAATGCTTTAATCAAAGGCAGGAAAGTTGGAAGCCTTTACAAATCATAAAAACAAGTTGTTCTTTTTTTTTAATCTCTTGAATATACAGATGTAAATAAAATGAGCAACATAGATCTCTTTCAACTAGCAAATCCTACTACCTAATTCTACATTCAGGGGCAAATCCTTTTCAGGGGAGGTAGAGCTTCAGTCTCATTTTCTATAGAGGGAGAATTGAGCTAAGTTATTCTGAAGACCCCACTAGTCTGTGTCTGCTACAGAGATTACCTACATTTATAGTTATCATCTCTTAAGAAGATCATTTTAGTGCAAACCCCCAGTGCTACTTGAATAACCTCAGTGGTGGGGTCCTCACCATCTGCTAAAATAGGAATTGACCAAGTACAGTCCATAAGCCAAACCCTGTCCTTGCCTGGTTTTGTAAGCTAAGTTTCATTAGCTTCCAGCCACATTAATTTGTTATTTACCTAACACTTTACAGAAAGTTTAGTGTTTCCAGTGGTCAGGAGAGTCAAGAGCATGTGCTAAAACATCCTCTTGACTCTCCTGACCACTGGAAATCAGACAACCATTTATTTACTAAAAACCGCTGTCTTCGATCAAAGAATCAAACCTCATAGAGATAAGAAAGGCACTGGCATGTTATCTGTTCTTAGATGTGTGGTTCTCCTTTAGACACCTTGGGAACACAAATGCCATTCTAGTAAACTTCTTCCTCGTACTTATCAGAAACTTGCCTATGGATGACTGTTGTCCCTTGGGCTCAGTCCTGCACCCTAGAGTTCCAGAGATCAGTTTCTCTTCCACAAGGCAGCTCTCTGGATAATTAGCTGGTAAAGAACGCCAGGAGAAGCCATCCTGATTCCCCCAAGATTTTCTCATGTGTTATGGCTTAGCATTTCTTCTCTTCTCCAGTAATCTGCCTCTGGAGATTTCTGCCTCTTTTTTCTCTGTGCCACTTATACTGTGGCTACTAACCCTGAACACAAGGACACCAGTGTCCTAGGACTTCTGGACATTTTGTTCCAAAACTGGGTCCACACAAGGGCTACTTCATACCATTGACATTAGCACCACTATGAATATTTTACATGTGCACTGCTGATGTTAAGCCACATCCTTCCCCGCTCCTAGAGTGTAACTGGGTTTTAGATCAATGTATGATCCTTTGCATTTAAAATACAAAATTTAATCACTTACTTCAATCTACCCAGGTAGATTTGGATCTGAACATTGCACCTACTCTACCCAAATCAATCTCAGAATTGTGTTGACATGTATGCTTATTTCTCAATACTTATTCTTTCTACACTTGTTATTCATGCAGGACAAACCATATTTCCTCTTATTGTGTCCCTATTTGCAAGGGCCTTTCTTTTTCTACCCAGTGAATTTCTCTTGCCTGTCCTTCAGGCATCATATTCTCCAGAAAACCTTCCCTACCTCTTACAGGTAAGATCACCACCTCCTCTTATGTGTTTTTCATCCCCTTAAGTTCACCCCCTGGCAGTGTTTACTGTGCCGTATGAACTTATTAATAGAAGGAATTGTGTCTTCTTTTCATGTATTTCCAATTTCTGTCATGGTGTTTGCATATCATAGACACTAAGTACATTTTATAAATTAATGAACAAATGAATGAAGGTGTGAAGTGGTTGAGAAAAGCCTTAAAGCCCATTGTGAAGAATTTAACGAGGAAGAGTATGAAGGGTTTTTAAGTGGGTTACGGGAATTATGTAGTATGATCCATTGAATTTTAGAAGGAGAGTTGAAGCTGCTGTGCATGGAAGCTTAGTCTACTGAGCAGACAGAGATTCGAGGTAATGAACTGAAAAGCAGGATGAGTGACACCACATAGTAGCAATGGAGCTGGAGAAGGCAGAGCAGAACTAGAGTGATAGGCTGCGAGCAGGACAGGTAGGACTTGAGGATGAGTCTAACGAGGAGGGTGATGGCAACACATTCCTCCTGAACAACTCAATTCCAGCCAGAGTTAAGTTGCAGTGTTAGTATGTGATTAAAAATATACTTTTCTGTCTCAATCCATTCTGTAAACAAGTATCTTATTCCTAATCCTGGCTGATAATTCAGAATCACCTCAAGTGCTTCTAAATAATACAGATTATGGGGCTCCACCTGAGACTCACTACATCAGAATCATTTTAAAGCTCCCAGGTGATTCAAATCACCTGCCAGTTTGGGAACGCCTGGCTCAAATGTCCACTGGGACTGAAATGTCCTTCACTTTGTTCTAAGTTTAGACAGTTGCCTTTGCCCTGCTGGGCTGAAAGTGACTTCCTCTTTTAATAACCCTCTAATACCCCTTTATCTTGAATGACTTATAAGATTAATTTCTCCCTTTTGGGGTGCTTATTTTCCTTGCACACATCTTATCTCCTCCTCTCTAGCATTTACAAACAGAGTAACGATGGACAGTTTACTTAAACTATCTGAATTCAGTATCCTCATCTATAAAATGGAGACAATATGATCTCCTCCCTAGGGCTATTATAAAATATCAAGTGGAAAAGCAAGTCGTTGGTGCATGAAACAGAACAGGTGCTGAATAGATATTTGGACTCTCCATTTTAGCTAAATGGAAAACACATTTTAGAGCAGAAGCATGTCTTACTTAGGTAGACATCTTTTGTAACTGAATGGAGTCTAGTCTAGCAATCTATGTTTACCAGTTAATCAGGAGATATTAAACTAATGAAGAATAGATGAAGAACTAGGGAATGAATTGATCAATTGATATAGAATAAATGGGTGAATGAAATAATTGACCTATAGTAACATAAACTGATTTTTGATAAATGACTACATCTGTCTACAAATGACAAACTCTGATTATCTCTATGCTTAGGACGATTTAAAAATTCAGTTGCCTACATTTCACCCTAGAGCCACAAACTGAAATACTTGGCAATTGAGGACCCAAAAACCTGAATTGTAAAAGTTTCTCTCATTGATTCTGGCCACAGCCCATCTGGGAAAATCACTGCTTCAGAGAACCAGTAAGAGGCCATATTGCTTTGTTTAATGTAAAGAGATAGCTTTTCTTGTTCTACAGTAGTTATTGAAAGTTTAATTCCAATTGATTGTTCAAAACATATCCATTAAAGTCCAACATCTGTTTAATAGGTATATCTTATTACACTCTTGTACTTAGGGCCGCAGTCAAGACCTGACATAACCAGAGACACAGTTTAAACAAACTAATTACATAAGGGCACACAGAGGCTGAGCTGAGCAAGGGGCCTTTGAACACAACATGTGCCTTTAATCAAAACCAGGTATCAGGCGAAAACAAGATACCCCAGGCTGGAGCCAGGCAGCACACTGATGCTATAGCAGATGTTTCTAGGGCCAGTCCAGCCTGGGAACTCTCTCAGCAGTGCTGTTGCTCCCACATCACCACCTCAAAATCTGACATTTCTTAGACCAGGTTGAGCCCTTTGATTGACAGACAACAGGAGAAGGAAGGGATCTGGCCGACAAGTCCCTCTGCATGCATTTCTCGGAAGCATGGGTGTTTGGGATTATTCTGAAGCATAGTTGTTTCTAAACAGATCTCCTGCGTGGTTGAATGGCTGGTTCCAAATCTTCATGAAGCAATAATCACATAGGTATTTGCTCCACCCTTCCCAGCGTCTCTTTATTTTTTTCTTCACCCTCACTGCCTTGGAATTACACCTTCCCATGAAACATTAGTGTTGGAACCTTGTTTCATGTTCTGTCTCAGGAGTATCCAGACTAAGAATCCAATATCCAGGCACTTTTTTGTGTGCATTTTATACATAATATAAACATATATTCTTTTGACTTCAATGTTTATATTCTTAACTACTACATACAATTTTATTCCAAATAGTGATAGAACTTTCTGGATACCATTAAAAATAGGGAGAATTGTTGGTAAAATTCTCCCAGCATGCTCACCTACATAATCTAAATCACATAGATTTGAATCAGCCTAGTTAAGCCTGGTCTGTAAGGGGGATGGCTTCTGCTCCACACGCTCTGCTCACGTTAGCCAGGACTGCAGTTGTCATGTGGAACCAGTTCCAAAAGGCACTTATTCACAGATATGTCCTCCTGACCTGCTCAACTAAGAGTTCTTAGAGGGAAAAATACATTGTATTCATCTTTGTCTTCCTGGGGCCCATTATAGATTAGTAAGTACCTGCCTTAGTCCACTCCTCCTGCTCTAAGAAAATACCTTAGACTAGCTACTGTATAAACAATAGAAATGTATCTCTTATAGTTCTACAGGCTAGGAAGTCCAAAAATCAAGGAGCCAGCAGATTCAGTGTCTGATGAAGGCTTGCCCTCACTTCTAAAGATGTCACCTTGTTGCTGTCTCCTCACCGGGTGGAAAGGGCTAACAGGTACCCTCAATCCCTTTTCTAGGGGCACTAATTTCACTCGTGAAAAATGGAGCCCTCAAGACCTAACGCTCCTCAAAAGCTCCACCTCTTAATACCATTACCTTCTTGGTTAGATTTGAACATATACGTTTTGGAAAGGCACAGTGTTCAGACGGTATCATCACTGAATAAATATGTGAGGAATACATAAAATTAATATATATTATTATAATTAACATGTATTTAATAATAGATATTAATTCTATAATATATATTAATTTATTGTACAAATTAAATATTAGAAAAGATACTTTAAATTTAGTGTTCATGCCTACAACTTGATAATTAGTCAAAAATAAATAAACCACAGAATAGAATTTTTTCCAAAGCAACAGAATTTAACTGTGGCCTCATGTAAGTATACCTACAAACATTCTGATATTAACTGCTAGCCCTTCAGTTGGCAAGAGCTGCCCTTCCTAGTCAGTCAGGGCACAGGTGAACATGGACATCATCCTGGTTTGCTGATCCTCTTCTGGGTAGCCCCTCTCACTTTGAAATGAAACTGCGGATGTCACTTATCAAAATTTTCATTAAAATATGCACCAGGTTCAGAGTCAGTTTTAAAATGCCTCTGAAGTACTTGAGAGTAAATGGCTTTGAAGTAGAGCAAGACCTCAAAAATTCATCCACTGCCCCAAAACCCTTTAATGTGAAAGCATTTCTTGTATAGTGCTATGAAAACTGACCCTTAGCGAAGCTGTTCTAGGTTTTCTTCTACCATGTGCTGCCTCAGCTCCTTCTCTGGTATTCAAGTACCTCCATGATAGACTCTCCCTCAGTTGGTCTCCAGCCCCTTCATGTCTCTTCTTCCTGGCACTATCCTGACTTCTGCAAGGCCTTTCTCCTTACTGTTTTTGCTCCCACTTCTGCCCTGAATAGATGCTCTTGCTCTGACCTAGAATACCCTCTATCTTCTTCATCCTATTCCAAGCCTTACACTGTTGCAAGCTCCAGGTTTACCTCCTACAGCATTCCTTAGTTGACTTACTCCATATATACATATAGTGATCACGTATTCCAAAGTCACACCATTTCCCCAGGGGAAATCAGAGAATAAATGAATGAAAAGCTCTAAGGATCTTTTTTTCATTATAAGTCTTGGTATCTGATTCCAAAGACCCTTCAGTGTTTTGTTTTGGTTGGTTAGTTGGTTATGTTTTCAGCTTCTCTTCCAGTTAAGTATCTTTAATTTAGCAAGTACATTTGTTCATTGCTGCTCTGTGTTTGAAACCATGCTCAGTGCTATGAGATTTGTACTATAGGAAAATTAGTAAAAAAAATATTCAATGGTTCTTTACACACATGCCTTCCACCTCTCACATACAACCACACAGTAGATGCAGCAGGACCCCAGCTCCCAGAGTCCCTTTTCTTTTGTAGATGACTCACAATTTCTCTCCCCCAGTGGTAAGGTGAAATACTCTTCCACCTTATATCTATAATATGATGACAAGTTGACTAGTTTTCTAAGTGAACACAACATAGTATGTAGCAGAATATCTGGGAAGGTATGGGGAAAGCTAGTCTAAACGTTCAAGCCTAGAACTCCAAATATCAACAAAGATCATTGGAAGATCTATTGAAGGAAGAACATGAAGATGTGAGATATTGGGAAAATCACTTGACCTCTCTAAAATTTAGTTTAACCACCTGTGAAATGGAAACAGCAACAATAAATGTACCACTTTCCTTCAAGTGCTTCACAAGTTTGTTGCAGGGAAAACAGTAAGACAATGTGTGACAAAAGTTCTAAGCAGATGAAAATTATTACATCACACCTAGAGTTCAGAAAGACAAAAAGACATTATACCACAGGTTCAACTGTGATTAATGCATTCACTTTGGAAACTCTATGAATTAATAACCATTTGCCATACATTAATTATGATCACATTAATCATTATAATTGATTGGTTAATTAGCTAATTATGGTTATAATGTAGCTGTCATATGCATTTCCATAGGAATTTTTTGGTAATTCAATATTAATCAATGCCTGACCTTATCTTGTCTTATTTTGATTCTAAATAGATCAAGAGAGAAACCGTCTAGCATTATTTTGATTAAATGGGGATTTCACAGGCAAATATTGTGAAGCAAGCATTATGATTTTCTAATATTGTGCTTTAGCTCAGGAGCAGAAAAAAAATTTGAAAAATCAAAAGCGGAGAGCCTTTTTCACAAGCACTTTAAAATTCTTCTCATTTCCTCTTTGTGCAAGACCCATGCAGGAAACACAGGTCCATCTCTACTGTCCTTGCTCCTTAGAGCAAGATTTTTCTTGAGGAGGAATGGGGAGCATCTGACAGAAGAACAGGAAACAGTTACTGAAAACTAACTACCTGCCTACTGCCTTTCTAGGGATCACAGAAATGAAAGAGGAATGACCCAGTCTCTGTCTGTTTCCAAGAATCTCACAATTCTCTAGAAGCTTCAGAAGTTGCTTTAAAAAGGTAAACATTTGAGAAAGCATGCTTTCAAGAATTTTTTTAAAAATAAATTCTTATTTTTATTATTTATTTCTTTGATTTGTTATTGTCTGTAGTTTTGGGAAGATTTAGAAAGTCATTTAAAGAAAATCAGCAGTTATTTTTAAATTAGAAAAAAATAAGTTGATTGTTTGCTATGATGAATTGGGCAAAATACTTTATTTTGGAAACCCTCAAAATATGGAAGTTTGCTAAATTTAAATTAATTGAAAATTTGTAAGTACAGTACATAAAGCAATTATACATATGTTTTATGAATCCATTGATTGATGTTTTATACTTCTCAGTATATAGTGTCCTAAGAGTGAAATATATTTAAAACATAGAATGTTAAATGAATGAAAACTTTCATATTCTGGTTTTCGTAGATGGTAAAAGCAGATTAGGCATCACTGAAATTTAGGTTGCGTAACATTACAAATTCCTTCAAATATGTCATGAAAGATTAATGGCTAAAACTCTACCACTATTGCAAAGATAAGTTTTAAAAATAATTTGAATGTTTCCATTAGTAGAAATTTTAATTTCCTTCTAAGCCAGAAAGTTCAAATATAATTATGTATAATGCATTAACAGAAGAGTTCTGTGATTAAGTGATTTGAGCCAACATTTCATTTTATTTTATTGTTTTCTAAAGAAAAGGTGAAATAAAACTCTTCTAATACTTTTGGCAAAGTCATAGTAAAGTTAGAACTTTTAAGTAGGATCATACTGGGTGATAAAAGGACATAAATAGAATCAATTCACCTGTGAAAGCTGACCAACATTATAGGCAAATGGGAAAGAGAAACGTTTCTTTGAGAAGGAATTTTTATTTGCTCCAGTCTTCAGAGAAGCAAATACCAAAGTAGGACTAGAAATGCAAGAGCTTTCTCAGTAGTAAAAGGAGAATGAGTTAGAGAAGGTGAAAAGAGCTTTCAGACTGTGATGCTGGTCTGACACCTATGAAAGATCATAGGAAGAAGGGAGGTTTAGGTGACAAGAGTCTCATACTGCTGAGCAATTCTAGGAGAATTCCACTTAAGTTAGTAGATGATAAGAACAAGAACCCATTCCAAAACCCTGTTCATAGTGAAAAGTTGGTCTCTTTATAATGCTGTGTGGATGCCGTGTTGCATGGAATTCCATGACTTTGGATCAGGCATTACATAAGCCCCTGCAGAGTGGTGCTGGCTCAATCCTTGCAGGCAGGAAAGGCAAGCGCATACTCAGAGTATGTATCTGTCCCCACAAGGACTATTGGCTGACCTTCCCAAGATAGGAGGAATCACCTGAGGTTGACTTGCTACCAAATGACTGGTTGGACTCTCCAATAAATAGTGCCATACTGGGGGCTTAATGTTGATTACTACTGGGGACATGGTAAATATCCAGGGACAGCAGCATTTGAATTATCTGGGATAAGTGGAAGCCCAGGCCATTGGGCCCATAGTAGCCTCCATCTCTTCACCATGGCCACTCTGTCCATGGGCTCATCGTATCAATTCTGAGGTGGCTCACAATGAAAGCTACCCAATGTCACTGTGTCACTCTGTCTACTTGGTTGTTGAGTGCTTCTTTCATGGTAACGTTTTCTAGTGAGATGAGGGATGAAACAAATCTTATTGCCTTTCCTGCTCATTCACACATGTGTATCCAAGTGCTTCTACCCCTGACTTTCTTGCCTCAATCTTCCAATACTTTTCTCTCTAGGCTCTTGATCACATGGCCAAGCCATCAGCCACTGCCTCAGAATCAAGATATAGTCTCACCCTGGGATACTCCTCTTTCCACACAGAGCAGGTGATTGGGTAACTTGTTATGAGCTAAGTTCTGTTCCCACAAAATTTGTATGTTGAAGTCCCAACCAAAAGTTTCTCAGAATGCTGTCATATTTGGAGATAAGGTCTTTAACAAGGTAATTAAGTTAAAATGAGGTGTTTAGTTGGGGTCAAATAAAAATGACTGGTGTCCTTATAAGAAAAAGATATTTAGACATGTAGAGAGACACCAGGAATGCACACATGAAGGAAAAAACATATGAGGACACAGTCAGAAGGGGGCATCCGTAAGCCAAGGAGAGAGGTCTCCGAAAAAAACAAACCTGTCAACACTACACCTTGATCTTGGACTTCTGGCTTCCAAAACTGTGAGAAAATAAATTTATGTTGTTTAAGCCACCTAGTCTGAGGCATTTTGTAATGAGAGCCCTAGGAAATTAATGCCAACTATTTCAATCTCCACCTACTGGGAAGATTTTTCTCTTTTTACTATTGGTGTAGGCATTATTCCCTTGACATTTTTCCAGCGTCTAAATCACTGCACTGCAAGGGTTTTCCCTCTACTAGGACACTATTTCCCAGGTCACCACATGATGGCTTCAGCAATTGTGCTGCCAACTTATGCCAGCGACTAGCTCTGACCCCACATACCATCCCTGATAATAACCTTTGCCAGCCACGTGGTGACTGAGACTGTCCCCAGACCCCGTCTTACTGCTTGGCAACACTTGAGTTCACTGGAATTCTCTCTGAAGGCAAAATCAGATGTGTATGGGATTTTCTGTAGAGAATGCCTGGGGGAAAACAGGAGGAGTGTGCCAGAGAAGGCAGGCTAAGCCTGATGCCTTGAAGGAAAGAGAGGGAAAAGGCAGGGAGGCAGGATGGAAGAGTCTCAGACTAAAGTACAGTTCTGTGAAAGTGTGGGCTGGGCCAATGGCAGCTCCTCAAACCAAAGCCACCTATGAAACAGGTCTGGGTCTTACTAAACAGAAATGAATCTGCATTAGTATCCCCTACTGTGCTCAGCTGATGACATCTCATGGAGACCATGGCCAACATGGAGTTGGATCCAGACGGGCAGCTGCTGGGGTCACCAGTCAATATGTCCCCTGCAGCAGGGAATCTAAGCACCCCCACTTTTGTGACCACCATAGGGGCAGCAAAGAGGTATTGACAATGTCAATTTGTCTCCTACCATTTGAGAGGACATTAAGGGCACCATATCGAAATGACATTTACTGCTAAGTCCTGGTAAGCTTCTGGGAATGGTCTTGATTCTTGTGAGACACTGAAGCAGCAGGGAGAGACATGTGGATGACTTCTTTGAAATGCCTCTTCCTTTGTTCTATCATCAGCTATGATCAGCTGTTTGGCAGGAAGAAGACAGCGAATGAATGAGAATGAATCATTGAACTCCTTCCTAGCTCAGGGAAACATTTTACTGGATTTGTTTCACTCTGATGTGGATTAAACCCATGGGGCAGAGCAGGCCAGGGAGTGAATGTGTGGGCTGGGGAAGGGAATATATGGTCTTCCCATGGTAGCGGTGGCCATGTTTATAATTTATTATTAACAATCTCTTGTGTGCCATGGTCTGTTGGACCTTTCCAGGGGGTCAGTTCCTGGGGCCAAGACTGTGGTTCATCCAGGCAGATCAGACAGAACATTTTATTTACTTGCTTCTTCCCTTAAATCTATCATGACTCAACCTGGCTCAAGGCAGAAAAAGTTTACTTGACCTTGATTAGAACAATGAACTTTGGAAGAACTCAGACTACTGGCCGTATGTGCTTCCCTCGTCATCTGATCAGCTGGCAAGAACTTGAGAGATGAGCCAATTCATATCTTTGATGCCATGGACTTGTTCTAACAGCCTAAATAAACATTTTCTTAAATGATCACCTAACTGTTTCAGATGTAGTGCTATGCTCCCTAAGTTTCTCTTTTTTTTTTTTTTTTTTTTTTTTTTTGAGACAGAGTTTCGTTCTTGCTACTCAGGCTGGAGTGCAATGGCGCGATCTCAGCTCACCGCAACCTCCACCTCCTGGGTTCAGGCAATTCTCCTTCCTCAGCCTCCTGAGTAGCTGGGATTACAGGCACACACCACCGTGCCCAGCTAATTTTTTGTATCTTTAGTAGAGACAGGGTTTCACCATGTTGACCTGGATGGTCTCGATCTCTTGACCTCGTGATCCACCCGCCTCAGCCTCCCAAAGTGCTGGGATTACAGGCGTGAGCCACCGCGCCCGGCCCCTGAGTTTCTTAATCTTTCTTTGGCTGAGGATCTTCTATGCGTCCAGGGCTGTACCAAGTGCTATAGATAAAACCATGAACAGAGCAGTCAAGACCTCTACTCTTGGTGATGAGAAGGTAAGGAGTAGAGAAGATCCACACTATCAAACTAAAACTAAAGTACAATAATTTCAGATCATGTTACCTGCTATGGGGAAAACAAAAGCATGAGAAATGACTCATGTTCTCAGATTTAAGCTTTCAAATCATTACTTTAGGCAAATGCTAATATTTCCTTGTTAGCATTTGCCTAAAGTCACGAGGGAAAGGAAATTCAAAAAGGTTAACTTGCCCACATTCCAGTAGCTCCCAACATGACATCAAAAATGTTGAGTATAAACTAATATTTGAGCTAATATGCCATATTAGTTAATTCTCATGCTGCTATGAAGAAATAATCAAGACTGGGTAATCTATAACGAAAAGAGGTTTAACTGACTCACAGTTCTGCTTGGCTGGGAAGGCCTCAGGAAACTTACAGTCATGGTGGAAGGCAAAGGAGAAGCAGCATCTTTTTCACAGGGCAGCAGGACTGAGTGATTGCAAGCAGGGGAAATGCCAAACACTTATAAAACCATCAGATCTGATGAGACTCACTCACTATTATGAGAACAGCATGATGGGGGAAACCACCCCCATGATTCAATTACCGTCCATGACACATGGGCATTGTGGGAATTAGAATTTAAATGAGATTTGGGTTGGGGATACAGCCAAACCATATCATCTTAACTTATGCCAAAATGGAGCTAAAACATCTTAGCCAAGCCCCAAATTACTTTGTGAGTCCATTCTTCATGGTCCTCCCCTTACATGTATGTTCTAGCCAAATCACTTTCTTATGTTTGTTGTTGTTGTTGCTGTTATTTTTGAGACAGGGTCTCACTCTGCCACCCAGGCTGGAGAGCAGTGGCACATTCACGGTTCACTGCAACCTCCACCTCCTGCCTCAGCCTCCCAGTTAGCTGGAACCACAAGCATGTGCCACCATGCCCGGCTAACTTTTTGTATTTTTTTTTTGTATTTTTATATTGACTGGGTTTCACCATGTTGCCCAGACTGGTCTCAAACTCCTGAACTCAAATGATCCACCTGCCTTGGTCTCCCAAACTGCTGGGATTATAGATGTAAGCTACCGTGCCTGGCCAAGTTTGTAAATAATATAAATGATAATGAAATTTATCTAGAATATACAATAAAGAAATAATAAACAGAAAGAGGAGGAGGAGGAGGAGGAAAAGGAGAGTAAGAGGAGGCAGTAAACAAACAGCTTAGTAAAAAAGAGACCCACATTTGAGCAGATCCTTTATTAAAGAAGGTATATGGATAGGAAGTAAACTCTTGAAAAGGTGCTTAACATGATTAGTCAGTTGCAAACTTATTTTTTCCAGTCTGTGGCTTATTTGTTGATTCTATATTAATAGTGTTTTTTTGGAGAGAAGTTTTTTATTTTTATGAAGTCTAATTTATCAATATGCTCTTACAGATCATGTACTCAATGTCATATTTATGAAATATTTGACAAATCCAGGGTCACACAGATATTCTTTTATTTTTTCTATAACTTTAATGATTTTAGATTAAATAAAATTTATTTTTATATATTGACTTGTTTCCTGAAACTTCGCTGAACTTATTAATTCTAGTATTTTTGTGGGTTCCTTAGGATTATGTAATCCACAAATAATGATAGTTTTCATTCTTCCTCTCCAATTTGGATGCATTTTTCTCTCTTTTGCCTAATTGCCCAGACAAGAACCTCGAATCTAATGCTGAAAAGAGGGTGAGAGCAGATGTCTTTGTCTTGCTCCAACTCTCAGAAAGAAACATTCAGTCTTGTACCATCAAATATGATGCTACCTGTAGATTTTCAATAGATGTTGTTTATTAGGTCTTCGAAGTTCTCTTCCATTTCCAGTTGGCTAAGAATTTTCAACGAGAGTGAGCATTGTATTTTGTCAAGTGCTTTTACATGTCTGTTCAGATGACCATATGACCTTTCTCTTAGTTTGTTAATATAGTGAATTGAAGAGGTTGGCTTTCAAATTTTTTAAGCCAATGTTACATTTCTGGGATAAACCCCTCTAGAAGATGTGTGTGTGTGGGTATGTATATATATATATATATAGATACTATATCAATATAAATTTAATTTACATATATATCTCTCCAACTAGTTATATATACACACACACACACACATATATATATATATGGAGAGAGAGAGAGAGAGAGTTGAATTCCATTAGATAAAATTCTGCTGATAATTTTAAAATCTATATGTATGAGGGAGATTGGCACATAGTTTTTTTCTTCTAATGTCTTCGTCTAGTTTCGGTATCAGAGTAGCACTGGCCTCGCAGAATCAGTTGAAAAGCATTCCTTCCTCTTCACATGTTTGGAGTAGGCTACTAGAAGTTGTCTCACAGCTCACTGATACTTTTAGAATTTAATTATTTTCTCTCTGTGTGTTTCCCTTTGGATAGTTTCTATTACTATGTGTAAATGCTTTCTAAAATTTTCTTCTGCAATATCTAATCTACTATTAATCTCATCCAGTGTACCTTCAATTCCTAAATTATAGTTTTCATCTATAAAACTCCAATTTGGTTTATTTCTTTTGAGGCTTCCATGCTTCTTCTTATCTTTGTAAACATATGGAATACAGTTATTATAACTATTTTAATGTTTATGCTTATTTTGACATATGTCAGTTCTGGGATAGTTTCAGTTGACTGATTTTTCTCCTAATCATAGATCTTAATTTGCTACTTGGCATGCGTAGTGATCTCTGATTTAATGTATAGCGTTTTCATTATTGGGTTGGGTTTAAATAGTCTTTAGTTTTGTTCTGAGATACAGTTAAGTTACTTGGAAGCAATTTGGGTCCTTTGGGTCCTGCTTCTAAGAAGCATTAGGTAGAATCAAAGCAGTTGTCATTATAGAGCTAATTATTTCCCACTACTGAGGCAAGACCCTTTTGTATACTTTACCTAATGCCTCATGAATCATGAGGTTTTGCAGTCCTACTGGTGGGAGCAGGCATGATTCCCAACACTGTGTGAGTGGAGGGCACTCCTAACTCTAAGGCCTCTTCACAAGCACATATAATAATCACTGTTAGCTGAATGCTTGACAAAAGCTCTCTGCAGATATCCAGTGTTCTCTCACTCTCTGTAGCTTTTGTCTCCCCTGTACTGTGTTCTATGAATACAAGCTGCCTTCACCTGCATGGATTGCTCAGATCTGTTTCCTTGCCTTCCCTGTCAGGCTCCACCTGGATTCCCCTTCTCTGCACTGTAGCCTGGTAATTTTAAAAATATTTTTATAAGTATTCTTTATCTTTGTCGGGAATGAAGTTAAATTTCTTGAACACAATTTAGTCCTACTGGGTTTTGATTCTAAGATTTGTTAGGTACAATCAGAGCAGTACTCACTATACTGCTAATTATTCCCTAGACAGGAAGCTGGGCCAATTGTAAGCCTTGTTTGTCTTGTTTGTTACCACCGCTCAGGGATCAGTCTTTTCTTGTTTCTTTTCCATGTCTTTAAAACCATTACTTCATATATTTTGTTTGGGTTTCGGGGGAGGTTACCTTAGTAGAAAGAATAAATGCAGCTCTTAATATAGCTTAGCCCCCCAGAGATTCTCTCTTCTCTTTCTCTTCAAACGAAAACAAGATAAAGCAGAACCCAGAGCTCTGTACAAGCAAGTATATATGGCTAGAATGAAATAACTTTGCTTTATTTCCTTGGTAGTCATTTTGGGGTTAATTTATTTATAACAGTCAATTTTGCTTTTCCATTAATGGTAGTATCAAAAAGTCCCATTAATAAATGAGTTTGTTTAAGTTTAAAAAGTAAATCAATTTACAGAAAGAAAAAAAAAGTAAGTAAATAGCAGGACAAATACTAAGCAGAGAAAGCAAATAACTTTTGCTGGGGAGTGAAATAATGACTTAAGTTAGAAGAATGCTGGTCTTTTGGCCCAAGCTTTCCAACTTGACCGCTTCCAGCCTGGTCTACTCTCCTCCTAATCTTTGAGTGCCCCTTTTCACTACCTTTGACCCCAGCTTAAGTTCATTTCTCTAATCACAAATATCACACTCTAGTGATATGTCATCCCAGGCATCTGCCTCCTTTGCTTTCCTATACACCTGGGCCATCCAGTTCGAAATAGCCACTAGCTACAGGTGAATACTGAGACCTTGAAATGTGGCTAGTCTGACTTTAGATATGTCATAAGTGAAAAATACACACTGGATTTAGAAGACAGGATGAAAAGGGATTTAAAATATCTCATTCATGTTTTTATTAAGTACATATTGAAAAAAGAATGTAAGATATATTTAATGAGATAAATTATTGAAATTAATTTGACCCTTCTCTTTGCCTTTTTTAAACAAGGTGACTACCAGAAAATTTGAAATTAGAGCCAGGCATGGTGGCTCACACCTGTAATATCACTTTGGGAGACTGAGGTGTGAGGATCACTTGAAGTCAGGAGTTTAAGACAAGTTTGAGCAACAAGTGAGATTCCATCTCTACCAAAACAAAATAGATACATACACACACACACACACACACACACACACACACACACACACATATATATATATATATAATACATACATATATATATAATATATAGGCCAGGTGCAAAATCCCAGCACTTTGGGAAGCTGAGTCAGGTGGATCACTTGAGGCCAGTAGTTCAAGACCAGCCTACCCAACATGGTGAAGCCCTGCCCCTTCTAAAAATATAAAAATTAGCCAGGCATGGTGTCATAGGTCCCAGCTACTTGGAAGGGTGAGACATGTGAATCACTTGAACCCGGGAGGCAGAGGTTGCAGTGAGCTGAGAACACACCACTGCACTCCAACCTCGGCAACCGAGAGAAACTCTGTCTCTAAAATAAATAAATAAATAAAAATTAAAAAATTATCTGGATGTGGTGGTATATGCCTATAGTCTCAGTACTTTGGGAGACCAAGGTGGAAGGATTGCTTGAAGCCAGGAGTTTGAGACCAGCCTGGACAACAAAAGAAACCCCCATCTCTACAAATAGGTGCATGTAGCAAGGTGACACATACCTGTACTCCCAGCTACGTGGGAGCTTAGGGTGGGAAAATGGCTTGAGCCCAAGAGTTTGAGGCTACAGTGAGCTATGAGGGTACCACTGCACTCCAGCTTGTGCAATAAAGCAAGACCTTGGCACTGAAAAAAAATTACATTTTTTTTAAAAAAGGAAAGTTGAAATTTTATATACAGCTTGACTTTGTGATTTACATTGTATTTCTATTAGGCAGTACTGCTATAGATGCACCATCTATCTATGCATCCCAGCTCCCAGCATAAAGAATGACAGAAGCTTATCAAATGCCTGTTGGATATTAGCATTGAATAAATACTTGAGTGAGTGACTTTAACTGGACTGGGAATTCAAAGAGTGAATATTGAAGTCTGTGAGGCAGCCTCAGCTACTTTGTCCAGTAACAGGAATGATAATCAAACATACCTCATAGGGAGAGGGAAGATAAAATAAGACAATTTATGGAGAACTCTTAACTCTGGGCCTGATGGACATACTCAAGAGAAGTTAGCCATTAAGAGAAAACATGTCTCACGCCACGTGAACAAAACCACGGCAACTGTGTACAAGGACTAAGAGAAGAAACTGTTTTTAGTGAGTTTTCACTTACTTTTTATACAAATACTACTTCAAACACTTTACATGGCTTATATATAAGGACTCCAGCACTATGGCTGAAAACACCCTTCACCCCAAGCCCATGGCCCCTAGTTATTGATGTTCTGATATCTTGCTACTTATAAGCCAAGGGGAGGGTGTGTGTGTGTGCGTGTGCGTGCATGTGTGTGTGTGTGTATCAGTAAAACACTTTCAGGTCTTATCTTATTGCTAAAAGTAATGTACTTGTAAATTGCTTTATAAATTATTTATTATGAGGGGCTTCATCACTGAACAAGTGCTACAACGTACTATGAAAATGGGGGCAGGGGGATGGCAGTGAAGGAGGGAGAGAAGAAGTCATTGGAATCACTTATAAATAATATATTCATTGGTCAAAGAAAGTTATCGCCTTTTATGAAGTGTTTAGAATTCATCTTGCATACTAAGTGGGCGTCCTCTTGCTGACTTGTGGGTGATCGGCTAGAGCCTCCTTTGCTGCTCCATCTCTGAACCTGGTGATTAGGATGCCATTTATTTATTTCAGCCAGTGCCACAATTGCCACTTTTGATCACCTGGAAACAAACAGGAAACAGGACTGACCGGTACCACTGACAAAACGCAAAGATGTGTTGGCAACTCCTGAAAGCGAAGTCTGTCCCTGCGTCGGGCTCTGCATTTGGTATTCATCATGTAAGTGCTGCGCCTAATGAAGGCATTTGGTATTCATGTGGGTGTCACATGTATTTCCAGAGATGCTGGGCTCTAATTTAGCACAGGTTAATGGACACCTCTATTAAAGTGTTATCGAAAGTTTGACATTCAAATAACCCAGTTTGAAAATCAGACAAACCTAGACATTAAATCTGAAGGGGAGAAAATGTAGAAGAAGTCAAGTATATAAATGCCAACTTTAGACATTTGAGAGAGACCAATGGTTGATCCAAGTGCTTCTTTCTCTTTCACCTTCCCTGACCCCTCCTGGGCCTGGGCTCTGACATATTCCCTGACTGCCGCAGGCCGAAATCTTGCAGAGTCGGGAGGTCAGGGAGAGAAGGTAGTGCACACTGGTGTTAAATGAATGGTGTCCCTCACCTCCTGAAATCCCCCCCGCCACATACCTGGCCTTGCAGCACTAATCTTTTCAAGCATCTAAGGCACATTTTATTATTCCCATGTAAAAGGATATTGAAAGCTCACAGAACTTAAGTGATTCATGAAGAGCCACACACTTCACTAGTAAATAGCAGGAAATGATTAGAACAGTGACTGTATTTCTATTTATTTTCTCTATGTATTAAGGTAACAAATATTTATTAAGCACTTACTCTGTGCTGAATTCATGTACTATCTGATCGATGTTACTAAACAAAACAGACTCTTTCTACACCTACTTTAGGAAAAGGTCCACCAGCTTTTCATAAAAATAAGTTTATATCTACCCTATGACCCACATTCTACTCCTAGGTATTTACATAAGATAAAAGAATGTAACAATATGTAATAGAATGCTCATGGCCTCTTTATTCATAGTAGCCAAAAAACAAGATAAATCAATGTAAAAGAATGCCACAGAATGTTCATAATCTCTTCATTTATAATAGCCAAAAAAACAGAAAATAACCTAGGTATGCATCAACAGAGGAACAAACTGTGGTACATCCATAAAATGGAACACTACTCAGCAATAAAAGGAATGAACTGTCGATATATGCCATGACTTGGAAGAATCTCAAAAATATTTTGTTGAGTGAAAGAAGTTTTACAAAAAAAAGAATGCATGTTAATTCTATGTATGTACAATTTTAGAAAAGGAAAAACTAATCAGTGTTGAAAAGCATCAAAACAGTAGTTGCCTCTGGGGTCAGTGGAGTTGGAGTTTCACTAAGAAAGGGCACAAGAAAACTTGTTGGAGTGACAGTAATGTTTTCCATCTTGATAGGGGTTTGGGTTAGACAGGCGTATGTGTTTTCAGAACTCACCACATTGTACATGTAACACTTGTGCATTTTACTACATGTCCATTTTAACCCAAGAAAGAAGAATCATAAATGAATATTGATCGCTGGTTAATAATAATACACATGCTGAAATGCTTGGGGGTGAAGTGCACTGATGCCTTTGACTCACTTGGAAATGCATTAGGAAATAAGTTAAACGAATGAATGGATGAACAGACGGAAAGAGGGATGGAGATAGCAAAGTGTTAGTTGCGTAAGACAGGGAATACAGACCTAAGTGTTTGCTTTACAATCCTTTCAACTGTTCCGTATGTTTACAATTTACCATTATAACATGTTGAGAAAAAAAATGTTTTTAAAAAAAAAACAGAAAGACTGTTTTCCTGTGTTGATGTTCTGACAGTCTAGCAGCAAAGATAAACATTATAGAAGGTGAACACATAGGTCAATATGTAATTGCATATTTTGGTGAATGTTATGAGTAGCAAAGACAGGGTATGGTGTGAAAGATGTATTGGGAAAGGCTGTTTAGATGAGTGATCAAGGAAAGCTTCTTTTGAGAAGTAATGTTTTGAAAAATGAGATGACCTTGAAAAGAAGAAAATCATAAAAAGTGTGTGCATCCAAATGCAAAGAGAGAACATGCCCCAAGGAGAGGAGAGCATGTGTGAAGACCTCAAGAGACAAAACAGTCTGGCTTACGCAAAGAAATGGAAGGAGGCCAGTGCGGATGGGGTGTGGCCAACACAGAAAATGGCCAGTGAGAGGTGAGGGTGGAAAAGTAAGTAGGATCTACCTCATTTAATAGTTTTATAGGCCCTGATGAAGCCTAATTGTTCTGATCAATTCTGGGTTAACTAGAGCACACCTAGGGTACTGTGCTCCAAACTGAATGATACAACAACAATAATGATTACTCATAATTACTAAGGGGCTCCTATGTGCTAGGCACTGTGTTAAACATACTATAATTGATCTCATTTAAATTTCACATCCCTCAAGCCACATACTATTTTAAGTAAATATATAACCATGCATATTTCTCATTTCACACTTGAAGAAACTGAGGTTTGAGTGAGATCAGGAAGCTTGTCTAAGGTTGCACAGCTACTCCAAGGTGAAGCTGGAACACGGGTCTGAGGCAATAAAGGTCAGTAGCCATGCTATCTGAAGAATCCTTGAGAAAACTAGAAAGGCTTAACCTGCAAGTAGAGACACCTCCCTGAAGCCACAACTGTCACAAGGAAGAGAGATTTTATTTGTGCCATGTAGTCATGGATCTGAATTATCATCAATGAGAGAACATTCTTAAAAAAGCAAATTTGAGGCCAATGCTGAAAAACAAACACAAAAGTGGTAATGAACAGATTTATCCAGAGATGGAAAACCACATCATGGGGTAAAAGAGATGGCAGGTGTCCTTCCTTCCCTGGGAGCCATTGGAGCCTATCTAGGTCAGATGACCACAGGACAGAGGTTAGACCTGATGCCTTTTAAGTGCTTCTCGACCCTGAGACTGTGGGACAGGCTGTGTGTGGGGCTGTGGCTTCTCTAGCCGGTTGGCAGCAGCTGTTTTCCTGGAGCTGTATTAATAACATCTTCATTGACACCACATGCACAAACAACATTTTCCATTTAAACCATATTCATTGCTGGCTTCCTGAGAATCACTGGTGAAACTGGAGTGCTGGCTAAATAGAAAGAGGCTGAACTGGCTGTACAAACACAATTACTCTTCACAAGGGGAATCAGTGAGACTCCCAGGTGGGAACAGCATCTGGAATTTGCCGGTCTATGATGCTGTTATAACAGGACTAAAGACAGGAGACTTAAAAGTGCCTGATGTCTACAGACAGTTCTCTATAGGAGAAAAGATCTCTCAGGGTTTAGAAATATAGGGGAGGCAGGACCCATACTCTGGTAACTCAAGTGGCACAAGTGGAACAAAAAGATATTCAAGCTAATCTCAGCTCTTACAAAAAAATAAAAATAAAAATAAACAAAAAACAACCCTGAACTGAGCCCAGACGTCAGCAAGTCTTGTCATTGCCATTCCCATGTAGGTATCTATTTGTGCTTATGGCCTTCACCAACATCCAAAAATATAAGTGGATAAGAGATGAGATGATTTGCGGGCTCATTATATGCCAGGCACTAAGTTAGGCACTCAATTATGTCATCCCATTTAATCTTTGCAATGACTCTGTGAATTAGCCCCAGAAGACAAAGATACTGAGTAACTTTTCTCAAACTCACACAACCACAATATGTCAAAACTGGTGTTCAAACCTACCCATGTCTAACTCCAAAGCCTTTGTTTTTAACTATTAAATGAATAAATTAGGAGCACGCTTATTTTTGTTTCTTTTTTTTTTTTTTTCCTTTTTTGAGATGGAGTTTTGTGCTTGTTGCCCGGCTGGAGTGTAGTGACATCATCTCGGCTCACTGCAACCTTTGCCTCTTGGATTCAAGCAATTCTCCTGCCTCGGCCTCCCGAGTAGCTGGGATTACAGGCGCCTGCCACCATGCCTGGCTAATTTTTTGTATTTTTAGTAGACATGGGATTTCACCATGTTGGTCAGGCTGGTCTCAAACTCCTGACCTCAGGTGATCCACCCGCCTCAGCCTCCCAAAATGCTGGGATTACAGACGTGAGCCACTATGCCCAGCCCATGGAGCAGCTTAAAGCAAAATTATGAATCCAATAAATCTGATCCATTAGGTTGGGATTAAAAAATAAATCATAATGAAAAAGAGAAAATGATTTTCAGAAAAGTAAAGCTGGTGAAAGCAAAAGAACTGGACATGTAATTTTGTACTAAGATTCCTAATTGTGAAGGTGAAGAGTGAAAAATAGCAGATGGGCTACCTGGCTCTCATGCCCACTACAGGGAGAAAAATAAACTCACTTGCACAGAGTGGTTTCCTATTCCACATCCCTGAGCATCCTCAGGTCAGGGCTATGGGTAAACATCTCTAAGCAAGGTCCCAGCTGCCAAGATGAGCAATTCCAGGCTTAGAATTCTACTTCTGCCCAGTGAGTAGCCCTTTCATTTAACAGCCCTTCAAAATGATTTCATTCTGAATATGAAGTTCATCATTTCTTACCTAGCATTGGTCCTGGACATCTCAGGAATGTTTTAAACTCAGTGACATAAAAGTAGTACTATTATCTGGAAAACATAGATGGTGTAGGCTGGCCACTATACGTGTGCATCTATGGCACAAACCCTAGGGTGAAAGTAAGTACAAGAGCCCTGTGCTTATGCTGCACAGCCTCCCCTTAGGTGGAGGACCAAGCATCAGTTGTCCTGTGGTGGAAATCATCTAGCTCTAAGTTCTCCAATAAAATGTAGTTCCCAATTCCACATATGTTCATTTGATTTCAAAGTAGGCCTTAATTGCCCTATCTGGACTCTTATTAGCAATATACACCATCTTCTATATTTCTGTTCTAATAAGATGGTCTGTGGTTCATATATAATACTGTAGTTCTTCCATGTTGCTAGATAAATACCATTCAAACAGTATAAACAATAACAGTTTGCTCCATTTTCTTTGGTTTAAATTATACTTTAAGTTCTGAGATACATGTGCAGAACATGCAGGTTTGTTACATAGGCATACACACGCCATGGTGGTTTGCTGCACCCATCAACCTGTCATCTACATAAGGTATTTCTCTTAATGGTATTCCTCCCCTAGCCCCCAACCCTCCAACAGGAACAGGTATGTGATGTTCCCCTCCCTGTGTCCATGTGTTCTCAATTTTCAATTCCCACTTATGAGTGAGAATATGCAATGTTTGGTTTTCAGTTCTTGTGTTAGTTTGCTGCAGTTTGCTCTATTTTCTGTAAATAGAAAACTGAAGGTTAGAAGGAGTAAGTTCATGTTCTAAGTTGATGGTAGATAGTAAGGGAAGGAGTTAAGTTTAAAATCCAGGTATGTCAGACCTCACATCTTCTTCTACTGCACTGCACTGCCTCTAATGAGGAAAATTAATAGCCTACTCTAAGGTACAGTTATGATGACAACTTAGGGTTCTCTGTTGAGGCTCACATTTTCCATGTTATTTCAAAGATATATGAAACTAAAGGATTAAACTTCACACCAAAGTTTGCTATCTATACTGCTTTCACCTTACGTAAGATCTGTACTAAAACATCGGGCTAATGTTTTATCTTCTGTATCTTCTTTTCTTGCATTTATTGTTGTTATTGTATTTCCAACAAAGGACGAAACTTGTCCCTTTAAGAGTCAAGACCCTACAGTTTCTTGTAGATGCCCCTGGCAACACTGAGATCCTGCACAAGGTCCTCTGGCATCTGATTAAATATGAATGTGGAGGTCAGGTGCTTAGTCAGTTGTAATTCTTTCCTTGGAAACCCCCATGACTAAAAGATGACTAAAGTGGGCTGGAAACAGGATCAGCCCATTACTTATCAATTCTTAATAGACTAATAGAATATAATAATAATAGGATGATAAAAAGGGATGGGTAGACATGATCCTGTCTGTACCTAATATCCAATCTGAATGAAAGCCAAGAAGTTGAAATGATACTCTAGGAGACATATGGAAGTCCATTTGTACTAAGCCCAGACAGATACAAATGGGGAACTGACTGGCCACGTCTGCTGAGCTGCCTATGCTCACAGTCTATGACCCAGAGTACCAGCCTTAAACAGGTTCTGTTACCCAACTCTTCTATAGGCATGTACCTAAAACATTTCTGTCTGCCTCTATCTGTCTTTGCAGCTCCTATTATTTCATTCTTGATCTGAAAATTAAGGCTCAAACCACTTTGCCATTTACTATGGGAGGATACTAAGGTTATATTCTAAAAAGATAAACAATAAAGGGGATATCACCACAGATTCCACAGAAATACAAACCACCATCAGAGATTACTACAAACAACTCTATGCACATAAACCAGTAAACCTGGAAGAAATGAGTAAATCCTGGACACTTACACCCTCCCAAGCCTAAACCAGGAAGAAGTCAAAACCCTGAATTGACCAATAACAAGGGCTGAAGTTGAGGCAGCAATTAATAACCTACCAACCAAAAAAAGCCCAGGTCCAGATGGGTTCACAGCCGAATTCTACCAGACATACAAAGAAGAGCTGGTACCGGAGCTGATACCACTCCTTCTGAAACTATTCTAAACAATCCAAAAAGAGGGAATCCTTCCCAAATCATTTTATAAGACCAACATCATCCTGATACCAAAACCCAGCAGACTCAACAAGAAAAGAAAACTTCAGGCCAATATCCATGATGAACATAGATGCAAAAATCTTCAATAAAATGCTGGCAAACCAACTGCAACAGCACATTAAAAAGCTTATCCATCACGATCAAGTAGGCTTCATCCCAGGGATGCAAAGCTGGTTCAACATACACAAGTTTATAGATGTAATTCACCACATAAACAGAACCAAAGAAAAAAACCACATGATTATCTCAATAGATGCAGAGAAGGCCTTCAACAAAATTCAACAGCACTTTATGATAAAAACTCTCAATAAACTAGGTATTGATGGAACGTATCACAAAATAATAAAAGCTGTTTATGACAAGGCCACAACCAATATCATACTGAATGAGCAAAAGCTGGAAGCATTTCCTTTGAAATCTGGCACTAGACAAGGATGCCCTCTCTCACCACTCCTATTCAATATAGTACTGGAAGTTCTAGCCAGAGCAATCAGGCAAGAAAAAGAAATAAAGGGTATTCAAATAGGAAAGGAGGAAGCCAAATTGTCTCTATTTGCAGATGACATGATAGTATACCTAGAAGACCCCATCGCCTCAGCCCCAAAACTCCTGAAACTGATAAGCAACTTCAGCAAAGTCTCAGGATACAAAATCAATGTGCATAAATCACAAGCATTCCTATACACCAATAACAGACTTAAAGAGAGCCAAATCAAGAACGAACTGCCATTCACAATTGCTACAAAGAGAATAAAATACCTAGATATACAACTAACAAAGGATGTAAAGGACCTCTTCAAGGAGAACTACAAACCGCTGCTCAAAGAAGTAAGAGAGGACACAAACAGATGGAGAAATAATCCATGCTAATGGTTAGGAAGAATCAATATTGTGAAAATGGCCATACTGCCCAGAATAATTTATAAATTCAACACTATCCCCATCAAGCTACCAATGACGTTTTTCACAGAACTGGAAAAAACTACCTTAAACTTCATATGGAACAAAAAGAGAGCCCACATGCCAAATCAATTCTAAGCAAAAAGAACAAAGCTGGAGACATCACACTACCTGACTTCAAATTATACTACAAGGCTACAGTAATCAAAACAGCATGGAACTGGTACCAAAACAGAGATATAGACCAATGGAACAGAACAGAGGCCTCAGAGGCAACACCACACATCTACAACAATCTGATCTTTGACAAACCTGACAAAAACAAGCAATGGGGAAAGGATTCCCTGTTTAATAAATGGAGTTGGAAAAACTGGCTAGACATGCAGAAAGCAGAAACTGGACCCCTTCCTGACACCTCACACTAAAATTAACTCCAGATGAATTAAAGACTTAAACATAAGACCTAAAAAAACATAAAAACCCTAGAAGAAGACCTAGGCAAAACCATTCAGGACATAGGCATAGGCAAGGACTTCATGACTAAAACATCAAAAGCATTGGCAACAAAAGCCAAAATAGACAAATGGGATCTAATTAAACTTCAGAGCCTCTGCACAGCAAAAGAAACAATTATTAGAGTGAACCAGCAACTAACAGAATGGGAAAAAATTTTTGCAATCTACCCATCTGACAAAGGACTTATATCCAAAATCTACAAAGAACTAAAACAGATTTACAAGAAAAAAATAAACAAACCCATTCAAAAGTGAGAAAAGGATATGAACAGACACTTTTCAAAAGAAGACATTTATGAGGCCAACAAACATATGAATAAATGCTCATCATCACTGGTCATTAGAGAAATGCAAATCAAAACTACACTGAGATACCACCTCACACCAGTTTGAATGGCGATCATTAAAAAATCTAGAGACAACAGATGCTGGAAAGAATGTGGAGAAATAGCAACGCTTTTACACTGTTGGTGAAAGTGCAAATTAGTTCAACCATTGTAGAAGACCGTGTGGCAATTCCTCAAGGACCTAGAATAGAAATTCCATTTGACCCAACAATCCCATTACTGGGTATATATCCAAAGGATTATAAATTGTTCTATTATAAGGACACATGCACACACTGTCGCAGCACTCTTTACAATAGCAAAGACTTGGAACCAACCCAAACGCCCATCGATGATAGACTGGACAGGGAAAATGTGACACAAATATACCATGGAATACTATGCAGCCATAAAAAACAATGAGTTTGTGTCCTTTGTGGGGACATGGATGAACCTGGAAACCACCATTCTTGGCAAACTGACACAAGAAAAGAAAATCAAACACTGCATGTTCTCATGCATAGGTGGGTGTTGAACAATTAGAACACAGGGACACAGGGAGGGGAGCATCACACACTGAGGTCTGTTGGGAGGGACTAGGGGAGGGACAGTGGGAGGTAGGGAGTTGGGGAGAGATAACATGGGGAGAAATGCCAGATATAGGTGATGGGGATGGAGGCAGCAAACCACATTACCATGTATGTACCTATGCAACAATCCTGCATGTTCTTCACATGTACCCCAGAACCTAAAATACAATTTTATATATATATATATATATATACACACACACACACACACACACACACACACAACACATATGTATATATAGTGATGAGACAATCTGGAGGCTAGTTTGGGTAATCAGTTTCATCTTAAGTGCCATCTTTATGGATTGGTATTAGCTGCTTGGAGGACTGCGTTGAAGACTCGAAAGCTATGCCCAAGCCCAATGGGAAAGAAGCAATAATTGGTTAGTGATGTTTTTTATAGACAAAGGGAGTAGGAATGAGAACAAGTGTGTCTACCATTTGTCACATCTGGGAGAAGTTCTCTGTTTTTGTAATGAGGACAAGAATTTCCTGTCCATGCAATTTGATCAACTGCCTGTGGCAAAGCTGTGAAGAAGGCAAAGTCTCTGTCTCATGAGGCAACAAAGTCGGACAATTCCAAGAAAGAGGGAGGAGGAGGAGTCCTTAGAAGGAAGCAGACTAAGGGCAGGACTTGGAAGAATTAACCATGAGATGCGGCCTCATGAAGACACATATGGTTCCTGGCCACACTTTGATGCCATGATATGGTCTCACTAATGTCCTCTCATCCCTGATCAGTCCTGAGATGTGGACGCTTGAGTCTATTCTGAACACTTGGCTCCTAGAGTTGGCACCTGTCCTGTCTTTCTATGCACATTCCTAACAAAATTCTGCAATAATTTTCCATTCCCTGATCAGAATACACCTCTAAGAGCCTATAAAATGTTTCCCAGTGCCTCTTTATCCTTCAATCTTGGCATATTAGCTAATATTACTTTATGTTTATTTATTTCAATCCCTTCACTTTGCAAAGGGGAAGCCTGAGATGTAGAAAAGATAAGAGAGGTTTTTTTTCATATTAATCACAGATTTTTTTATTGAAGATTTTTTTATTCTCTAAAAAGGGGGAGACATGTGCAGAATGTGCAGGTTTGTAATATAGATATACACATGCCATGGTGGTTTGCTGCACCTGCTGACTCTTCCTCTAAGTTCCCTCCTCCCAACCTCCTGCCCTCAACAGAGCCTGGTTTGTGATGTTCCCCTCCCTGTGTCCATGAGGTCTGAATGTTCAACTCCCACTTATGAGTGAGAATATGTGGTGTTTGGTTTTCTGTTACTGTGTTAGTTTGCTGAGGATGATGGCTTTCAGCTTCATCCATGTCCCTGCAAAGGACATGATTTCATTCCTTTTTATGGCTACATAGTATTCCATGGTATATATGGTGTATATGTACCACATTTTTTTTTATCCAGTCTATCATTGACAGGCATTTGGTTTGTTTCCATGTCTTTCCTATTGTAAACAGTTCTGCAATAAACACGTGTGCATGTACTGTCATAGTAGAATGATTTATATTCTTTTGGGTATATACCCAGTAGTAGGATTGCTGGGTCTAATGGTATTTCTGGTTCTAGGTTCTTGAGGAATTGCCCTACTATCTTCCACAATGGTTAAACTAATTTACAATCCCACCAACAGCAAAAAGGTGTTCCTATCTCTCCACAGCCTTGCCAGCATCTGTTTCCTGACTTTTTAATTATCACCATTCTGGCTGGCATGAGATGGTATTCATTGTGGTTTTGATTTGCATTCGTCTGATGATCAGTGATGTTGAGCTTTTTTTCATATATTTGTTGGCTGCATAAATGTCTTATTTTGAGAAGTGTCTGTTCAAACCCCTTGCACAATTTTTGATGGGGTTGTTTCTTGTAAGTATGTTTAAGTTCCTTGAAGATTCTGGAGATCAGACCTTGTCAGATGGATACATTGCAAAAATTTTCTCCCATTCTGTAGGATGCCTGTTCACTGAGATGATAGTTTCTTTTGTGGTGTGGAAGCTCACTAGTTTAATTAGATCCTATTTGTCAGTTTGGGCTTTTGTTGCAATTTCTTTCAGCATTTTTGTCACAAAGACTTTGCCCAGGCCTATGTTCTGAATGGTATTGCCTAGGTTTTCTTCTGGGGTTTTTAAGGTTTTGGGTTTTATATTTAAGTCTTTAATCCATCTTGAGTTAGTTTATGCATAAAGTGAAAGGAAGGGGTTTAGTTTCCGTTTTCTGCATATGGCAAGCCAGTTTTCCCAGCACCATTTACTGAATAGGTGATCCTTTCCCCATTGCTTGTCAATTTTGTTGAAAATCAGATGGTTGCAGATGTATGGTGTTATTTCTGAGATCTCTGTTCTGCTCTTTTGGTCTATGTGTCTGTTTTGGTACCAGTACCGTGCTGTTTTGGTTACTGTAGACTGTAGCATAGTTTGAAGTCAGGTAGTATGATGCCTCCAGCTTCAGGTTTTTTTTTTTTTTTCTCCCTTAGGATTGTCTTGGCTATACAGAATCTTCTTTGATTCCATATGAAATTAATATAGTTTTTTTCCTAAGTCTGTGAAGAATGTCAATGGTAGTTTGATGGGAATGGCATTGCATCTGTAAATTACATTGGGCAGTATGGCCATTTTCATGAGATTTCTTCTTCCTATTTATAAGGATAGAATGTTTCTCCATTTGTTTGTGTTCTCTCTTATTTCCTTGAGCAGGGTTTGTAGTTCTCCTTGAACAGGTCCTTCACATCCATTGTTAGCTGTATTGCTAGATATTTTATTCTTTTTCTAGCAATTGTGAATGGGAGTTCATTCATGGCTTGGCTCTCTGCTTATCTATTGCTGGTGTAAAGGACTGCTTGTGATTTTTGCACATTGATTTTATATCCTGAGACTTTGCTAAAGTTGCTTATCAGTTCAAGGAGTTTTGGGCTGAGATGATGGGCTTTCTAAATATAAAATCATGTCACCTGCAAACAGAGACAATTTGATTTCCTCTCTATTTATTTGAATACGCTTTATTTCTTTCTCTTGCCTGATTGTCCTGGCCAGAACTTCCAATAATATGTTGAATAGGAGTGGTGAGAGAGGGTATCCTTGTCTTGTACTGGTTTTCAAAGGGAATGTTTCTAGCTTTTGTCCATTCAGTATGATATTGGCTGTGGGACTATCATAAATAGCTCTTACTATTTTGAGATATGGTCTATTAGTACCTAGTTTATTGAGAGTTTTTAAAGTGAAGCAATGTTGAATTTTATCAAAGGGCTTTTCTGCATCTATTGAGGTAATCATGTGGTTTTTAAGACAGATTTTACAGAGACCACCCAGACATAGAGCAATAGGAGAGTTGTAATGCTGACCTCCTGACTTCTAGTCCAAGGCTCTTCCCAGTGTGATTTATATGACTACTTTGCTTCCAGGACCAGCTCCAGAGAGCAGTGCCATTACTGCAAGGTAACAGCTGGTGTTTGTGACATACCATACATGTTCCCACTCTCATAACCATAGTGGGATCCCCTAGGAAAAGACCTAAGATATAAGTACCTTAGAGATGCCCTAGCACATCTGGGGGACTACTGGGAAAAACCATCATGCTTTAAGTTTTATGCAGTCCAAGAACTCACAAGGAATCCAAGTCAGAACTTTGAAGCTGAGAACGTGTATCTATAAGCTGCCAGGAAAAAAAGCTGCCTCTTAATCCCTCAGCCAGCTCATCTTAAAATACATGACAAGAGACAAGAGATTTTACAGAGACCACCCAGACATACAGCTATAGGAGAGATGTAATGCTGACCTCCTGACTCCTAGTCCAAGGTTCTTCCCAGTAAGGAAGGACTTTAATGATGGAAGGACACTCATAACTGTGTGTGTTTATTCATTTGATGCTTGGTCCCTAGGTAAAATATGAAGGCATGTGAATTATTTTCATAATTCCCTGTCTAATTTCCCATGGTCTATGCATGAGCAAGAATCAAGACTCTCTTCTTGACCACATACTCCTCATTCCCACCCCCAGGTATCTAGAGTAGAGCCAGGCATGTGGCTCGTGTCTACAGATGATGTTTGGTTGAGAGTGCATGGGTGTGATTCTCTAGGAAGATGTATAGGTTAGATAGATAGATGGAGGGGAAGATACTTGAGGCTGGATGCTATCTAGGAGTGGTTCTGAAAGAGACCATGGGAATCCCATGCCATTGTACTGATGCTAGACTACAAAGATATAAGATTTTCAAAGGCCATAGTGTGTGGTGAGAAAAAGAATGGACTTGGGAGCCAGTTGGCCTGTGTTCCAATTTCACCTTTAACACAGGCTCCTGCCTTCTCATCTGTGTATAGATATGTAGACAATAACAGTGACTACCTAATAAGTCATTGCTAAGTTAATGTATAAAGTCTTTGGAACTGTTCTGGAATTCTCTAGGCAGGCTGTTAGAGGATATTTAACAAGACTCAATACAAAAGGAAAGTGAAGAAAAAGCTGATGATACTGCAATAGAAATTTACCTATTGGCTCCTCAGCATCTAGTCTTCGTTTTTTTAGCCAAAATCTTAGTTTGGAAATTTGCTTCTCTGCCACTCAGTTTTCAAGTTTTTGGAGGAACAGGGAATGAGCACATGACCCAAAAGTGTCTTCTTTCCAGGCAACAGTTAATATTAGGCACATGTCTTAAGTATCTCCAATCATGGAAATTCTCCAGACCGTGTGACTATGACTGCCTAAGACTCTTTTCTATTGAGGATAAAACTGGAAGGAGTTGATAGCAGCCACTTTACAAAAGGAGGTGAGTCTATGTGGGAATGGAAACAACAGAGAAAACACAGTTATTCAAGTCAAGAGGCAAAAAAAAAAAAAAATCTTGATGACATCATTTGACCCCCTGCAAAGAGCCACATCTGAGGGCCAATTACTCATAGAGTTTTCAGTTACGTGAGCCAATAAATTCCCTTTTTGCTTAAGCCAGTTTGGATTGAGTTTTCCGTGACTTACAACTGAAAAAGTCTTCAGTTACAGATACCCGTGAGTTTATGAGGAATGTTTGAGAGTTTGGCCTTCCAACTTTTAGGAGTGACTGCCAGACCTAACACCTCGGAGGAGTTAATAGCTCATCGAGCCTTTGGACATTCTATTCAACCTCCAGGACAGTCTTTTCTTCCTATGGAAAAGTGAAGATGATAAAACCTGCCTTAATGGTTGCTGTAAGAATTTAATGGTATCATATATAGAAAATGCCTAATGCAGTGGCCTCCAAAATTTGGGGTCCCAGTGAATATCCACAGGGACTTATAAGAGGGGGATGTTTACTTAAGAGCTCATGTGAAAATATATTTGTAGTTTGGATTGTAATTATGACAAGAAGATGTTTAGGTGACAGGATAAGGAAAGAGTGTGCTGAAACTAGAGTGGACGTGATAAAGGGTACAGGTTTTGAATAAAAGTAAAGGAGACAGGATGCAAACCGTTTTCCTTCTAAAAGAGCAGCAAAGTAATACCCAAATATTCATCAGGTTTTATATTCTAAAGCAGTAATTCCCAATTTTCCCAGGGATAGGAACTGGATGGTATATTGATTCAAAATACAGGTTCCTAGGCACCCCTAAATGTTGACAATTGGAATATCTAGGGAATAAACCTGAGAATCTGTATTTTACAATCATTATTCAATGTGAGTTTGAGAGAAAACATTTGTAATATTCAAAATGCCTCAAGCATATGATGTTATTTTTCTTCCCACTATATTTTGATTAGCTAGAGTTAGTGTCACCATTTTAGAGATCAGGGAAACAAAAGAGCCTGAGCAACTTTGTTAGTGTCAGAAAATATTTTAGAGGCAAAATTCCCAGAGCTGGAAACACATAAGTTTCAACTTTTGAATTTTTTCCAGAATCTCCAGAAAGAAGTAGTGGAAAATGCATTATGTCCAAAGTTGCTCATTGCTGTGATATTTAATTATAAAAACTGGAAAATATCCTTGAGTGGGACACTGATGCACTACCCACATTGCTCCTGAGGGACCAGTAAGGCAGCCCTCAGCTATCTACCCTCTATTGAAATGTCCTGGCCTGAAGAAAACTGCCTTTCCTGAGGTTACAGCCCATATCCAGAGTTAATCAATGTGATGGTGTTAAGGCTCTGTCTTCTTGCCCAAACTTGACACAATTTTGCAAGACCCTCTCTGCTTCAATGCTCTTCCTGGGCTCAGCCTCAGCTAAACCTTTATAATAACTGCAGGAGAGATCAACTTCCCCCTTGACCCATGCTTTCTGTACCTGACTTCCATGTGTGTTGATCCTCACGAGCACTCTGTAATAGATCTCCCTGCCGCTGTTTATTTTGGAGCCCACTTCCCTTGGAATCCACCCTGGAATAATCATCCATGTCTAGAAATGGGGGATGGTGAAATGTATTATTGTCCAGCCACTGGATGGAATACTTTGTTGCTATGAAAACATTATTTATATTAACTGAAGAAAATAGAAATGAAATTTAAATGATAAAAGATAATTGATGAAAGCAGAATATAAAATTCCATGCAGGCCATAATAACTATTATGTAAAATTTACCCACAGTGGTAGAGCTAAAAGGAATGTACAAGAACTAGAAAGCTGTTTGTGATGGAGAGGAAAGGTGGATTCTTTACGATGTTTTTTGAAGTGTTTAAAATTATAATTATGATATCATTTCCATAGCAGAAAGAAAAGTACACTGAATAAGTCAGAAATTAATCCAATAAAGAAAAGTCTAAAATTGTCAATAGCATTGTATCTTATGGAAAATACTTTTGGGGAGAGAATTAGATCAAATTCTTATTGCTATATTCCTCCATGCTGTTGCCATGTTTCTGTCCCATGACTGAAAGATCAGAGGCAGGAGCTGGCCCAGGCAGCCACACAGGAAAGCTCAGTCCATGACTGTCTGCTATGGGGGCATACAGGAAGAGGATGCATTCATCTTGCTCACGTTTAGGCCCCAGCAACATTTACCCTTTGCATATTGACTCACAAAGTTGCTCCAAGGTATCCATCAGAGCATCAGTAATTGCCCTCATTCTAAAAAGCAAGGAAGCATAGACTTTAACAAGTTCTTGCTCTCAGTTTCCTGCCCCAAGACTCGGACAATTCTGACTCTTGTTCTACACAGCCTCCTGGAGAGTTCCAGGGGGACTGAGCCCTAGTTGTTCACACAGGTAACCTGTTCATAAACTCATCTTGAATCCTTTCTTTCCCATTATCCCACTTCTCTGCTCTCCTACTGGTGCTTCCTAAATCCCAGGTAAGCTATTTCACTGAAATACGCGTTTCAGCATCTCGGTCTGGGAGAACCCCATCGAAGCCAAACACTGACCTCTCCTTCATGAAATCCTGATAATGTTAGTAACACGATGCTCATTTGGGGTAGCAAGCACTCACTTAAGGTTTACAGTGACAGCAGCAAGGAGATGACATAGATGCAAGCAACAGAAAGTCAAAGGGTGGTTCCTGCTGACCCAGCAGCGTTCCTTAGCTGCCTCTGACTCAGGGACTTCTCAATTGCTTACTTTCTCTCCTGAGACCCTCACCTACTAGCTTCTTCTTGGGTTTCCTCCACTCACTCAATCTTTCTCATACCTCCTCTCTCCCCTCTTCCTCCCCATATTAACTCTTTTCTCCTAAGTAACATGTAGAAATATAAAAAATTATCCCAACCTATTTAAGCCATGCCCAGGAAACATAACTAAAAGAACATATTCTTATTACAGTCATCACCCTTGAGTTTCCTAAAATAAAAGCAGCAACTATCCTTAAATAAAATGAAATAATCTTTGTTTTAAACAAATATTTTTTCTTCCTGTTTAGTATCTTTAGCATTGGCATTTATCAGGCTTCCAAAAAAAATGTCCCTTTCTATGAATTCAGTTGCTGTTTATCCTTGGTGCCAGGGATAGCCACTGTCTTTCCCTAAAGGTATCTTCTGCATGAGGTGCCTGAGGACCAACTCTCACTCAGCTCCTTCCCAAGAAGACCCCTTGAAGTGTCACCCCCCTCTACCACAATGCCCTCCCAGGTAGCATCCCCTAGAGTCCCCTCAAGGGAGTTGAGCTGAACCAGGGAGAGGCATAAGAAAGGTTAAGAGACTCACTCACTGATGTGACAGTTCCTCAAAAAAAAAATTAAACACAAAATTACTCTGTGATCCAGCAATTTCATTTCTCAACATGAAAATAACTGAAAGCAGGGTAACAATGGATATTTGTACAATTGTGGTCATAGTAGCGTTATTCAGAATAGTGAAAAGGTGGAAGCAACCCAAGTGCCCATGGGTGAATGAATGGATAAATAAAATGCAGTATAGATATACGATCAGGCTTTAAAAAGAAGAAAATTTGGACACGTGCTACAACATGGTTGAACTTTGAGGACATCATGCTAAGTGAAATAAGCCAGCCAGAAAAGGACAAACACTGTATGATTCTTCTTAGAGGAAGTACCTAAAGTAGCCAAATTCAGAAACAGAAAGTAGAAGGGTGGTTTCTGGGAGCTGGGGGTAGGGAGGAGTGGGGAGTTAGTTACTGCTTCATGGGTACAGAGTTTTGGTTTGGGAGGATTAAAAAGTTCTGGAGACGGTGGTTAACAGTTACACAACAATGTGAATGTGCTTATTGCCACTGAACTGTACAGTTAAAAGACGGTTCAAATAGTAAATCTTACGTTATGTATATTTGACCGCAGTTTAAAAAATAAAAATGAAAAAAAAGGAGGCACGCTCTCCTTCTCTGCTTCTGCACCTCACTTAGCTGGCAACCAAAAATAGACCGCAGCATTAGCATCAGCCTCGCGCGCGCGTGTCTTCTTGTTAATTGTCTTGTTTTAGATGCAGATGTTTTTCACTTGCAGACAGTGTTTTTGGGGGAAAAGGAATACAAAATGTGCTGGTCTGGCATTTCTGAACCCAGTAAAACTTTGATTAGTTTGAATGGCATTGCTCCTCTGGAGAGAAACATCAAATTCAGGAAAGCTGCAGCCCTTTTGTTTTCTGCAAGCTTTAACAGAACAAGACCTCTTTTAAGCAGGAATGCCTGTACAATCAAGCATATCCTTTGTTCCCTGAGATGGTATTTTTTAATGCTTATTGTGTGTGTGTGTGTGTGTGTGTGTGTGTGTGTGTGTGTGTGTGATTTAATTTTCTTTTTCCTTTTTAAAAATTTATTTTTGCCTACCTAAGGTGAAAAAGCAGAAATGATCAGTGAGCTAGTTACTGCAGAGTCTTGGAAGGGATGAGTGGGCCAGCCTCACAGTCTCTTACCTGAAATACCAAGGAAGAGGAAACACATCCTTGGGCTTGTGGTCTTCCAGCTCAAGGCTCTGTCCTCTTGCTCTCACTCTTGATCACCGACCTACCGGCTGCACATCAAAGGATGTGTAGACCCATCAGGGGCCCCCCAAAAAAATTAATTTGAGGATATCCACCTTAATAAATGGCTGGGTTTCTAAAGAAGAGAGCCCTGAATCTCTGAGATCTATAATTTACTAGCTGTGTGATTTTATTAATCTACTAAGCTCCCGTTCATCATCTGTAAAATGGGAGTAATAATATTCTCTACTCTACAAGGTAGTTGTGAAGACTAAATTAGGTAATAATGAGAAAGTGCACACTGGGGCATGAGCTCAATCATGGTTAGCTCTTGTGATATAAAGTCCATTTCATATTAGTAGCCCTTGATTCTGAAAAGGAAGCAAAAAGCATAAAACTTGGTCTCTGAAGAAAGATTCTGTGAGCATTAACAATTTGAAAAAGCCAAACACGCCCTCGATAACACAACTCACACCAAAGGCCACCAGAGAGATGTACCATGGAATATAAGCAGGTACATCTTATTTTCAAAAGGCTTGTCTCATCCATGCTGTTTGGCAATAGTGATTTTCCACACACAGGCAAGAATTTTATAGACTCCCCTTAATAGCAATGTGCCAGGATCAGTAACAGTGACAATATATTGTTTCGTGACTCCAAATTCAACTCTCCTTATATAAGTACTGGAGCAAAATGCCAGCTAAGTGTGGAATTTACTGATTTAGCTGTGGAGGAAAGAAATTCTGCAGATCAGATCAATACAGCCAGTAAAAACAAACTGCAGAATCCCCATTTTCTGCCGGAGGTCTATAAGTGAGGGCATTAGATGAGGCACCTGAATTATTCCTGAGCACTTCATCTTGAGTGGCTGGAACGGTACTTTAAAACCATTACAGGGAAAGACTATGATTTCAGGTCACTGTGATTACATTAAATGCCCTCTGTAAAAAGTTACAGTTAACATTTTTTGGTCAAAAAATTATATACCACACAAGAATGCTTTCAATCAGTCAGAGTACTGGGATAAGCCTAAACCCTGACTTAATTCTTTCTATGACTTTAGGAGCCACATCTCTTTCAAAGAGAAGATAAAAACTTAGAATATCAGTTTTTTGAGAAATTGGCAGCCATATTTGGAAGCATAATTCTGCATGACTACTTTTAAAATTGTTTTACCATGATCACCTTTGTTATCACCGTTATCATGAAATTTTTACTAATAACAGTACTGCAGTACAATAGCAGTTTTCCCTTTATCTGCCGAAGGAGTGTAGCAGTTGGAAGATTAGCTATGTACCATTATTAAAAAGACCAGCAATATCACAAAGGTACTACAATGGTACTGATACTATCGATAAGGTGTAAATTAGTGGATATTCTGAAGGACAGATTAGCCTTGTCCATTATTATATAAAACCCACATTTGCTTCAACTCAAGAGTTTAACTGCTAAGTAACTTTCTGAGAAAAAATGCAGATAGGTCCAAAAATGAAAATATCCGATAAGGTTCGGTGAAGCATCATGTGTGCAAGTGAAAATGTGGGTATAATCTGAATACCCTTTATTCAGGGTATGGCAAAGTAAACCGTATGTAGTCATGATGTTAAAAATTTTGCAAGAATTTAGACAAAATAAATGTATATGAATAGACATGAAACGATTCTACAATCAGCAGTGAAGCAGTATATGTTTAACAACCGGCTCTCCAGGACAGACACTGATTGGCAGGGTTTGCAGCCATCTGTGGTGCAAATACTTCTACCATGGCCAATTACAGGCTACCCATGTGATGATATTGAATGTGGAATTGGGAGGAGATGCATACAATCAGCTCTCACAAGCTGGTACTAGTCAGCCACAACATACCACTGTCAATATACAGCCAAGTGAGTAAAGAATGTAGCAAGGCAGGCCGGGCGCGGTGGCTCCCAGTACTTTGGGAGGCCGAGGCGGGTGGATCACAAGGTCAAGAGATTGAGACCATCCTGGTCAACATGGTGAAACCCCGTCTCTACTAAAAATACAAAAAATTAGCTGGGCATGGTGGTGTGTGCCTGTAATCCCAGCTACTCAGGAGGCTGAGGCAGGAGAATTGCCTGAACCCAGGAGGTGGAGGTTGCGGTGAGCCGAGATCACGCCATTGCTCTCCAGCCTGGGTAATGAGAGCAAAACTCCGTCTCAAAAAAAAAAAAAAAGAATGTAGCAAGGCATATGGCCAATATAATACAGAACTAAATAACACATCTATATGCATTTTTATGTATACTCATGTATGAAAACATTGATAAGTGAATCATCTCTGGGGCAAAAAGTGAAGGGGATACTAAGTGGTGAATTTTGCTCTGCATCATTTGAGGAGTTTTAAACTGAAAGTGTGTCAGCTATGTGATTAAACTAAATTTAAAAGAAGAATGACAAATACATACATGATGACATTTACATGCAAGGTTTCTTTGGTGAATGCTCTTGGGAATACCTCCATAGCTGAGTGAAGACAGTAGGATCTTCACTCAAACCTCAGCTACAACACTGAGATTTTAATAAAGTGGCCTGAGATAGGCTTGAAGTTAGATATATTTACAGAGAGAGAGAGAGAGGATATCAGGCAGGCAGATAGATAGATAGATAGATAGATAGATAGATAGATAGATAGATAGATAGATAGATAGATGATAGACATATAAAGGGACAGATGATAGATAATAGATAGGTGATAGATGACAGATTGATGATTTAGATAGATAAAGATGGAGACCGTTGGAGGGTCAAGGAAAGGAAGAGAGAGAGAGAGAGAGAGAAGTCCATGGGTAATATGTCTGGTGTGTTCAGGTTGGGTCTGGAGTTTGGTCAAGGGTGTAAGATAAGACAGTGAAGAAGAAAGGGAAGCTACAGGAAGGGAAGGGAAGCAATTCTAATTGTGGGAGGGGGAAGCAAAAGCAAGGTCTGGAGCCTCTTCTGGGAAGAGAGGAGAAGGAAAGAAGGAAAGAGAGGGTAGGGAACAGCAGCAGATCAGGAAACACCTGGGCAAGTGAGTACAGTGGACACTGTGCTGTGGCACTCAGATCCTTCTTCAGGACCAGGACCAAGGCAGTCCTTCACCCAGGTTCCAGATGTGATGCTCTCAACCACTCATATATCTTCATCCTTCTGTGGGAATTGCCCTTGGCTAAAGGAACCTGCCAAACTCAACACTAAGCCCCTTCCCCAAGGCCAACCTTTATTAACCCCCATTAATAGCCAAAGCAGCAGACACAAAGGCTTGGTCCCTTGCTCCAATTTAAGAAGCTTCTGGGCTTCATCAGGGCATCTCTGCGTGACTGGCTGAAGTGCTCTTGCACTGACATCACCATTCAACTCCTCACCATCGTTCAACTCCTCATTCCTCTGCCCCATCCTGCTGCTGTCTTCCATGGTGATATGTCTATGAGTGCTCACCAGTAAATCTCCTTCCAAGTAAATCTCAGATGCTCCTGAAGAGTTCACTGCTTTGAATTTAGAACTCCAGCTTAGGAATGAACAAGGTTCAGAGGAGTAGTTGCAGCCGCAGAAAGATAATCTGTAAGGACTGCTGAACTTGGAGTGAAACGAGACCTTGGGATGGACTTTGGAAACCAGACCTGGAAAACTCTTACAGGTTCAAACTCCCACTTCTTCTGTAATATTTTTCTGTCAAAGGCAGTTGCTTTCTTTGTCTTAATAGCCTCCAATAAGGACCAGTATCACCCATTCTGAGTTTTTACTTGCAGAAATATGGACTGGAAAGCCCTTAAACTACATTAGGAAACTATGTCCATTGTTAAAACTAAGGAATTATCAGAAATTATTGAGATTCCATAATCTCCTGCTTGGCCCTGGTCACCTGCAGGACATTCTATTCACAATAGCCCTCACTGGTCTCTGCATCACATGCCTAGCTTAGCCCAGGCTCACATAATTTGTCAGTGGTTGTCCCGGGTCTGCTCTTTCAGTTCAGTATGCTTTCTAGGTCCAAAATAGTAGTAAGGGATATAATTAGCAAAATACTTAAAAAGATATATTACAGGACTGAATGATGAATTGGATGGGGTAAGGAATCAAGGTGTTGAAAAATGACTTCCTGGGTTTCTGGCTGCCACTCTTGGCTGGATGATGGCAACCAGTCTGAGAAGGGGATTCCGTAAGAGAACCAGATTTGAAGCTCGGGCAAAGGATGGTGACATTATTTTTCTAGAAGTTGGGTATTTGGTGCCCTTGAGACATTCAAAAGAGAATGTCAACTGGGCAGTTTCATATATAAAGAACATGTGCCACTTTTTTTTTCCTCTAAGAAACATCTATCTTCCTAATAGTTGAAAATTAAAGTCACGCCAGATGAGTTCACCTAAGAAGAGAGAGAGCCTGAAGCTGAGCCCTGAGCACCTACCACATTTAATGGCAGTATTCAGGAGACACATTAAAAGGAGACAGAGAGAAAGCTTCCAGAGAGGACAGAAAACCCAAAGGAATGCGTTGTTACAGAAACCAGTGGAAGAGTATTTCAAGAAAGAGAGATGGAATATTCTATGGAATTGAATACCACGAAGGGTTCAAGGCAGACAATGACAGATAAAGGTCTATTGGATTTAGCGACCTGGAAGGTCATCATGACTTTTTAAGTGAGTGACGAGAGCAGAAACCAAATTAGTGTGAACTGAGAAGTGGATGGGAGGTGAAAAACAAATGGAGCCAGTAAGTACATACGACCCTTTAGAGAAATGTGGCTATGATGAAAGTGGTAGAGGTAGGAGAGAAGCTGAGAGGAAGGGGTCTGACCAGGTGGGACTTGTTGCTGTTTTCTTGTTTTTTTATAGGAAAGACTTGAGCATTTTTTAAATTCAGTAGAGAAGTTTCTGATTAGAGGTGGAGATTGAATTTATGAGAAAGAGAAGGAATGAAAGGGTGAAAAGTCTCAGGGTGGGAAGGGATGGGACCTGAAGCGCAGGTGGGACAGCTGCTCTGCTGTGGAAGGCAGGAAGGCAGGGGAGGGGGTGGCATTGGCAGGCCTGTTGGTTTGTTCTCTAATTGGATGGTGAGGGGAGCTTCCATTTGCAAGTAGGGGGCTGAGGTCATTTGCTGACAGTAAGAGGCAATAAGCAGGGTGCATGGTTTGAGGAAAGTAAAAAAGAATTGAAGTTGTCCTTGGGAAGAATGGGACTATGGGTGAACCCACTGTAAAATTTCAGGGTGAGTTAGGTCTAGTCTGAGTTATGGAATACAGATTTATATTAAGACCAATTTTCCATGTTACATAACCTTTTCCAATTCCGGGACCCTGTCGCAGGCACCAAGAAAGGAAACAGGTGGGTTAATGAGGCAGAAGAATCCAGCGTACTTCCACCTTCTTTCTACTCATAGTGGGACTGGGGGCATCATTTACTATGTCTAGGCCTCGGTTCAACATCTGCAAAAGGGGGATGATAGCACATATCCTGCCACGTTTTGAATGTTGAGGGAACCAAAGACGACAGAAGAGGAGAAAGAACTTGGAGTGGTGTAAATGTGCTGTGTGTATCTAAAGCATCAGGCCCAGGTCACTGCTCATGCCTCTGAAGTCCTAATAAATCTCAGTGGAAGATAGGAAGGGCCAGGCGATAATGGAAACAGCTAAAATGGGCATGACCCTGTCCACACTCAGGGCAGGGGAAATTCCTGATAAGTGGTGTTCCGAGAAGTATCTGACCTCACTCAAAGGCACCAGAGAAGGTGACTCCTCAGAAATGTGGGGAGGAGCACTGGTCCTAGGCTCTCCAATGGGCCAGAGGAAGTCAGTGGACCCTCAGCCAAGTCTTAGATGAGGTTTAAGAGTGAAGTCTGAGAGTCTATGCCAGGGAGGAAAGTGACTCTCAGAATTCTTGTTGCCACTCCCTGTGAGCTAAGGTGGGGTCCTAGCTTTTGCTCGGGTTCCCTTTACGCTGAGGGAACCTAATTATGCTATAAAAAGTATATAGTCCTAATGTGCAACATGCATTACAGTTACTGCACTGATTAATTCCTCCCATGAAATGTCTAGAATCTTCCTTCCTAACCCAGTCTATCCTGGGTGAATGTTCAGGCCAAATAGGGAAGGGTAAAAGGTGATTTATAACTAAATGATCACTCCTCACCAACACACACACATGTACATACACACACATGTACACACACATACATGTATACGCAGGCACACATACACACACATACACTGGCTTCCTTTCTGTTCTTTTAACAGACTGTGCTCTTTTCCATCTTGGGCCTTTAAATTTGCTGTAATGTCTGTCCAGAACGTTCTTCCTCTCTGTCTTCTTGGAACTAGTCTATTCTCATCCTTTAGGCCCCAGCTGAAATGTCAGAAATCTCACATATTGTGGGAGTGTACATGCAGTTTGGGGATAAACCACAATTTTAATATGTCTTGAATATTCTACTAGCAAGTTAGGACATAACCCTGCAGGCAATGGGGAACATTGGACAGATTTTTTAGCAGAAGAGAGACTTGTTAGAATCAGAGCTTCAGATAAACCATTTTAGTTATGTTTTGTAGAGTGATTTGAAAAAAGGACAACACTGAAATCCAGGAAACCAATTATGAGTCCATGGGAAAAGCTGAACTATGACAAAGATCAAAATAAGGTTGAAGAAAATTGAAACAAAACTTATGAATTAATAAATAAATGAACACATGTAAACACACACATGCATTTTTATACAGGCTTCAAACACAGAACATCCTCCAATCTAAGCATAAACAGATGTACAACAAACTTATACACAACAATCCATGAAGAGACCTGCACCTTGCAGGTTTCATTTGGGTTCTGGGGTTTTAGATCCACTAAAATATGGGTGGGAGCAGTGCAAGAAGAAATACCATCATTCTGTTCCTTTAATCTACAGATGAAGTCAGGTTTGCATCTGAAAATCAGCTCATTATTGATCTCAACCTTGTTAATATTCATGAAGCGCTATCAAGAGGTAGGAGATTTTAACACGGTGGCCCCCACACTCTAAATCAATTCTCATTGATTTCAATCGGCTTCTTCCATCCAAGCATTGGCGTAGCCCCTCCCATGAATATCTGCTCCCAAGGTCCTTTGAAATATGTGTAGCGTAAGGAGACGGTTGGCCCTGCCTGCCATTGTCTGGGCTTTGGGTGTACTCAGAGCAGAGCACAGAGAGATGCAGTTTTGGCAGCATCTGCACCTCTTTGGGGCTATGTGGATCTGGTTGCCTCCTAAATCCATTCATCCGTGAAGCCCTTCCCTCAAATCCTAGCCAACGGAAAGAAAAGCAGAGCTTTTGCCACCTTCAGGCAAGTGTCTTTGTCATGACGAAGTTTATTTTTCCATAAACTTAAATTCTTCCTCTCTTTATAGAACTCTTACAAGCTTGTATGGCAACCCACTCTGTCCTCAGATATAGTTAAGATGAGTTCAACGCCAGGGTCCACAACCAAACCCAAAGGGACTCTGTCCCAGAGCTCCATCTTCCCTCTGACCAGCCTGAGATCCAGCCCTAGAGGCTGAGTCTTTCCTCACAAGAAAGGTGTCCTTTGAGGGTCTGAAACCTAATTCAAGTGACTTGCTTTATTATATATTTTTCTCTTTGTTTAGTTTTAGATATTTTCATTTACTCTTTTTAAAATGTAGTTAATGAAAGTATTTGCCTTGTGTATCAGGAAAATGTGGAATGATGTGCTGTAGGGTAGCATTAGCTCCTGATCGTACCCCGAGGAAGAAGAGTGACGACTGATCATGGTAAAGCTTCTGAGCACTTGTCCATAATGAGGATCTTACTTTCCTTTTGGCATACGTTATGGAACATCCCAGAGGTCCCAGGGAAAGAGTAGGAGTTGCAATTTGGCTCTGTCTCAGTCTGTTCAATGTAGCTACTCATATCAGCCAAAGATGATGAAGTTGCCAACTTCAGTACCACTCCCTAGTTGCCTGGACATTTTCTTCATCACCTCTGATCTCAGCTAAATTAAGAATGTAGCACTCATCTGCTCCTTTCTTCTTCCCCAAACACAAACACACAGACACACACACACGTGCGCACACACACGCACGTGCACACACACACACACACACACACACACCACTGTGGAAACCACGTTTGTGATCTTCCCATTCTTTGGTGCAATGCATTTATTTACTGAGGACCTACCATGTGGCAGGCACTGTTCTAGGGGCTGATAATTCAGTGGGGAACAAAAGAGAAAGACACTCTGTGCTTGTGGTGGGCAGACTGAGGTGACCCCCTGAACCCCACCTCCTGGAATCCATGCCCTGTGCCATCCCTTCCCCTTGGTATGAACAGTACCTATGATTTGCTTTTAACCAACGGAATACTGCAAGGGTAGTGGGATGTCACTGTCATGATTTGATGCATAGGATTGCCAGATCCATCTTGCTTAGAGATTCTTATACATGAGAGCTGCCTTATACAGAAAGCCAGAAGCTGGGAAACTGAGGGCTGCTGCTGGTCAACAGCCAGCAAGAAACCAAATTCTGCCAACAACTACATAAATGGATTCTTCTCCAGTCCAGCCACCGATAAAATCCCAGCCCTGACTGACACCTTGATTGCAGCCTGGTAGAGGACCCAGCTGAACTCGCCCAGACTCTGGACCCATAGAATGGTAAGATAATATGTGCCTGTTGTTCTAAGATGCTAAGTTGTGACAGCTTGATACATAACAAGACAAAACACAATGTTTGTGTAGTTTACATTGCTGCAGGGGTATTACCATTTAATGGACCAAGCCCACCTAGAATTAACTGTGATTTAAGCTCCATTAAGTTAGACGGTTTGGTTGGTAATAGGCACCAACTTTATATTTTCTAATCCTCCTTAAAGCCCTGTAAAGGTAGGTACTACAATTATTCCCATTTCGCAAATGAGAAGACTGAGCTTCAAGAACTTAAATCGTTTTCCTGAGGCTGTGCAGCCTGACAGTGGTTGAGCTTTATTTCAAACTGTGTCTAACTCCAAAGATGTTCTTAAGCACTGAGGGCCTCAGAGTGTCAAAACCTCCCTGCAGTGTATTGGCCCCTAATAACAGATTAGGTAGATCTTTGCCTATGTGCATGGCTGCTCTGACCTTGATGATCCAGGTACAGATGAGGAAACTGTGCCTCACAGATTTCAAATATTTTCTTACAGGTCATCTATACTTAATGGGACCAGAGTTTGAATCTAGGTTAACATCAAACTCATGCTACTTCTCTTTCTTTCTCTGCTTTTTTGCTTTGCATGAAAGTAAATGAGAGCCCAAGCCTGCCTCTCATTTATTTGTCATTTCAATTTTTCCATCTGCTCCTAATTGTTCCTTCATTTGTTCATCCAACATTTACTGACTGTTTTGTGCCAAGTCCATTTTAAACCTCAGAAATATAAAGATGAATAAGATAGCAGCCTTGACCATGAGGGGCCCACTCCAGATTTTCAGATTGTAAATAGTTTGTGGCCAAGGGCACATCTATGCTGTTTGCTTTTGTATCTCTACTACTAAACATTCACAGTGCCTGAAAGTTAGTAGATGCTCTTAAAAACAAACACAAAAACAAAAAAAACAGTGGCTCAGCATGCTGTTGAGGGAGGGCCTCCCTTACCCCTGCTCTTGGGAGCTGCTTTTTGAACTCCAGGAGGTGATCCCTAAATACACCACTCATTTTCACACCTCCATATCTTTGCCCTTTCCACCTGCAATGCCCTTTTGCTCCTACTGCCGGCTAACCCTACAAAGCCCTGGAATGTTACCTCATTCTGCAGCTACTCCTTCCTCTACCAGCACAATGAATTATACCCTGGTCACTTTTCCCCCAGAGACGTCACATATTTTATCACAGTATTTAACATATTCTATATAGTTGTTTTTTTTTTTAATTTCTTTCCTCCACCAGGCTTGGACCTTTGTAAATCCAGCTCCCAAATTCTCACACAGTATCAGTTCAACAAATGCAGAATGAACTGAATTTAGCTCATTCATTCAAATATTTATTAATCACATTCTATGTGCCAGGAATGTTTCTAGCTTTGGGGATTTAGCCGTGAACAAAATAGGCAAGAAGTCCCAGCCCTTGTGGCGCTTACATTTGTATTGATTCCACTTGAAATGTGTGCTTCTGTCGGATCCCTCTGGCCAGGTTTTAATTAATTTCCTTTTCACTGTCTTTCAATTTGATGCCAAGCCCTGGCTACGTGACTTGGGATTTATCTCGGTAAACCAGTTTGTGCAAACATCTCTCCAAGCCCTGGGAAATCCTGGAAAAGCCCAAAAAGTGAGAAGACTATGTTGTTAACAGATACACCAGCACAAATCTGTCCAAATGAAGTTGTCTTCTCAGAAGCGGACCCTGCGGGAAGCCACTCTCCTTCTTGGTGAGGCTGCCAATGTTTCAACTATTTTTGGACTCCTATTTTGAAGTTGTAGGTGGAATTTGTGGCACATTTGTGAACAGATCCAGTTGGTGGAAATGTCCCCTTTCAGGACTTCACTTGCCACTAGATCATGCCTGGAAGTGTTTTATAGACAAGGCAGGTGAATACACTTACCAGTATGACTGTGTAGAAGAAGAAGAAATGAAAGAATCACAGGTGCATGCATGAACTTTTATCATGTGTTGACCCCATCTCTAGGCAGATGTCCTGTATTCATGTGCTGTATGAGCCACGCCATGATTTATGCCCTGATTGGTAACTTCACTTCCCTGGGTTGGTATGAGGATGGTAGTGGGAAGACGAGAAAGGTATTAAAAGCCTTCCTCTATCTAAGAAGCATAAGATGGAGTTCAGTAGGAACCCACTGGGTTTAACAGCCGTACTTTTAATAACTTGGAAAGACAGCAGCAATGTGGCTTCTTCTGGGTAGATGGCTAGAACATCACTGAAGGTTTGTTTACCATCACACCTTCATATTCTCCCAAGATCAGAAATATGGAGAGTTCAGACATTTCCAAAAACTCCAGAAATAGGTCAGAATAGGTCAATAATTAAGTTCTTTCTTGGGGTAGAAATTTTCCCTACCACCACTTGTACATAGTGCTAAAATTAAAAAATTAAAAGCAAAGACATACAGGTTAAAAGGTAATGTCCAAGTGGTATAGTTATGGTTTCTTTACATTTTCCTTTTGTGCTTACCTATGACTTCCAAATTATTAATATTTATTATCAGAAAAGTCTTATTAAAATAATACTCTGGTAAACACATTGTCCAATGGACTTAATATCAAAAGCCCTGTGTTAGATTTTATATTAAGCCCCTATCTTAACCTTGAATATTTGTTCCTCTGTCACTTATTTTTTATGTAACCTTGAACAAGTTATTTAGTATCTTTTTCCCAATTCATTTTTCTCATCTGTAAATTGGGAATAATAATAACATCTATAATTCTATTATAATCACCAAGGGATTATTATAAGAATTAAATTAGGTAATGCATAAAATACATTTAACATACTCTCCATTGGCAAATTCTCAATGTCGCTTATTATTCTTTAATAATGTTAAAAGTAACATTATTAAAATTACCATCTGAAGGACCTGTAAATTGTGCAACCACCATAGATTTAATTACAAAAACTTAACAGGATTACCTGATGTAGGGGAAAGTCTCAGACACTATAGAAGTATTTTCAAAAAAAAGGTTTCACATGAAGTTATTTTAGAATTAACAACTTATCATTAGGTTTTGTGAATTATCCATGTTGATATGTGTAGATTTAGTCAATTCCGTTTATTCAAACTAAATTCAATACTTTGTTTTTCTATATAGTATTTCGTTGTGTAACTATATCACCATTTATTTACTGCCCCCCCACTTGGTCATCATGGAACATGGATTCAGTTTCGCTTATGCACAAATAACACTGCCATGAGTGTGTTTGTGCACATGTAGGACAGATTATTGAAGGTAAATACCCAGCAAGTGAAGTGCTAGGTCATAGGGTGTGCACATCTTCAGTTTCATTTGTTATTGCTACATTGTTCTTCGAATGAATCCCACCAACTTACAGTCACTCCAGCAGTATGTGAGAGTATCTCTTTCTCCATCTATTTAGCAAAAATCAGCATCACGCAAAAAAAAATGGGTGGGGAATGTTGTTGTATTTTAACTTGCTATCTAAGGCTTATTAATGTGGTTGAACTTTTTTTCCTATAACCAGCTTGGCTATTTGGTTTTCATATTCAGCTTTTGCCTTGTTTGTATGAATCCTTTGTTCACTTTTTCTGATGAAATGTTTGTCTTCAAATTATTGATTTACAGTAGTGTTTTATATATTCCAGATAGTAACCTTTTGGCAATTATTTGTACAGATGTATATGAAAGACTATTTCATTTAGTCAAATTTATTCATCTTATCCCTTATAATTTTTGCTTGTTTATTGTTAAAACAAAAACTTCTCTCCCCCAAGGTGAAAAATATGTTAGCATAATTTCCTTCTAAAAGTCCTATTATTTTACTGTGTATTCCTTCTAGATTTGATGCTCATATATCATCTATAGCAGGAATCAGATGTTCTTTTTTCTTTAAGGGTTACCATTCTTCCCACAACATTTATTGACTAGAACAATCCCTCTCATCACCTGTGGTCATGCCAGTGCCGTCTTTTACAAGTTTCCACGTGTGTTTAAGAGCTTTTTCTGCACAGTCTAGTCTGTTCCTGTGATTTACTTGTCTATCTCTGGACCAAATTTACACTGTTTCAATTACCATATCTTTGAAATAAATCTTGCTATATGAAAGAACAAGACTCCTTTGCTCCTTCTTCACAAGTATTTTAGCTAGCCCCGACCCTTAATTTTTGCATGAATATTTTAGGATCAATTTTATCAAGTTCCACCAAAATAAATTTTTAAAAAGTCTATCTAAATTTTTACTAAATTTGCTTTGCTTTAAATTCAATCCACTTTTCATCAGAAGAAGAAATGTGACATTAGGAAAAGGGAGCAGAAGAGGCCCTACGGCACCTTTGAGTTTTATGACCTTTGAGCTAGGAGGTGTTTTTTGTCTTCCTGTGTTTCCTAGGCACATAATATACTCTTAGAGATCCAAGGGAAAGGATGACTTATCAAAGACAAGCTTAGATATTCCAAGATTCTCAAGCTAAATTACCATGATAGACCTTCACAATCTCATTATCACATCCCCAACCTGGATCCCAGGCTGATGTATACCCTCGGGTGCGTGAACACTGCAGCAACTTGCTGCTGGCCTCCAGTTGCATAGGCCAGCACCTCCCAGGGGCCCAGCCCTGGGCTTTACTCCCCAGTGTGACATCCCCCAGCCAATGGGCTAAATCCCGAGTGTCCCTGGTCCTTGCCCTGGTTTATGTCCATACCTGACTCTCCTTCCATGAATGTCCCAATTGCTCTCCCTGAAGTATCAGGCCCTCAAATCCCTTTGTCACACTGTGGTCAGACTGGTTTTCTGACAATATGATCATGACATCTCAGAGATGCTGGTCATAACTTCTCAGGCATATGCTGTCTTACATAGTATCTACCAGCCATCTGGGCCATTTAAATTTATATTCAAAAAATAAAAATTCAGCTCCCTTGTCACATCAGCCACATTTCAAGGATTCGATTCTCGATATCTGTCTGCGGCATGCCATGTCAGAAGCATTTCTGCCATTGCAGAAGGTTCTACTGGACAGTGCCATGGAGTTTCATGACACCATCTAGCTCCCCATGGAGTAATGGCCCAATATCCCATGGAATGCTTGGCGCTTTTGACATCACAGCCCCTGCCCATCTATTTCTCTCCCCATTCTCTCACCCCCAATATGTTAAAACCAGGATATTCTCATTCTTCCTCAAACACCTTTGACTTCCTGACTCTGAGCTTTGGCTCGGATGTTTCCTATAGCCAAGAATGCCTTGCCTTCTCCAGCCTCTCTCTACCCAAATCATTTCTTCCTTCAAGGCTCCACCTAAACATCACTGTACCTCTAACATCTCCTTCTCTCCCTCTGAGAGCATCCACAACTCACCATCTGCTTCTCTACTGCATTCAGACATGTGTCTTCCTGTTAATACATCCTCTTCTTAATCTAAATTTACCTAAGGTGGAGTCTCTACCCTTAGAGTTTTCTATTCCTAAAGCCTAGCTCAGTACCTGGCACCTAGAAAGTGCCAGAGCATAATTATGAGCCTAGTTAAATACAAATGTACCATACCCTCCCCACCCTGTGTTAATCTGATGCCTCCCAGCACCCTCTCCCTGTTACTTAACCTCAGCCTGCCCTCCCCTGTTCCATTCACTCCCCACATTTATTACCTTCTCATCAGAGTGCAAACGGTCTGCTTGGCTCCCTGTGTAGTTTAAAGTGTTTGTGTAAATGGCAGAGAGATCCTGTTAATTATAAAGACTTCCTCACATTCATTGTAGCCAGTTCCGGTCTCCCTTGATTGTAAAGGAGATAGGACTAGCCACTTGGAGACAGGAAGAAGTTTATTGAAAGGGATAACAACAGCCTGAAGAGACAGAACAATATATACACATGGTTCATGGAGCACATGATTCTCTCCCCTAGGAGAGACACCGAACGACAAGTAAAGATGGAGACAGAGAACAGGAAGAAGAGCAGAGAGAGACACGAAGCAGAGAGAAACACAGAGAGAAAACAGAGACAGAGCAAAGGCAGAGGAGGGAGAGAGACTCATTGAGAGAAGTCAGAGGAGGACTGAGAGACACAGCATCAGAGAGAATGAGTAGGGGATAAAAATGCTCAAGTTGCTGCCACCCTCACACTACACAGCATGCTTGTTCTTGTTCACTACAGAGCACAGTTGGCATTACAAACTGAGAATGTTGGCATGCAGAAGTAGAACAGCCATCAAAAGAACAATTGGAAACCAAACTCAAATACAGTCACTGGAATCATGAACACCAGCATGATCAGCCTTGAATGTCATTCACCTTTGCCCAGTTCAGCCTTGCTGAAAATACCCAATAAGAAAAGCTTGAAAATGCAGAATGAGCTCTGCCCTGGGAGCTGTGGTCTCTGGAGAGCCGTAGCTGGAATTCTGAGCAAAAATCTGAGTCTTTGCTATGGACATCACCAATTAAGGACTCTGTGGAACAGGTAAAATATGACTAAAACTCTTTTCCCTAAACTCATACTATGTGGGGTTTTCAAAATTTGGAATGTGCCAGATATAATGATGTTTGGTCACTGAAGATAGTGACCAAGTCTTTCTAGTGACAAGAAGAGGCTTCAGCTTGGTCATCAATCTGAGCAACTTGCTTTCTCATTCATTCATTCATGCATATCTGTCAAATATCTCCTATGGCTCAGCTTCAGAAGCCAGATGCTGCAATGGAGAACAAAACAAGTGCTCCTTGCAGCTAGGAGTTCAGCATATAGTGTGGACAAGCAGACACTAAATAAAGAATCATACAAATAAGGACCACACTCAAAGTGCAGATACATGCAACAACCTAAACGAGCATCATGTCCCAAAAGCTTTGAAAACAGGGACTTAAAAAGATATTTGTACATAAATGTTTATAGCTGCACTATTCACATTCACCAAAAGGTAGCAACCACCCAAGTGCCTGTCAGTTAATGAGTGGATAAACAAAACATGGCACATACATACAAGGAAATACTATTGAGCACTGGAAAGGATTGAAGTACTTGTACGTGCTACATCATGGATGAACCTCAAAGACATAATTCTAGGTAAAAGAAGCCCAACATAAAAGGTCACATTATAGAATTCCATTTATATGAATATCTAAAATACGTAACTCTGCAGAGACTAGATACAGAGAGGTGGTTGCTCTGGGCTTAGGGGAGTGAGCAATGGAGAGTAACTGCTTACTGGGTGCAGCATTTCCTACTGGGGCGATGAAAATGTTTTGGAAGTAGACAGAGGTGATCATTGCATAATATTGTGAATAGACCAAATGTTGCTGAATTGTTCACTTTAAATTAAAGTTTTTGGTTATGGGAATTTGCTTCAGTTGAAAAATGATGTTGGTTCTAAAACAGTGGAATATTACAGGGTGACCTAATTTAAACTAGGAGCCAAGGAAAGGCAACACTGAGTAAACGACATTGTAAGTGAAGCTAGTAAGGGGAAGAGTGGAGGCCAGCAGACTGCAGACAGGGTGAATATGTCTATGAAAGCAATACGATGAGAAAGAGCTTGACACATTTGAGAATGAGAAGGAAGCAGGGTGGCTGGAATACAGAGACCAAAGGAAACTGTGGCTTGGGATGAGACTGGGTAGGTAGGCAGGAGCAGATCTTTATAAGCATTGTGATTGTGTGTGTGTGTGTGTGTGTGTGTGTGTGTGTGTGTTAGTATTGAACATTGCAAAAAGAAGTGATATGATCTAATTTACTTTATTTTTCTTTTTTGCTGGCTGCTTTGAGAAATATGGGTTGGAGGTAAACAGAAGAAGAATTATCAGAACATTGATTAGAATCTTTCCCCTCCTCTTCCTCTTTTTCACCTATTCCCTTCCTCCTCCCCCTTTCCTCTTCCTTTTCTTCTTCTTTTCCTCCTCTTTATTCTTCCTTTTTCTTTTCTCTCTCTTTTCATAAGAAAACTCTGGAGCTCAGGAAGTTAGAGACTTAGGGGGAAAAAGACAACTTGTCCAGGCCTTAAATCTAAATTCAAAGATCCCAGAAAAAAACATGTTAAACACATCACAAAGTCAGTCCAGAAATCATCCCTACCCTTCAAAATTCCACTGGAGGCCATGACCAATGCAACCAAGCATGAAAACAAAAGAGGTGGAAAATGGAGGGCAAGAGTCAAAGTGTCATTATTTGTGGATAATATGTTTGCATATATAGAAATTCATAAAAATCTACAAACCATATTTATCACTAAAAAAATCATCAAATCTGTTAAATACAAAAATTCAATACTCGTCATATATCAGCAAAATCAAATAGAAAACAAGTTCAAAAAACACAGCATTTTACAATTACAACCAACAATTAGATATGTAGCAGGAACTTAAAAAAGATGTGGAAAATATTCATGGAGAAAATTATAGACAGTTATTAGAAGACAAAAAAATGGAACAAATGGAATGACATGTCCCAGGAGTACTCAGTAGCACAAAGACATCTCCACCTTAAGTACTAATTCCAATCAAAAGCCAAAAATGTAGTTTTATGAGTCTTGATAAATCAATTCTTAAATTGCCATGAGAAATTGGAAAAAAAGAATGGATACCCCTTTTATGTGAGTATTAAAATTTGTAATTCCTGTATCAAAATATCTATCCGATATGCCTCATATATACACCTGGTATGTAACTATGAAAAATTTTTAAAAATAATTATTTGCAGAAAAGTTTTACAAATAGCAGACTGAAAAATCATTTCTTATTGACCACCAGAAATAAAATACTGAAATTAAAAAGAAAAAAAATGAAGGATGACTAGGTCTACCAAATATCAGAATTTACTCTATGCTTTATTAGTATTTAATATAGTCTTAGTACAGTGATGAATGAGTTGATTAATGAAACAAAATGGACAGCATAACTGTAGACCCATACTTATAAGGGAACTTTGTATACAGCATAAGGAGCATTAAAAATTATTAAATCATTGGGGAAAGGATGGAAAATGTCATAAATGGGACCGAGTCAGCAATAGTGTGGTTATCCAGATGAGAAAAAGGAACTCAGAATTCCTGCCTCTCCTCATCCACCAAAACCAATTCCAGTATAAAGCAAATTTGATACAACTTTTAAGAAGAAAATATAAGACTAACTTGGGTTTTGGAGACCTTACATATCTGAAAAACACTTCTCTCTTTTACCTCCTTTTGTTTTTCTTCTTGTTTTTATATATGAACAGAATCTGGCCTGAGTTTAGAATTCCTAGATCCCAGCTTCTTACTCTCAGTTCCATAGACATTGCTCCATTTTTTTCCTAACATCTCTTGGGATATAAAAGGACTCTGGAGTTAGATAATATCCCATTCTTCCCACTTAGCAACGCTCTCTTCTTTTTATGTTTTCCATATTCTTTATTTTTCCTTAAGATAAAAAGAAATTGACAATATATATCTGGGTGTTCCTTTGTATTCATGAATGCTCTATGGCACATGGTAGACTTTCCATGGAATCCGTTTTTTGATTCAGGAAAGTTTCTTCTGTTATATCTCTGATTTCTGCTTCCCCTTTTTCTTTTGGGATCTTTTTCAGAGACAAATTAGGTCTGTTCTATCTATGTTCTAATCTCCCATTCCTAGCACCCTTCTTCTCATCACCTTTCTGACCTTTTCCTCTACTCCAGTCAAGCCTGATTGATTTGTACTCCACTTCACTTATTTGATCCTTGCAGTATCCTCTCTTTATTTTAAGGTTTCTAAAATAGGCACTGAACTCAGTCCTTGCATTTCTCTCCCTTATATAGTTTAGCTTTCTTTTTAAAACTTCCTATGGTTTGCCTATCTCTCTTCTGCTTAAATCTTATTATCCCGTTTTTCATCTCTGGTTTCATAGAACCCCTAATTCCTCAAGTAGTATTAAAGGCATGAGAAGACATACTTGACATTGTCTCTTTTTTGTATTATGTTTTTTGCATATTGCATGCATTTTCTCAACATTTCATATTTCGAAATTTTTCATAGTACTGGTGTTAGTGTTGTTTTAGCTGTTCATCTTTAAGTGATGAGATGTGTATGCAGGGCTGATGTTTTTCCATAAACATTTTGAGTAAATTGTCTTTCCTTCCCCTTCTGGTTCCCCTTGGTTGTTCTTGGCTTCTCAGATCTCAAACTAGAGGGCTTCTTTGGTGTAAATTTACAACATTCTCATTGTTATTGAGCGGCCAGAGGGGAGTTGGGAGGAAGTCTGGGCTCTGCGTAGCATTCACAGGAGTATTTATCTCTGCAGCAATTCTTTCCATGCATGGTGAAGCTATTGCTCTCAGCTCAGTGTTTTGTATTCACTTCATATTTGGCACAGCCTCTACTCCAATATAAACTTTGGCTATGCCCAGGCTCTTTCCTGGTGCTCTTGCTTGATACATAGAGGAAATGCCTCTGTAACCCTGAAAGAGTTTTCTTTGATGTAGCAGCAACTTGAATACTAGGTCTTCCTAAAGTCACTGGTTTCAGAAGCTTCTGATCTTTGTTTGTGCTGGTCACAGAATCAGGGCATCGACCACAGGAGCTCTCCAGACATTCTACCCCATATTGGGAAGACTTAATGCCTTCCCCCAGGCTAAGCTCTAAGTTCTTTTTTCATGTACAAGTCCTCACCATTTTGACTCCTTTCTTCATCAAGTTGCTGCCTTTCTAATCCTGGACACTCAAAGTCTTACTGTTACAAATAATGCGGATTCTTGAAGGTCAAGTGGAGCCCAAATTATGAGGTCACCATCTATCATATGGACTACCTATGTACCCAGTTCTTACCCCTCCAGATTAGAGCATGAGCCTTAGTATCTTCTTCCAGGTGATAATACCTTTTCTTAGGAAAGAGTTGCAAATTGAACTCTTTCTATATTCCTGTTTGTTGCCTTCTGCACTGTATCTACCAAAACTTTCTCTAAGCCTCCTATAATTTTATTGGACCATTCCCCTGTTCTAAGGTATTCTCTGCCTAATCTGTATGTTAGTTAATTATTTAATAGAGATTTGGCTAGGAATGGAGAGGAGAAAATGGCTGTGCTCATACTGACGTTTAATTCAAGCATCCAGGAGTTAGATTTACTTGATACATCTTGCTATACTTTTGCTTGTGCTATATCTGTCTTGAGGTACAAATATTTTGCAGGTGAAGACATATTTGTGCAAAATATATGGCTCAAGTCAACAATATTCAGTGGTTTTCAATGAACAAGTAAAAGATTGCCCCCCTCTCCCAAATGTAGACTTACTGAACAAACACAAAAGCTACTAAACTTAGGGGGAAAACAGCCCACTTGGACTCCTTGTAGAATTTCTTTTTTTAGATAGCATATAAAGCAAGTGTTTCAGGAATTAAAAGCAAGCAGAGAAACATACTAGTGATTGATTTAAAATTATTTAAACACTATTATAAGGTATGCCAAACTGAAAATGCAGGTAACAACCCATTGGAGGTCTTTATTCTCCTGCCATTTTGCTTCTTTCTGGTCAGCTGGAGACATCAGAAACAGAGTTAAACTCATCTACATTGTTTTTACAGTTTAAAACTTTTCTGTAAAAAGCAAGTATATATAGCTTTAAGAAATATAAAATGGAGAAAGTTGGAAATGAGTGATTATATTATTTGCCTAACAGGGTGACAAAATTCCTGATGAAATAAAGAAGAGATATATTTAGCTATTTCAACGCTAAATATTAACCTGATTTTTTCCTCTCTCCTTTCCTGTTATGTTCTGGAAACGTGGAATAAGAAATTTGGAACTCAGAGGAAGAGTCTGTTCTTTGGTCAACTGAAGTCAATTTTTTTTTTTTTTTTTTTTGAGAAAAAGTCTCACTCTGTCACCCAGGTTGGAGTGCAGTGGCACAATCTTGGCTCCCTGCAATCTCCGCCTCCTGGGTTCAAGCGATTCTCCTGCCTCAGCCTCCCAAGTAGCTGGGACTACTGGTGCCTGCCACCACGCCCATCTAATTTTTGTATTTTTAGTAGAAATGGTGTTTCACCATATTAGCCAGTCTGTCCAATAGATGTCAGGGTCTCAAACTCCTGTAATCCCAGCACTTCAGGAGGCTGAGATGGGCAGATCATGTGACTGATCAAATATTACTTTTTATGCATATACAAAAAAGAGAGCTAGTAATGAAAGTCTAGCACTTTTAATTTCTCTAACATAGAGCCATGAAATTAGGGAATCTCCAAGAAGCATGCATGTTATGAAACTCTATCCTGATGTTCCCTAATTTAAAAAACATTCTGCCTTCTTTTTGACCAAAATGGATGATTGTCAGAATGGTGGTTTAGTCTCTCCTGAAACGTTAGAGTTCTTCATTGTTGCTTTATTTAAAACCCCCCCTTCCTTTAGAAAGTGTCTGCTACCGTGCTGTTAGGCAAAATGTGGCCATCCCTTTCATCCTTCTTGGCTGGGCTGTGGAAAGGCAGCGCTCACAAGGAGCAGGTCCTGTCCACCTCTCGTCATGCAAACAGCTCTAGTGACGATTATTTATTTACAACAGCTAATACAATTGGTAGTAACGGCTTCATAGGCAACCTCTAAGTGCAGGCAAGATGAAAAATTTACTAAATTGAAGAATAAAATGCATAGGAAAATGTACATAATCAATATTTCATGGCCTTGGCTTTACCTTGCTGTTCACAAATCTATTCCTGAGCTTGCATTAAAATTTAAAGCAACGTCATGCGACAAGTTCAAGCCCTGGGTTATTTCACATTCATTTAGCTTTAGAGGAGTTTTGCTGTGGCTTGTTCCATAAAGTCATGAGGATCAGAGGAGTGGGACATTTAGGAAACCATTTAGCCAGGTGACTCTGTTTTTACTTTTCTTCAAACAGGAAAACAAATTTGTGTCTGACACACATAGATAGGGTGGTTCAGTCATTCTGCCTCTGAACTAGGCCTTAGCAATCTTCCTGTCCAAGCTTGCACCAGATTAAAAAGATTGCTTTTAAAATCTTTCAAAGTTAAACTACTATTCTGTAAGAAATCAAACATTTATTGAACTGCTACAATGTACTAAATACCAAGTAATATACATAAAACTCAATTGTACTGGAAAAGGCCATCGTTTCTAAATTCTCCACGTTTCTATGAATGTATGAAATGACACCATAGGAGAAAACAGCTAGAGGAACAGATACACCATGGATGCAATATTGATATTTAAGGCAGAACATTTCTTTATGGTATAAGTTTTGAGTAAATGCAGTTGGAAAGTCAGCAATTAAAGCTCCTTTCTCAATGCTTTAACAGTAGCTTAAAGATACTGAGATAAAAGGTTGGACAGGTTCATAAACTCTATAAAACATTATAGCTATCATAGCTATACCCACCACTTTTTCTAGTGTTTTTGTTTGTTTATTTGTTTGTTGTATTTTGTTTTGGCCAGGAAACAAGGACTTTGGAATTTATACAGCATCCGTCATTTCAACTACCATCTTTCTAAAGGCCCCAATCTATTTTAATTGTTTATTTTATTGAGACATGTGCTTGGATTGTATATGGACTACGACCGAAACAAATTCTGTCTCTCTAGAGACAGCCTTGAAGACTGCCTAGAAACTGCTTCTCGATGACGCTTTGTTCTTCACAAAGTGCTATTTAAGTATGTGAAGATTGATGAAGGATTTGTATCAATGTCAAGGATTCTTTTACATATGGATACCTTGCCTCTTTCAGAGAAACCCAAGTTTGTCCAACGTGCAGATGAGTATCACTAAGTAAGAGCGTGAGGTGGCCAGCATCCTTTCTGCTTTTGTCTTGAACTATTTCTAATCCCTCATGGGTCAAAAAGTATTAATTTTATTGTTTCTGTGCCCCCTCCATTTCAACTGTCTTCTAATCATGCCTAAAAATTGATGTTTTAAGCAAAGGCTAGAGATTTGCTCAAAGACTTAGAGTGAAAGTACAAGAATCCCAATGTAATTTTTTTGTTGCTAATCACACGTGCTTCAATTTAAAGCTCAAGCCAATGTCATCATTAAAAGGTGAATGGTGGGTTTGGTAAGGCTACAATAAAAGCAGAAGAAGTACCTTTTGAAGTATTTTTTTCTTACATATATTCAAATTGTTGCCCAAGTGGATTTATACTTATAGGGGTTAGGGAAGAGACATTCAAGGGATTTCCTTACCCAAGACCTTTCTTTTCTTTTTTTTTTTTTTTTTTTTTTCAGAGTCTCACTCTTGTCTCAGGCTGGAGTACAGTGGCGTGATCTCAGCTCACTGCAACCTCTGCCTCCCAGGTTCAAGCGATTCTCCTGCCTCAACCTCCTGAGTAGCTGGAATTACAGGCGCCTGCCACCATGCACAGCTGATTTTTGTACTTTTAGTAGAGATGGGGTTTCTCCATGTTGGCCAGGCTGGTCTCAAACTTCTGACCTCGGGGGATTCCCCACCTCAGCCTCCCAAAGTGCTGGGATTATCAGGCATGAGCCACCACGCCCAGCCAAGGCCTTAATTTTCTTAGCAAAGTTGGACACAAATGTATCTCCTGCAAGTGCAGAAGGAGAAGTGAAGATATTCTAAAGCCTTACTATTTCAAGTGTAGTCCTGGGACCCAGTACCTCTGCAGCAACTGGGGACTTGCTAGAAATGTACATTTACCTGCCCAGCCCAGACCTGTGAATCAGCTTTATTTTTTCTTTATCTACTTAACTGAGGAATAATATATAAACCACACATATATATAAAGAGTAAAATATGATGCATTTTGATAGTTGTCTCTACTCATCAAGCCACCATGGCCATCGACACCCGGAAAAGTTCAGTTCCCCCCATGATCCCTTGCTCTTCTTCACATTCATTCCTTTCCTCTGCCCTGGCCCCAGGTAATCACCAATTTATTTATCACTAGAGATGAGCTGACATTTTTTATAAGTGAAATCCTATAGTAAACTCCCTTTGGGTCCGGCTTCTTTGAATCAGAGTAATGCTTTTGTGATTCACCCATGTTGTTCTGGGATGTCAGTAGCTCCTTTCTTTCCATTGCTGAGTAATTGTCCACTGCATGCATGTGCTACCTTCTGTTTCTGCATTCACCAGTTGATAGCTGCTTGCATTCTTTCTATATTTGAACTACTATGAATAAAGCTGCTGTGGATATTGTTTTTTATTTTTTGAGATGGAGTCTTGCTCTGTCACCCAGGCTGGAGTGCTGTGGTGCAGTCTCAGCTCACTGCAACTTCTGCCTCCCAGGTTCAAGCCATTTTCCTGCCTGAGCCTCCAGAGTAGCTGAGATTACAGGTGCCTGCCACGATGCCTGGCTAATTTTTGTATTTTTAGTAGAGATGGGGTTTCACTATGTTGGTCAAGCTGGTCTCGAACCCCTGACCTCAAATGATACATCTGCCTTGGCCTCCCAAAGTGCTAGGATTACAGGCATGAGCCACTGCACCCAGCCTGAATATTCATATTTGAGCTTTTATGAGGACATAATTCATTTCTTTTGGGTACAGATCTGGGAGTGGGATGGCTGGATCTCATGCTATATATATGTTTAACTTTTTAAGAAACTGCCAGTTTCTCAAATACATTCTACATCCCCACTAGGAGCGTATGTGAGGTCAAGTTGAACCACATTCTCAATAACACTTGGTGTTATTGGTGACTTGCTAGTCATTTTCATCTTAGTTATTCCAGTGGTATATGGTGGTACCTGTTTAAGATTTTAATTTGCATTTTCCTGATGTCTAACAATATTGAGAGAATCTGCATTTTAACAAGATCCCCAATTCTTTATATACACAGTAAAGTCTGGGATTCATTGGTAAAAAGAACTTGAGCAAATGAAGAAGTCTCCACTATCCATCTGCTTAAGTGGATGGTGGAGGTGATGTAACAGTCAGAAACCATGGTTAAACTCAGGGATGGGTAATGACCATGCATTAGTAGTAACTCCAAATCCACTTGCTTGGGTTCTCTCTATAGCAGCATAAGAACAGAGCTGGCATGTGTTAGGCAGCTGTAACTTATCATTTCTTAGCCTAGCATTTGTCTTTTTATTTTGGAAGGCAGAGATAGTTTAAAGAAGAAGAAAAAGAAAACTTCTCAGAAATCCATGCTGTATACATATTTTTTTGGCTATAGTTTTGACAATTTCTTATTACTGCTGTAACAAATTACCACAGCAATTTATCTTACAGTTTTAGAGGTGAAAAGTCTAAAAACGGGTCTTATGTGGCTAAAGACAAGGTGTTAGCAGAGTTTCATTCCTTCTGGAGGCTCCAGGGGAGGACTGTTCCTTGCCTTTTCCAACTTCCAGAGGCTGCCCATATCCCTTGGCTCATGGCCCCATTCAGCAATGACAGCACTTGATCTCTGCTTCCTTCTCTGAATCTCCTTTCTTCTTTCACATATAAGGACCCCTGTGATTACACTGGGCTCTCCAGGATAATCTCCCCCAACTCTGGATCCTTAAATTCACTATATATGGCAAGACTCTTTTGCCATGTAAGGTAACATATTCACAGCTTCCTGATATTAAGACATAGACATCTTTGAGGGACCACTATTCTGCTTATCACATATTTATTTCCATGCAGGCATATTTTTACCTAATATAACAGGGTTTAAATATATGTTAAGTAAGAATTATTTGCAAATCCTCCCTCCACCTTTTTGTTAGGAGAAAAGCCATTATAATGAGTGGAGTAAAAGCTTGAAGAAGCTGGAGGGAAGGTCAATTAATCCACGTGATTATGATGATGGTAATAATAGTGGTGAACATTTATTCAGTTCTTAAGCCAAACAATGTTCTATGTAATTCATATAAACTCACTTACTTAATCATGAAAAGTACCCCAAGGGACTGCATGTTAGTATTATCATCCTCATTATACAGGTGTGGAACTGAGGCAGAGAGATCAAGAAATTCACCCAAGATTATCTAACTAGGCAATTTCACAGGCAGGCTTCAAATCCAGGCTTTGCGGCTCAAATCTTCACTTACTCATGTCCTGACTTGCACAGAGAGATAACTGGAAGAAGAAAAAAATAGAGGAGAGGAAAATGGAGGTTAGACAGAGAATGGATAGTAGCATGAACAAAGAAACTCAGGAATTAGAATACTTTGGAGGCAAAAAGAGAGAGACGAGAGCAAAAAATTGGCCAGCAACTGGAGGGTATTGGACTTTAGGAGAAAGCTATTGAGAAGGAAATTGTAAGAACTTTTCCCATGATTAGCAAAACTCCCTCCTTGGTATCCAAAAGGAACCATCACAGTAAAGGCCAGTATTGCCTGTTGATGCAAATGGAGTTGGACCTTTATCTCTTTTTGATTTCTGTCTTATATTTTCCTGGAGGTGAGAGAAAGGAGGCTGAGTCTAGCTCAGAGATCTATACTAGTTATTTTCTCTGCTGCTTTTGATTGGTTTCCTGCTTTCCTCCCCCTTTTTAATGCTACATCATGAGCATTTTCCTGTAATAAAAATATTTTTCAGAAACGTGACTTGGATGGCTGCCTAGCATTTGTCATCTGAATGCCCCATAACTGTTTGTGTAAGTGACAGTAATTGTGTAGGGCCAGGATGAATGGCCTCATTGCAGAGTGGAGCTGTCCTTGGGAAATGAGGTGGTGTTTGTACCCCTATGCCCAGTTACAAGAATCCTCCTCAGCCTTGCAGCATGTATTTGGAACAAGGTATTTCCTGAACAAGGTGTTTCAGAAGTAGCTATGGCCATGTAGCCATGACCTAGTGTTCCCTTTGTTCTCCGGAAGAAATGATGGATTTTTGTTTTTCTCTTGGGGTCATGATGTGAATGTTGCATACAGTGGCTATGTCATCGGAAAAGGCATGCCAACGCTCTGCGTGGAATTTGTATATGCTTCACATTGTACTGAACTAACTTTCATTAGGAAGGAACTGAATCATGACTTAACTAACTTTCATAAGGAAGGAAGTGCTATCAAACAGTCTACAAATCAGACACACTCTCAGAAACAGAAATGAGGTGACTTCATCATCCTTAATATTTTTATTATTATTGGTAGTCACTCTAATAATAAGGGCACTTACTGAATGTGTGCTATTTGGTAAGCATTGTATTGCATGCTTTAAGTAAATTCTTTTTAAAAATCTTCAAAATAAACACGCTCACAGGACAAGTATGTGGCAAGGTCTATTTGATTCCAGACTTCATATCCTTAACCTCCACTCCATGGCCTGAGCTGAATGACATCCATACATAACTCATGATGTAACTAAGACGTTACCAGAGTTAACAACTCAGGAGCGCTGTGCTACTCACGTACTGGCCAGTACTCCACACCTCTTTCCACTGCAGTCCCACCCAAACCCTCACTTTCAGGGGCTGCTTCTTTGCTGTCTGCATCTCCCACTGGCAACCAGAGCCCTCCTTGGAGTGAAACAATAGTTCATTAAGCCTGCCACCTGAATATCTGCTGCTAATCCTCTCCAGTCTCACGGGGTGCTGTTAGATATCAAAGCCTGGCAGAGCAAATATAAGGATCACGCTATTCTCCCAGAATGGCAGAGAAAACCCTGAAGGGCTATATCCCAGGCCAGGCCTCCCTAACCTTCCCCATTTTGTTTGATGGAGTCTGGCCCCACTGCTGCCTTTAGGTTTTCTTGTACCATATCAATCACAACAACACACCCCATTAATTCATGCATGAGTCTGCTAATATGCTCTCTGCCTTGGTGTTTAGAAATGATATCAGTGAAAGGATGAGGTGTGGCAGGCATTAAGAAGACGAAACATTAGGCATTCATTATAGGTAACACTTTAGTAGTGCTCACTTTATTTTCAAGTAAAAATCCTATTACTCATATGTTCTCTAGCTGCATGCATTTCGAAATTTTTTATATTCAGAATTGACTATAAATTTAGTACTTTATTGCTAAATAAGGTACCTAATGCTAATTAAGAAGGTTGGAATCTATTTTATTTGAATCATAAATAGGAAAAGAAAAAAAAGTCTAATATCATTGCACTAGAAGTCGAGAGTGCCAAGATCCTAGAAAAAAGCAGTAATCACTTATCACTTATTATAATTCATTAAGCTTGTAGGAAATATTTAGATACTTAATTGGCATTTAACAAGATAGCTATAGAGAGTAAATGAGACATTAAATTCTCTTCTTAAATGCCCATTAGGTTTGCTTTAGAAATTAATTGATATCTAATTCATTTGCTATCAACTATTTTATCCTTCACCAGCTGAGAAGTTCAACATATTAATGATAAATAGAGGCAGGATAAGAGGGAACTTATAGTTACTAAGCTCTGTGTCAGCCTAATTTAAAAAGCAAAGGCCCTCATGGTACCTTAATCCTACTAAAGGGACATTGTCATCGGGTTTGGAGGGAGAGGGATTCTGACCACTTGCACTGTAGGAACTGTCCAAGCCCTCAGCTTCAAAGGCCCATACAAGAATGGTGAACAAACAGCCACATAGGGTAACCAGGAAGTCTTTCATGGAGGAACAGGTAACATATCTGAACATGCTTAAACTAAACTACATATATGTGAATGGCATCCAGGTGTGATTACAAATGAAATGTAGTAGGCAAGATGGCTGCTTGTAAATACCTAAGGGCCAGGCCTCAGAAACATGGAAGGAATGTTTTGCATTACTCTAGACCAGGATCCCCAATCCCCAGGCTGCAAGCTGGTGTTGTCTGTGGCCTGTTAAGAACTGAGCCTCACAGCAGGAAGTGAGCAGCAGATGAGCAAGCATTACCACCTGAGCTCCACCTCCTGTCAGATCAGTGGTGGCGTTAGATTCTCACAGGATCGCGAACCCTATTGTGAACTGCGTACGCCAGGGATCTAGGTTGAGTGCTCCTAGGAGAATCTAACTAATGCTTGATGATCTCAGACAGAACGGCTTTATCCTGAAACCATTCTCCCCCCCGACCCCTGCCCATGGAAAAATTGTCTTCCATGAAACCAGTCCCTAGTGCCAAAAAGATTGGGGATCACTGCTTTATACAGTAGCAGTGAACTAAAATTATAGTGAAGGGACAGAACGATGACCTTCCCAAACCCCTCTGCAAAGAAGGACTCATTGCCCCAGCCCTTGGAAGTGGCCCCTTTAGCATTTGCCTCAGCTGCACAAAGCTGCATATCGGGGGCATGTTCTTCCTACAGCAGCCCACAGCCAGTAAATAATTACAGGATGTATAATTTCAGCCCACCATGGGAAAAGTTTGACGGGCCATATGTGCTCCAAATGCAACTGTGGAGTTGGCCAACGAGGCTTTGTGGGCACATAACAGTTTGAACTTTTCCTCTACTCGATCCTACTTTCTACTCTTCCTTTCCATGGTGTTAATTCCTTACAAATATCCCACACATCATACTGTGTTACAATATGCTTCTGGAGATCCCAATTCTGACACATAAGGAAGGATGCGGATGCTAGTGTCCAGTATAAAGAGCTGTTATGGTTTCTGACTCTATTCAGTGAACTACTAGCTTCCTTTGGATCCTCCTACAGCTACTTCTGAAGATACCAGGGCATTTCTGGTGGCCACACAGGACTTCAGCGCTTTTTTTTTTTTTTCACCTTTCCTGCTCTGACTCTTGTTTTTACCTCTGTCAAAAGTTAAGTTGTCTACTTATAGCAACATTTCCTCCTGTGGTAGAAATAGCCAGCTAATCACCTAATGAGTTTATTCTTTCTAGGAAAAAAACTAGACTGCACCTCACAGTCTGCCTTGAAATCAGATATGGCTATATGATTAAGGCCCAGACAATAGAAAGCAGAGATGATGTGTGCCTCTTCCAGTCCTGGTCATATGTTACATGTGATCCTCTAAGAGCTCTCCTTCTCCACTCCCTGCATACAAATGACTCTGAGTCCCAAGATAGAAGAATCCTATGTCTTAAAAGACCTCAAAGAGAATATTACAAATCACTGAGAATAGATAGTTTATCCATTACAACAGCTAGTGCTCACTAAACTAAAATAGCTCCCATCAAGGTACCACTGCCTAGTGTTGGACACTTTGCTGGGCCCTTTTTTTTGTTTCTCTAATCACCTGAATTTCCTACCAGTCTCTGCTCTTGCCACTGAGGAGATATGTAGACCTGAGGTTTTGAAATGACTCCATCCATGTTCTCAATGCACAAGAGCCGAAAGAATGTGGGAGAACTTGCCTCTCTTCTCCCTCTTCCCTTATGTTTTGATGAATCAGCCTCAAATGGAAGGTAATCATACCCTAAAAGACTACAGAGTATTTGGAACCAGCTCTTCACAGTCTTATTGAAACAAATATTCCTCTTCATGAGGAGCTGACCCTATAGGTAAGCAGAATCAACAACATTAAGCTCTATTCAAAGAACAGGTGGTCTTTTACTGCAGGGACCACCAACCATGGGCCAGCTGGTGAACCAAACCACTACACACTTTTGCACACTCCAGTCTGAGAAACAGCCTTGTGTTCCTGCCACTGGCAGGCCCACCCTGGAGCCAGCTAGACCACCACATGGTTTTGTGCACCTTCTGCCTGAGAACTAGCCTGGTGGCCCCACTGCTGGCAAAGCTGCCTTTAATCAACAGATTAACTGTGTACATGCCCTATCAACCTGAGAACCAACTCCATATGTCCAGCAAATCTGTGCCACAAAATGCCACAGCATAGGCCACTGAGGCTCTCAAAGACATTGCTAACCTGGATTATACTTAAGAAACCACACTGAGACTATACTACTTCATTCACCCAGAACCAAAGCCAATTCAGCCTACCAAATGATACCCTAGGGCCCATCTATAGAGAAACATGTTTTCTTATGAAAGCTAATCAGTAAAAGTGGAAGAGGCTACTGCTCCACTGGTTGTTCAGATACCAAAGTAGGGGCATGAAAAAGCATGAAAACATGACACCTCCAAAGGAACAAAATGATTCTGCAGTAACAGACTCCAAAGAAAAACTAAATGTACAAAATACCTGAAAAGGAATTCAAAATGATATTAAGGAAACTCAATGAGATATAAGAGAATACAGAGAAACAATTCAATACATCAGTAAAACAATTCATGATCTGAATGAGAAATTCAACAAAGAGACAGACAGCATTAAAAGAACCAAAAAAAAAAATCTTGGAAATAAGAATTCAATGAAAGAAATAAAAAAATACAACCAAGCACTTCAGCAACAGACTAGGTCAAGCAAAAGAATTTCTGAACTTAGAGACAGATGTTTCAAAATATCCCAGTCAAGGGGTGGTAAAAAAAAAAAAAAAAAAAAGAAAAAGAAAAAGAATTAAGAGAGCTTGTCACTTATGGGACACTATTAAGTGAACAAATATTTGGATTTTAGGATTACTAGAGAAAGAAGAGATAGAGAAAGTTATAGAAGATTTATTTATCAAAATATAGCTGAAAACTTTCAAAGTCTTGGGAGAGATATGGACATCCAGATCCAGGAAGCTCCAAGGTTTCCAAATAGATTAAACCCCAAAAGTTTACATCAAGGTACAATATAATCAAACTGTCAAAAGTAACAGACAAAGAGAATTCTAAAAGAGCAAGGGAAAACCATTAAGCCACATATAAAGGCATCCCTATTGGACTGTAGCAGATTTCTCAGCAGTAACTTTCAGTCCAGGAGAAAATGGGACGATATATTCAAAGTGCTGAATGAAAATTAAAACCTATTAGTTAATAATACTAAACCCAGAAAATCTATATTTAATAAATGATGAAAAAAATGTCTTTCCTGAACAAATAAAAGCTGAGGGAATTTATCACCACTAGATCAACCTTCCAAGAAATGCTGAGGGAGTACTGCAAGTGGAAGCAAAAGGAGGACAGTTACTATAAAGAAAACTGCAAGTCCAAAAAACCAAGCAAGCAAATAACAGCAGAGACTACTCCAGTGCTGTCATGGTGCTGTGTAAGTATTTCAAATATCTAATGTAAAGTTGAAAAGTGAAAATGCTCTAAAAATAACTACAGCTAAAATTAGTTGTTATGGAACATGCAATACATAAAGGTATAAATTAGGGCAATAAAAAATGTAAGTTGTGGAAGATGGGTAAAAGTGTAAAGTATTATATAAATTTTTTTAATTGCATTTTAGGTTTTGGGGTACATGTGAAGAACGTGCAAGTATTTTTATGCAATCAAAGTTAGGCTATTATCATAGTGTATTAAAAGATTTATTATATTAATGCCACAATAGCCAGAAGGAAAGAAATTGGGGCAGATACACAAATTAGAAAGCATAAAATTAAAGCTTAGCACCAAAAAATCCCTACCAAACTACAAAGATAAACAACAAGCAAGGAAGAAAGGAACAAAGGCTCTATAAAACAACCAGAAAGCAGTCAACAAAATGGCAGGAGTAAGTCATTGCCTATCAATAATAACCTTGAATGTAAATGGATTAAATTCTTCAGTTAAAAGATATAGCAGGATTGAATAAATAAAAAACAAGAACCAAATATTTGCTGCCTACAAGATTCACTTCCCCTGTAAGGCCACATACATACTGTAGTGAAGGAATGGAAAAAGAAACGCCATGCAAACAGAAACCTGAAGCAGGTAGGAGGAGCTATACTTCGATGACACAGAAGTCAACAACTGTAAAAAATAAAAAAGGTTATTATATAATGATAAAGGGATATATTCAGCAAGAGGATATAACTGTAGATATGTATATGTTTACATATATAATTGTAAATATGTATATATACACTCAACACTAGAAAATTTAACTATATAAATCTAATATTAATAGATATAAAGGGTGAGATAAAATGTAATGGACTTCAGCATCCAACTCTCAACAATAAATAGATTATCCAGACAGAAAATCACAAAGAAACCATTGGACTTAAACTGCACTGCAGACAAAATGGACCTAACAGACATTTCCAGAACATCCTATTCAACAGATACAGAATATACATTCTTTCCAAATGCACTTAAAATATTCCCCAGAACAGATCACATAGTAAAAACAGTAGAAATAATAACAATGAAGATCAGAGCAGAAATATACAAAATAGAGACCAAAAAAATACAAAGAAAAATTAATGAAATGAAGAATTGGTTCATTAAGAAAAATAAACAAAATCAAAAAGCTTCAGCTAGACTAATTTAAAAAGGGGAGGTAACTCACATGAATAAAATCAAAGGTGAAAAGGAAACATCACAACTGATACCACAGAAATACAATGGATCGTGAGAGACTAATATAAACAACTGTCTATGAACAAATTGGATTTAGAAAAAAATCGATAAATTTCTGGGCATGTACATATGACAAAGGTGTAATATTTAGAATATATAAAGACCTCAAACAACTCAATAATAAAAAATAGTAATAATAATCCAATTTAAAAATGGGCAACAGACCTAGAAATTGCTAACAGGTATATTAAAAAATGCTCAACATCATTAATCATCAGGGAAATGCAAATTAAAACCCCAATGACACATCACTTTATTTCAGTTAGAAAGGTTATTATTTGGCAAATGTGTAGAAAAAAGGGGGCCCTTACACATTGTTGGTGAAAATGTAAATTAGTACAACCATTATGGTAAACAGTATGAAGATTCCTTTAAAAATTAAAAATAGAACTACCATATAATCTGCCAATCCTACAATAGGGATATACTCCCATATACTACAGGGTATATATCCAAAGGAAATGAAATTTATATGTCAAAGAGCCGTCTGTACTCCCATGTTCATTGCTGCACTAGTCACTATAGCCAAGATGTGGAATCAACTGAAGTGTCCAACAACAGATGAAGAAAGTGTAGTACACACACACACACACACACACACACAAAATGGAACACTATTCAGCCATATAAAGAATAAAATCCCATCATTAGTGACAACATGGTTGAACCTGGAGGACATTATGTTAAGTGGAATAAACCAGACACAGACAAATATCACATGTTCTCACTCACATGCAGAATCTTAAAAAGTTGATCTCATGGAAGCAATGAGTAGAACAGCAGTTACCAGAAACTAGGGAGGGTAAGGGGTCAAGAAGAATGAAAAGAGGTTGGTCAACAGGTAAATATTACAACTTAGAAGCAAGAATAAGTTCTGGCATCCTATTGCACAGTGGGATGACTATGGTCAGATAAAGGTATTTTATATTTCAAAATAGCTAGAAGAAAAGATTTTGAATGTTCCTACCACAAAAAAATGACAAACATTTGAGGTAATGGATGTGCTAATTACTCTGAGTTGAGCATTACACAATATATACATGTATCAAAACATCATATTGCATCACATAAATATGTACGATTACTATGTGTCAATTAAAAGTAAAAATTTAAATCACAGACTTTGAGTAAAGCAGATTTCTCTCTATGTGAGTGGGCCTTGTCCAACTAGTTGAAGGCCTTAAGAAAAAGATGATTTCAGACTCAAATAAAACTCTTCCCTGGATCTCTAGCCTCTACCATCCTCCAAAATCTAAAATCTCTAAGTACATATATAAAACACATGATACTATATATAATATTTACTATATATAATATATATTATAGATGATATATAATACTATAATCAAACTGTCAAAAGTAAAAGACAAAGAGAATTCTGAAAGCAGCAAGCAGCAAGGCAAAACCACTCAGCCACATATAAAGGCATCCCTACTGGACTGTAGCAGATTTCTCAGCAGTAACCTTCCAATCCAGGAGAAAATGGGATGATATATATATATATATAGAGAGAGAGAGAGAGAGAACCTATAAAAATATACATAAATAAAACATATATATACACACATATACACATGTGACCTATATATATATAGGTCAAAGGATTTAAGAATTATTTTTTGGATAGTATTAGTACATTAGTTACAATTCTCTAGAGAAAACAAAACTAAGAGGAAACTAATTGGAAAACAATAGAAAATGAGTGTGTGTGTGTGTGTACACACAAACAAACATATAGTGTATATATATTTTCTATATATATACATACATATATATACACACAGCTATGTATATGTTTTAAAAAGTACTCATCATTCATCATTGGGGAAATATATATTTTTTTTTCTGCAGGTTTTTCATTCCCTATTAGTTCTGTTTCTTTAGAGAACTGTAACTAATGTACTATCCAAAAAATATTTTTTAAACCCTTTGACCTTTCTCCTACAACCTCTTGTCCTCAGGAAAACAGGAATGTCACCTTTCACTGGGCCCCTAAATTCATAATCTGTTCTATTCATCTGGCATTTTGCACTGACTAACATATAATAGATTTTAGGTTTTAAAAGTTGTAGTTACTTTCTTTACTCAGCTGAATTGAAAGTTCCTTGGGGCAAGAATTGCCTAATATACATGAATACCAGCTTTCAGTCCCCTAGTAAAGCAGCTGACTCCTTTAGGGGTTCAGCAAAAGTCAGGAGAAGGCTAAAATGTGTTACTTCACTATATGGGAAAAAGGGGTCTGGGAGCTCATTTTTCCTTCTTGTATCAACTCCTGAAAGTCTCTTAGGAAATGTACTCAAAAGTCCTTAGTGATGGTATGTAAAAATCATGTAAAATCAATTACTCTCAACATTCTACCAATAAAGTCTTGTCTACGTGCCAACAAAGCAGATGGAGTTTCAGTCAATTCAGCCAACTGTAGTAAGACAGTCGATGAATTGACAGGTTGTCTCAGTGGTCCATCTTCTGTCTTTTTACAACATCTTGTGTGGTCCAATGCTGCAGCACTTTGTATATATTGCCTTTAGAAGCTCCACTGTGAGCAACAAAAATAGAATAGTTCACTTATCATTGGTTCTCAAACTTTAATAAATAGAAGGATGACACAGAGATCTTGTTTAACTTACAGAATTCTACTGCTTTTTAACATCCCCTCCCCTAACTTCATCCCAGGATGCTGATTCACTGAATAAGGAGTAGGTCCATAGAATCAGCTTATTCAACAAGTTCCCACAGAATATTCCAATATAGCTGATCTGCAGACCACACTGAGAAACACAAAGGTAGAGAATGTGGGACTCTCAACTAGATTTATTAATAAACCTAGTTTTATTAGATTTATCAATAAACCTAAGTTAAAACAGTTACGAGAATAACTCACTGACTTTCCCCTGTAGTTAAAATACTATTTTCAATTGCTTTAATCCCCTAGACTCAAAGCTAGCTAGTCTTTGCTTGTTGGTTCAAAGCTTTCCTGAAATATAGTCAACTGGCAAATTGTTGTTGCTATCTACAACATGAGAAATTCATCTCTGACTTCAGACACAAGAAAAGAAGTACTCAGAACCTATTCTATAAATCCAGCTCTTCTAATCTTTATTAAATAATTTAATCCTTATCAAATAGAAACAAACATTATAAATGACCTATGAAGGAAAGTTAAATTAAAAAAAAAAGAAGAAAATTTTTACCCTTTTCTTCACCGGAGGACATAAGAGGACAGACTACTTACACAGATTCGGTTTTGTCATGCTTTTGTGAATGCTAACCAAAGTGTAGCTGGTCAATATCATGTAAGAAAGAAGCCAAAAGCTCCCAGAACCATGACCCAATAATTCTCTGATTGTCCAAGCCAGAAAGATGAGTCTTCATGACAATCTCAACCAACATATTGCCAAACTCAACTCTGCAGCTTAAGCAAAGCTCAGCTTATTAAAATTCTGCCTTATCATGCAAGTTACAAAACAGGCTTTTGAGATATGAGATTCCTGTCACATAGTGAAACAGAAAGCTTGAGAATGATTCCCTGGAGGCAAGTGGGCCAAGTAAGCAGCAGGAACCTAACCAGAAGGCTTCTCACATTTCTGCTGCTCTGCTCACTGTCAGTTCATCAGGCCCTGTGTCATCTCCCTCTTCATCACAATCTAATAGTGGCTTAAAAGTGATCTGAGCAAAGGTCCAAAACCTATGGGAAGCCTCCCCAAGGCAAATCTGGCGACCAGACTTAGGCAGTTGATAAGAGAAAGGAAGCTGCTCTTGCTGATATGAAAGGAGCGTAAATGTTTCCCAAAGTGGGTTCAACTTAAGCAAAAGTATAGTTGCTCGAAACTTTCCATAACAAAATGGAACATCTATAGTCACTGCTAGGCACACAAGCCAAGAAACCATAATAAGTATACAACACAAAGTAATAAGTTTTAACACATATCAATGGGCATGACTGTGTTCCAATAAAACTTTATTTACATAACCAGGCAGGATTTGACCCTTGGGTCACAGTTTTTAACCCCTGGTCTAGACTAATAACAACGTAATTTCTAATAATTATTTCTGCTGGAGGAAAACAATTTTAAAAAGAGAGAGAAACAAATTAGCAACTATTATGTTCCAGGCAGGTCCCAGTCTAGACTGAGGTAAGAGAACTGACTAGGATGAAAGATTTATGAAGATACTCACTCTCAGAACCCTGAACACAATTCTGGTGCCAGGATCTCAGATAGGTTTCAGTCCATCACCTGATCTCATCCTCATGACAACCCTGTGAAATAGTTATCATTCAAACCACTACCATCCCTTCTACAGATAAGGAATTTGAGTTTCGGAAAGGTTAAGGTGACTTGTTCAAGGTCACCCAGCTCATGAGTGGCAGACTTCTTTGAGCCTAGATCTTCAGGACTTCAACACCCACACTCTTTGCAACAATCATTTGTAGGAAATGTGTAGGAAAGGAGCATTTTGCATAAAGAGCACAATGTGAATAAAGACACAAGGTCATAAACGTTCTTAGCATGTTTATCTTTAAACAAGTTTATTCAGGAATGAATGAGCAATTGTCCGAATGGTTTATGAATGTTAATAATCTGCATAGAGTCTATGAAGTTGATGAAGAAGAGTTCTGAATATGAAAACAAATCTTTCAACACAGTAGGCAGCCACAGGTATCAAAGGGCACCATTAGGCCAGGTGACATGGGTTAAACTCTGCGTGATTCTAGTGTGGCTCATGTTCCAACCCAAATCATCTGCACCCTAATGGTACACGAGACCCAAGCAACAGCTATACAAATCCCTGGCTGTGTCTCCATTCATGGTCCCACAGCCTACACATTTCTTTTATAACTCATTCCTTCATCCATTTATCAATTAATTTTTGCCTTCAATATCCACTGAGACCTTTGATTCAGGCTGGTTGTAAGGTGCAGGTGACACAGAAACAAGGACACATAGCTCCTCCCCTGAAAGAGCTCACAGTGTAGCAAAAATTGCTCTGAAGTAAGCAAATATTGCAAGAAGAAATAACCCACCTCACCCCATGAGCCATCAGTCAACTGAGGGAAAAGAATGCCATCTTTTCCAAGAATGTAATCAGATAGCAATAAAGAGTAATCAATCTCAAAACCCTTGCTAGACCATTGTACAGTAAAGGTATAATTAACAGTAGATTGCATAGCCACTTATTTCTATGGGCCTGAGACACAGTTTTTTTTTTAAATGGAGTATAACTGCATATAATAAAATATACAGATGTTAAGTGTATAGTTCCGTGAGTTCGTTCAGATGAATACACTTGTGTAACAAAAAGGGATGTAGTTTTAAAGGGCTGAGAAGTAAAAATGGAGGCAAGAAGTGATTCTGCTTGGCATAATAATATGTAGCATTGAAGCCACAAAATCAAAAAAACTTGTGAATATAATAGCCTAAGTCCCTGTTGGAAGAAATAATAAGAGGACTTTTTAAAGAACTGAAATATCTATTTTTATATTTTAAGCCATTTGCCTTTTCTCATTGTACAACTCTTCCATTTTACTGAGTTTTCAGAAATATCTTCTATCTGTGCAAGGCATTGTTGGAATGACTTTTGGTGCATACAAGCAGCTTCGTCTGTGTGGCTATGTATAAGCATGGATGTAAATAAAAGAAAAGAGTTGAGTCCCACATTTAGGCCACCATCCAGGTAGGAGATAGAGGGACAATCTCCAAGTGCAGACATGAGAACAAGAAACCAGGGAACTTTCCTTTGGAGCATTTATCACATAATGTCACATTTTTTAGAATAAGCATTGCTTTAGTTGCTGTCTGACCCATTGTCCAGGTTAGAATCTCTGAAAGCAGATACTAAGATGAAGGTTGGTGTGCAAGATATTTATCAGTGCATAGGAATTAACACCTGTGGAAGGCAGGGGGAGAAAGCAAGATTGGCCAGAGGAAGAGATCAAATTGTGATATAGGCCTCCAAAGCTTCTCTTCTGCAGAGAGCTCCAGAACAATATTATTACCTTCTGACTCACTCATGCCGGAAGTAAGCTGCCCCAAGAAGGATGTGGCCTTGGTGGGGGCTGCTGTGTGCAGTTGAGTCAGATCCTAAGCCAGCTGTTCCCTGCTCACCATGCTTCTCTATTCCCTGGGAGAATCTCAGTGGCGCATCAGTGTGTCTACCATACCCACTACAGAGGATAAGTTAAAAAGAAAAAAAAAGACTGTCTGGTTTTGGTCACCACTGTAACTATAGTCCTTAGCACATCATGAGATATTTATCAGGTGCTCAAAATCATTGTGGTTGAGCTAATTAATTACTCAAAGCATAAATTAATTAGTATCAGAGTGGTGGCTTCTGTCACCAGAATAAAGAAGCTTTCTTAAATTAACTAGATGCACAAAAACTACAGATACCAAGAGAATCAGTAAAACCCACAACAAAAAGACGGCCAGAGAAGGAAGACACAATATAGGAGAAGAGTGACCAGCAGTTGTGTGAGTCTAAACAGCCTTCCACACTTGATAAACACATACTCACACGTATCATATACACAGAGACACAAATATACATACACAAGCACGCAGAGATTAAAAGGCAAACAAATACAGATGTGTTATGACTACAGGCGTGTATTCATTTCCTACGGCTGCCATATCAAATTAACACAAACATGGTGCTTAAAATAACAATTTAATTTCTAACAGTTCTGGAGATCAAGAGTCCAATTTCAAAGTCTTGGTAGAGCTATCTTCCCTCTAAGGTCTCTCGGAGAGAAGAATCCTCCCTTGCCTTTCTCAGCTTCTGATGGCCCCAGGCCTTCCTCAGCTTATGGCAGCATCGCTCCGATCTCTGTCTCCATCTTCATATAAACTTATTTACCTTTCTCTTATAAGAACCTGTTGCTGGATTTAGGACCAACCCTAAATCAAGGATGATGTCACCTTGAGATCTTTAACTCAATTACATCGGCAAAGACCCTTTGTCTAAATAAAGTTATACTCACAGGTTCCAGGGATTAGGACTTGGACATGACTTTTTGGGATCCACTGTCCAACCCACTATCTGTGAGGTAAATATATGAAGCAGACTGGGCATAAAACAATGGGAGAGGTGGGGACTGTGGTGTCCCATGTAGAGTGATTCCTGTTCACCTGTGTGGTCAAACAAAACACACCCAGAGCTCACATATGGTCTATGGGTGCTCAGTTTAGAGCTTAAGGGCAATCCTGGATGTTTCTATTCATAGGTGACACCTTAATAGTTACATCACAGTGAATTCTTCAGACAGCAATTACAATTGCTGTGGGAGCTAAAGATGCTTACTTTTCTTCATGCTTGATGTTAAGATCAAACTAACTTCATCTGGTCCATAGTAGAAACTGGGAGAGAGATTTTATGAGTTATACAGACTAAGAGATGAGTAAGTTGTTGAAGACCCTTCCAGTTGTGCGTAAACCATAAATTCCACTTAAATAAACAAACAAAACCCAAAGGAGTGGCCTGAACCAGAACCACCTTTGTCACGGCACCATCAGAACTCAATCTTACAGCTGTTTTTCTTGGGTGGGTTCTGAGGGCCATATCATAAACCGTTAATATTAGCCTCAATGTAAGGAGTAATTTGAGGACTTTTGTCTGACAACCAAAAAACAGTGAGCTTCTGGGCCCATCAGCCCCTTCTTTGTGTGTCTCTCAGTCTCACATTTCCTAATATCCTTCTCCCTAAGCCTCTGATTAGTGACAAGCAGTCGGTATCATTAATATTCTTCTAGAGAAGCTCTAAGAAAAGCCAATTCGTCCAGTCTAGAGAAAAGGGCATAGGTTAACAATTAAAAAAATGGAGGAGTTCTGCAGAACTTAGGAAAGGAGGGCACACTTTGGAGTGAAAATGTTTACAAAGACATGAATCAAGACTCAAAAGTCCAGGGAGAAAAGAGGTTACTTAGCGGTGGATAAGAGTCGCCTCATGGGCTAAGGATCTAAACACCAGATTACTCATCTGGTAGCAGGTGCAGTGTCGCAGTCCCACCACTGTGGACTGCAACATCTGCCACCAGCCTGTAGCAGCTTTCTCTGTGGCAAATTAACAGCAAATATACAGTGTGATAAAACATCAGTGACAAACCAGTGCAATCAGGTGGGAAATCCCCCGAGTAATAACACCTCTTCATCATTCATTCCCAACTTTCTCCCGTGTCACACTCCTCACGCATTGAACTCAGCGCAATGTGACCTACTGCTGAGCTATGCACAGGTAAACCTTTGAAAGTCTTCTCTCAGAGCCCCGGGGCACTGAGAGGGTTAATCTTGTCATGTCAAGATTCTCCTCAGATGCCAGACAAACTCAGCATCAATTTGACACAGATTTCTTTGGGGGAATCTGGGTTAATCTTTCTGGGCGGGCTGTCCATTTGACAGACGGGAAACCATTCTTGAGTCAGCCTGTACACCTCCTCCATGACTCTTCCCCAGCCCTGTCTTTGAATTAAATATTTAAAAGGGCAGTTAAATTTAAAAAAAACTCATGTTTACAGGCCCTCATAGGTAATTTATAAATGTTGCATTCCAGAGTCCCATTTTGCTTAAAGAACTTAATTTAGAGAGAGACATCTTGGAGATGCAGGAGCTTTCCCAGATGCCCAGGAGAGATGAATTGAAAAATACAAAAGGCTTGGCTGATATCAGTGGCTGGGGCAGTGATGGCTACCTGGCTTCCCAAGGATTTTCTTGATCCTCTTTGCATATGTGTTTGCAGACCATCTTAAGCAAGTAATACTTCAACTTCTGTGTCTGCTTTTCTATCTGTGTGCTAAATAAGCTCATGGAGGCATGAATATTTGAGGATCAAAAATGCCAGACTAAATGCAATGTGATATCCCTAACTGGGTCCTGAAACAACAGCAATAACAACAAAATGGACAATAGTAGGAAAGCTGGTGAAATACAAAGCCTGGAGTTTAATTATTAGTAATGTACCAATGTGAATCTCTTAGTTTTAAGAGTACTATGGTTATGCAAGACGTTAACATTTGGGGAAATGGGGTGAAGGATACACAAGACCATTCTATGTCCTTTGTCTTTGCTACATTTTTGTAAATCTAAAATTATTCCAGGCCAGGCGCAGTGGCTCACACCTGTAACCCCAGCATTTTGGGAGGCTGAGGCGGGTGGATCACTGAGGTCAGGAATTTGAGACCAGCCTGGCCAACATGGTGAAACCCTGTCTCTACTAAAAATATGAAAAATTAGCCATGCATAGTGGCACGTGCCTGTAATCCCAGCTACTTGGGAGGCTGAAGCAGGAGTATTGCTTGAACCCAAGAGGCAGAGGTTGCAAGGAGCCAGGTTTGCACCATTGCACTCCAGCCTGGGTGACAGAGAGAATCTCTGTCTAAAAAAAATAGAAGTACAATAATTCAAAAATAAAAGGAGTATTAAAAAATACTAAAGGTCATCAATCTAGTGTTTCCCACCTATTCTTTGGTATGAAGACCTGGAAAGCAAATTTTTGCAGTTGCCAAACCTCTAACAGCTACCACCCAGTGTTAAGAGAGCAGATTGGGAACCCTGACCCCTTTTATCCTCTTTGCACAGTTTGTAATTACTTTATTAATCTGCTTACTAAAAAAAAAAAATCAGTGTGTGGCTGCCCTATGATATAAATCTCAAGCAAAGTTTTGTAAGTTTGTGTTTGACTCTTCTTAATTAGGCTGAGGCACAATCTGAAAATTATATAGTTTCTTGGATTTGGTATTTCAGAATTTTTTTCCACTTCTCTTCTTATACTATCCTTGTGCTTCTTTTACTAATCTTTAACTTCTTAAATTCTTTATTTTCATTCTTTGTCATTCAATACTAATTCTATGATTGTGTTGCCTAGCACCATATCCTATGAGATCTGATATGCACCTAGTCCATTATTTTCTAAATGTTAGTTTTTAATTGTGCATATGATTGAGGAAGAATATTTTCTATTTTGCAGCAGTTTCCAAGTGGTTTTTATTTAAGCTTGTTCTTTTAACTTCTATAATTTGTACTCTAGCAAAAGAATATGAGCTGTTTAATTTCTACCCATTTGAATTTATTGAGTATTTATTTATGGCCAAGACTGTTACATTTTAGTAAATATTCCTTAGACATTGTAAAGGAATATTTTTTCTGTTATGGAATCCAATGTTAAATATTCATATATTCAGCCTACCAAATTTTGATGCAAAATTTCATTAAAATATAGATTTTTGTCTTTATTACCTATGAAAGAATGAATTTGTTTCATCTCCCATTTAATTGCATTTTAAATTCTTTATTTTTAAAGCATTTGCTTTATATCACTAGATAATGATACTTGTAATATATTATGAATCAAGATTATTATAGCATACTTTCAAATAATAACTTTTATCAACCTAAACCCTTCTTTGTCCTATTTACTGTGTTGTGCTTTAAATTGTATTATAAATTCCCTGCCCGTTTTATATTTGTTTGCCTATGCCTGAAATGTTTTTTATTATTTTCAATCTTTCTTCGTGAACTTTTAAATATAACTCTTAAAAACTGCACAATTTAAATTCAATTTAATTTGTCATTTAATAAAATAATTTAAACTGTTTGCATTTATTGTGATAATTGAGACATCTACACTTTTTTAGTGCTTTTTTTTTGTTAGGGAAGCTGAAGAATGAAGATATTAGCTTACACATTGTCAATTCTGCTATGGTTAAAATTTCTTTCCCTCATTTTTGGGGTTAAGAAAGCTTTGGTCTCTGTTCTATTTCATGGCTCTTGGTCTTTATCAATTGGATGAGGCCTCTTATTAAGAAGTGAAGCTTAATTAATAGTTTATAGTGCTTTTAACTTTCCCCTGAAGACATGAAAACATATATAATTTGAGAATTAACCTGATCTATTAGTACACAACATGAGAAATGATCAAAGCCAGATAATTTCTACTGAGGCATCTCTCAGAACACTTTGGTTTGTGAGGTTGTGGTAACTCTCAGAAACTTGTGAGAAGATGATAGAATAAACATCCCCAAATTCACGGAGAAAGATGACACCTCTGCTAGTATCTCCAGATAAGGTTGCCCGTAACACCATCATAAAACTGATATAAAATGTTGGTGTGAAGCGGCCTATATTAGGAGCATATCATAGCACTGGAGAAAGTTTCTTGTGACCTGAATAAGTCTACATCAAAACATACACATTTGAGACAGCCTGGCTGAGTTTACATTATTTTCTTCTCCATATCCAAGTTTGAAGTAATCTGAGATTTTTAGATTTTTAACATAAAATAATTTTTACATTATTTATCTTTACATGTACATTGTATCATAACCATAGTAATAAGAATTGTTTATACTAAACTTTATGTTTTACAGTTTCAGTGATTTTCATCCAATTATTTAATAGCATGATTTCCCATTCATGGGTTTTATGTTAAGTTAATGTTCAACGTTCTCTACAGGTTACTTATATAAAAATGTTTTTCTTTTAAGTGAGTGTTGACATTCTAAACATCTGTATTTCTGAAAACGTCTTTCTTTTGCTTTTGAACAGTCACACCCATCTTAGCTAGATAAAAAGCTGACCCAGCAATCCCATTACTGGGTATATACCCAAAGGACTATAAATCATTCTACTCTAAGGACACATGCACACGAAAGTTTATTGCAGCACTGTTTACAATAGCAAAGACCTGGAATCAACCCAAATGCCCATTGATGATAGACTGGATTGGGAAAATGTGGCACATATACACCATGGAATATTATGCAGCAATCAGAAATGATGAGTTCGTGTCGTTTGTAGGGACATGGATGAATCTGGAGAACATCATTCTCAGCAAACTGACACAAGAACAGAAAATGAAACACCGCATATTCTCACTCATAGGCGGGTGATGAAAAATGAGAACACATGGACACAGAGAGGGGAGTACTAAACACTGGGGTATATTGGGGGGAAAGGGGGAGGGCCAGTGGGAGGGGGAGGTGGGGAGGGATAGCCTGGGGAGAAACGCCAAATGTGGGTGAAGGGGTGAAAGCAAACAGAACACACTGCCATGTGTGTACCTATGCAACTGTATTGCATGCTCTGCACATGTACCCCAAAACCTAAAATGCAATAAAAAAATAAGAAAAAAAAAAAAAAGAATATGAGAGTGGGGAGCCCTGCAGAGATTTTCTAGCCAATCCTCTGCCTTTTAGGAAAGGCTCAGGGAGCATGGGTCCAACTAAGTAGAATGAAGGATGGGAAGTGCTAGGCTAGAGGCTCACATGGCCCATGGCTCACATACCAGAAGGTATTTGTGTCTTGTCATTGTCTGTCTGGCAGTCCACCCAATGGCTTTTTCAGAGAGGCCTGTTTTGTGGTTAACTGAGTGTACCTTTCTAGGTCATGACAAAAAAATCCAATGATGTCCTTCTTGAGTCTCTGGTCTTAAAATAAAAAAAGATAATTACTGAAAAAAAAAAAAAAAGCTTTAAATCTCAGTATGTTCTCCAACAAAACTATAATTTCTCTTAATCATCTGGATTCCCCAAAATACGAGATCATTCTGGTATTTGTTTCTTTCTAAATAACCTATTTATTTCTTTTTTTTTTTTTTTTTTTTTTAATTTTTTATTGGATTATAGGTTTTGGGGTACATGAGCAGAGCATGCAAGACAGTTGCATAGGTACACACATGGCAGTGTGCTTTGCTTTTCTTCTCCCCTTCACCCACATTTGGCATTTCTCCCCAGGCTATCCCTCCCCACCTCCCCCTCCCACTGGCCCTCCCCTTTCCCCCCCAATAGACCCCAGTGTTTAGTACTCCCCTTTCTCTGTCCATGTGTTCTCATTTTTCATCACCCACCTATGAGTGAGAATATGCGGTGTTTCATTTTCTGTTCTTGTGTCAGTTTGCTGAGGATGATGTTTTCCAGATTCATCCATGTCCCTACAAACGACACGAACTCATCATTTCTGATTGCTGCATAATATTCCATGGTGTATATGTGCCACATTTTTCCAATCCAGTCTATTATCAATGGGCATTTGGGTTGATTCCAGGTCTTTGCTATTGTAAACAGTGCTGCAATGAACATTCGTGTACATGTGTCCTTATAGTAGAACGATTTATAGTCTTTTGGATATATACCCAGTAATGGGATTGCTGGGTCAAATGGAATTTCTATTTCTAAGGCCTTGAGGAATCGCCACACTGTCTTCCACAATGGTTGAACTAATTTACACTCCCACCAACAGTGTAAAAGTGTTCCTTTTTCTCCACATCCTCTCCAGCATCTGTTGTCTCCAGATTTTTTAATGATCGCCATTCTAACTGGCGTGAGATGGTATCTCAATGTGGTTTTGATTTGCATCTCTCTGATGACCAGTGACGATGAGCATTTTTTCATATGATTGTTGGCCTCATATATGTCTTCTTTCGTAAAGTATCTGTTCATATCCTTTGCCCACTTTTGAATGGGCTTGTTTGTTTTTTTCCTGTAAATCTGCTTGAGTTGTTTGTAAATTCTGGATATCAGCCCTTTGTCAGATGGGTAGACTGCGAAAATTTTTTCCCATTCTGTTGGTTGCCGATCCACTCTAGTGACTGTTTCTTTTGCCGTGCAGAAGCTGTGGAGTTTCATTAGGTCCCATTTGTCTATTTTGGCTTTTGTTGCCAATGTTCTTGGTGTTTTGTTCATGAAGTCCTTGCCTACTCCTATGTCCTGGATAGTTTTGCCTAGATTTCCTTCTAGGGTTTTTATGGTGCCAGGTCTAATGTTTAAGTCTTTAATCCATCTGGAGTTAATTTTAGTGTAAGGTGTCAGGAAGGGGTCCAGTTTCTGCTTTCTGCACATGGCTAGCCAGTTTTCCCAACACCATTTGTTAAACATGGAATCCTTGCCCCATTGCTTGTTTTTGTCAGGTTTATCAAAGATTGTATAGTTGTATGTATGTTGTGTTGCCTCCGGTGCCTCTGTTTTGTTCCATTGATCTATATCTCTGTTTTGGTACCAGTACCATGCTGTTTTGATTACTGTAGCCTTGTAGTATAGTTTGAAATCCGGTAGTGTGATGCCCCCCGCTGTGTTCTTTTTGCTTAGAATTGACTTGGCTATGCGGGCTCTCTTTTGGTTCCATATGAAGTTCATGGTGGTTTTTTCCAGTTCTGTGAAGAAAGTCAATGGTAGCTTGATGGGGATAGCGTTGATTCTGTAAATTACTTTGGGCAGTATAGCCATTTTCACGATATTAATTCTTCCTAACCATGAACATGGAATGTTTCTCCATCTGTTTGTGTCCTCTCTGATTTCGTTGAGCAGTGGTTTGTAGTTCTCCTTGAAGAGGTCCCTTACGTTCCTTGTGAGTTGTATTCCAAGGTATTTTATTCTTTTTGTAGCAATTGCGAATGGCAGTTTGCTCTTGATTTGGCTTTCTTTAAGTCTGTTATTGGTGTAGACGAATGCTTGTGATTTTTGCACATTGATTTTATATCCTGAGACTTTGCTGAAGTTGTTTATCAGTTTCAGGAGTTTTTGGGCTGAGGCGATGGGGTCTTCTAGGTATACTATCATGTCGTCTGCAAATAGAGACAATTTGGCTTCCACCTTTCCTATTTGAATACCCTTTATTTCTTTTTCTTGCCTGATTGCTCTGGCTAGAACTTCCAGTACTATATTGAATAGGAGTGGTGAGAGAGGGCATCCTTGTCTAGTACCAGATTTCAAAGGGAATGCTTCCAGTTTTTGCCCATTCAGTATGATATTGGCTGTTGGTTTGTCATAAATAGCTTTTATTACTTTGAGATACGTTCCATCGATACCGAGTTTATTGAGGGTTTTTAGCATAAAGGGCTGTTGAATTTTGTCAAATGCCTTCTCTGCGTCAATTGAGATAATCATGTGGTTTTTGTTTTTGGTTCTGTTTATGTGGTGAATTACGTTGATAGACTTGCGTATGTTGAACCAGCCTTGCATCCCTGGGATGAATCCTACTTGATCATGATGAATAAGTTTTTTGATTTGCTGTTGCAATCGGCTTGCCAATATTTTATTGAAGATTTTTGCATCTATGTTCATCATGGATATTGGCCTGAAGTTTTCTTTTCTCGTTGGGTCTCTGCCGGGTTTTGGTATCAGGATGATGTTGGTCTCATAAAATGATTTGGGAAGGATTCCCTCTTTTTGGATTGTTTGAAATAGTTTTAGAAGGAATGGTACCAGCTCCTCCTTGTGTGTCTGGTAGAATTCGGCTGTGAACCCATCTGGACCTGGGCTTTTTTTGTGAGGTAGGCTCTTAATTGCTGCCTCAACTTCAGACCTTGTTATTGGTCTATTCATAGTTTCAGCTTCCTCCTGGTTTAGGCTTGGGAGGACACAGGAGTCCAGGAATTTATCCATTTCTTCCAGGTTTACTAGTTTATGTGCATAGAGTTGTTTGTAATATTCTCTGATGATGGTTTGAATTTCTGTGGAATCTGTGGTGATTTCCCCTTTATCATTTTTTATTGCATCTATTTGGTTGTTCTCTCTTTTATTTTTAATCAATCTGGCTAGTGGTCTGTCTATTTTGTTGATCTTTTCAAAAAACCAGCTCTTGGATTTATTGATTTTTTGAAGGGTTTTTCGTGTCTCAATCTCCTTCAGCTCAGCTCTGATCTTAGTAATTTCTTGTCTTCTGCTGGGTTTTGAGTTTTTTTGATCTTGCTCCTCTAGCTCTTTCAATTTTGACGATAGGGTGTCAATTTTGGATCTCTCCATTCTCCTCATATGGGCACTTATTGCTATATACTTTCCTCTAGAGACTGCTTTAAATGTGTCCCAGAGGTTCTGGCACGTTGTGTCTTCATTCTCATTGGTTTCGAAGAACTTCTTTATTTCTGCCTTCATTTCGTTGTTTACCCAGTCAGCATTCAAGAGCCAATTGTTCAGTTTCCATGAAGCTGTGCGGTTCTGGGTCGGTTTCTGAATTCTGAGTTCTAACTTGATTGCATTATGGTCTGAGAGGCTGTTTGTTATGATTTCAGTTGTTTTGCATTTGTTGAGTAGTGCTTTACTTCCAATTATGTGGTCAATTTTAGAGTAGGTGTGATGTGGTGCTGAGAAGAATGTGTATTCTGTGGATTTGGGGTGGAGAGTTCTGTAAATGTCCACCAGGTTTGCTTGCTCCAGGTCTGAGTTCAAGCCCTGGGTATCCTTGTTGATTTTCTGTCTGGTTGATCTGTCTAGTATTGACAGTGGAGTGTTAAAGTCTCCCACTATTATTGTGTGGGAGTCTAAGTCCTTCTGTAAGTCATTAAGAACTTGCCTTATGTATCTGGGTGCTCCTGTGTTGGGTCCATATATGTTTAGGATCGTTAGCTCTTCTTGTTGTATCGATCCTTTTACCATTATGTAATGGACTTCTTTGTCTCTTTTGATCTTTGTTGCTTTAAAGTCTATTTTATCAGAGATGAGAATTGCAACTCCTGCTTTTTTTTGCTTTCCATTAGCTTGGTAAATCTTCCTCCATCCCTTTATTTTGAGCCTTTGTGTATCCTTGCATGTGAGATGGGTTTCCTGGATACAGCATACTGATGGGTTTTGGATTTTTATCCAATTTGCCAGTCTGTGTCTTTTGATTGGTGCATTTAGTCCATTTACATTTAGGGTTAATATTGTTATGTGTGAATTTGATACTGCCATTTTGATTCTAAGTGGCTGTTTTGCCTGTTAGTTGTTGTAGATTCTTCATTATGTTGAAGCTCTTTAGCATTCAGTGTGATTTTGGAATGGCTGGTACTGATTGATCCTTTCTATGTGTAGTGCCTCTTTTAGGAGCTCTTGTAAAGCAGGCCTGGTGGTGACAAAATCTCTGAGTACTTGCTTGTTCGCAAAGGATTTTATTCTTCCTTCAGTTCTGAAGCTCAGTTTGGCTGGATATGAAATTCTGGGTTGAAAGTTCTTTTCTTTAAGAATGTTGAATATTGGCCCCCACTCTCTTCTGGCTTGTAGTGTTTCTGCCGAGAGATCTGCTGTGAGTCTGATGGGCTTCCCTTTGTGGGTGACCCAACCTTTCTCTCTGGCTGCCCTTAGTATTCTCTCCTTTATTTCAACCCTGTTGAATCTGACGATTATGTGCCTTGGGGTTGCTCTTCTTGCGGAATATCTTTGTGGTGTTCTCTGTATTTCCTGCAATTGAGTGTTGGCTTGTCTTGCTAGGTGGGGGAAATTTTCCTGGATGATGTCCTGAAGAGTATTTTCCAGCTGGGATTCATTCTCTTCGTCCCCTTCTGGTACACCTATCAAACGTAGGTTAGGTCTTTTCACATAGTCCCACATTTCTTGGAGACTTTGTTCATTCCTTTTTGCGCTTTTTTCTCTGATCTTGGTTTCTCGTTTTATTTCATTGAGTTGGTCTTCGACTTCAGATATTCTTTCTTCTGCTTGGTCAATTCGGCTATTGAAACTTGCGTTTGCTTCGCGAAGTTCTCGTATTGTGTTTTTCAGCTCCTTTAATTCATTCATATTCCTCTCTAAGGTATCCATTCTTGTTATCATTTCCTCGAATCTTTTTTCAAATCTTTTTTCAAGGTTCTTAGTTTCTTTGCATTGATTTAATACATGATCTTTTAGCTCACAAAAGTTTCTCATTATCCATCTTCTGAAGTCTAATTCCGTCATTTCGTCACAGTCATTCTCCGTCCAGCTTTGTTCCCTTGCTGGTGAGGAGTTTTGGTCCTTTCTAGGAGGCGATGTGTTCTGGTTTCGGGTGTTTTCCTCCTTTTTGCGCTGGTTTCTTCCCATCTTTGTGGATTTGTCCGCTGGTCGTCTGCGTAGTTGCTGACTTTTCGTTTGGGTCTCTGAGTGGACACCCAGAATGTTGATGATGAAGTATTTCTGTTGCTTGGTTTTCCTTCTACCAGTCTAGCCCCTTCGCTGTACGACTGTTGAGGTCCGCTCCAGACCCTGCTTGTCTGGGGTGCACCTCTAGTAGCCGTGGCACAGCGAGGGATGCTACCAGTTTCTTTTTCTGCTCTCTTTGTCCCAGGATGATGCCTGCCTAATGACAGTCTTTTGGATATAGAGGGGTCAGGGAGCTGCTTGAGGAGACAGTTTGTACTTTATAGGGGTTTAACTGCTGAGCTGTGCACTCTGTTGTTCATTCAGGGCTGTTAGGCTGCTATGTTTGATTCTGCTGCAACACAGCTCATTAAACAACCCTTTTTTTTTTCTCAAATGCTCTGTGTTGAGGGGTTTGGGCTTTATTTTTGGATGTCCGATCAGGTGTCCTGCCCAGCTCGAAGGCAGACTAGCCACTGTTTGGCTGCCGAGGCTCCGCCCTGCTGTTGTGTGATTCGCGCTGTTCCTGCCGGCTCTGCTGTGGTCTCCGCCACGCCCTGTGGCGGAGTCTCTTCGTTGTAGCGTGTTGCCTCAGCAACGGCAGGCTGCGTCAGCAGTGGGCGTGTATCTCAGTAGGGACGGGTTGCCTTGGCAACGGCTGGCTGCGTCAGCAGTGGGCGTGTATCTCAGTTGGGGCGGGTTGCCTCGGCAACGGCTGGCTGCCTCAGCAGTGGGCGTGTATATCAGTTGGGGCAGGTTGCCTCCGTAGTGGTGGACGCCCCTCCCCCACAGAGCGTCTCGGACCGTCTGCCCGGGATAGTTTGAAATCGCGGTTTTGTTCGTCCCACTGGGTATCCCAAGCGATCTGTCCCTGCAATCCCCTGGGCTGGGCTACTGTGCAAGTCTCGTTCAGTCTCAAGTCCAGCCCTTTCAAGTCTCAGGTTGCCGGTTCAACAAGGCACCCGGACAAGCGCGCCCTGTGGGGATTGCTGGGTAGGGCCGGCCGCCGCCGCCCCGGCTGCCGGCTTCGCCAGGCAGACCTACTGCCTGGCGTCCCGTGTCTTTTTATACTTGGGAGTTTCCCCGTTCTGTGGGCAACAAAGATCAGTCTGGAAATGCAGCACTGACTCACCGTTTGCGAATTCAACGCGGGCTCCAATCCTGGGTTGTTCTCACAGCGCCATCTTGAGTCCCCTCCCAGGATAAATCTCTAACCTATTTATTTCTATGCATGGATGCTCATAGCAAAATCTATTTTAACTTTAAAATTCTAAATAATTTTACCAGGCTATGTCTTAGCATTGCTGTCTTTTTGTTATGTGTTGATAATACTAATATGATGAGTCCATCCAACCAAGATATTCCTTCAGATTTAAAAAGATTTTTCTTTCTTCACTGATATTGTCTCTCTTCTGTCTTCTCCTTCTCTCCTCCTAGGATTCCTTCTGGATCTGTCCTTTTTCATTTCATGCTACTTTTTTAAATGTATCTTTCCTCTGAGTTTTAAAAGAATTTCTCAAACTCTTATTCTCTTATTCAGATTTCTGGAGTCATGCTATCCAAGACACTATGGCTATTTAAACTTTTTTTTTTTTTGAGACCGAGTTTTGCTCTTGTTGCCCAGGCTGATGTGCAATGGCACAATTTCAGCTCATTGCAACCTCTGACTTCTGGGTTCAAGAAATTCTCCTGCCTCAGCCCAGCAAGTAGCTGGAATTACACCACACCCAGCTAATTTTTGTATTTTTAGTAGAGACAGGGTTTCACCATGTTGGCCAGGCTGGTCTCAAAGTCCTGACCTTAAGTGATCCAGCCACCTCGGCCTCCCAAAGTACTGGGATTACAGGTGTGAGCCACCACTCCCAACTCAGTCACAGTTTTTGAGTGATCAATAGTACATGAAGTGAGAGCTGGCTACCAGGGGAGACTGAAGATAAAGAACAGCATTGGTAAACTACAACACATTAGTCAGATGCATCCCATGGCCTTTTAAAAATATTATATTTTTTTCTTTATTTATTTTAATTGTGGTCAAATACATAAAACATAAAATTTACCACCTTAATTCTTTTCAGGTGTATAATTCAGTGATATTTAGTATATTATCAATGTTGTACCACCATCATCACTGTCTAGTTCCAAATTTAAAGAAAACCCCATATTCATTAAGCAATCACTCTCTGTTCCATACTCCCTTCCACCTCTGGCAACCACCAACCTGCTTTCTGTCTCTGTGGATTTTCCTACTCTGGAGAGTTCATATAAACGCAAAGCATTGTTTTGTGTCTGGCTTCTTTCACTTAGCATAATGTTTTCAAGGCTTATCCATGTTGTAAGATAAATCACTACTTCATTCCTTTCTTTCTACAGCTGCATCATATTCCAATATACAGATATAGCACATTTTGTTTATTCACTTATTGATGAACACTTGGGTTTGCCTCACCTTTTGACTATTGTGAGCAGCGCTACTATGAATATTCATGGACAAGTTTTGTTTGAACACCTGTTCTCAATTCTTTTGCACATATACCTAGGTGCAGAATTGTTGGGTAACATGATAATTCCATGTTAATTTATTGACAAACTGACAAACTATTTTCCATAAAAGACATACCACTTTTCATTCTCACCAGTAGTGTATGAGAGTTTCTCCACATTGTCACCATTCTCCACATTCTTACCAACTCTATATTTTCCTTTTCTTAAAAAAAAAAAAAATGTAGCCATCCTAGTAGTGGTAAGTGATAGCCACAAACTGTTTTTGTACAGCCCGTGGCCTAAAGATTTCTTTCTACATATTTTAAGTTTTGTTAAAAAAAAATAATAATAATAAGACTGTATGTGGCCCTCAAAGCCTAGTATATTTACTATTGAGACCACTACAGAAAAAAGTTTGCTGACCCTTAATATAGAGGAATATTGCCACCATTGCAGAAATTTCTACTGGACAATGCTCTGAGTGTTTAATCGTCTAGTTAATGATTCAATTGCAGTTTTAAAGTCAGAAGTCTTATATTTTCATCTACATCTAGACTTTACTTGTCTTATATTATCTCCTGCTTCCTCACACATTTCTGAAAACTAGTTTCAAGAATGTTGCTGAGGATGCACGCTAACTTTTCAGAACTCTTCTTTTCCTTGAATAACTACTAACATGAAGAAATTTGCTCTAATGATTCAAATGAGCCCCCTTCTTCTGACATTCTTTATCTTTTTATATGCTTAGAGAATTTTCTCTTTGCTCATCTCAAGAACCAGATTGGAGTTGAGATTAATTTTGGCAAAGACGCTGTGGATCTGTATCTGGTTCGTCACGTTTAAATTTACTTTTCTTTAACATTATCAATTCAAAAGTCCAGTAGCCTGGGACAAGTGGAAATGGGGATTCAAGTTAGACAAGTTTCTTTATATCACTATCAAGGTTAACACTTCTCCTCTTTCATTTGAAAGCAGCCAAGAGTTAATTACACAATGCCCACCCTCTTTGACAGGCATGGTTACAGAATTGGGAGTCAGTGCTGGGACTGGCAATGTGCTCTGCCCAGCCCCCTTGCCAAGAATACATACATAGTGCTTGGCATGACCACCCAGGTGATAGCTGGGGCCTGGATGTACCTCCCTAAATATCTGTGGTCTCTCCTGCCAATCATCCCTGTTGATTGATACTGTTTTTCTACCAGTTTCTTTTCCAGGTCCTTCTTGGCCAAATTCTTGCTTACATGTGGTTCCCTCTTTAATCATTCTCCTCTGAACTGTATCTGTCAGGAATTCTTTGATAATTCTGACATATAAGCAGCATCTTTCCTTCATTTCCATTGCTGTCACACAATGTGTCATTGTATCCTGTTGATAAGTAAGAAAGCTATGGGTATTCTCATGAGCTATGGATGCTAACAATGTCATTTATCCACAAATCTCAACTTATATTTAATCTTTATAGTTTTGGGGAGTGTAATTCAGAAAAATGAGGTCTTATCCTGTTACCTATACCTTCAGAACTCCTGAAGGTTAGAAACACGAGGACAGAGACCAGGAATCTCTAACCTTCTGGCACATGCTTAGCCTGATTCCAAGAAAAAGTGCCCACAAGAAAACCAAAACCTTCAAACGAATAACAGATGTTGCAGATGTTATAAGAGCATTGCATTTTCCTGGTACCCAAATTTCTAGATGAATTATGAAAAGGAATATGCCTTTCATCTGGATGTTTGACAGCATGTAGATGAAACACCCACTAAAACAGTAGGCACTAAACAAATACATGGTGGAAAATGGCTGGCTGGCTGACTTGCTGAAAGACTGGATTTTTTCACTTCTCATCCAGATGTTTTGGCTTCATGGAGGTACTAGCAGGGTCTGCCAAGCTGATTTGTGATCTTTGAGTGAAGAGTGATACATGAGCACAGAGCATTATACCAGCAAATAAGTACAAGGCACCGGTGTACTCAAAATGAGGTCTCACCAGCTGCATGTGGCAGACCCTCCAGTCCACTCCCAAGTGTTTCTGACAGACGCGCCCCCCCATTTGCATACATCTCAGCATGCCACATGCTGGAACTGTTATTATTAGTACTGATAATAGAGTCATCACCAGGAATGTATTCATATTTCTAATGTTGTCACTGCAGATTGTTTTGCTGTTAAGGAGAAAGCCTATCAGGCATAAATATTTATGCTTGGATGGATGTCAGATTCTTTAATCAGGAACTGGATTGGTCTTAATTGAATCTTGGAGACAAATTTAGGCTCAACATGGATTGTGCAGCTTTTTGCTCCATATGAGCAGGGCTCTCTCAGTCTATTCCCAGGATTTCTGAGACAGGAGCCTCTGTCACATGAGCAGGTAGATTACCTCTTACAGGGTGCTGGGACCTTAGCTGTGTTGAAGAATGGTCCTTTGGAGGAGACTGACAGGGCTTTATGGGAGTGGATAAAGAAAATGCCTCTTGTCTACAGGCATCTGCCCAAAGGCATGGTACAAATAGGACTCCTTTCCAGCAGGCACAAGGCTGTAATCTCCATAAAGACATAGAGGGTGTCCTGTGACCACTGTCTTCATTGCCTGTCTGATCTACGGCCACCTAAATAGGTAGACCTCACAACATGTGTGGAATAAATAAATATACTGATGAAAAGGGGCTATGGTGGGGAGAATCCCCAAAGCCACTGACTCTCAGTCCCGTGTATGACACCCTTGTGATTCTGAATATGTGAACCATTCAGGATGACCTTTCGTTAAGGACTCAGAGAAGTGGATGCCTTACGAGCTCAGACCCTGGAGCCAATAGCCAGAGTTCAGACCCCAGCTCTACCGCTTTTTAGCTGTGTGTTGTCAGACAGGTCATTCAGTCTCTTTAGCCTCAGTTCTCTTCCCCACAGGGTTGATCCTCCGTTCTCCTCACAAGGTTGTTGTGCATGTTACCTGTGATAACGATGCTAGCTAACATTCTTACAATAGGCCGGGTACAGTTCCAGGTGTCTTACATATACTTTGTCATTTAATCCTGACAATTATGCCAAGGAAGCAGATCCTAGGATTGGCTCCCTTTTGCAGATGTGGAAATTGTATGTCAAGTCTTGTGCTCAATGTTGATAACAAAGACATTAAGTAGACAAAACCCATAGCTTTGATTTACTCCCAGTCTAGGGGAGTCTAGACAGATGGAAAGAATCCCATCCCACATAGCTAGTAGAGAGGTTAGCATAAGCTGGGTAGAGTACAAGAATCTAGATTCTTAGAAATGAAATTGAAGCAACACCAAGGTTATATAACTGACTCAATATTCTGGGCAAGAAGGACTGCAGAGAGGCACTGAACTGTCACACGATTCACAGAAGGCTCAGCTAATTATTAGCAGGAATAGCGAAGCCCTTGAGGCATGCAGTTCAATTAAATAGGAAAATATGTGCATTCAATTTAGACCCTTGAGGCCCAAATGTCAACTTGGCCACTTTCTCACTTAGCTGACCTGTGTAATGGACAGAATAATGCCCACCTCAAAGAGTTCAAGTATGTAAAGTGCTAGGCACATAGTAAGTGCTCAGTAAATGCAGGCCTCTTTACTTTCCCACTGATGGCACTGGGCTCCTATGTGATGTGAGGAACAGAGACTTGAGCAACAGATGTCATTGGATTCAAGGAGCGGGATGGAGGCAGCAGGTAGGAGCCGGTCTTCTCCGTATGCTCACAAGACATGAAATACCTGGTTACATAGCAGGGCCATGCGGGATTGTTTTTGTGTGTTTATAAATGTCTCTTTCAAAGCAAGGTGAAATATTTGAGAGTTCTTACTACTGTTTTCCCAGCACCAAGAGCAGAACCTCAGTGAAAGACCATCGCTTGAATGAATGGGTAGAGGGAGCAATGAGTGGGCTGATGGATGGGAAACTGGGTGAGTTAATGAATGAACCACCAGAAAAAGAACTGGTCTATAGTGTCAGTACTCTTCCTAAGAATGTCTCTCTAAATTGTCACTCCCAGTCTTTCTAAGAAGAGTAGAGGACATCAGTAGGCACTATTCCTTCCGAGCTTGCTGTCTTTGCTGAGGGTCCTGATACTGGCTTGATTGGATCTGTTGGCTGTAGAGCTGTTAGATGAAGGCCATACACTGTATCAGGCCCCAACAATGAGCCCTACACTTTCTTTGTCATTTGGGCTTTTTTTTTTTTGTAAAACATTTTAGAAACAGCTTCAGAAAGAAACCCAGTCTACCTGCTTTCAGAAAAAAAATTAAATAAAGCACGATAAGCAAGACCCCCCCAAGTCACGTTTACAAGTTACCTGGCCTTTGGCTGTTGCAACTCCTGGACCAACCTATACCAGGTGGTTTGTACCCTCTGATGTCCCAGTCCCACAGCTGGATTATTCAAAGCTGAGCAGGAAGAGATGTTCAATGCTTTCTCCTCATTTCCCAGCCCTTTGGTGCTCCCAGATGTTTTAATTACAGAGGAAAGGGAGCGGATGATTCCAGCCATATGTCTCCATTCCACACAAATAAATCTCCTTGCTGTCCCATGCAGCTCTGTGGCGCTGCGACTGTCCCACCGAAACTGATGCTGTCGGGCCTAATCACCATCTTCAATCCTTCAGTGAGCATGTTAATTCAGGGAACACCGGCTGGGACTGTTGTCCCACGGAAATGCTCAATCTAGAAACAATTAGACTCACATCACAGCAAGATGCTGCCCCTCCACTGGGGAGCTGGGTGCTCATTCAAACTGAGCTGAAAAAACAGCCCTCCAGGAGTTGAGTGGGAAGAGCCAGGCAGGGCAGGGTCAGACACCAAGGAAATAATTCTCAACTGGGACACTGACATCCCTCACGGTACTTAGAAACTCAGGCACCAGGCTATTCCCTATGGCATGCCCAGCTGCAAAAATGTCCTGTCCTCTGAGGAACTTTGAGAAGAAGTCAGAGGGGATGTTCCAGACATGTAGCTGTAGTGTACACACACACACACACACACACACACACAAATTATAGTAAGCTTTTCTGAGGAAATAGCAAAAGCTGGCAGATATATTTAGCATTCTGATTCAGTTTCCACTAAATGCTAAATTTGCTTTTAATCTGAGCATCACCACACATAGATTAAGAACAAACTCAGGAAAATTCTATATGGTTTTTGGTTACCGATATAGTTCATGGTTTTCTACAATGCCATGGTACTCAAGAGTAACGATAGAGGAAATTCCAAAGGGATAGGTATTTTATACATATACAAACACAGTAATAAAGTGCACACCTCTTCAGTGTATATCTTGATAAAGTTTTTCATATTTTTACACCCAGGTAGCTATTACAAAGTTCAGAGTATGAATATGAACGGATCCCAGAAACCTTCCTCATGTCTTTTCCCAGTCAATATCCACTGCAAGGGGAACAGGTAGCCTGATTAATCTCCATGGATCAGTTTTGCCTCTTTCTGAGGTATACATAAACAGAACGCTCTTTGGGGGTGGTTTCTGTTTTTAACTGTCTGGAGAGCTATCCATGTGGTGGTATGCAGCAATAGTTCCCTCTTTCTCATTTCAATATCTGGACGATAACTGAATTCATTCTACTGAGGAAGGATGTTCCTGTTTGGGGCTATCACTATCAAAATTGTCTCTGTGAATTTTTTTGTGCATGTACCCTTGATGCAGAGCAGGTGAGCCCCAAAATGGGGATTATATCTACTTTTAGTCATGTGTAGATTAACAGACAATTTATGCAGAAATTTCTAGGAAACGTGTGGTAACTTTCAGGCTGTGGTAATTCCTGGATGTTGCCATGGCAATGGTAAACTGATACGGCACTCTGGCGGGTATGTCTAATGGAAAGTGACTTCTGCCCCATCCCTGTTTTAGCTAGTCCTTAATTGGGTCCGTGTCTGAGCCCTGCCTCTGGCATCAAGTCCCACCTCCTACTCTTTCCACCCTCACTTCCTGTGGGCAAATACCCAAGTCTAATAGGGTCTGAGTATAGAACAACTAGTTCTTGAGGCCAGGGTCATATGCTCCAATATTACTCCAATCTAATCTCTTACTCATACAGAAATTAGATGATTTAGCTAAAATGTATATTCTCAGGTATTTTCAACATCGAAAATCCTTTAGTAATGCTCCATTGCCCTTGATGTAAAATCTAAACCTTCCATGCCCTGTATCCTGGTCTTTTTCCTCTTCCCTGAGCATTCTTCATGCTGGCCACACTAAACATTTCTCGATTTGTTTCCAGTCTCCTCCTCTCTTTCCTAGCTTTGCCTCTGTGATTCCATCAACCTGGAAATGTGCCTGCCCTTCACTGGCCAACACTCAGCACTCCTTAAGAATGCAGCATAGGCCAGGCACAGTGGCTCACACCTGTAATCCCAGCACTTTGGGAGGCCGAGGTGGACGGATTAGGAGGTCAGCAGTTCGAGACCAGCCTGGCCAACATGGTGAAACCCCATCTCTACTAAAAACACAAAAATTAGCCAACTGCAGTGGTGGGCACCTGTAATCCCAGCTACTCGAGAGGTTGTGGTAGGAGAATTGCTTGAACCCAGGAGGTGGAGATTGTGGTGAGCTAAGATCACACCATTGCATTCCAGCCTGAGCAACAAGAGTGAAACTCTGTCTCAAAAAAAAAAAAAAAAGAATGTAGCATAATAGTGTATCCCCTCAAGAAGCTGCCCCTCAATTTCTTGTCAGTGTGTTTTCTTTTCAGTAGCTTCCTTTTTCTATTCTGCTGCTGCTGGTGATTTTAGCTTTGATTCCTTCTGTGCCCCAACCTGTTCAGACTGGTTTTCTATTCTGCTTTGAGCTCTTTGCCTCTATCTCACTTCCATCATGCAACTTCATTGAAGTTTGTTGTTCCCTTACATGCAAGTAATTATGGCATAACTCATTCATGCAGGCATCCATTCAACAAGCTTTTATTGAATATATGAGATTCTCTATTGGCAGCAAAGCAGGGGTAGAGGGAGCAGGACCTCAAACATATGTAAGGTGTAAATCTCTGTCCTTGGACTCTTCAATCTAGAGAAGAGTATGGGATAAGCAGGGCTGGTAGTAGGCAGTGGATGAGGCCTGGAATGAGGTAATGTGGCTTTGAGTTCTGCACTGCTATGGAGTGCTGTGTGACTCCATGTAAAGTCCTTACCATTTCTGAGCTTCAGTGTCTTCAGTTGTAAAATGGCTCTAATTTCTGACTTACAACTCTAGGGGGAGAAGTAAATAAAAATGAATATGTGAAATACCCAGTACAATACCAACAATTGGTGAAGCCTAGATTAAAACTCCTTAATTTTTCCTCATTATAACAGAAAACAAAATAATGAGGGCCTTAGGGAAAGTTCCAGGAAAGAAATAGGGGCTAGGCTGGGCGCAGTGACTCACGCCTGTAATCCCACCACTTTGGGAGGCCAAGGCGGGTGGATCACGAGATCAAGAGACAGAGACCATCTTGGCCAACATGGTAAAACCCTGTCTCTACTACAAATACAAAAAAAATAGCTGGGCGTGGTGGTGTGCGCCTGTAGTCCCAGCTACTCGGGAGGCTGAGGCAGAATTGCTTGAACCTGGGAGGTGGAGGTTGCAGTGAGCCGAGGTCGCGCCACTGCACTCCAGCCTGGCACCTGGTGATGGAGTGAGACTCTGTCTCAAAAAATAAAATAGGAGCTCACAGAAGCAAACTTTTGCTTTGAAGAGATTAGAAAGAAATATCAACACCAACAATTAAAACAAACAAAAATTTTCTAATAATGGGTGAATGACTTGTTTAAAGTCACTGTGCCTATGTAGCTTTGTGTAAGTAAAAGAAGTGGGGAAAGTGATGACTCTCAAGGAAAGAGTGAGACAGTAGAGAAAGTCAATTCCTGCCTGACTCTGCAAGTCCTTATAGATGAAGTCTGGCTGGTTAAAGTCACTTCCCTTTTCCTAATGCAGCTACTCATCTGAAAAAAAAATGGTGGATTTTGTGGGTCAGTTTCTATACCCCATTCAGGGCAAGTATTCTCGGAGTCAGTGGAAGAGTCAGTTGAGGGGAATCTCGGTTCCTATTCCAAGTACCATTCCTTGAAAGACTGGAAAATATGATTGATTCAATGCAAAATCAGGCCCAGAACATAATGATAAGGGTTGTAGATAGTTGAAGATGACTCAGAGGCCTTTTTGTCTTTTGAAACCTGACTGTCCCAGGCAGTTCTCCTGGCCCATATTCTGCACTGCATGAAAACTTGCACCCATGGCCTGGCTGCAGCCCAGGAGAAGCCTTTGGGTGATTCAGAGGCTCTGGGAAGACCAAGAAAAGGGTGACATTAATATAGGTCATCCCTGCCACAATGTAATATGTTACTTTAATATTATATTCATCAAGGGGCTGAGGGAAGTTTAAGAGGCTTCCCAGGAGCCCAGAAACAAGATGTGGAGTTCAAATATTTACCAAGTTATGTTTATTTCAACCACATATGCAGGAATCTCAGGAATTACCTCTGGATAGGTATATAGTAACTATGGACTCATTGTGAGATAAAATTTTGCCAGGTCTTTATTTATTACCTGACTGTCATATTCCCTACTTGTGACAGGCAGCGAGCCATAATAATGCTTTGAATCTCTGGTATCAATGTTAACTCATACCCTGTGTCCAAGTATCTTTCAAATGTCTGTGTGTTTCCCTGCATAGATTACAGAGCACAGTAATCTATATAAATGCCCATAGATCGCTTTGAGAAAGCACTGGAAGCATCTTCTCTGTTGATACATGCTATAAGGTTGCAGAGAACTTCCACCTGAGGACCTGGCTTCCATCAATGGGTTTAGCATCTAAAACTGGTTCATTTCCAGAAACTAGGTAAGTGAGCATAACTATTCATTGGAATTGCTGCCCTCAGCCTCTTGGTCATCTATTCCTGACACCTTTTGATTTATATGTTGGATATCAGAACTGTCAGCTGCCCATTAATATTGCCCCTAGGGTCACCTTGTTCTATAAGCCATCCCCTAACTCTGTGCAAACCAGGCTCTTCCAGCTGCCACTCTAACTTTGCCACTCTTTGTGAAAACTGCACCCACCTTTGTTTCTTCTCAACAACACTGGAGCTCCTGTCACCAGCATATACATTATTGATTTGATAACTGGAGTGTCCTTTGGATCCTCCCATGGAACAGGATTAGCTGATGAGTTTCCCAGCCTTATTTAGTATACTCCCTCTAGCATGACCTTTGCTTTCTTTTTCAAATACTTGTCATGACAGCCCAGCATCTCTGGTTTACTCAGAACGGTCATGACTTTCCCCATGTTTCCAAGAACGATCCCAGCAGCGTATTAGGACCCTCTCCTAGGGTCCTTGGCAAGATGTTAAATCCTGTATCATGGGCATGTGCTCCTATCTCAAAAAAATATCCTGGCATGTCAGATCAGTTAGAGTGATGGGAAAAAACTACAGGGAAAGGACGCAAACCTTCTGAAAGGTTGGAAGGTTCTGCAGAGTTCTGGGGAAGAAGAGCTGAAAGCAGCTGTTCTATAACCAGGAGGCAGATGGCAAGGAGTAGGAACAAGGGACTATAGGGGAATGTATCTTAAGTTTGTTTACTTACGTTGAGGAACTGACCTTTGATCAACCACACATCTGACATTCCCTGAAAGCGGAACAACAAATGTTAATTATCTACAAGTTGTTTTTGCTCCAGGCTTTCAGCATTGTGCCTGCACTGAATAAAAGCAAGCAGCTCTGGATTCTGAGGGCTGCTCTCTGGCCACGAGAGCCAGGCGGTCACCTAGCTGCTTTTACACTGCATACCTGTGCCTGAGTACTCATTCAGACCCAGCAACCCATACTCAACTTTATGTTTCCCCCACTTGAGGCAGCACCCTTAGGATCTAGTCCCATGCATGCCCTTTAAGATCCTGCTGATAAGCATTGGTTTGGTCCCGTAACCCCTTTGACATTTCCTCCCTTAGCAGGATCAGAATTTCCCTGTCCAGTTATGTTGTAATTTGAACATAGTTATTCACGTGATGGCAAGAAAAAGTGGTGGGGTTAGATTTTGTAGGTGGTGTATGTTATCTTGCTAGACTAAAAGGCCTCTGAATCATCTTCAAGCATAGGGAAGCACTAGATTTTAAGAAGGAGTGGACTGCTGTGAGGCCAGTGGGTTCCAGCAGGTCTGGAGTTTTTAGGTTTTCAAGTGCATCAACTCAGTTGTTCTTATTTCAAGTCTCAAGATCCCAATGGTGTTAAAAATGAACAGCAACACCCAAAATTAAAACAAACAAACTAGGGCCCTGACTTGCATGGTAAATATGCTAGGGTTGAGAATTTAGGCTTCTTTGAAGATCTACAGTTCTTATAATTATGATCTGGGCCTGATGTTCAGCCTTTTCTGCCCACAATATCAGTGATGGTAGGGGAAGTACTGACTATCCCTAGAAAGAAATAGTGGAGCGAGAGTTAAAATGTACCAGGAGATGAGAGGGTTTGTGTGTGTGTTTTTGCTTTGTTTTTTAATGTGTGCCAAGGAGGCCCTCTGACTTTTCACACTTCATGTTATATTGGTGACTAGTCACACCCTCAGACTTTTAAAGTCTCTTTTTAATGCATTGATTGCCCCAGCAACAGTCATCCTATTCCATAGTCTGTATTAATTATAACATCCCTTGAATGTTTTACAAATCTGGAGGTACTGCATTCACCAGTGTGTTATCTTCCACGAGTATCCCATCAGAGTTCATCACTGGTACATTTTAACTCTCGCTCCACTATTTCTTTCTAGGGATAGTCAGTACTTCCCCTACCATCACTGATATTGATGGCTGGCTAGTGGGTAATCCAGCTCCAAAATCCCATTTCAGAGTCTACTTCCTTAGCCATTTCTATCCCCAACTGTCTTAGGTTGGGTTACCTGGGAATAGACTTTGAGCTGAGGATTTGCATGAAGATTAGGAAGTACCCTTATGAAACACATTGTTTGGAGAATGTAAGAAGCAGAATTGGAAAGAAGGAAAGGTGGATCAGATTATGGTATAGTTACAATAAAGGCCTCAGTTGACTTTTCACAGAGACCTCTGGAGCTGGGATGGACTTTTAGAATTGTTTCCTATTTAGGCAAGATCTTTGTACCTCCACATTGACCAGCTATTGGATGTAAGATGCCCCTTCCTAGAGCAAGGCAACTATCTTTGGCCAAGGGAAATTCCCTAAGAAGGAATCATCTATGAGGCATCAGCAGCCAACCCATAGCAGCTAGGACTCTGAATGCTTCATCTGTGAAGGAGCAAGCTAGGCAGCATATCACAGTATCCACTACAACGTGCACATGAATGCAAATTGTAGGAGACATTCAACAAACACAATAATTACATCATAAATGTCTTATTAAGTTATTAAATGTTACATAATCTCTCAAAATATGTGTCTTTGGTGGTTGAGGATTCACTATTATGGATTAAGGATGAAGAATTACAAATTGAACTTGAGCAGAAGAAAACTGAGGGGACACAGAATGTTTGTTATATGACGTTTTTGAATTCATTCATTCAACAATTTTTAATTAGAGACTACAATAATCCAGATACTGTAGATAAAACAGAGAGCAAGACAAGAAAGTTGCTGACCATCAAGAGAAAACAGGAAATGAACAAACCACACATCAGTAAGATAATTGCAAATAACAATAAACGCTTTGAAGTTAATAAAGCAGAGCAATTGAAGAGGTGATAGGAAGGATAGGCTGCCTTCCATAGAAGGCCTCCTACAAGAGCAATATTTTTAGGCTGCTAAGTGATAAGAAGGCACAACCATGTGAGAATCTGAGGTAAGAGCATTCCAGGCAGAGGGAATTGAAGCTACAAAGTCCTTGAGGCAAAAATGAGCTTTTACATGTTGGAGGAATGCAAAATCTGAGTGTCTTAAAGAGTTGTCTACAGATTTAAAGAAAAAAGCCGGATCACCTGAGGTCAGGAGTTCGAGACCAGCCTGACCAACGTGGTGAAACTTCATCTCTACTAAAAATACAAAAATTAGCCGGGCATGGTGGCACATGCCTGTAATTCCAGCTACTTGGGAGGCTGAGGCAGAATCACCTGCACCCAGGAGGTGGAGGTTGCAGTGAGCTGAGATTGTGCCACAGCACTCCTGCCTGGGTGACAAACAAAATCCATCTCAAAAAAAAAAAAAGGAAGAAAAAAGAAAAAGTTAAAAGGAACAGTGATCATCTGGAAGACAGGGCCTGATTAGCTAAACCATCATTTATTCACAGAGTTTTCTGTATAACAAAAGATCAGGGACTATGAAGATATTGGTCCTGACTACTGGGGGCATATTATGGTGCTGGGAGGTTCAAAGGGTGAGTGATGTGTGAGAGTAGCTGAGGAGGAGCCAGGACTTGAAGAATGGGGAGGTGAGTAGATGGCCTTGGGAATCAATGCACTTAGCAGAGAACTTAGCATAGGCAAAGGCACAGTATGGGCAGAAATTGTGGGAGGTGGCCATGAGCAGTTTCTTTAGGCTGGAATGTAGGATAAGATAACTGACTAGTGTGAAATTAGGCTCAAAGGCACTTAGGAACCATGAAATTCAGATTAAGCAGGGCTTGCTTTTTGCTATAGACATTGTGAAGCCACTGACAATTTTAAAGCATGCGATAATATAACTCAAGGTCTTTAAGAAGACGAATCTATCTTCACAAGCTCTGTGCTGTGAAGATAGATTGGAAAAAATAAAGACTGATAATAACCCAGGTGAAATAAGGAAATAAATTCCATGTATGTGTTATTTGTTGCTATATAACAAATTATTATAAACTTAGTAGCTTAGAGTAACACAAATTTATCATTTTATGATTTTCATGAATGATTTGGCACATTTTGATTGAGTCCTCCACCCAGAGGCTCACAGGGCTGGAGATCCAGCATGCTCCATCCTCATCTGGAGGTACAGCTCAACTTCAAGCTCCCTCAGGTCACTTCCTTGTGGTTGTAAGACTGAGGTGTCTTCTTGCCAGCATCCAGCTGGAGACCATTTCAGCTCCTAGGGGACATTTGCAGGTTCTGGCCGCATCTCTGTCTCCATAATTTGGTCACTTGCTTCTCCAAGGCGAAGAAGGGGAGCATTTGCTGTAGCTTCAAATCTCTATGATTTTGTCTTGGAGCTCTAGACCCTTTTTAAAAAGGGTTCACTTGAGTAAGTCAGGCCCAGCACGTTCAAGAAGAAAGAATTGTATAGGGTTTATACCCCAAAAAATGGGACTCATGGACGCCATCTTAGAATTGTGCCTATCACATTCATAAATCCAGTGATGACTACTTAGCTGTCAGGTCAAAGATGTCTATAGAAGTTTCACCTGATGAAGTCTAAAAGGCAGTCACAAGGGCTATTCTCTTCTGAAACATCCACATTTTTCTTATACTAGGTTAGGTCCCATCTCTTCGCAGTCTTCTCCCCAGAGAGTACAATGAAAATATTGAAAACATAATTTTCATTCTTGCCAAAGGCCTGATTCTTCATATCACAATCTCTTTCAAGCTCCCAGATTTATCAAAGTTCTTTCCTTTTTGTTGCAAGTTAATTTACTTCTCATTTGCAGAAGAAATACTAAGAGGGTTTGTCTAAGAAGGTCGCTCCCAGGAACATAGGGGACAAAAATATGCAGGAAGGTGGCTCAGAAAGCAGTGTGTTGTAGGATCACAGCCCCCTGTCCTGAGCCAGCCTAGAAGGCTGGTGCAAAAACGGGCCCTCTCTTCACGAACAAGAGAGCAGTGGTGGGGTTGTGAGCCTCTGCTCTCTAGGACAGTCTTTCTTTCAGCCCCCAACTCACTGCCTTCATGTTTTTCTGAATACATTAAAGAAAATGTATGGGTGCGAGAGCCTGGAATTCAACAGCTCATAACTACAATTAACCACCATTAATTAATGGCTGCAAGATAAATGAGCCATGCGATCCGTTTATTCCTGGGTTGTAAGTATTTAAATTCACAGTGGGATGCAAGCCCATTTTTCACCAATGTGAATTTAAAACAAGTTTGAGTCAGGGCTGCATGCTGCGGGAAGCAGACTACAATTTCCTCTCTGGGTAGTTCGCAGTTTAGGTCTATGAACTGGCAAGAGGCCTACAGAAGCAAGGAGTTCCCATGTACAACAGAAGTAGAGAGCAGGGATTGGTATTTGAGCACATGTCTTCCTGTAGTCAGGGGAATTACTATGTAATATGCACCAGGTATTGTGCTAGGAAACATCCAGGAGTATCTGCTGTTAATCTTCACCATACCTCTATAGGGAAATTATTGTCCCTATTTTACACTCAAGGAAATTGATGCTCAAAGAGGTTAAGAATTTCTGTAGAAACAAAGTTGAGCTTCCCCATTTCTAGACTTCTTCCAGAATACTTCCAAGGGGTGCCTTTGGGTGTCTTTACCCCCAGTTTTCACATATCCCCTATGGTCTGTGTCCTCATCCACAAAAACTTTCTGAATAGTAATTAAATATTCTCCTATCCCTTAAATTTTCAAACCACCAACTGTACATCGACAAGATTCAGAAGATAAGAAAAACAGGCAAAGGAAAGATTTTATTATTAATAAAAAAAAGAAAATTAAATAGGGTTCCAAGATATTCATTAATTAAAGAGAGAAAAATACTACTGTAGAAGCCTAGTAGCTAATCATCTTCACCAGGTGGTCCACAGTCTACCACCAGTGATAGGATATGTTAATACCATGCACCTGCTGATACAGAAAGGGCCAAAACTTCCGGGGTATGCATGCCAAAACTCTAATCAGGAGGGGAAAAATCAGATAAACCCAAGTTGAAGGGAGTTCTACAAAATAACCAACCAATATGTTTCAAAAGTGTCAGGTCATGAAGACAAAGAAAGACTAAGAAATAATTAAAAGTTGGAGGAGACCAAGGAGACACAACAAGTAAATGCAATGTGGGGTCCTGGACTGGATCCTGGAGTAGATAAAGAACGTAAGTAGAAAAGCTGCTGAAACTCAAATAAGGTCTGTAGTTTAGTTATTGTGCTGTAGGGACAGTGTCTTAGTCTGTCTTGTGTTGCTATAACAGAATACCTGAGGCTGGGTCATTTATCAAGAGAAGAGGTTTATTTGGCACATGATTCTGGTGGCTGAAAAGTCCAGGACTGAACAGCTGCCTCTGGGCGGGTGCCTCAGGCTGCTTCCACTCCAGGTGGAAAGCAGAAGGAGAGTGGACATGTGTAGAGGCCACATGGTGCGAGAGGAAACAAGAGAGCAAAACGTAGAGGCCAGGCTCTTTTTACAACCTACACTCTCAGAAATTAACTCATTTCTGCAAGAGTGAGATCTCATTCACCCAGGATGTAGGCCATTAATCTATCCCTGAGCAATCTACTCCCGTGACCCCAATACCTCTCATTAGGTACCACTCTCCAATAATGCCATATTAGGCATCAACTTTCAATTTTGATCCATTTTTAAGCTTTGCCACGGACAAATCAAAGTGTTACAGTACTATACCAAAGTTAATTTTCTGGTTTGGATTTATTGTGCTATGGTTACTCAAGATAGCAATAGGAAGAGTAGCTGAGTGAAAGATATACAGAAACTCTACATTTTTGCAACATTTTTCAAAATGTAAATGTTTTCAAAGGTGAAATGGCAACTTGAAACAAAATTTTAAGTAATGACCAACCTGAAATTTTTCTGAAAAAAATTCGTATCTTTATGCATAGATGTGAAGAAACCACTTTTTTTAAAAAAATGTTTCATTCCACTAAATTTGCTTAAAAGTCAGAAGAAAATATGTTCTATTGATTCACAAAATAGTTTGAAATAAATGTAAATTGTTTGAGAACTGCTGCTTGTAGGAGCAGCACAGAGTTAGTAAATAATGTATGTTCCTGTCCATTGTAACATGGCACTCACGTGGTGACATTCTGCTTGGAAGAAAGCCACTATAGGGTCAGAGAGAGAAGAGAGAAAATAATATATTAAACCCTTCTGACATGGGGGAGAAGAGTGGAGAAAAGGATAGTCTGAGATCTCTGCTGTGAAAAATAGAATTTGCACACTTTACTATCTAATTAGGCAACTCTGTCAGATGGCATTTTAATTGTTCATTTTTCCACAGTATCTCATGGAACACAAACAGAAAAAAATAATCTAAATGTTGACATTTTTGAAGCTAATGGCAAGGAAGCAGAGAAGTAAGGTCATTTTTTTTTTAAATCTTTCAGGGTTAGGGAAGCATGGGCAAATTAACAGACAATGAGGAAGAAGCAGGTGCAAGAGAAAGAGGAAGGTAAGCTACACACAAGATGAGCTATAATTATAAAACCAGCCCCAGACTCATAAGAGTTCAGCCATTTGCACTGAAATTCTCACAGGACCAGAAAGACTGAGATCACAAGCAAGCAAGAAAAAAAAAAAAATTAGCAGTTCCTTTCTAACCTCACCAGGTTTGGAAGTAATCATTTTTCTGCTCTGCACTGGAGGGTTGATGTGCAGAGGAATCAGTACAGCTGGAGGATCAGGGATGGCTGCAGTTTTCACCTGCTCATGTCTGGTCCCACAGGACAGGTGCTACCCTAGCTGCTAGCCCTAAACTCCCTTCATAGGCCTACCAGCCCCTTTTCAGTTCTGTGGTGCCTTCCCATTGTGCATTTTGTCCTGCGACTTCCTTTGTGTTGTATCTGAATGGTGCCTTTCACCTGGACAGCATAGGAGTGCTGTGATTATTATACTACAGAAAGCTTCACAGACCTCCCAAATATAGACATTCAGGCTGTTTCCTCAGGAGTGGACCCTAATGGCTTCTCTTGATTTTCCCAAAGCTACACTCAAATTGTCATATCCATTAAACTGAAATCTGTAACAAGTGCCACACCTCTGTTCTACAGGCGAGAGTTTGCTATGTGTGTTTAAATGCCTGGCCCAGCATGTTTTCTGTTGCCCTTTGATCTTCTTTCTAGTTCAATCCCAGTTAGCAGTAACATCTCTTGACATGAACAAAAATCCAAAAGGGATGAATATCTGACAAAGCTGGTAAACATCTCTATTTGAAATTTGGTTGTCCTGTAAACTTATACCTAGAAACGTTTTTAGGTCATTTTGTCACTTTTGAAAATTGTGCTCAATATAATCATTTTAAAACAAAACAAAAAATTGTAAAAGCACCATGTTTAAGATGTTTATTTTTCTAGATGGAGTTTTACTCTACTTGGAGTGTGATGGTGCAATCTCAGCTTACTGCAACCTCTGCCTCCTAGGTTCAAGCAATTCTTCTGCCTCAACCTCCCAAGTAGCTGATATTACAGGTGTGTGCCACCATGCCTGGCTAATTTTTGTATTTTTAGTACAGACAGGATCTCACCATGTTGGCCTGGCTGGTTTCAAACTCCCGACCTCAGGTAATCCACCCACCTTGGCCTCCCAAAGTGCTGGGATTACAGAAGATGTTTATTTCTGTGTTAGTTTAATATATATTATTAAAAGCAATTGTAAATACCATAAATACCTAATAATAGAGAAATGGTTAAGTAAATAAAATTACATCCACTTGATGGAATAGTATGCAGCCAATCGAAATGTCTGTTAGGAATACGACAAAGAAACTCAACATTTGTTTATAATATAATGTTAAGTGAATCAAGCAGAATAAATAATTATATGGACACTATGAGTAACACTGGAACTTGATCATGTCTACATATGGACAAGGTCTGCGGTAAATATGAAAAACGGAAACAGCTTTGTTTGAGGGTTTGTTACTGTCATTATAATTCGGTTGCTCAGCAAATACAGAATTTGTAAAGGGAAAAAAATTCAAGAGAAAAATGAGGCAATTTTCAGGGAGGACATGCCTATTTTGAGTACCTTTTCAGTGTTTTTATTTCCAAGGGAAAATATTACATTTGGGAGAATGGATCACGTTTAGAATAGTGAATAAAAAGTCTAAAGAAGAACCCTAGGCTTTGGCCTTTCAAGACAATATTCCAAAATACTACAGCACGAGATTTTCCTGCAGTACACTCCATACCAGTGCATTTAGTGAACAAGAGAAAGGAGCTAGAGTGGTGGGGAGTGAAAGGATGTGTCTGAATCCCCAGGGAGTGTTTTTTAATACGTTTATGTGTTTTATAAGTTCTGGGATACAAGTACAGAGCATGCAGGTTTGTTACATAGGTATACACATGCCATGATGGTTCACTGCACCATCAACCCACCATCTACATTAGGTATTTCTCTTAATGCTATCCCTCCCCTTGCCCCCCAACCCCAGACAGACTCCAATGTGTGATGTTTCTCTCCCTGTGTTCATATGTTCTCATCATTCAACTCCTACTTATGAGTGAGAACATGTGGCATTTGGTTTTCTGTTCCTGTATTAGTTTGAAGAGAATGATGGTTTCCAGGTTCATCCATGTCCCTGCAAAGGACACGAACTCATCCTTTTTTATGGCTGCACAGAGAAAATTTTTGCAATCTATTCATCTGACAAAGGGCTAATATCCAGAATTATAAGGAACTTAAACAAATTTGCAAGAAAAAAACTCATCAAAAAAAAAATCAAAAAGGGACCAGGGAGTTTTTTAATAAATACAGAGGTCCATCCCTCCAGCCACTGGAGATTTCGGAACCTAGGCCCTGAACATGAGAACAGCTCTCCAATAATCCAGTCCCCTCCTGATCCTCTACCACTAGCTGCAGGTCTGTAATCTTCTATCATTGCATTCACTCTATACAAAGGCTAGTCACAGAGGGCACGTCTGAAATGCAAAGCAACGCCCAGTTCTGCATCTGGGAGCATTATCATTTGCCCAAGAGAAGGAAGGATCCAGTGTTCTCTTGGCATTCACTCATTCTTATACATATGACTTAAAGGAGTATGTGGAGAAAACTTTGAGAGAATGATGGATGCCACCTTTCCTTTGCACAAAGGACTTAAGCCTGAGTGGGTGAGAAAAAGTCCAAGCATTTACAGTTAGAGAAATTAGAATCTAACTCTTCTCAGCATGTGGCCTTGAGATTTAGGAAGCACAAATAAGTCATTTATTTTTTAAAGAGAAAATGACATCAGATATTTTGTCTCTTAACTAGTTACCCAGTTTTAATGTTCCTGTCACATTGCATTCTTCCACACCTTTGCATAAGCTGCTCCTTGTTTGTGGATGATTTCATCCCACTTTTCCCAGGAAGCTCCTGTTTTTCCTCAGAAAAGTGAGTATTATTATTGTCATCCTACTTATGACAAAACTGAAGTTAAATGGCTTAAGTTTATACGGTGAGAGAACTGCAGAAGATTCACACACAGGTCTGCTTGACTTAAAATCTCAACTCCATTCTATCATACCATGTTTCACTCAGGCAACAGGCATACACATCTGAGTTCTTCCCTGCTGGGCTGTGAGTCTACATTATGAAACTGATATCTATTGAATGAATGAATATTAAAGCTACTTAGCTGCATTCACATATATTCATAGGCACACTCATACCAGCCTAATTCAAAACCACCCCTATTATTCTCATCATAAAACGAGGTTCATGCTCTGGCAGAAAGAACATTTTTAAGCCTGCCGATCATGATCGTGGATTCTAACACTCACATACAAGCCAGGAATCTGCTGACTTTCTTTCTCTTCTCAGCAAAATGATGAGACCATAGCTTCAAAATATTCAAATATTCTGGAAGGAAAAGTATACGAGTTGCAAACATTTCTTCATTTATCTCATAAAAAATGTATTTCCAAGTGCAGAAACATAGCTGGACACAACCTTTTCTAATGCAAGAACAGACCTGCTGGCAGAAGGAAAAGCATTCATGAAAGTTATGAGGATCCCAGTGGAGAAAAAAGCAAGGAGCCCTTTGCAACAATCCTGATCCAGACTCTCACCTAGACACACCACTGTTAACCCAGCCAGTCCACAGGCATAGCAGACAAGTGGGTAGAGGAAGGGTCCAGGTACTGCCAGTAGTGTTCTGGTAAACATTTGACACTCAGATCTCCTGGGGAGGAGTGGGAAAGGTGTGACCTGATTTAAAGCATTTGTCAATGTTCATGGTGTAAATATTTCCAACACAGCCACTTTCGAGCTACCAATGTAACATTGACTAGTTTGCATAATTCCTGAAAAGTTAACAATAGGATCTTGTGAGTTGATACAAGCCAATTCCTGCACCACAGTGAGTATTGTTGCCCCTTTCATGGCAACGTTTTTAGATTAGGACTATTGGGGAATAAAGAATTCATCAAAATACAATTCAAGGAACTCTCTTTAAATTGTATAAGCCAGGTCAGCATTACAGAACCTTTCTAAACACACAAGTTTCATTGACTGAACTGTCACACAGCTCAAAAGCAAAAAACAAAGAACCTTATTAAAAAATGACCAAAGGATCTGAACAGGCACTTTCTAAAAAGAACACACATGAAAATGGCCAATAGATGTATGAAAAGGTACTCAGCATCACCAATCATCAGAGAAATGAAAGTTGAAACCACAATGAGAAGCCATCTGCTAGGATGACTTCTTATCAAGATGAGAGAAAACAAGTGTTAGCAAGGATGTAGAGAAAAGAGGATCTTTTCACACTGCTGGTGGGAATGTAAATTAGTAAAGTCATTATGGAAAACACTATGGAGGTCACTCAAAAAATTAAAACTCGAACTGGCATATGATCAGCAATCCCTCTGATGGGCACAGACCCAAAGGAAATAAAGTCGGCACCTTGTAGATATCTTCGGTCCTATGTTCATTGCAGCATTATTCACAATAGTTAAGATGTGGAAACAAACTAATCAATAACCTGTGTTTGGATCAGTAAAGAAAATGTGTGTGTATGTGTATATAATCTTCATACATATAATAGAATATTATTTGGCTTATAAAAGGGAAGTACTGCCACTTGCAAAAACACACTTGCAAAAACATTTGAGCCTGGAGTAAAATAGGCTAAATGAAATAAGCCAGGCATGGAACGACTGCATGATCTCACTTACGTGGAATCTTAAAAAAGTTGAATACATAGAAAGAGAGAATACATAGAAACAGAGACTAGAATGACGGTTACCAGGGGCACGGAGGAGGAGAAAATGGGGAGATATGAGTCAAAGAGTCCAAGTTTGCAGTGATGTAGAATGATTAAGTCTACAGATGTAACATATAGCATGCAGATTTTTTTTTTTTTTTGAGACAGAGTCTCGCTCTTTCGCCACACTGAGTGCAGTGGTGCCATCTCAGCTCACTGTAACCTCTGCTTCCCAGATTCTAGTGATTCTCCTGCCTCATGAGTAGCTGGGATTACAGGCATGTATTTTTAGTAGAGATGGGTTTTCACCATGTTTACCAGGATGGTCTTGATCTCTTGACCTCATGATTCGCCCGCCTCAGCCCCCTAAAGTGCTGGGATTACAGGCATGAGCCAACATACCAGCTGCAGATTTTATTAACCATGCTGTATTATTTACTGAAAATTTGCCAAGAGGGTAGATTTTAGATGCTCTTCCCACACACACCAGAACTTAACTATGTGAGGTGATGATAGGTAGATATGTTAGTCCACTTGACTGTAGTAATCATTTTACCATATGTATATATCAAAACATTACATTGTGTGACTTAAATATATAAAATTATAAATTAACATAATATTATTGGTGCAGTGAAACACATGCTACATATCAATAAAATACAATGTTAATACTTACCTGGTAGGGGAGATACCATGATCATGAAGGTGGTTTTCCCAGGGTGAGGCTTATCCATTGTGCTCCAGATGTGCTGGCCCCTGCGATTTCCTCAAATGTGGGAAACTCGACAGCATAATTTGTGGTAATGGGGGACTGCGTTCACGCTCTCCCCTGGAATGAATGAATGAATGAATAAATGAATGAATAAATAAATAAATAAATGAAATACAATGTTAAAAATATAAATACATATTTATCCACATTTTTCTATCACTCTTTACAACTAAAGGGGATTTTCATGACTTTTTCAATCAGTATTAAACTCTCTAAACTCTCTTTCTTCTCCTGAATATGATGGTTCATAGTGAGGAAAAAAGAAAAAAAACACCCAAAAGAGAAAAAGGGAGGATGATACAACATTTACTCGTTTGTGATACTAGCTAGCAGATGATAACTTGTGGGTGTCACTGTGTGCCCACCACCTCTGAGCTCCCAGGCTGAACGAAGGAGAAAACAGGAAGGCTGAAGCAGGGAGAATCCAGTAAGATTCATTTGCAGGCATTTGAAAAGCATTACCTTCATCCACCCTTTCTTATTTTACAAATTCATTATGTTCTAATACACGGAGAAAAAAATATGGGAGAGGAGTTTCAATCTAAATTAAGTTGTTTTCCTCTTTCCTTTCCTGTAATCAATGGACCATTTCATTTTTTGGCCCAAGTATCCACCTGGATTCTACCTCTCCTTCGTAGCTCTTTACATTTTTCTTCAGGGAATGAGTCTTGGGATAGGTCTCAAAAGTTAATGGGATGGAGTAATGGAATCATTTTAGAGCTCACTATAAAAGGCAAACATGGTCTTACAGACTCAGTAGTGATTTTAGAATTTAAAGATGCAGCCAGATCACACAAATCCTACCAGGTTTCCAATATGATGCTAGGCACTGAGCACCTTACCCAGGAGGCATAGATAAACTACTTGCACACACCTCACTGTTCAAACTACTATCCCTGAAATGAGGATTTGTGCACAAGTGATTTATGAAGGAAGTGCTCCCAGGGTAAACTGGGCAGGATAGGGGGAGGGGGGGCAAGGGAAAGAGGAGGAAAGAAAGGAGGGGTTTTGAGCAAAGTCAGATGGGGTACATTTCATGCCAAGTCCAGCAGCCTGACCCACGGGGAACTCTGGAGGGTAAGTTACCCCAGTAGTTGTCATCATCATCCACACCCTACAAACTCCTGCATCCCCTTAGTCATCGGTTAAAGGTCACCCTGGAGGCTGTAAATTCCAAGGCACTTCTGACTCATCTCATTGTGGGCACAGGGCTTCCATAGGCCAAAGGCATTCCTCTGGGAAGCACCTGCAGGTGCTGACTGTTTAAAGGGAAAGAGCACTGGAGAAAGTGTACGTGGAAAGTGGCAAAGAAGACCTTCACAGAGTGTGAACCCAGACCCCATAGGGATGAATAATAACAGAATGGAGAGGACTTGGAGATCTGGAAATACACGTTCCATGTAAAAGCATTCATAGGCCTTAAATCAAAGCATCTAGATTCAGCACAGGTCACCCCTTTGTGGCTATTCTTGCAGGATGCATTTCCCTGTGTGGGGTTTCTATATTCCCAGGAGAGACGTAGCAGTCACCTTCCTGCATCTTGAATAACCACCCACCCATCTTATTCAGCTCTGGTCCCTGGGATGCCCCCATTTTCACCTCTCCTTCTCTGTCCACATCAAGTGAACAAGTGAAAGGGATCCGCTGACATCACCATTGCCATAGATTCACCCACTCAAGACACACAAAACATCGACGTGTTCAAGAATTGTTGGTACATAGGTGTGTGTTCACACCCAGCATTTTCCCCAAAATTCCATTTTATTTATTACACTTTCCTTGGCTGCCTTAAAAAACTAGATGTCTGGCTGGGCATGGTGGCTCATGTCTATAATTCCCAGCAATTTGGGAGGTCAAGGTGGGAGAATCATGAGGTCAAGAGATTGAGACCGTCCTGGCCAACATGGTGGAACCCCGTCTCTACTAAAAATATAAAACTTAGCTGTGTGTGGTGGGGTGGGGGGCAGGAAGGGGGGTGCCAGTAGTCCCAGCTACTTGGGAGGTTGAGGCAGGAGAACTGCTTGAACGTCGGAGGTGGAGGTTGCAGTGAGCTGAGATCATGCCACTGCACTCCAACCTGACAATAGAGCAAGATTCCTTCTCAAAAAAACAAAAACAAACAAAAAAAAACCTGGATGTCCATGAAGATTAAGGCAACTGTGTTCCAGTTCTGATTGGAGTAACAACAACTCCTATCATATGACCAGAAACACCTGAAAAGTCCTGCTGGTGGGAAGCTGAGAGACACCACCAGCTCATTGCGCAAGCTCCGCAGCCACTTATTTTAGAGCTCACTGACCCAACAGCTCCTCTGGTTGGATCAGAACATCCACAGGGGATACTGTCCATGCATGGAAGAGTCCAAATTTTTCTATAGGACTCAGCAGACACTACAGCCCACAAACCAAATCCACCTGCTGCCAGCATCTGTAAATAAAGGTTTTCAGAAAGCAGTCATGCACATTTGTTTACATATTGGATAAATCTACTTTCACACTACAACAGCAAAGTGGAGACTGAATGACCTGCAAAGCCTAAAATATTTAATATCCGGTTCTTTACAGAAAAGAGTTTGCTAACCCCTGTTATACTGTAAGTCTAGCAGCACTCACAGACAAGTATTTAAGAAGTCTGTAAACTGTGAAACAGTTTCTCAAATTGTGGTTTTCCCAAGCCTTCAGAAGGAGTGAATGCAAACCTATTGGAGAGATGCCAAGTGGAAGGCAGATTCTCAAATCGTAGGCATGACAAAGTGCAAGCTTTGCTGATAGACCCTGGAGAGAAGCAGCTGCCCAGGGGGCTGCAGGAGGTAAAATGTCCTCACGTTACTGGAGAAGTGTATGTAGTCTAAATGTTCTCCTTGATGATAAGACTGTGAGCTTCTGAAGGCCAGAGGCTATGGACAAGGCCTGGCACAGAATGGGTGCTCCAAAAATGGATCCTGAAAAAAAGGAAGGGAAAAGAGATGGAGGGAGGAAAAGAGAGAGAGGAAAGGAGGAAGGCAAAGCTAGAGAAAAAGGAGGATAGAAAACGAAAATAAAATGGCACTGTTTTCAGCTGTCTTGCTACTGTAACAATGTGGCTCACCAGGCTCAGCATGGAGTGGCAGCCATTCCAGGATTCGGGATAACAACGAAACAGCATTCGGAACCATGAAAGCCTGTTTGCCTTGACTTCTCACACTTCTCAGCAAAAGAAGTTTCTCTTCCGTGCAATGCTTCTTAAAATTTCCCTTTTAGTCTCACAGATCCTCAGACCTCACGCACAGCAGCTGCAATCTGGCTCTCTAAGCAATCTCCTCCCCATACCTTTTCCTTTTGCCCTTTTCTCCTGACACCAAGAAATGAACCTCAAACCCTGCCCTGCTTGACAGGAGGCTCCTGAGAGGTCAGAGGATGAGCGGAGATCCACATGTTAAGTCAGAATCCTCTCTAGCGGGCAAGGGAAAAATACAAGCCTCCAAGCACAATGGGGTTAACAATTATGCCCGGTAGTACTGCTTCTACACAAGGAAATTTCCATCAGATGGAAATGGCTATTAGCATAGACACGGGACCGACTTCCAGGGCTCAAACCCGGCTCTGCCACTTCCTGGTGGTATGAACTTGGGCTATTTTACTTAATCTTTTTGTGCTCCAGCGTCTTCATCTGTAAAATGGGAGTGATAATAACAGTATTGATCTTATGGGCTTGTTTTAGGGTTAAATGAGTTTATTTTTGTAAGGCATTTAGATCATATGGAACACAGAACAATCTCTACATAAATGTTTGTTAAATAAAATGTAATCTTGGCAGTCTACTAGATCTTTTCCCTGAGGTCAAGCCTGCTGGAATGGAAAGTTTAAAAAAAGAAAGAAATGACAAAAGAAAACAATAAAGTATTCCAAAGCTACTGTTATCTTCAAATTTAAAAATGTACAAAAGAAAAACATATAATGCTCACATAGTGTAGTAAAACTTAACGGGGTAGAGTAATGATATTATTTTACAACTTACTAAAAAGCAAACATGGTCTTAAAGATTCAGTAATGGTTTTTAAATTGAAAAATGTGCCCACAGCCTGTGAATCCTACTGTATTTTCCCATTCATTGTTGGGCATTAAGTATATGATACCTGCCCCGGGAGGTATATACAGACCAGTTGAGTACACATCTTTACCCAAGTAACTGTTTCCTAGTTGACTTCTCCTGCTACAAAATATCTGGGGATGGGAAAGACCCTAGGGGATGGGCCAGGGAGCTGGAGGATGTCACATTATTAATGAGCAAGCTAAGCTGTTACTCACCAGTATTAACTATAAGTGAGTGCTGAGAAGCTACTGAAAACCCTGAAGCAGCTTCCCAGTGCGTACACATCCCTTCATGATCTGCCAAAAACATGCCCTTCCATCCCATCTTTTACCTCTCTCTGCTGTCCCTTGCTAGCGCTGTCCCTCCTGGACTTGTCCCCAGAATATTGGGGTTCCTTCACTTCTCAGGGCCTTTGCACACATTATCCTCTTAGCCTGCAGCTCCTTTCCTGACAGCAGCTCCCTCTCACCCTGAAGGCTTCAGGCTTCTTTGACTACCCTTGCCGTTGTAGGTACCCTGCCATTCTTGTCCCAGCCCTTGGTTTACTTCCTTCATTTAAGTTACTGCAATTTGTAACTACAAAGCTTTCTTGTTTAACTTTTTAAAAAACGTTTGCTGTTTTCTGTCTTGCTCCCCCAAAATATGTCTCCTAAGAGAGATGGTATCATGTCTGTTTTATTCTCAGTAGTATCCTAAGCCCTTTTTATAGTGTCTGATGGTGATAGGGGCTCAATAAATGCTCAGTGAGTGAGTGAAAGAATAACTCATGAATGATAATTTAAAAGAAGTCACAGCAAACATAGGTCTGAGTACAACTCCCAACTCTAATGCTCAAACCATGACCTTGGGCAACTACTCTGTGTCTTTAATGAATACATGTAAAAAGTGATCAGAATGGAGCTCAGAATCTGACGTACATGCAATAGTTGTTGGTTATTATTATTGCTAGTCATAGTGTTGGTGATTCTAGCATTATGTCTCAATATCCTTTTCTAGCAAGTAGAAAAATACTGATGTCGCTAATTTCTTGCGGACTGTTTCTAAATGATTGATGACAATAACTCATATTGACAAGGGCATAAGTGTAGTTCTCTTCTTGTCTATAAGAAGAGCCCTGAGGTCTCACACCGTTAAAAAGGCTGTGCTTGAATGCCAGCAGGGCATGTGGCAGATCCAGCTCCCTGCACATTACAGCAGACAGGCAGCCTCAACACTGGCAAAGGGGGGACAAGCCCACACAGCATATGGAACTGCAGCAGAGCATATGGGTCTGGTCCTAGAGAAGGGGTGCCCATATGCTCCCCAAGCTGGGCCCACCTCACCCACTCCCAGCCTCCCCAAACTGGGCTGGTTCATAAATCAGCCGCTTCCCAGTATCCTTGTGCACTGGCTGATCTGTGTGATTAATGCACCATTTGCCTGCAGCCTGGAGAGAACCCCAGGTACAGGTGGAGAGAAAGAAAATGACTTAATTGGAGTTGGGGGGAGAGGAGGGAAGAGGAGGTCATTCCTCATTGCTGGTGAGCCAGCACTATCTTTAGAAATCCTGGCTTCATACGAATGAGTTTTCTTGGAAATCTTTCTTAGAGACTCTCCAGGAACCACACCATATCTAGGCTATTGCCTGGGTCTTACTCAGAAAAGCTCAGAAAGTTGATTGCTCTATTCAATTCTGTCCCAACCCTCATGATCCCCCTGGGCCTCTTTATCCGAGCTTAAACGTGCATTCAGATCCTGTAGGGAAGCAGCAGGCTATGGTCCCCAGAGACAGTAAGCCTAGATGTGCCAGGCAGCAAATCCACTCAACTATGCTTCAGACCAATATTTTCCTACTTTGCTCAATAGAGGGCAAAGGGTTTTATGCAGTTGTCACAGGAAGGGGAGCTCTAGGGCTTTGTAACTGGTTCAGAGCAATTCTGCTTTTACTTTGTTTTACATTTCAGGCTTCTCAGATGTGATTTAGTTTTGATTTCGTTAAGGATCACATGACTGAAAAAACTTGAGACCCATCCAAATTTAAAGTGCTGCAGATACAGTAAGGAGTGTTTCTTTAACAAAGCATAGTAATAAAACTAAGGACAGGGGTCATTCACTGGGCAGGAGACAGGGCAGCACTGTAACTGACGGCACAGGGTCTGGGTCACTTTGCCATTGACACTTATGAGACTTTAGGTAAAACCTTTCCCCTGTAAGCCCCAATTTTTTCATATAAAATGGGGATAATAAATGGTACCTGATTTAGGAAAGCAGAGGAGGCAATGTGAGATTAATCGACATGCTGCATTTGCATGATGCCTGGAACATAAATAATTATTACTTATTTGCTATTATTTCTCTTCGTAGTGTGCTACTCACTGTGCTAAACACATTATTTGCATTATCTGTTGTCCTTCCACCTCTATTCCATGAAATTTTACCCCAGTTTTATAGACGAATAACCTGAACATAAGACCTAGGCCTTGTATGGTGGTCCCAGGACACCTACTAATGTCATACAGGGCACTGTGTTCTGCGGAACTCAGTGTGAGAATCATCCATCTAGCTACTTACTGTCTTCTATTTATACCTTCTTGAAAATACCACGTGGTCAGGCTTTCTGCTTCCTTTTCTTGCATTTATTCTTATATATGCAGGAATTTAACTACCCACTGAATTGCTACTCATCCAGGTCAATAAATATTTATTGAATGCCTACATAGTGTCAAGAATCATAGAAAAGTTACTCTATTTCTCTGAAAATAAGAGTTTCCTTCAGCAAAATGAGGGTTTGCAACTACAATGCAGGATTTTTGGTAAAATGAAATATAATGATCTAAAAAGGGTTTGCAACCTATAAAGTGCTTTCTCCATATTAGAGATAGGGTGGCCATAGAGCCAGCTCGCTTAAACAATTTTGGCATAATTATTAGTAGCATCTCTGTTACTCTCAAAGAGTCCAATTTGTAGGGCAAATCCTATGGCTTCCCTAGTTATGAAGACAGCAATGATGGCAGTTATATTTACATTGCATTATCTGGAAGGTGGGGCTGCTTTTTCCTCCACAGAAGTTTTAAAACAAGGATAGGAATGATAATAATTCAGACCATGTTTCGGAGTAGCACAGGCTACCTTCCTTTATTTGCAAGACCTCTTGGGAACTGCCCTGGGTCCTAGTCATTATTCGGCCATGAACTGGCTCTAGCACCTAGGGAAAGTCACTCAATCCTCTGAGACACTGAATTCCCTCTTCTGATTTATAATATTTGTCTTTTTTAATTCTGTAGAGTTTCAATGAGAGATGTATCAGTTGTCTTTTGCAATGTAATAGACCATTATAAAAAAGTATTGTCTTAAAACAGTAATTTTATAAATAACTCAGTGGTTTGGCTGGGCCGTCCTTCCATTCTAGACTCAGCCTGGGGACAGGCCAGGAGCTGGTTGATCTAGGACGGCCTCTTAAATATGTCTGGCTATGATCAGACTGTTCTAGGATGACTCTCTTCCCTCCCCTCTTTTTATTGTCAACTTCTTTCAGGAGAGCAGAGCCCCACAGTAGCCTTGCCAGCATCCTATATATCTCCTGACATTCTCTAGTATGGATTCTTTCCATTCATACTTGTCACTGTGGCATTCATGGTTTCCCAGCATAAGATTATAGAAAGATAATCCAAAAGACTTATCTAACACTCCAACACCAGGATGAACCCTCAGATAATCCCCCTGCTTGTAAATGCTAAAGGTTTTACACAGCAAATCTTGACAATCCTGACCTCCTGTTTCTATGGAATGAGTTCACTCCCAGATGGTTTCTCACAATGTCATTCAAATAAATTTGAGCAGGCCAGCTTCCCTGCTCTGTAAAACATAGCATTTAAGAACATAGGGCTGGGTGCAGTGGATCACGCCTGTAATCCCAGCACTTTGAAAGGTTGAGACAGACAGATCACCTGAGGTTAGGAGTTTGAGACCAGCCTAGCCAACATGGTGAAATCCTGCCTTTACTAAAAATACAAAAATTAGTCCGTCATGGTGGCAAGCACCTGTAATCCCAGCAACTTGAGAAGCTGAGGCAGGAGAATCACTTGAACCCAGGAGGTGGAGTTTGCAGTGAGCCAAGATTGTGCCACTGCACTCCAGCCTGGGCAACCAGAAAGAAAGAAAAAAAAACCCACGGGTTTGGAGATACATATATAAACATATATATATATATGACCTACTTCAAGCTGGGCTCCTTACTGTGTGATCTTGAGCAAAATGTGAACTCCTCTAAGCCACAGCTTCTCCATTCTTGAAATGGAGAAAATAAAAGCACCTATACATTCAGATAATTATTATGGGCATATCACCTAATGCTGTCAATGCTTAAAATAATGTGGTGGGACAATAAATGTTCATTTTATTGTTAATGTCTTTATTACTATTATCCCAGGAGTGAATATCATCTAATTTCCTGCTGGGAGACAATACCCGTTCTCCTGTAAAACGTAGAACAAACACGAGTGTTATCATAATCTTCACTTGCTGCTCTCATGCCCTACCCTCAAGCCAAAAGGCAAACACTCACCAATGACTCAGAGTCACAGGATCAAGGTAGAATATCTGCTTCCTTCGGCCTTTCAGCTAAAAGTCATTGCACAGAGGAGTTAAGGTGCCCCAGTTCATCTAAATATTTCAGTTTCTGTCTGAATGTTTGCCAGCCTGTTAGGATTGTGTTTGTAACAAGGAAGATAAAATGTGTATTTGGAAAGAATGTGAGTGAGTGTGTGTATATGTGTGGGTATTTTGAAATGTCTGTATAAGGGAACTCCTGATTCAGGATATGTCTGTGCTGGGGGCAAAGGCTGTCTCATGCAAGCCTTGTTAGGAGGGTGACTGGTTGAGCGCCAGACCCAGATTATCACAAATGGATGCAGAGGGAGGCTGAAAATCAGGCCTCCTGCCCACTCAGCACTTCTTGGCACTGGCCCCATCTCAGTCATCTAAGCCGTTCCTGCATTAGATACTGCAAACACAATTGACTTCTATTACTTAGAAAGTCAACCAATTTACTTCATTTAGACATTTAGGATGGACTTAGAGATTTCTAAGAGGCTGGACAGTACAACCAGCCCCAACCAGTCCCTCGCTCCAGCTACCACTCAAACAGCATAATGAGAAAAGAATACTCATTCATTCTACATTCAGCATCCAGTCTCCATCTGCACAGTTTTAAAGGCTGTTATTTCTGCATTTGAGAGATATAACCCAAATACACATATCCTAGAATATTATTTTCTAGTCATGTAGTCATTTGATACATATTCAAATTTCTGTCTCCATTCTAGGCCTGAGCATATAAAAATAGACTACACAATAAAGTAGCCTTCAGGATGCTCCCAATGTATCACGGGGAAGAGAAAGGCAAATAAACTGGAATAATACAATGCTGCCAGGGCTGTGATGATTACCCACCGCCCCCGCCCAACAAAATGAGATTGAAGTCAACAAGGAAGGTAGGAGAGATTGAGAATGGCTCATAGTGAAGGAATGTTTGAACTAAACCCGAAAGGGGTCTGATTTGGTAGGAGGAAAATGGGATGAAGAATGTTCTAAGCAGAAGAATATTGTAGAAGAGGTCTAGAAGTTGAATTCAGGGAGAACTTTGATTAAATTCCATGACAACTTGCTGGATCTTGGGCAAGTTACTCCATCTCCCTGAACCTCAGCTTCCTCCTTTATAAAACTGAGCTATCTAGGATCATGGCAGGGATCAAATGGTCACATAAGCGAATAGCCAAGAGGAATATGACACATGGTAAAATTCATGGCCTGGTGCTTGTTATTATTAGTCTGCTGCTGCCAGAGCTGCAGAAGAAACAGAACAAAGCACCTTGAGTGGGGATTTGCCCTGTGGACAAAAGGCTCCCACTGATGGTATTAAAGCAAGGAACGATTTGTTCATATTTGGGTTTTGAATAGTTATCAAGAATGGTGAGATTAAAGATGACCTGAAAGGGGATCCAGGGAAGCAGATGAAAAACAATAGAAAATACTGTTTATCCATTGTTGTAAAAGGACAGATTTTCTAAATATAAACCTTCCATCAAAAGATCCTTTTTTCCTATCATGGGGCATTTTGTATGGAACATTTAAGCTACCTGTAAGGCTACAAGTTAAGTCCCATTGTGTATTTCGCTCAATGTCTGAATTACTTTTCCGCCATGGAAGAACTGATTTACAAGTCAACACGAAAGTTATGAGGCAAGAGGAGAGTTGGTTTCTACTTGCAGTGTTTCACCGTCCCTGCCTTTTCACATGACGGCCTGCATAGAGACAGATCGACAGTGCCATCAAAAGTGGAAACATTTGTCTGGCATTTTCTCCTTTACCTCCAAAATGCCCTAGTGGGAGAACTAGGTTAAACTGTTTTCTCAACATTTTTTTAGGGTACATCCTTCCTACAAAGAAAGAAAAATCAATTCTAAAAGCAGTATGTGTACATGAGTGCAGTGAGACTCCATTACGGGACTCAAACACCACCTCCTGAGAAACAGTCCCTTACACATTCTCACCCCAAGTTCAGAAGGCCACTCCCTGCCCTGTAAACATAAGTAACACTTACTGCCTCGTCAGTTGCATGGTGCCACAGTTAATTATCTGTTTATACCTGTCTCCTCAGCTAAACCAAGAGCTCATTCAAGTCTAGGATAAGATCATATCCATACATTTCCACCACTAGCCATAATGCCTGATGCCTAGTAGACAGGAGACAAGGTTTGTAGAGACTAATGGGCCTGCTCTTATTTCAAAGCCTCCCAACTTTCAGTTTTCACTAGAGTGACCTGAGGTCTTAAACATAATCAGGGATGTGAATATACAAATGAGGGAACCTTAAGGGTCAATACATGTTTCTAATTATTCCATCTTCTGCTGTTCTGTGCACATGAACAAGAATGCTACCCACTCACAGAAACCAATGTGGATTAGTGAAGACTACGTATGTGTAGATTCTGTTTCTGGCACTCAGAAGCTGTGGGGAGGAGGCTGGGGGATGCTCTGTGCATCCCTCACGTCACCAGTTTCCCAGGTAAGGGGCTATGTTAGTCGTGTTTGCATTTACCTGGTTCACCTAAACTGGAGCTATTCTTCATGAGTATCCAGGAACTTCCCCGAATCTAGGCATATTTGCATTTGTACCCTCTCTGTAACGAACAGATCCCTTAGCTTTGCCATTTTCTGGAGATGGAGTCAGGCAACTATGATCCACAGGCCAAATTCAGGCCATGGTTTGTTTTTATAAATAAAGTTTGTTAGAATATAGCAACATCAATTTATTTATATACTTTCTATGATTGCTTTCACACTAGAACAGGAGAGTTCCATAAATGCAACAGAGATTCATGGCCTGCAAAATCTAATATATGTACTATCTGGCTCTTTACAGAAAATATTTTCTGACCCCTGTGCTAGTTTTGGTTTAGTTGTACTAGTAGTAGTGACCACGTGCAAGCATGGAGCTGAACACCTGATACCCAGTATCTCACTGAATCCTCACCACATCCCTAAAACATAGCCACTATGATGATGCTCTTTTTGTTGATTAACTCATTTACTGAACACCTGCCATATGGCAGGCTCTGTGCTAAGCAATGGGCCATCACAGTAAACAAGGCAAACAATTTCTGCTGAAATTTAGCTTCCAGTCTTGGTTCCATGATTAAAGACTTCAGGGCTGTGGCCCAGGCCTACTCTCACCTATTACCTTTGGAAAGCTCCTTTGTGCAACACACTTCCCCTTCCCCATATTCATTGTCTGAAAGCAGGTGCCCCTAATGGGTTCAAACCAAAACCAACACACTCATGAAACAATCCATGACTTCCCAAATTTCCTCCATGGGTTGGTTTAGGCTGTCAGAGGGACATCCTCTTCCCTGACATGCCATAGCCTGACCACCAGTGGGTGTTTGCCACATCTGGCCTGACCAGCAAGATGCTCATCACCTCCTCCTGATGACCCACGGAGACCAGCGGACTGATGAGGAGCCCAGGCTGAGCCTCCCACAGCAGCAGCTGGATCTCTGGGTCCTCAGCAGGGCCTTCAGCCAACTCTTGACTCTTAAAGGCGATCTGCACTCTTCCATGGAGAGTGGGTAGGACTTCATCAGCTTTGGTTTCTCATCCCTTTTTCCAGCATCACTGGAGAAACCTGCTTTACTTCCTCACTTTGTTTTAAATGGCCCAGGATTTTTTTTAAAAATGCTCACAATGCTAAATTGCTGCATGGGAGGAAGACAACCGAGGGACAGGAGGGCAGAAGAAAAGGCCTGATCACCCCCGCCCAGGCTGCTCTGAGCAGATCCTAATTAGAAGGCTGGCAGAGCGGTCCTCTGCAGGAAACCCAGATCATTAGCCCTGGCACCACGCACATTCTGACTGCAATATGCGGCCACGGCTGCCACGCTGGCACCATGCGGACCCTGCTTTTGGCTTCTGCATCAGAACAGATGTCCAAAAGTGGTTTTTGTTTTTGTTTTGGGGGTTTTTGAGGTTTTTGGCTTTTTTTTTAAGCATTACTGGCCTTCTGCCAGAAATTTCTTAGGCGAGGATAAAGGTTTTTGATGGGTCAAAGTCGTAAGACAAGTCAAGAGAAATTTAAACAGTTCCTATGTGGGCTCTCAGGGTGAAAGACAAAGAGGAGGTGTCAAAAGAAGCTGGACTGCTCTACTGGAATTGGAGAAGTTGACCAAAAGATTCTTCCCAATATTGCCTTTCATGGTGGAAATGCTCCTTCAGAATCCATCCGTCCCCTTAGCTCACGCATTAATAGACACCAATTTTGCCTCTTGAACATCTCTCAAATCTGCCCACTACTCCGTATGTCCACTGCTAGAACCCTAATCCAAGCCACTGTTGTCATTCATCTACACCAGGGCTTGGCAAACAGGGTTTCCTGGGGATTCACTGTAAGATCATGCACACATGTGCCTCACACATGTATGTAAACATGTGTACTCACAAATGTATAAAACATCGTACAGAATGCCTTCCCTTTAAGGTAGAAAATACAAAGTGGCTCCTCCATGTTATCAAAGGGAAACCTGAGGGGGAAAAGTTGTTAAATGTGTCACCAAATATTTCAGAATAAATGGAACCAGATCCAAAATTGCAATGTAGGCTTCTTGCATTCTACTCAGAACTCCATGCAAATACGAACCATATTGTCTACCAAAAAACTGGGGCATGTCAATTGGCCAGGAAAAGAATGGAATATTTTAAAAATCAGGACTATTGTAGGAAATCCAAGTTGTGGTCACTGTATCTGTAACATTAGACTTTGGCAAATTTTTTAAAAGTGAATCGATATACCAAACCCAGCCCACCCAACTTGGCACAGAAAGTAAAGGTACATGCCTTCTATTTAGAGATTGGCTTTGAAACCAAGACCACATGATATCAAAACATTCAATTAAAATTTCATTTGCCCAGATGTTTGACCATCAATGCCAACAACTTGTTTGACTAATGCTCTAAATTTAATTGACCAGATGTTTTTGGTGGTAGGTGTCTTAATGAGTAGGAGAACTGTTTGTGGAATTGAATCAAATTTCTCTGAGAATAGCCAGCCTCACTGGAAATTGGAACTTAAATAATGTTACTGCAATGAACCAGGGCTTGTCAAAAGTTCCAAAACTATCTCATCTTCATACCTGGTCAATTAGGAAAGGGTGTTCTTCCATTGGCTTAGCAATCAACAAACCACAGTTAAACAAAAACAGGTATTCAAAGAGGAGAAAGTGAGTGGATTTAGGGACAGAGGTCTCAGATTCAATGCCGTGTATGCCATTTACTTCTAGTAGAATAACAAAAAAACAGCAACGTCTATGGAAGGCTTCCTGTGTACTCAGTGCTTTTCATGGGCTCATTTAATTTAACTTGCAAAGCAACTCTCATCTGTTTTACAGATGAGAAAGTCAAGAGGCACAAGCATTAAGTCACACTTCCAAAATTCACAGCTGGGAAGCCACAGAGGTGAGATTAGTTCCCAGGCACTCTGAGCTGTCAACCACCCCTCTATATTGTTGATTTGGAGCTTGTTAGAATCTCAGTTTCCTTCTCTGAATGCCATCCCTATCTTAGAGAGTAGCCATAAGGGTAGTCACAACTAGAAGATGGCTTGACATTTATATGGCACTCTGTGCAGCATGAATAAGTACCCCACAAATATTAGTTACTAAATCCAGATAATCATTGATTGTAAGTGCTTGTATATTCCTGCATCTTCTCTCCAAGCCAATGAAATGGCCTGGGTCCCTGACGTCAAGTCACTTTCCCTTTAACACAAAAGCATCAGCCTTTTGCTGCTCAACACTGTGCTAGAGGAGGCCAGTGACCATCCTACCATGTCTTTTTCAATAGCATCTCCTTCTGCCATTCCCACAGCCTTGGGCTTCTCTAGTCATCTGTATAACTCACATTAATGTGGAGACTTAACACTCACAGACATGGAATGTCAGAAGGGGGCTGGTTGAAACCCACACATGAGGATGCTCCAAGAATGTGCAGACAGTGAGGAACACCAGGATCCAAGTTGAGGTTCCACGAAGACACCCACAGGTGTGCGGAACCTGTCCTGGGAGACCCAGAACAGCCACACTCTGACAGGTGGACAGGTCTGAGATCTCAGGAGGTCTTCACACTGGATTCACTCCTATTTATCGCTTCTTTCCCAAATCTTAAATGACTGTCATGTGCAAGATACAAAGGCATTGTCTGTGGTGAACAAGATAAACTCTCTATTCCAGAGTGTAGTGCAAACAATGAGTGGTATTTCTGTCATTAATATGTTTACTAAAATGGTTCAGAAACACAGCAATAATTTTGTCTTTTTTCTAAAGTCAACCATCTCTATCCTAGAGGACTGCCATAAGAAGGGCTAAATGATATAAACTAGAATAATATGGAAATGAAATGATTTAAGAGAGAATGAGATCTCCAAAGCCATAAATAAGGCTGGGGAACAGAAAGGAAGCCGAAGATGGAGGGCATTCAATATAAGCTGGGTTGTCAATGACAAGAGGGAGGCAGCTGCATGCATAATTGGTGGAAAGCATTCTGGACAGAAGAAACAGCTTAGTGCAAAGACAGCATTAGTGTGACATGTTATTGGTCCAGAAGGAAAGTCAAAAACTAGATTGGAGGGGCAGACAGCGACAAGCAAAGACCAGGTTATTCATGGCCTGGTAGACCTTAGTTGAGTGTTTAGATTTGAGCTTCATTGTGATTTAGGGGCATGGAGGGCTTTGAGCAGTAGAGTCTCATGATCTCCTTTATCTTTTCTAAAAGTTCACCCTAGCTTCACTGTTGTGAAGGTAGACAGACACAGATATGGAACAGGAGGCTATAACTGAATTGCAGGAGAGGGTCAAGCACAGTGACTCAAGTCTGCAATCCCAGCACTTTGGGAGGCCAAGCTGGTCTGTGCAGTCAGGAGTTCGAGCCAAGCCTGGCCAACATGGTGAAACCCCTTCTCTACTAAAAATACAACAATTAGTCAGGCACAGCGGTGCATACCTATAGTCCCAGCTACTTGGGAGGCTGAGACAGGAGAATTGCTTGAACCAGGGAGGTTCAGGTTGCAGTGAGTCAAGATTGCACCACTGGGTGACAAAATGAGTGAGACTCCATCACAAATAAGAAATAATGGCCAGAGAGATGATGGGAGTTTGGACAAAGGCATCTAGAGGCAGTTGAATGTGTGTATGAACTTGGCAGTAGGCACTGCTGGGATTCATAGTCCAGATTCCAGGCCTAGAGAGATGGCCTGATGCCCACAAGACCACAGTAGATTAGTAAGGATATAGGGAGGACAGACATCCGGCAATAACATCCACGGGATGAGAACATATTTGCTCAGTGCATGTGTTGAACATGAGGAAAAAAAGGAAGTAAATGCAGAGACAGATATGAGGATGTGACATAAAGGCAATGATAATGGTGCTGGTGGTGCTAAAGAGGAGAAGGGGGAGGAGGACGAGGATATGGAAGAAATCAGAAAGAGAGCGGGATGGAGAAGTGCTGTCTGAAAACTCTTGCACTCTCAAAAGTCTGGTTGTGCTTCTTGCAGTGGGTTCTGGATTGAAGGACAGCTGCATGCTCATGACCTCGTTTAAGTCCCATGCAGCTCTGCCACAAGGCAGTGGTAAGAGAAAACTGAGCCAGAAAGCAGTCAGGTGTCCCAGGTCAAACCATGGCAGGGCTGGCTCTTAACAGAGGACCTTATTTCTCCTGGTCCAGGTGACTCTTCCCTGAAGGAAGGGAGAGTTCTACATTGTGATCAATTTCAGCTTTCACTGGTAGGTGGTGGCTGAGGATGGAGGTGACACCATGGAGAGGAGCAAGGCTTGTCAGTGTGGCTGCTGATGTCATTTTCAATTCCAAGATTTACATGTATAGAATGTACATTTATAAAACACTATCTTAAAAGAAATAATCTGATCAAGTCTCCATTTATTGCTATTATTTATGTGTTTATATAAGGTAGGCATTATTTATATAATAAACACATAAATAATAGCAATAAAACTAAACGAGAAAAAAATTAAATTTACTATTAGAAAAAAGATAAATTTCCTGCTGTTTCTAGGTTATGTTGTGGATTTATTAACAAGAAAACTACTGTAATAACACTACCTAAAAATAGAATAAAATGGAAGCAGCTAACTCATAAGAGTCATGTTTAAATAATCCACAGTTGTAGAACTTTACTTTAGAATTCTAGCCCTTCCTGGTTTATATTTGAACAACTGAATAATCACTTAATAGCAGTAAAACTAAAAGAAAAAGAATAAAGATAATTTTATTTGAGAGAAGAAAGCATCTTGTGGTTCTGGAATTTCAGAAGTCTAGTCATTGGAGGGTAGGGTCAACTTGGAGATGACTCCCTTCTGCTTTCAGACTGTGTGGACAGTGTTTGGTGCAGAGATCTCTTCTGTGGCTAGTGGAGAATGTGCCCGGCCAGGGAAATCCCTCAGTGGGGAAGACTCCTTAGACAGTTCCTTCCAACGTTTCTGGAATAGAGGAAAGTTCAGTGTCCCTTTCTCAGGAGATACACCTTGGAATTTCTCTGAGACATCTACCATCTGACTAGGGTACCGGGTAGGTTTGTCACATAGGTAAACTTGTGTCATGGGTGTTTCTTGTACAGATTGTTTCATCACCCAGATAGTAAGCCTAATACCCATTAGCTATTTTTCCTGATCCTCCCTCCTCCCAACCTCTACCTTCCAAAAGGCCCCCGTGTGTGTTGTTCCCCCTCTATGTGCCCATGTGTTCTCATAATGTAGCTCCCGCTTGCAAGTGAAAATCTGTAGTATTTGGTTTTCTGTTTCTGGGTTAGTTTGCTAAGGATAATGGCTTCCAGATCCATCCATGTCCCTACAAAGGACATGATCACATTCATTTTTATGGCTGTACAGTATTCCATGGCATATTTGTCTCACATTTTCTTTATCCAGTCTATTATTGACGGGCACTTAGGTTGATTCCAAGTCTTTGCTATTGTGAATAGTGCTGAAATGAACATACACATGCAGAGTCTTTATAATGGAATAATTTATATTCCTTTGGGTATATACCCAGTAATGGGATTGCTGAGTAGAATGGTATTCCTGTCTTTAGGTCTTTGAGGGATTGCCACACTGTGTTCCACAGTGGCTGAACTAATTTATACTCCCACCAACAGTGTATAAGAACTCCTTTTCTTCCACAAGCTGGCCAGCATCTGTGATTTTATTATTTTAAGGTCTGTGTTTTCTGGCGGATTCCAGTCTCTCACCATTTATGCTGCCCCCACAAAGCAGCATCCCAATCACTCCTCTCCTGCAGGTGTCCACCCAGAGATGTGGCCTGACTTTCTTAAGTGTTTCCTAATATTTTTCTCTACTGTATAATAAGTTTACTCACTCACTCTTTTATTCTCTCAGGTTCTTGAGAAAGCCACTTTAGATTTCCCTGCAGACTGGAATTTGCCTTCAAAGAATTTTTTTTATTGCTGCCTGACACTGTTCTTCATTCTTCTGATGAATTTTGAATGATGTCATGGTGGCAACTACTTGCTTTTGCATTTTTCAGATTTGTCTTGAAAGGACTGTAACTTTACTTGCTTTAAAAAGTCTATTTTTCTCTGGTACTAAAATAAACAGTGTAAAAGTTACCATTTTAATCATTTTAAGTCATTCACATTGTTATGCAACCATCACTGCCGTCCATCTACAGAACTTTATCTTCCCCAGATGAAATTCTGTGCACATTAAACAATAACTTCTCTTCCTTCTAGCCCCTGGCAGCCAACATTTCTCTTTCTATTTCTATGAATTTGATTACTCTACTCCAAATAAGTGGAATTAGTATTTATCCTTTTGTGACTGGCTTATTTCACTTAACATAACGTCCTCAAGATTCCTCCACACTGTAGCACATGTCAGAATTTCCTTCATCTTAGAGGCTAAATAATACTCCATTGTACGAACATACCACATTTTGTTTATCCATTAATCTATGAATCAATACTTGGATTGCTTCCATCTTTTGGCTATTGCAAACAGTGCTGCTATGAACACAGATGTACAAATATCTGTTCAAGTCCATGCTTTCAATTCTTTTTAGTATATACTCAGAAGTAGAATTGCTGGATCACACGGCAATTCTATTTTTAAGTTTTTAGGAAACTTCCATATATAGTATTTTTACATTCCCAGCAACAGTGGTCAAAACAGTGCTCAAGGGTTCTGATTTTTTCTTATCCTTGTCAACACTTGTCATTTTGTGGTGTGTGTGTGTTATTGTTTTGATAATAGGTATCCTAATGGATATGAAGTGGTATCTCATTGTGATTTTGATTTGCATTTCCTTATTAGTGATGATGAAGACTTTTTCATATGCTTATTATTCATTTATGTGCTATTTTTACAGAAAAAAACTATATTCAAGTTCATTGTCAATTTTTTAATTGGGTTATATGTTGGTGAGTTGTAAGAGTTCTCTATACATCCTCGATACTGACTTCTTTTCAGATATATGACTTGTGAATATTTTCTATTTCATGGGCTGTGTTTTTACTGGTGTAAAACTGTGGTTTTTTACTGTGTTTTTGCTGGTGTAATGGTGTCCTTTGATATCATCCAATTTATCTATTTTCATCAACTTGTTTTAAATGTTGGAATTCATCTTCTTTAGTATTTCTTGGAAAGTGTCTGTTCTATACTCAAATAAAGATGTGTATCTTTCTAGTTCTTTATTGATGACCTCCAGTTTTTATATATTGATACTTTAGTCTCCAAACTGGCTTCTGTTCAAGTTGGATGCAAATTTGTTCTCAATTATTCGAGTTTCTGAAACATATGTCATTTTTCCTTCAGAAAGGCATGGGTTCAGGTGCTAGTTTATCTCTACCTGAATGAAGTCAGTCATTTTTTTAATTTAACAAATCTACTGACACCTTGAAAAAGTTAGTTCTTAATAATGAGAAATCAGATGACAGCCAACGCTACTATCTCACATAGCAATCTATGTGAGACCTGGTCTAACATCCCCTGGCAATACAATCACCTGGCACCCTCTCTCCACAACCAACTATCAGCTAGCACAGAGCATCACAGCCACCAGCAGATTTTCCATGGCCCAGGGACCACTGTAGAGTCATGTCAGGGTTCCTGAACTCTACTGGCCACCACAGACTCTGGAGATTACCAAGATCATTTATCTTGGAACCAAACACATACTAAGTATTTACTTTATGCCAAATATTTTCAAAAGCTACAGAATGGAGTACAAAATGCATTAGGATCCTTCTCCTCTGCTGTATGTAACAGGTTTATGTTGCTAAAATTCTTCATTGGCCTTCAGGGGCAAAACTACATCATTCTCAGCAAACTGACACAAGAACAGTAAACAAAACACTGCATGTTCTCACTCATAAGTGGGTGTTGAACAATGAGAACACATGAACACAGGGAGGGGAACATTACACAATGGGGTCTATTGGAGACTAGGAGGAGAGGAGAAGGATAGCAGGGGGTAGGAGATTGGGGAGGGATAACATTAGGAGAAATATGTAATGTAGATGATGGGGGGATGGATGCAGTAAACCACCATGGCATGTGTATACCTATATAACAAACCTGCATGATCTGCACATGTACCCCAGAACTTAAAGTATAATTTAAAGAAAGGAAGAAAAATTAGCTTGTAGTTTTCAGGGCAAAGACATATGAAATGACCCACTGTGAATATCTGACAAGTTACTGCTTTTTAGTAATGTAAAACAAATGATATATACTCCCTCACAAGTAAGAAGTTTAAGAGAGTGTTGATGACTTCAGATAAAGCTAGATTTAGAGTCAAATAACTTTATTCAAACACCTTCTTTCTTGTGCCACATCTCACTTTTGCCTCCCTGAAAATTTTGATACACACAAAAACCTATATAGGAATGTTCATAGCAGCTTTATTTGTAACAGCTAAATTTTGGAATAATGTATGCAATGGAATTCTATGCATACAATGGAATACCATTTAGCAATGAAAAAAGAATGAATTACTGTCATATGCATCAACTTTGGGAAGTCTGCTGAGTAAAAATTACTCCAAAAGGTGACTTACGATATAATTCCATCTCTATAATACTTTCAAAATGATAAAATTTTATAAACAGTGGAGATAATATAAATTTCTGGAGTTAGGGATGGGAGAGAGGGAATTTCACAGGAACAGGAGGGAGGTGTTTATAAAAGAACAACCTAAGGGGTTCTTGCAGTGTTGAAACTATTTAGAATTTTCATTGTGATAGTGGACTCAAGGGACCTACATACATGATAAATTGTATGAAACTTAGTAACACACAAATGTACACAAATGAGTAAATAAAACTGGATAAAGCTTACATAGTGTATCAGTATTAACATCCTAATTGTGAAATTATACTACAGCTTTACAAATGTTATTGGGGAAAACTGGTCAAAGTTTACAAACTCTCTGTGCTACTTTTACAAATGCATGTGAATCTACAATAATCTTTATCATATTTTTAATTTAAAAAAATAGTAGTCTGTATTTGCATCGGCCTTTTTCTGATTTCTCTTTTCTGTTACACTGATTTTTGTGTCTTTCTCTCCAACCAGTATCACAGAGTCTTGATTAATGTAGCTATATAATAAGGCTTGAAATTGATATATTAAGTCCTGCAATTTTATTCTACTTTATCAAAATTGTTTTTTAGCTTTCTAGTTTCTCTCCCTTTCTATTTAAGTTTTAGGATAATCTTATCAATATTTATTTTAAAATGCTGATTTTTATACGAATGTTAAACTAATTTATCAACTTGAGGAGTAGTACCTACTTGATGATATTGTTTTCCAATCCATGAACATGATCTGTCTTTTCATTCACTTAGATCTTCTTTGATTTCTTTAATCAGCATTGTGTAGTTTTCAGCATACAAGACCTGTATATGTTTTGTTAGATTTACGCCTAAGCACTTCAATATTTTAATGATTTAAATGATATTTGAAATTTGTTTTCACAAGTTTATTGTTAACATACAAAAATATAATTAACTTGGGATTTAGATTACTTGAGATCTTCTATGACAATTATCATGTCATCTCTCTCTACTTTGTATACTTTTTATTTCATTTTATTGAGCTAGATAAGACTTCCACTACTATGTTGAATAACAGTGGTAAGAGAACTCTTTGTCTCACTTTCATTCTTAGAAGAAAAATGTTTAATCGTTCACCACTAATATAATGTTAAACATTTTTTGTAGATGCTCTTTACCAAGTTGAGGAAGTTCTACTTTATTTCTACTTTTCTGAGAGTTTTTATCATTAACGGTTATTGAATTTTGTCAAAGCTTTTCTACAGTCACTAATGTTATCAGATGATTTTTATCTTTAGCATATTAATATGGAGATTACATTGATTTTTGGATATTAAGACAGTCTTGGCATCCCTGGGATAAACCCCCCTTAGTTATGTTTTATAATTCTTCTTATATGTTGCAGAGCTCTATTTGTCAATATTTTGTAATAACTTTTTTCTATATTCATGAGAGATATTGGTCAACGCTTTTTTTGCTGTGTTTTGCATTTCTTGACTGGTTTTGGTATCCAGATAATACTGGCTTTATAAAATTATTTGGGAACTATCCTCTTTTAGCTCCTGGAAGAGACTGTAGAATTGGCATTAAATCTTGTTTAAACATTTAGTGGCACTCTCCAGTGAAAACATTTGGATCTGAAGATTTCTTTCTGATGGTTTTAATTATACATACATTTAATTTTTAATGGTTATTGGGCCATATATATAATCTATTTCATACTAGGTGAGCTGTGGTGGTTTGTATTGTTTAAAAATGGTCCATTTCATTTATGTTCTCAAATTTGTATGTCACGTTCTTCATTATATGTCAATTATTCTTTTGATGTCTGCATGGTCTGTACAGATATCCTGTTTCATTCCTGATATTGGTAATTTTTTTTTCCTGTATCAGTCTTGTTTAGAAGTTTGTCAATTTTATTGATCTTTTCAGAGAACCAGTTGTTTCATTGATAGTCTCTAGTGTTTGTTTTTAATTTTATTGATTTCTACTCCAATGTTTGTAATTTCTCAATTCTGCTTATTTTATTTCTCAATTTCAGTTTCTTGAGGAGACAACTGAGATGATTCATTTGAAATCTTTGCTTATCAAAATAAAATATTTAATACTATAAATTTTTCTCTCAGCACTGCTTTAGCCATGTCCCACAAATATCAATATGTTATGTTTTTATATGGATTTTTTCACATATTTTTAAATTTTCTTGAGACTTCCTGTTTGAATCATAAATTATTTAGAAGTATGCTGTTTTGTTGCTAAGTGTTGGAGAATTTTTTTATCTTTTTAAAATTTCTAGTTGATTACACTGTGGTAAGAAAACACTCTATATAATTTGTTTTAAATTTGTTGAGTTTTGTCTAGGATCCAAGAGATGTTCTATCTTGATATACATTTCATGTGAGCATTTTAAAAAGTGTACAGATGCTTCTCTACTTACAATGGAATTACATTCTGATAAAATTATCATAATTTGAAAACATTGTAAACTGAAAAGGCACTTAACACACCTAACCCATCAAAATTATAGCCTAGCCTAGCCTACCTTAGATGTGTTCAGAACACCTTATATTACCCAACTGTTGGGCAAAATCATGTGGCAACACAGCACGCTGCAGAGTATCAGTCATTTATTCACATTATCGGGCCGACTGGGAGCTGGGGCTCACTGCCACTGCTCCGCATCATGAGAGAGTACTGTACTGCATATCACTAGACCAGGAAAAGACCAAAATTCAAAATTCAAAGGGTTGTTTCTACTGATGACATATCACTTTCACACCATGAGTCGTGAGTCAAGCCATTATAAGTTGGGGACCATCTGTCTAATGCGCTGTTGTTGGGTGTAATGTTTTATAAATGTCAATTAGATCTTGCTGATTGTTAGTGTTTTTGAGTTCTATATCCTTCCTTATTTCATGTCTACTTGTTCTATCAACTGTTAATGAGGGGTATTGAAGGCCCCAACTCTGTGGATTTGTCTATTTCTTCTTTAAATTTGATCAGTTGTTGCTTTACTTACATCTCTATTTTTCATTGTATATACATTTGGGATTCCTGTATCTCCTTGATTCACTGACATTTTTATTACTATGTGATGTTCCTTTCTGTCCCTGATAGTTTTCTTTGGTCTAAAGTCTATCTGATATTAATATAATAATAATTTTGCTTTCTCATGCTTAATATTTACATAGTATATAGACCTCTTTCAATTTTTTTACTTTCAACTTACCTGTTTTATTATATTTGAAATTAGTTTCTTGTAGACAGCATATAGTTGGTCATGTTTTCTAACCCATTCTCTATCTCTTAATGGGTATACTGAGGTATTTACATTAACCCAATTTCTGTCTCTTAGTGTATTGAAACAGCTACATTTAAGGTGATTACTGACGGGTTAGGCTTTAAGACTTCTGTTTTATTTTGTGTTGTCTGTTTTGTTCTGTTTTATTTTTTCTCTATGCCTTTCTGTGTGTTACTTGAACAATTTTTAGCATTTTATTTTGACTTAATTATATTTTCTTAAGTGCATCTTTTTAAATAGCCTTTAAAATAGCTTTTTAAATGTATATATAGCTTATCACAGTCTACTGCTGTTGATAATTTACCAGTTCAAGTGAATTGAAGAAAACTTACCTCTATGTTTTCTTGCCTTTTTTTATTTACAGTTGTCTGAAATATTTCCTCTACATGTATGGGAACCATATTAATATCAGATAGCATAGCTTTTGTTCAATCAACATAATTTGGTCAACAAACTAAAGGTGAAAAGGAAAATCTATTATATTTAGTTTTATTTTTTACCTTAACATAGTCTTTGTTTGCTTTTATCCTTTTCTTTTTGTTTAGACAAATTCGTTTTGCCTTTATTTTAGATCTACAGGTAATAAATTATCTTGATTTTTCTTCATCTGAGAGTGTCTTGATTTTCCCTTCATTCCTGAAGGTTGTTTTCATTGGATACAAAAGTCTGAGTTGATGGTTCCTTTATCTCAGCACTTGATAAATATTCTGTCTCTTTCTTCAGGCCTACTTACTTTCTGAGATAAAATCCATGATCTTTTAAATTGTTTCTACCTAACAGGCAAGTTGTTGGTTTTCCCTGGCTGTTTTTAAGATTTTTTTCCTTTTCTTTAGTTTTCAGAAATTTAATTTTGGGGTGTCTAGACATAGATTTCTTTGGGTTTATTCGATTTGGGATTCACCTGGTTTCTTCAGTATGTTTATATATCTTGGCAAGTTTGGGAAGTTTTCAGCCACTATTTGTTTATTCAAGTACTTTTTCAATTATCCTCTTTCTTCTCTCCTTTGGGTACCTAACAATACAAATCTTAGACTTTTTGTAACAGTCATAGGTCCCCGAGGCTTTGTTACTTTTTTTTTCAGTCTGTCTTTGATGTTCACTGATCATTCTTTATTATTCTATCTTCAAGTTCACTAATTCTTTCTTATGTTCCCTTAATTCTACTGTTGAACCCATATACTGAGGTTTTTCTTTTGGTATGATACTTTTCCCTTCTAAAATTTTCATGTGACTCCTACATATATATTTTATTTATTCTCTGTGACTTTTCTTTCTGAGGCTTTTGTTTTAGACATGTTTTTATTTGCTTGTTGAGACATTTTTACTATGGATTTTTAAACATCTTTGTCAGATACTTTTAACATATTTATACTCTTGCTGGTGGTGCTTTAAAAAAAAATCTGTATGTTTTATGTTTCCAGGTTTCTGGATTCTTCAGTGCCATGTCTTGGGTATATGAGGAAGAATGGAATTTTAAAGGAATTCACCATCATATCATTCCTCAAATGCTGAGGTCCTAGTCAGTCTGCCTTCTTTTCTTCTCCTTTCAGAATATTAGTATATTTGTTGTATACATAATGTTCAGGATTTTAAGTTGTGCTCAGTGGGAGGAATAGGGAAAAGTATATATACCCCATCTTCTCACTGCAGGAGTGTTCTCATGTGCAGGACAGACCAGGGGTGCCAAGGAACTAACACTCCAGAAGCAGCCATTAATCAGCAATAGCCATTAATGTTAGTAGACTGATCCCCCAGACTCTCTGAGATATCTAGTGAGAATGAACCACAATTGCCTATAGCAGTAACCTGTTCATCAATAAACCCTCTGTTGACTCATTCTCTTTCCTTCTTACTTCCTGTATTAGCCTGTTTTCATGTTTCTAATAAAGATATACCAGAGACTGGGTAATTTATACAGGAAAAAGGCTTAATAGACTTACTGCTCGACATGGCTGGGGAAGCCTCACAATCATGGTGGAAGGCAAGGAGGAACAAGTCACATCTCACATGGATGGTAGCAGCCAGAGAGTTTGTGCAGGGAAACTCCCCCTTATAAAACCATCAGATTTCATGAGACATATTCACTATTGTAAGGGTCGAATGAGGCAACTAAGGCCAGTTGCTGAAATAAAGAAATTTAATCGGCTCCCGGGCAAGGTTCTACAGTCCTGGGGAAAGGGGCCAGAGAAGTCGAGCTTTTCTTCTTAGGGCATGGGGATGTATAGGGAGTGGAGGTAGTTGATTGGCTGCGGGGGGGAAAAAAGTGGAGGTAGTCTCATTGGTTATGAAGGGACGGGGCACGGACGAGGTGACCCACCATTGGCAGCCAGGCAGGGCTGCTGGCAAGTGGGCTCGCTGAGGATGTATGGGGCAAGCTGCCATAGGACAGGTCTTGGCGGGATTTTTTAAATTTCGGCAGGGCCGAATGCTTAGTTTGCTGATGAGTGCAGGACTGAGATTGGAATGTGGTGTGGGGAGCCTGCCTGGAGAGGCCAGATGCTGAGTAATGCGCTCAGAATGATGACGTATTTTTCAGGTACGGAGAGGAATGGGTGTGTCCATTTGGCCCCCTGAGAGGCCACTGGCCTTACAACTATCATGACAATAGCGTAGCAAAGACCTGCCTCCATGACTCAATTACCTCCACCAGGTCCCTCTCACAACACATGGGAATTCAAGATGAGATTTGGGTGGGAACACAGCCAAACCATATCACTTCCCTACTCCCCTAACAGTGCTTCCTTGGACACCCTCCCAAATCAACTGCTTGCACTCACATCCTTGTCTCACAGTTTGCTTCTTGGGGAATCCAACCCAAGTATGTCGGCTAAATGAAGTAGGGAGAGATGGTAAGGATGATCCTCTCAGTGGAGAAAATTAAGGCAAGACACATGCAGTTCCCAAAGCTTCACATGTTGAGCATACAGTAATTAGTCTCTTCTCACATTCCCCTAAAGAATTCCAGAGTAAAGACTCATAGTATTGCTGTGTCCTTACATAACATTTGCAATACCAACAACTCCCAAAGCAGCATTGTCTGCTGACTTCAGTACTGAGCCACAGATTCCCTTCTCAATCCTCCTATTTTGCTTATGCTTTGTGAAAGCAAAACAGAAGTAGGAGTTCCCACCTCCTTTACAATAACCTGGAGCTGGCCCTGGTGACACAACCATGGTGTTGGAGGCATCTGTGTGTGCTATGGCTGACTTTTAATAAACATTAATGTGGAGGAGGAGATTGGTTAAAGCAAAAGTCGCTTCAAATTATAGCTGGCAAAGCAGAATCCAGTTATCCACAGGAAGGAGCAACTTGTGAGCAGTCCAAGATTATCACACCATCATAAATCAGAGGGAAAGAAAAACACGATTCCCCTCTCCTCCTCCTCCCTCCTCCTCCTCACACTAATGGTTTCCAGCCTCAACCATGGAATGTTTTGTTTAAGGAAAAAGTTGTTGAACATAATTAGTAATTCTATTACAGTAATATATCTTTATCTAAATAAACACAACCTGCTTTCTCACCATGAGGAATTATGTGATGGAAACTGGGGAGGAGAGGATCAGGCAGAGGTCTGGGGGAACTAAGTGAATCTGCCCTGATTTTCATGGGAGTCCTGGAATCGGAACTGCTGTCCCAGGGTAAGCCATAGGATAAGTAAATGAGCTGATAGAAGATGTGTTATCAGAGGCTGAGTCATTTCAGCTGCTTTGCCTCAACCTCTGACACCATCCTCATTGCAGTGTCTCCTGATGTCCTTCCTTACAAACTCTTCCTCCTTCTCTATGAGAGAAACCTGAAAGAGAAAGGAGAATAGACTAATTCTGGTTAACAACTCATCTTCTTTAAAGAGAATAGAAAAGTGGGCACAGGGAGAAATCCAACTCCTCACACCTGCATAGATGGAATTTGTGGTGCAAAAACATCCACTTAGGATTTTGTTAATCCATAAAGCACCCTCTGCCATTTGCCCCTAAGTCCCAGGACTGGTGAGAGGTAAGAGCAGGGCTTCAGAATATAGATCAAAGAACTTGACACAAAACTCTCAACACATCATTACTCTGAGAACATAAAGTAATCAAGTACTTCCACTTCTCTCTTACTTCCTCCAGGGAGTTCTCACATTTTCCTCTGGGCAGTGGATGACAATTCACACTTTCTTCAATTAATAAATGTTGTTTTATACATAAAGGTATTTTTCCATATTACAAATATAATACAAGTTCACCTTAGAACATTTAGAAAATAGCAAAAATTGTAAGGGGGTGGGAAAAAATTCTTAGTTACAAGAAAACATATTTAATCACCTCACTGCTTTTTCCTTCTAGTATTTTTACTATGCAAGATATTTGGTTGTTTGTTTTATCTAGCTGTGATCAAACCTTAAAGAGTTTGTGGAATGCCTGCTATGGCAGGCCTGATGCTGGTCCAAGCTGAACCAGGATCCTGTTGTCCCTGAAAGGCAGATGACATCTCAGGGGTTGTAGTCCCCATCACCTCCCAGCTTGAACCAGGAAAAGGCAGGAGTGTTGCTCTGGCTATAGCAACTTTTATAAATATGGGATTACCTGTGTACCTGTATTTGCAGACAATTTTGGAAGATAATCAAGTCTTCCCTAGTGGACACTCATCATGATCAGAGTCATATAAGTTAGAGACTTCCTGATATAAAATCAGTGGAGTTAGGGCTCCTTCGCTGTTACCTAAGTCTATACAGACTCCAATAGCCCCAGATTTTTTTGTAGAAACACTCTATCCATCAAGCTCTTAGAACTGTAACTCAGAGTAGGTAAACAGGCAAAAAATAATAATAATAAGCCAAGGATTTGAGTAGAACAAAGAAAATCGAGGGGTTAAGATACAGCTGCATCAGGGCACTTGAACAATGTGGTCACTATGATGTCACCTTTGCCATTGTTCAGATGTCATTCTCAGTCCCTCCCATTGCAAATGACTTTTTCCATGTGTCATTCTCAGTCCCTCCATTACAAATGACTTTTTCCATGCCTGAGACCAAAGACATCATTCCTTTCACAACATCCATTTAGGTAATGTCTTTAACTTGCCTTGCTAACATCAAGGGTCCATGCAAGGATTCATCTGCGTGTCCTGGGGAATGAGCATCCTATGACTATGCCTATGGTCAGAAACTATGGAGTCTACAGAACAGGAGGAGTCAACATGCCAGGCAGTCAAGAACAGTTTTCCATATTCTACTCTGAGTTCTTAGAGCTCTTGGACCTTAGAAGGAGTCCCCAGCAATGCTGCTGCAGCAGCCTCTTTACAGCTCCAGAGCACATTGGAAAAATACCAGTGATGAAGTCCCTTATCCAGTTGTTGGATCTGTTGAAGTACACCAAGCCCACCAGCATCCATTTGCACTTCACTCCTTATTCCAGATGTGCTGTATCATATACAGAGGGATATAAAACCACTTTAAAATCTCATCTCACTTTTTATGTGTTTTTTTGAGGAGTGAGGCAGCAAAGCTCTGTGTGGCAGGTAAGAAGGTGATCAGACACGACTTTGAGCCCTCAGGGGTCTCAGCCTCTTTAGAAAGACAAGTGGCAGAGATGCAATCACTCCCATAGGCTGAGATGTTAGGGGGAAGAAGAGATGCCCTCCCTTTTCCCTGCTTTGTATCCAGTATAACTCCACATAGCTCTAAGTATTGGCATTAAACTTGGCCTCCAGAAGCTCAAGGTTCCCTTCACGTTACAAACAAATTCACTTTGGCCACATTTCAGCATGAGAGCAGACCAATTCGGACTCAAGAGCAGAACTCAGTCCAGGGTGCTGAGTTGGAGAAGGCTGTAGATGCTGTGATTTCTCTCCCACTGCCCACCATTGGGTACACCTAGAGCAGCACTCTCAGGTGAGATCCCCAGCACCACCAGAATATAGGAGGTTCAGGAGCCAAAGTTAAGGGAATAGCAAGGGGTACTCAGGCTTCACAACGCAAAGTTATTACCATCCCTAGGCTGCAAGAATAATTGGAATATATAATATTATTGGAGAAGGGACCTCCGGTGAGAGCTGTAGTCACAATGGGAGGAAACTATTGCCAGAAATGGGGTACCAAGAAACACCCTGACCTCTCTCTACTCTTTCCCTCCAATCCCCAGCTGAAAGCTCTCCCAGGCCAATCCCAATTTGGAAGCAATAGCAAGGAAACCAGGTGATGGCATCTATGGAGGTTGATTTTATAAGGTACAGAGAAGGACAGCAAGTATATGAAGGTGATAAAGCTTTACAAACATAATAATAACACAAGGGAGATGACATGGAGGAAGAGGAGGAAGAAGAGAAAACCGTTACCAGCACAAATCCTTCTCAATGGATACCCACTTCCCAGAGCATAAGCTGTGAAGGAATGGATCCATTATTTATCATTCCAGTAGGACCCAAAGACCAACAGAAAAGAATTTACGTTCATATAAGAAAAGTTAGATTTTGAAGTCACGATACCTCCTTCTTTTTGCTCTTGAATCTCCCCCTAAAGCAGTAATATTGGCTTTGGTTCCTTTCTATCTGCAGGCTTTCTGGTCAACTATTTATGTCCCATATCTCTTTCATTCATTCAACAACTCTGCAACATAGATATTATAATCCCCATTTTAAAGACTAGGGAATGGAGAGCCAGATGAAGTCAAGCCAAGATCCTGGTGGGATAAGTTTTAAGTTCCAGTTCCTATTAACAATTATTATTCTGAGAATTGCCTGTGAATGGAACCCAAATATCCTTAGCCAAGTTGAGAATCATTTTTAATTCAGATCCCAGAGCCAGTTCCCAGACTTTTTCTGCTGTTCATCCTTGACACATGTATCTGCTATTGACACTTTTATAGACATTTCACTTTTGTCAACTGGAGCTTTTTCTTTATAGATTGTTTTTGCTTTACGTTTAGTGTCGGTATCTGCCACTAGCCTGCATCTTTCATAAAAGTGGGGGCCATGGTTCTCCTTGCACATAGTGTGGGGCATACAGCAGGAGCTCAGTAAGCATGCATTGAATGAATGTGCCACTGGGCAGGGCTGAGGCCACCCAACTCTCCCCACATCTAGCTCAGAGAATAACCCAGTAAGTATCCAGAAAATAGTTTATGTGTCCCCCATTTTCCACTCCCTGCTGTGGTTCCTGTGTCACTATAAGTCCTACCATTCTTTAAGGCCAACTTCAACTTTCTTTTTCCCCTAAAAAGCTGTTCATAGGCATTGCAGCATAATGATTAAAAGCCCAGCTTTAGGGCATGGTGGCGCGTGCCTGTAATCCCAGCACTTTGGGAGGCTGAGGCGGGTGGATCACGAGGTCAAGAGATCAAGACCATCCTGGTCAACATAGTGAAACCCCGTCTCTACTAAAAATACAAAAAAATTAGCTGGGCGTGGTGGCGCATGCCTGTAATCCCAGCTACTCAGGAGGCTGAGGCAGGAGAATTGCCTGAACCCAGAATGCGGAGGTTGCAGTGAGCCAAGATCGCGCCATTGCACTCCAGCCTGGGTAACAAGAGCAAAACTCCATCTCAAAAAAAAAAAAAGCCCAGCTTTAATATTAAACAAGCATGGGTTGGAATCTGACTTCATCACTTATTAGTTGTGTGGCCTTGGCTAAGTTACTTAACTCTCTCCATCTCAATTATGACATCCATAAAATGGGGTAATGTGTGTTCCATCATGCAAGGTGATGACATACAGAAAGCATTTACAACAGTACCTCGGGTTGAGTACATGCTCATTTAAGGCAAGCTGCTGTTATGCTAACACTCAGTGAACTGCCTGAATTATTATTCTTTAGTATCATCTTGTTTTCTATTGCAGCATATGTTCATTTTTTTTGTATCCCGCCAAGCATATGGGGTCCTCCTAGGTAAATCCTTGATGTACCTTATGATCTTCTGTATTCCTCAGCGCCACATAAATTCTTGTGACATTAGAGCAGGTATTCAGCAAATATATTAATGCTGCAGGAGGTTTTATTATTTTTTTCTTTGGTTTGCTAGAAACTTACAAAATGTATGAAAATAAAATAAATTAAAATAATTGTTTACAATTTCCACCACTACTCAGAATAGTCTAGGCTCTTTCTTTACATACTCCTCTCCCAAATATGTGTAAGTTATATAGTTAACTCGTGTTACCCACTATGTAGGCTCTTCCCCGAATATATATGAGATGCTACTGTATAAACAACCTTGTGCCCTATATTTTTCAGACATTTGCTGTATGTTTCCCCCAGAACATCATAAACTATAATAAGCATTTTAAATGACTCTATTATATAACACAACAGTTTGGCATAATTTATTTAACTGGTCCCCTATGGTTGGACATTTGCTTCCAACTTCCTGTTACTATGAATAACACTGTTACAGATTTGTGCACAAAATGTTTCTGCATCTTAAATAACAGCTATAATAGTTTTATACTAGAATATAAACTATACCATTTTATACCCCCATTTACTATCCTTCCTTTTATATTCTTCTAATAGACCCCTCTGCTTCTCTATAGCACTAACCACACTCATTATTATTTCTTTAAGCTCTTTCTTCCTTGATGGCTCAACGATAGCAGATATTCCCCATATCTGGCACAATTGCTTAATAAATATTTTTCAATGAATGAATGAATAATAAATAGGGCAGATTAGAGTTAGAATTTGGATTGTTGCACTTTCCATCTGTGTACATTTGAACAAGTCCCATAACCTATCTCTCATAGATGAAGAGGCTCAGAAAGCTTAAGTGATGTGTCCAGTGTCACACAGCTGGTAAGAACTGGAGCACGGATGTGCACACACCCTCTGATTCCAAGACCTATTCTTCCCACCCTGATGCTATCCTCTTGGCAGTCCCTGTGCACATTCAAGCCTTCTCTCCTCACATCCTTAAACCACACTCACATCTCAGTACGTGACACCTAAGCCAGTCCGTGAGGCATGCAATGGGCTGCCAGCTGGAAGGGCTGACAATGAGCTCTCTGCAACGTAGTGGAGCTCTGCAAAACTTTCAGCCAATGACACAATTTGACTTCAGGGTCTTAAGGCTGTCAATGCTGCTGCTCAAACCAGGGAAGACAGGGCCAAGAGCCTGTGAGGTGATTAACCAAAATACCAGCTTGATCACCCTGCATCTGGAGTTGTCTGATTTCTGGATGAAACTGAGACAAGTGTAGACCTTCTCCTCACCAAATAACTTGTAGTCTCATTGTTCTGTAAGATTCTGAAAGAACTCTGCCCCTTTTAGGTCCATTCCAACTTAGGAGGGGCACCAAGCCCGCACCCTCTTTCACTCACACATATCTGAGGTATTGGAAGGACATATAACTTGGGTTACTCTGATTTGTCTGTTAAGACTTTTTATTACACTAGAATTTATTATCATAATAAATACAAATTTCACTCTCATATCCTAAGCATACAGAAAATACAGTTACTTGGTTTTTTTGTTTTTTTTTTTTCTAAATTCAAATTCATTCTAATTCTTAATCCTCATCAAGTGAGATTGTGGGAAATTTCACCTCAAACATCATAAAGAGTCTTTCTCTTCTAAAGATACATGAGTTGTTTTTGCAGCACAGAATCTCCTGCAGGAGCCCTCTAGGCTTTGGGTCTGTTCTATGTTCCTGTTCTGATGTCTGAGGCTGGGAATACAGCCTCTGGGTGCTCTATGAAGCCCTGACCCGCCACCTCCCCTGGGTACAATAGGAGCCAAGGCACAGAACTCCACTGCATCAGGTCCTGAAGCCCAAAACCACTGTGCTGTTCTGTCTTGGGAAATCTATTCCTTTTTTGTCTCCTTCCCACCTCAAAAAGGCACTCACCTCCTAAGATGGATATTTTCCATTTCCCCTCCAGAGGGACACATTCCACCTACTCAGTACTTGAAGACTAACCTTTCAAGACCACATCAACCAAACTCTCTTGCCTCCTGGCCTTGATTTGGGTTTGATCAAAGAGGTTACAAGTTTGACCAATGGAAGGCACCATATTGGAAGGTAGGAATAGAGTTAAGTAGGTGTTTTATTTCCTCATATTCTCTCCTGTCAGATCCTCACAGATTGGGCCTCTTATTTGGTGGCTGGTTCTGGGGTTAGTAATCACCTCTCTACCTTGCTCCTTCAGATCTAGAGCTGCTAAAGGCTCCTCTCTGTTCCCAGCCATGGAGTGCTGCACCATTCTTTGTTCCTTTAACCCTTCCCACAATTTTGTAAATTGCTCCCTCATTAAATGCATTCGGCTAGCCCCTTTGGGTGTGCTGTTTTCTGTTGGGACCTTCACCAATACTCCCTTCTCTCCTCTCCCCTGGCACAGTCACATCAAAGAATTATGGTTTGTGAAACAGAAGTTGAAAACACCAATGCATGTGTTTTTGACACGGAATGGGGAGTGGGTTGGGAGAGTACTTCCAGGCACCTTCCAGTCTTATCCAACAACAAAGAGAATCAAAGGCATACAGAGTTCTGCTTACTTTCTTAAAGCTGGAGGAGAGAAAAACTCAATGAAAAGAAAACACAACACATATTAACACCATGGTTATACTTCATACTTCATTTTTTTGTGTATGAGCCACTCATTCACACCGTCTTGGTCCCAAACCTGCAACACTCACATTCTCCAGAGCTGCTCAGCATTCTGAGAAGACTGAAAACACATGGGGTTAGTACTTTCCATGTGTTCTCCTTCCCCATCAAAATCTCTCTCTCTGCTTCCTTATCTGTCTCCTCAATCTGAGAAAACTAACATCCCTACTGATGGCTAAGGTTAACCAACATTCTGTACTTTTGATCTCCCTGGAATCATGGAGACAGACTGGTGAAGGAGTGGCACCGGCAGTGGCTGGTGAAGGAGGCAGAAATATTACAACCAGTGTGAGCTAGTTTTCTCTAGGGTTCAGAAGAAAATGCGCACAAAGTAGATTATGTTCTGGGGCAGTATTTTTTGGTCTCTGAACATTGTCACTCCCCTCCTCCCAACAAAGACTGACTCCAGCAATCCCAGCTCTTAATGGCAAGCAACAGAGACTGTCTTTGATTTAGGCAGAAGAGAAAATGTGTTGAAAGGATGGCTCAGAGAATTGCCAGGAATTTGGGAGCACCTGGCCCAGAAAACAAATAGGAGGCTGTATTTGTTTTCTGTGGCTGCTTTAACAAATTATCATGAACTTGGTGGATCAAAAAACAGAAATGTAACCTCTCATAGTTCTGGAGGCCAGAAATTCAAAATTAGGGTGAGTTGCAGAGCTACATTCTCTCCAAATGTTTTAGGGAAGAATTCCTCCCCAGCCTCTTCCAACTTCTAGTGGCTCCAGGCCTTCCTTGGCTTTTGGCCGTATCACTCTGATCTCTGCCTCCTGGCTACACTGGCTTTTTCTCTGTGCCTCTCTCTCAAAATACCCTCTGTCTGTCTCTTACAAGGAAGCATAAGATTGCATTTAGGGGCCACGTGGATAATATGGGATAAACTCCTCCTCTCAAGATCCTTGACGTTATCAGATATTTTACCACATAAGGAAACAGTCACAATCCTAGAGATTTGATGTAGGTATCTTTGGAGGCCAATTTTTCAGTTCATCACACAGGCATATTCCAGCATGGCTTCATGCCATCTGCACCAAACATGAAGCCCCATGGTGCTACCACCGCTGCTCTTGGAATGGGTGTTTCTGCCACCACCCCTGCTGTCATCACCCACTCCAAAATAGTTTCCCCACTGTCACTGCGTCTTTGCTTCTACAGCTTCCAATTCAAAGCCCTGGAGCCGTGTTTCTGATTGGCTGAGTATAGATCATGCATCCAGATCCTAACCTCAAGGAAAGGAGGGACAGTGAGTACCTGTGCCTTGCTTTGTGGCTCTGTGGTCAGAGACAGGCAGTGCCTTTCCTGAAGTTTCATACAGTGGGGAATTTCTCCAACATGAGAAGGGATTCATGTACTAGACATGGGAAACAGTAGGCATCCACTAGACTCTCACAGATCTTTCCCCAGGCATGCATGAAGTTCTTGAATGATTTCACACGCTGATTTCTCCCATTCTTTTGTGCTGATGGCACTTCAGAATCTCATAATTTTGCATAAAGGTAACATCTTGCCACCATCACTCTGGCCACTGTCCACTCTAAGAGTGCTGGAATCTATTAGATATTTGACTTCTCCTGAAGATCCCCAAACCACAAACACATGATACCAATGCATCTGATAAGTCTTACATGTCCTTACAGCCAAGCTGTCCCATAAGCAAGAGGATTTTCTTAGTCTGTTTGAACTGTTATAATTAAATACAATAGACTGGGGTGCTTATAAACAAGAGAAATCTATTTCTTACAATTCTAGAGGCCGGGAAGTCCCAGATCAAGGCACCAGCAGATTTCATATTTTGTAAAAACATGCCTCCTGGTTCATAGATGGCCTCTTCTCACTGTGTTCTCACATGGTGAAAGAGCAAATGAGTTTTCAGAGATCTCTTTTATAAGGGCACTAATGCCATTCAGAAGGGCTCCACCTTCATTACCTAATCACCTCCTGACTCCATCACATCAGGGATTAGGTCTCCACATATGAATTTTGATGGAACACATACACTCAGTCTATAGCAGGGGCGAATGCCTCTGTCTTCCCCTCTGAGTAACAGTGTTCCCTTAGTCCTAACCAACAGGACTGTGCCCTGGTTTCTATGGAACTGTAGCTCTTTTTGCTCTTTAACCTGAGTCCCTGCTTTCCCCATTCTCCACAATGCTCAGAAATGAATCCATGGGCCTGACCCAGGGAGTCACTCTCTGTGAAATCTCTATTCAATCCCTCTTCAATATGGTTGTGTGTGCAAGCATTTTCCTCTTTCTTATTTAGACAAAAGCCCTCCTACAAAGGGTGTGTCTTTACTCCTAACAGTCCTACTATGCATATAATTCTAAAACAGGGTAAAACTAAACACAGGCCAAATAAAAGTATAAGCAAAGGTCTATGAAAGCGCAAAGAAAAGGAATGCCTTGCAAGGCATCACAGACGGTGCAGAATGTAAATCGCCCTTAGAATGTGAATGGCTACCTACTCATACCAAAGCATATGTGTATGCACCCTCTTATCTCAGGCTCAGATGCCAACATATCCCACATCTGGAAGACTAGGCTCCAGGTTCCACCCGACCCCGTCACTCCATTTCTCGCTAGATACCAAAGGAGTTATATTTTTAAATTGGGTAACAGTGTTGCCTAACTCTTTAAAAGCTTCCCATGTCACTTGTTGTTATAGGTTGGACTGTGAGTTCCCCCAAACCCCCGGCAAAAAAAGATATGTTCAAGTTCAATTTCCAGTACCTGTGACCGTGACATCACCTTATTTGGAAACAAGTTCTTTGCCGATTTAATCAACTTGAAATGAAGAAATTAGGGTGGTCCTTAGTCCAATACAACTGGTGTCCTTACAAGAAGATGGAAATTTGGACACAGACACAGACACCACACTGGGAGGGCAGCATGTAGAGACAGAGATTGGAGATAAGCTACAATAAGCCAAGAAATACATCAGGACACCAGACATTGTAAAAAGGAAAAGGAAGGATCCTCCTTAGAAACTTGGGAAAGAGGATGGCCGTGCCTTGATTTTAGTATTCTGGCCTCCAGAACTATGAGACAATAAATTTTTGTTGTTTTAAGCATGTGGTTTGTGGTACTTTATCATAACAGCCCCAAGAAACTAATAAATACACTTGGAAAGACAATTGAAACCCCTTACATGGCCACAAAGCCACACATGATCTGGCACTGACATTCTACCTTTATCTCCTAATGTTTTTCAAGAAAAAAAAAATCTCCCTGTTCCCAGACATTGGCTTTCCTAGAATGCACCGAAATCCCTCCCACCTTGACTTCATAGAATCACGGTCTCCTCTGCCCCATGCTTCTCCCATGTCTTACCTATCTGCCCCATCCTCATCCTTTGTGTCTCAGTGCAAGCGGCTCTCACTCTGAAAGGCAGTCCCTGACTACTTAGTTGGATCTCCCCAGCACCAGATTGTGTTATCTTCACCACAGAGCTCCACTGATTTATTTCATAACACTTACCATCATCTGTATTTTTTCATCTCTTTACCCGCTTGTTTTTTTAATAGCTTACTTGCCCATTGAAATGTCAGCTCCAGGAGAGCAGGGACTTTGTCAGATATATCTTTTCCCTGGTACAAGGCAAAAGGTAAAAGGCAAATAGTCTTTTCCAAGTGAATATTTGTCAAATGAGCAAATCTATGTTTTGATCAGGGAGAATGGAAATTGTGTGAGCACAGTCATGGAGGCCTAGAAGGGTTCTGTGTGTTATCAGAGTGCTGAGTAGCACAGTATGGGAGGAGAGAGGAGAATTGGCAGCCTGCTGGGAGACACATAGTGGATGTTATTTGCTGGCCAGAGGTCCGATTAACAGTGTCTTGGAATGCCCACCAGGGCACTTGGACTTAATTCTGTATTAAAATGTGGATCACCAAAGATTTTTGAGCAGCAGTAAACCAAGATGACCTACATTTTAAGAAGATTTCTCAGGTAGGAGCACAGAGAATGGATTCGACAGGTGGACAACTGGGCCAAGGAAACCAGTGAGACAGCTATTAAGTATTCCAGGTAAGAGGTGAAGACAGTGTGACCCAGGGCAGGAGCAATGGGGTTGGAAAAGAGCCAGAGACACAGAGGTTGAACTGATAATATTTAGCAAATGATTGCATGAGGGAGTGTAAGCTATGGGAGGGTGGAAAGGCAGCTCCAATTTTTCCGGCTGGAGTGACCACACACGTGGAAAAGGCCCTCCATAGCTGGGGGAGGGAGCTTTCAAGCAAATGCACCAACTACTCCCTCAAAGTGAATAAGTAAATGTTTTGTTGGTTTCTAGTAAGTTAAATGGTTCAAGCTTAAGTAGCAAGGCCAGTTGCCTTTTTTAAACTTTTCTGCTCAAAATGCAAAAAATAAGAGTAGATTCTTTTGTATGTCCTCCTGCTCTCAGGGAGGGCTTTGCCATCTGGACCACAAGAAAAATCATCAGACTTTGGCCAGCCAAGCAGGGCCGGCAAGGCCCACCTCAACTCTTAAGCCAAAACCACTCCAGTGAGGACTGCTTGGAGGCCTCTCTCCTTCCACTGAGCCAGGATGAATTTTTAACTCACTATTGATCAGGCAATTTTAAAATCAATTTTAATTAAATGAAAGATTCTATCAGGATTGCTTCTTTCTGGACAGTAAATTGGACCTTGTAATAATACTTACATTGGAACATCTCTCATGCAAGTAACAGAGCCCATCATAAATAAGTAAAGACTCTTCTCTTTATTATGCATTTGGGGGAAACCAAGGTTAGAGGTTTTGCCTGAAGCCCTGCAGGAGTGGGAACAGCAATTGAGAACTTGAATTATGGGGATGCCAACATCAAATTGCAGTAATGCCACTCTCAGTCTCTAGAAGCCTTATCTTTACACAGATAAAAAGAGAAAATAGATCCTTGTCAGATACCAGAAAAGAGAAAATTGGGAGTATTTCACTGATGAAGATAAAGCAAGTTCACTGCATGGTGTGTACAGGAGATAGTTTATTATCCAAAAGCATTCTCCTAGTTAGAAATGGTCACGCTTGGTTGGCCTATAGAAATATTGCCCCAACAGGGAGAGCTCTTGCTTAAATTACTCCTTTACATGAATCACTGATGCAATCCTTGTTCCTTATCTGATGACAATTGCATCTCATACTGGGGAGGCTGGGTCATAAAGGCCTCCTTTATGACCAGGGAATCTTCAATCAGGTTCTGTCTCCTCCCAAACTGCCTCAGCTGGACTGTTTTGCATTGTCCATCTGTGAACTTAGCCCTTTACAATTCACAAATCAGCAATGACTAAGCCCTAACCAACTATACATGAGGTACAGACTTCATCTTACTCCCACAGGTCCAAGACTCCATGACAAACGGATAAAGGGCAATGGGCGAGTATATCTCAGACCCACTTCACATCACTATGTTCATGTCTGCCCTCCCAAATACATCGATGTCCTTCATGGCTAAAGCTCTTCTGTAAGAGTTAGAGAGGAAAGAAACAGGAAACATGGCTGGCAATTAAAGACAGGTTTGCTTTAGACAAAACCTAAGAGAGTGTTTTCTCTTACAGACTAAGAGTGTATATTGGTTTTAGAGTGAGGGGGCTTATCAGGAGCTTGGAATGTTTATGTGTGTGAAGTTTATGGCAGGGTTGGAATCTCTCTGGGAGGAAGGGAGGTTGTCTCGGGGCACACATATTTCCGGCCCAAAGTGGTGTTATCTTGGGGCTAGCATCTTCCCAGCTGGAGGGGAATTATCTAGGGGCTACCACATCTCTGGTCAGGGAGGAGTATGGAAGGTGTCTGGTTGGAGATGTTATTTGTGGTTTCTGGTCATACTGACTTTTAACCATTAGGTTGATGCCCTTTAGATTTAGGTGGTTTTTTATAAAGAGGAACTTTATAATGAGTTGTCCAAGATGCCCATGCTCCTGCTCTGTCAATCCAGAAGCTATAGTTATAAAAAGGAGGAGGGACACCGTGTTCTTTGTGGCTACTTCCTGCTAACGAAGGGACGGACACTTTCCTGGTCTTGGTTGACTGTAGCAGCAATGCCGCCTGTAGATGTTTTTGGGTAGTTGTCTATGAAATGGCCATGATCCTGTCAGTTAAAAATCTTGAAAAAGGTTAACTAGGCAGGAAAAGAACATTAGTTTTAGGCATGTTATTAAGAGAGGGCCCAGGAATGGGATGACCCATGCTATGATTTTGTTTTCAAAACCAAGAATTTATTTGGTTGTTTTGACATATCCTTGGCATTTTAACACTAAGTTTTTCAGCAGTGTCTCTTACTAGGCCCAATTGGTTGGGTAGAAACAACGTTTTTTACCTAATGAGAGGCAGAAGCTCATGTTTGAAAAGGCCCATGTGTTATTTTCTGTTAGTAACCATTATTCCTACTATGAGGATAATAATTAAGCAAAATGCTATAGTAATTGAGATTTTTTTTGTCCGATATTTCACCCTGAGGGTGCTACAGTATTTAGTCCTACTGCAAATAGTAGAGTAAGTAAGACAATTCCCACAAGGGTGGCGTAAAAAATAATTTCCATTAAAAAGTTTTAATATTTGGCTTAAAAGGAGAAGTGGGGGTGAGACTGAGTAAGATAAGTAGATCTCACTCAGTTACTTATTATTTATGATTTTCAGCTTAAGAGTTCCTATTTCTTTATATTGATATTTAGGACTTTTCTGGGGCTGTCAGGGGTTGCTTCCTTCACTTCCTAGGCTTTGACTTGTGTGTGATATATTAGGAGTTGATTCCTGTAACAGATACTGTTTTAATTACCCTGGGTTCCATGGACTCCCTAGACGTGGAGGTGAAGGATTCTGGGCACCCTCAGTTATTAGTTGTCAGCATCAGCAGTGAGGACATTTCCTCCTGTGATGGTTGGGGGTTTAGAGGCAGTGCCTACTGAAGCATCTACTTTTCACCTATAGGGCTTTAAAAAAAGCACAGCTTATTTTAGAAACTTGTATCCAGAAAAAAATGGAATTTAACATAAGCAGTCGAAAATAATAAAAACTGGAAAACATTAGGCAGCACTAGAATTTAACAACAGGTGTGCCATATAGTTTTTGAAACATAATTCTCTCTCTCCAGTTTCCCATTTTTATTGAAACACAAATTATGGTAGGAATGGTTTGCTTTATTATATTTGGCTTAATTATTTGCATACAGTGCAGCAAGAATAATCATTTGTTACATAGGCCTTTTAAATTGGCTTGGATGAAACTTTGTTCAGTAGAAGGAATCTGAGATAAGACCTTCTCAGAGTCAAGCTCAGCCATGGATTTATACTATCAAATACCTATGAGTTGGTAAATTTCTCTCCTCTTGAGGTCCCAAAATAACTTGGAGTTCCCAGCCTGCTAGAAAGTGACATTCTTTACTTACTGTAGATGAAAAACCCTATACAGGGACTGTGTACCCAAAATATGAGGCCAGTTTTTCAAGGGCTTTATTGGCTTCATAAGTCAAGTTTGATTCCTTAAAGGAAAGCACACCATTCTAGTCAAAGCCTTGGTAAAATAATCAGTTTCACCAATTGTGTCCTGATTCAAATGAAAACAGATTCTTACTGAACTTGTGCAAATAACTATATTGCCATATCTTAAGAATACTCACAGATAATTTCCAAATTTTGGAGAAAATCAGGTAGAGAAAAACAAGTATGCTCCAAATTTTGTTAATAGGAGTGTACTAAATTGTTAAAAAGCTGTTAATAGCTGAAAAGAAAAGTTACTTTGACTTTGAAAAACAAAACAAAGGATTACGAGTATTTTAAGAGAAACATTAAAAATATTACTCCAGTCTCCTATTAGTTCATTTTATGCAGTTAATTTCTGTCCTGCTTGATATTAATGAATATTTTAGCTCTTCAAAGGTCCTAAATGTTTTCCCTCTGTTTTGATGTTACAATCTCCAAAGTTATCAGAATCCTGCATTCAATAGCTGATTATAAAACTAACTTTTATATTCTGAGACTTTGCTGAGTTTCTTATAAGTTTCAAGAGATTTTGGGCTGAGATGATGGGGTCTTCTAAATATATAATCATGTCATCTGCAAATAGAGACAATTTGGCTTCCTCTTTTCTTAATTGAATGCCCTTTCTTTTTCTTGCCTGATTGCTCTGGCTAGAACTTCCAATTCTATATTGAATAGGAGTGGTGAGAGAGGGCATCCTTGTCTTGTGCCAGATTTCAAAGGGAATGCTTCCAGTTTTTGCCCATTCAGTATGATGTTGGCTGTGGGTGTGTCATAAATAGCTTTTATTATTTTGTAATACATACCATTGATACCTAGTTTATTGTGCAGAAATCACAAGCATTTCTATACACCACTAACAGACAACAGAGAGCCAAATCAAAAGTGAACTCCCCTTCACAATTGCTACAAAGACAATAAAATACCTGGGAATACAACTAACAAAGGATATAAAGGACCTCTTCAAGGAGAACTACAATCCACTGCTCAATGAAATAAGAGAGGATACAAACAAACAGATGGAAAAACATTTCATGCTCATGGTTGGGAAGTCTCAACATCGTGAAAATAGCCATACTCCCCAAAGTAATTTATAGATTCAATGTTATCCCCATCAAGCTACCAATGACCTTCTTCACAGAGCTGGAAAAAAACACTTCAAACTTCATATGGAACCAAAAGAGAACCTGAATAGCCAAAACAATCCTAAGCAAAAAGAACAAAGCTGGAGGCATCATGCTGCCTGATTTCAAACTATACTATAAGGCCACAGTAATCAAAACAGCCTGGTCCTATTACCAAACAGAGATCTAGACCAGTGGAACAGAACAGAGGCCTCAGAAGCAACACCACACATTTACATTCATCTGATCTTTGACAAACCTGAGAAAAACAAGCAATGGGGAAAGGATTCCCTGTTTAATAAATGGTGTTGGCAAAACTGGCTAGACATGTGCAGAAAGCAGAAACTGGACTCCTTCCTGACACCTGACACTAAAATTAACTCCAGATTGATTAAAGATCTAAACATAAGACCTAACACCATAAAAACCCTAGAAGAAAACCTAGGCAAAATCATTCAGGACATAGGCATAGGCAAGGACTTCGTGGCTAAAACACCAAAAGCAATGGCAACAAAAGCCAAAATAGACAAATGGGATCTAATTAAACTCCAGAACTTCTACACAGCAAAGGAAACAATCATTAGAGTGAACCAGCAACCAACAAAATGGGAAAAAAAATTTGCAATCTACCCATCTGACAAAGGGCTAATATCCAGAATCTACAAAGAACTAAAACAGATTTACAAGAAAAAAAAAATCCATTCACAAGTGGGCAAAGGATATGATCAGACACTTTACAAAACAAGATATATATGAGGCCAAGAAACATGAAAAAATGCTCATGACTGGCCATTAGAGAAATGCAAATCAAAACCACATTGACATACCATCTCATGCCAGTTAGAACGGTGATCATTAAAAAAATCAAGAGACTACAGATGCTGGAGAGGATGTGGAGAAATAGGAACACTTTTACACTGTTGGTGGACAGGTGGCGATTCCTCAAGGACCTAGAAATAGAAATACCATTTGACCCAGCAATCCCATTACTGGGTATATACCCAAAGGATTATAAATTGTTCTATTATAAAGACACATGAACACGTATGTTCGTTGTGGCACTGTTTACAATAGCAAAGACCTGAAACCAACCCAAATGCCCATCAATGATAGACTGGGTAAAGAAAATGTTGCACATATACACCATGGAATACTATGCAGCCATAAAAAAGATGAGTTCGTGTCCTTCATAGGGACATGGGTGAATCTGGAAACCATCATTCTCAGCGAATGGACACAAGAATAGAAAACCAAACATTGCATGTTATCACTCATAGGCGGGTGCTGAACAATTAGAACACATGGACACAGGGAGGGGAGCATCACACACTGCAGTCAGTAGTGGGCAGGCTAGGGAAGGGATAGCTAAGTTTAGTAAGATACAACTTAAATACAGTAATATCTACCATTTTTAATGTATATAATTTGACAGACATACAGTCATATAACCAGTACTGCCATAATCAAGATATGGAATAGCTCCATTGCCCACCAAGATTTCCTCATGCCCTTTTATAGACAGCCCTACTCCCTGCCCCTGGAAACCACTAATCTGTTTTTATCCCCTAACTTTGCCTTGACCAGGCTGTCCTATAAATGGAATCATACAGTGCATCCCCTGTCAACATGGTTGTTTTCCTTCAGCTAGCTTGGGTGCTGGTGCAGAGAAAGTAGACAATTAGATTTAACCAGGGTTGGAGTTTTACCAGGCAATGATGATGGAAGAAGACAGCAGCAATGAGAGTGTGCATGTGGGCAAGAGGACACTCCTGTGAAGCACACTGCACTCCCAGGGCTATACATAGTGCCTATCTTGACTGAAGATCTTTTTCAGCATGGGGGCTGCCCTTACAAAGTCTCAGCTCACAGACCACTTTATGTCCCATGTCTGTAACTGGAGTCTAGTTCTTTTTTTTTGTTGTTGTTGTTGGGGGGAGGAAGGCAGGAAGGGAGGGAAGAAGGACAGTAGGGAGGAAGGAAGGGATGAAGGAAGGAAGGAAGGGAGGAAGCAGGGAGGGAGGGAGGTAAGGGAAGGAAGGAAATCAAGCAATGAGAGAGACATTGCGGACTGGATCTAGAGGTTTCCAAGTTGATTTCTTTTTTTTTTGAGAGAAGGAAAGAAAAAAAAAGTAAAGGAGAGGAAGAAAGAGGAAGAAAAAGAGGCAGAATAAATGGAAATACTGCTTTATTTTGAAAAAAATTGGGTATTAATAATGGCCAATCAATGTTTCATTTAAACTTATGGGTAGGTGTGATATGGTATTGACAAGAATGTATACTTTGTGTATTTGAAGTGGAGAGCTCTATAAATATTTATTAAGTTTACTTGTTCCGGATCTGAGTTCGAGTCCTTGATATTCTTATTAATTTTATGTCTCATTGAATCTAAGTCTCGTATCTGGGTGTTAGGATCGTTAGTTCTTGTTGCATTGATCCTTTTACCACTGTATCTTTGTTGCTTTAAAATCTATTTTATCTGATACGAGAATTGCAACTCCTGCTTTTTATTTATTTATTATTTATTTTTGCTCTCCATTTGGTTGGTAAATCTTTCTCCATCCCTTTGTTTTGAGTCTTTGTGTATCCTTGCATGTGAAACAGGTCTGGATGCAACATGCCATTGGGTTTTGGCTGTGTCATTTGATTGGGGGATTTAGTCAATTTATATTTAGGGTTACTGCCATTTGATGTTGACCGGCCGTTTTATCCATTCGTTGGTATAAATTCTTCTTTATGTTGGTGCTCTTTACTTTTTGGTGTATTTTTAGAAAGGCTAATACTGGTTGTTTCTTTCTGTGTGTAATGCTTCTTTCAGAAGCTCTTGTAAAGCAGGCCTGGTGGTAATAAAATCTCTGTGTTCTTGCTTGTTCATAAAAGATTTTATTTTTCCTTCAGTTGTGAAGTTTAGTTTGGCTGGATATGAAATTCTGGGCTGAAGGTTCTGTTCTTTGAGGATGTTAAATATTGGCCCCCACTCTCTTCTGGCTTGTAGAGTTTCTGCTGAGAGATCTGCTGTAAGTCTGATAGGCTTGCCATTGTGGGTAACATGACCTTTCTCTCTGGCTGCCCTTAGTATTTTCTCCTTCGTTTCAACCCTGGTGAATCTAACGATTATGTGCCTTGGGGTTGCTCTTCTTGAGGAATATCTTTGTGGTGTTCTCTGTGTTACCTGGGGTTGAATGTTGACCTGCTTTGCTAGTTTAGGAAAATTTTCCTGAATAATATCCTGAACGGTATTTTCCAGCTTGGATTCATTCTCTCCGTCACATTCAGGTACACCTATCAAATGTAAATTTGGTCTTTTCACATAGTCCCACATTTCTTGGAGACTTTGCTCATTCCTTTTTATCCTTTTTTCTCTAATCTTTTCTTCACGTTTTATTTCATTAAGTTGGACTTTGACCTCTGATATCTCTTCTTCTGCTTGAACAATTCGAGTGTTTAAACCAAACCTGTGCATACTTCTCGGGAGTTCCTGTATTGTATTCTTCAGTTCCATTAATTCACTCATACTCCTCTCTAAGTTGTCTATTCTCAATAGGATTTCATCAAACCTTTTTTCAAAGTTCCTAGTTTCTTTACGTTGGGCTACAACATGTTCTTTTAACTCACCGAAGTTTGTTATTATCCATTCCGTGAAGAGTGATTCTGTCATCAGGAGGCGCTCGTTATCCATCAAGCCTTGTTCCATTGTCGATGTGGAACTGTGATCATCTTTAGAGGGAGAGGCGTTCTGACTTTGAGTATTCTCAGCTTTTTTACGCTGGTTTCTTCCCATCATTGTAAATTTATCCTCCTGTCGTCTTTGAAATTACCAACTTTCAGATTAGGTCTCTTGAGTGGACGTCCAGGTTGTTAGTTCCCAGGGCCAGAGCAGCGGCATTAAAACTGATGGTGCTTTTCTGCCCAGGATTCTCCTGTCTGGCTTCCTTCTTGTGTCCGTAGTAGGCGACTCTGCCTTCCCAGGACTCCAAACCTCGGTCAGAAGGGGAACCCGTCCCGTTTACTCTGCGCCGAGCGCTGCCGCGCCGAGGTGCCGTCACTGCCGCTGCGCCAGGCTCTGGTGTCCTGCTGGGGGCCCTTGTGGGTCCTCCAAATGTGTTTACTCTGCTCTGAGAGCTGCCGCGCCGAGGTGCGGGCGGAACCGCTGCACCGGCCACGAGAGTCACGCTGGCGACCCGTGTGTTTCCTCCACTGGGGGATCTTCTGCTCCGTGAGCAACCAGACTTTGTCTGAAAGTGTGGTGTCTTCTAGTTCTCCGCGCCTTCCCTGAGAGCTGCAATCTCGGGATGTTAGCGATCGGCCATCTTGGATCCTTCTTCGAGTCTAGTTCTTCTAGTATCATTCTTGCCTAACCCTATTTCCACCTTCAGTCCATACTGTTGACTTTCCAAAAAGAACTTATGCAACTCCCATCAGGATCTTCCAACAGAGTAGATGTCAGTTTAGTGGGAGGTGTCAATGGAAGTTTTATCCAGCATTGATCATAAATTTTAGTCAACACAATATTGAGAATTGTTTTTCTCCTCTTGGACACCCTTGTCGTGCTATCCCAGTAAGATGTCTCATTAAGTAGAGGTAAAGAGTTCAACATAAATAGTCATAATGCCTGGACTTGGATCTTGGCTCTAATGCTTACTAGCTAGTGACATTGAGTAGCTACCTAAATTCAGAGCCTCTCATCCTCCTTTGCAAAAAATGAGGGTAATTATAAAACCTACCTTGAGGGTTGCTGTAAGAACAGAATGAGTCAATGCATTCAAGGTCTTAGCCCTGTGTCCACCAGATAAATGTTATCATTATTGTATTATCACATGATTTCTCACTCTCTGCATCATCCTGACTACATACAGTATTAAAGAGGTTTGTATCCCTAGGCAAGAGGTATTTAAAGATAATTAACCAGATTAAAATCTCACACAGAGATTTCAAAACTATTTACTTGTCTCTTAAACAAACAAACAAATCTAAGAGGACTTCATTCTCTAAAAAAGAAGAAAATCACCCCATGGAGAGAGCCATACTAACAGGCTCATTGCAGCAATGCCTTATAGTTTCTTTGAATCTAATGTTTACCTGAGGTGGGTCTGCTCAACTCTGCACATGTAGCAACTACATCAGCCTCCGTACTGGTAGACAAGGCTTGGTCTTGAGTGGTTTCTTATCTGGGCACAATCCCAACCTGCACTCAGTCATGGCTACTGGGACTCCTGTTGTCCATTAGAGAGAGGAATCTCCTTTTGACCATAAAATTAAAGGGGAATAATTTCATTTTTCAACACTTGTCCTTTACCCTGGATGGGTGATGAGACATCTGTCTTCGTAAAACAAAAAAAAAAAGTGTTCTAGCTCTCCTATTTAATCCCTAATAACTTATGGCTGCCTCCTGACACACAAACAAAAGGAAAATGACATCACCATATAAATAAAAGGGGAAAAAAAATCTTCTTGATATCTTGATAAGGGATCAAGAAATTCTGAACTTCGCTCATTCAGGCTCTTGCCTCATAGCCTAGAGAAAGTTTCTAGAAGAACTGCAGAAACCTTTAAAGAATAACTAATTATTTGAGGCCTTGTACATGTGTTGCTCAAAAAGAAGTTCACTGTATCTATTAAAGTTATCTGGAGATGGGCTCAGGAATCTGAAATCTAACGAGTTCACTGAATTATTATTATATACACTCCAATTTGAAAACCAAGGCTTTAGAGCAGTTGACATACTATGACACACTGGCTAAATCCTGCCACGCAGTTGACATACTGTGACACATTGGCTAAATCCTGCCATGCAGTTGACATACTATGAGACATTGGCTAAATCCTGCCACGCGCCTGTGTTTGTAAATAAAGTTTTATTGGAACAAAGCCACACCCATTAGTTAGCATATTGTTTGTGGCTGCTTTTGTGCTAAAACAGCAGAGTTGAGTAGTGGCAGCAGAGACTGTATGGCCCATAAATCCTAAAATCTTTATATCTGGCCCTTTACAGAAAAAAAATTGCCAATCCCAGCTATAAAGAAAGTGTTATATCCTGTGATATGTACACTTAAGCCACACAGTGAAAAATAGGAAATGTTCTAGGTCTATTCATGGCATATTGTTATTTTTCCCCTTATTCTATGTACATGCTATTTTAACTAAGAATACCAGGCAGCCAGCACATGTATTTGGAGCATCTATTTCATTCCAGTACTATGTTATGTGTTGAAAATATGGTGTCTCTGTCCCCATGGAGCCATTGTGAGGCTTGTACATACAGCCTACTTTCTCAAATCTGAATCATTGTTGATTAAGGACATAACTATTTTAAGCACTATTAAGGGAAAAAATGCTACAAATAAATCATGAAAGTATTTCCTTATGCCTTAGAAATTTTATTTTCTAATTATTAAAATGCTCTTTTAGATTTATGTCTATCACTCTTGGCATACATAAAAAAATACATTCAATATTACTGGTTAAGAGCTGCAGTCTCTGGGGTGTCCTTCCAGGTTACTGATTCCCACTCTGCAAGTTACCTGCAGACACCCTCCTGATCTTATCCAGAAGTATCAATAGTTTTCAGCCCAAGCTCATGCATGTGTGGGCAATGCACTTATGTCACAACTGCCACCTGGCCAACAGTGTTTGTAAGATGCAATCAATCATAACCCATTTTCAGAAATGTTAAATGGCTTTTAAAATATGTGCATCATAGAATTGATGAGATATGATTTATTGCTTGATGAATAAGAAGTCAAGGGATATAGGCTGAGACCCAGGAAAATGGCCTCCTGCAAATGAGTTGAGGCAGGGCTGGCTAGAGGAGCAGGAGGGTAGAGAACTTATTTCTGGTGACAAGAACCAAGGATGGCTTCCAGCTGCCCCAGACCTCCAGTACTTACCACACTTTGCCAGGTGCATGGCATACATCATCAGATTGCCTGTTTCTGCTTGAGCCATGATATCCTTCAGGGTCTAGGCATGACTTCATCCATCTCTGAGCTCTAAAAAAGCTAACAGAGTGCCTGGCAAACAGCACACAGCAGCCCTTGTGTCTTAAGGAAGTAAAGAGATTCACAGAGGTAAACAGGGAGGAGGGGATTATGCAGCAGAAGCTCCAGATGAATTCTTAGAGCAATCAATCCTATGTGGCCAAGGATGCTTGAGAGTTCAGGTCAGAAGATGAGCCTCTCCAGGAACTTGACCCAGACTGGAGACTACTTGAGGAATGGATGTGGAGGAATTTCAAAGGACAGGACTGTAGTGTAGCAGGGTTGTGTCTGCACCCAGACCTCAGACTGTGACCACCATGGAAATTTAAAGGGTTTGAAGAGGAAATCTCCTGATTTTATCTGTTGGGTGTTACTACATCAGGGAAGCAGCCCTTCATGCGGTTTGACTGGGAATGCCAATCAGGGGCCTTGCCTCTTCCTTGAATGACTGCAGGAGTATGCATGGCTAACTTCTCCACTAAGCACAGCAGGCACCATGCCTGGTGCTGGGGCACACAATATTTTTAGGGACCAGTAGGAGTGCTTTGATTTCTTTGAAAACCAGAAGAAAAAGTGAATATAATCCAGCCTGAATTAAATGCATCTTTATACCAACCCAATAATAAAATATAATTTTCCATATTTATTATGGGAAAAAAGGGGCCTACAAAGGCAAAATTGTCCAAGGATTATGAAAGTCGTAATGGGTCCCTGAAAGCAGGCCTGTGGCACAAGCCACATACATCAGACACTCCCCCAGATATGGGACTGGTTGGGGATGAGCCATGCTAACAGAAGGCCTGAGACAGAGACTGCCCACCATACTGGTAGTAGAGATGCACATAAATTAGAAACCACTCTAAAGCATGGTTTTCAAACTTGAGTGTGTTCAATAATGACCCAGTGAACTACTTAAATTTCATATTCCTGAGCTCACTTCCAGATAACTCTAATAGAGACGGTGAGCTTCTTTTTGAGCAACACTTCTATGAGGTCTTAAAGAATTCGTTATTCTTTGGAGATACCTGAAATTATTCTAAAAATTATCCCTAGAGCCCGAACAAGCAAAGTTCAGAATCAAGAGATTCTGAACTTGAAAGGGTACACAGATACACAGTAACATTCATCTCCAGACTGAAGGGAGGCAAATGGGACTAGAGACTGAGAAGTTAAGTTGGTTTCATTTCATTCATTTAGCAAAATGAAACAAGAGCAAAAAACAAACAAAAAACTCCTCCAGAAACAAATACATCAAAATGAATGATAACCGCTATGATTCTGGGTGGAGGGAAAATTAATGTTTAATTTATTATTTCTCTTGTTATATTGTTTTTTTGATTTCCCTCCTTAGAAAAAAAATGAGAGCTTACATATATCCCTAAACCAAACATCACAGGAAGCATTCTGGTCCCTATTTTGAGACTTGGTGACTTCATTTTTCCTTTAAGTCCATGAACTACCCTTATAATTAAGCTCTTTGCCTGTTTCATTTCACTTAATCCAGAAGCTATTTCTGTTGCTTGCAACCAAAGACCCCTAATTCATTCAAGTTCACCACCAGCTATTGATGGTGGACGTGAACAATTTCCTAGGATGGAAGAGGTCCATTAAGTGGGCTCTCACCCAATCTGCAGGCCCTTAAAAAATGCCAGTTTACTGCTGCACAGGTAAGCCTGTATGACCACTGATCCAGGCTAACCAGTCTACACTGTTATCTCTAGGCTGTGTCTTCACAGAGGGCTCCTCATGAAAAATGAACCTGTCTGACCAAGGGAATTGGGATTGAGGAATAATAGAAAGATGTAAGTACAAGGGACAGATTATAATAAAAATATATACATATTTGGTCTTTGTCCCAGCTACCTGATGCAGAGCTTCTCAAAACAGAAACAAAACCTTGGAACTTCCTGAGCGACAGGGCTAACAGAATTGTCCTTTGTTATTCGATACAAGCCTCTTTCAATCATACCTGACATTATGCTAATAATCAGTGGGTCCCTAGATAGTGTTAGGATGGGACCTGATTGCTGGAAGGACCAACCATGTAATTAGATGGTCGGAACTTGCAGTCTTACCCCAGACTTCTGGGGAGGAGAGAGGAGCTGGAGATTCAGTTTAAGCATCAATGGTCAATGATTCAACCAATCATGTCCTATATATGAAGCCTCCATTAAAAAACCCTAAACGACTAAGCTTCCAAGCCAGTGAACACACTGAGATATTAGGAGGATGGTACACCTGGAGAAGACATGGAAGCGTCAAGCTCCTCCTTCATATCTTTTCCTGTGCATCCCTTCCATTCGACTATTCCTGAGCTAATGCTTACTAATACCAGCCTTAGTAAGTAAACTGTCTTCCTGAAATTTCAGTAAGTAAACTATTTTCTTTAAATTTCAGATTCCTAAGCCTATCACCAGATAACTAGTAGAAATGGTGAGCTTCTTTTTGGACAACAATGCTGTAAGGTCTGGAAGAATTAGTTATTATTAGAAGGTACCATTTTAGCAAATTATTAAAACTGAGGAAGGAGACAGGGAGAGAGGCCTCAGGAGAAACCAAATTTGGCAATCCCTTGATCTTGGGCTTCTACCCAGAACTGTGAGGAGGACATTTCTGTTGTTTAAGCTCACAGTTTTTACCAGTTGGTAAGAAGTACAGGCAACATCCTGGAATGCAGGACTAGCATCTAAAGTGGGGGTCAGTCCTGTGGGACTGAGGCTTTACCCTATATGATCTGGGCAACTCCAAGTAGTTAGTGTTAGATCTGAGTTGAATTGTAGGACACTCGGTTTCTGCAAAGTTGGAGAACAAATTAATGTAGAAAACACACACACACACACAGAGGTTTGGTGTCAGAGGGTTGTGAGTGGAAGTAGTATAAAGACATTCATACTTACCAAGCATTGGTTAGTATGGTAGATACTTCTCTATCATCCCCTGAAAACCCTGAGCACCTTTGTGAATTAGGTGTCATTCACTTCATTTTGACAGCTGAAGTTAATGAATAGTGACCATACAATTCATTATTTAAACCAGGATACATTTAAGAATGAAAGGGAGTGCTCTTGTAACTACCCTGGGACAAATGGGACATTCCTTACAAAGCTAAACTGCCTACCTTGCCTAAGGTCACACAACTAATCAATGGTTGATCTGGGCTCTGGGTTCATTAAGTTGCATTCCTAAAGAGAAAACATTTCTTGGCAATTCTAAGAATCCCACATGTTATGGACTGAATTGTGTCTGCCCCTCCACCCAAAAAATTGTACACTGAAGTCCTAACCCCTAGTATCTCAGACTGTAACCGTATTCCAAGATACAGCCTTTATACAGATGATAAAGTTAAAAGGAGGTCTTTAGGGTGGGCCCTAATCCAACATGACTGATGTCCCTATAAGAAGAGGAAAAGTGGATGGAGGACACCAAGGACTCATGCACACGGAAAAAAGACCATGTGAGAACTCAATAAAAAGGTGGCCATCTGCAAGGCAGGGAGAGAGGCCTCAGGAGAAACCAAACTTGGCAATGCCTTGGTCTTGGACTTCTACCCTCCAGAACTGTGAGAAGAGTGTTTCTGTTGTTTAAGCCACCCAATATGTGGTATTTTGTCATGGCAGCCCAAGTCAACCATACTAGGAGAGTTGGGAGCAAAGAGTAATGCTGGTGAGATCTCTGGGATTCTAAAATCTTTGCCATTTGTCCCTGTCTGCATCCTGTGACGATCACAATAAAGCCCATTTACTGTGAAGAGTCCTGTGTGCTTGGATTCAGCAAGGAACAGGGAGTGTGCATCCTGCCTTGTTGTAGCAGGAGCCAGAAACACCCAAAGGGACAGGACGCATGGTGGCAGTCATAAAGGGAAAAGGGAAGGACGTTGGGTCCTGTGGTGGAAACAAGGACTTGAAGGGACAGCAGCCCTCCCTCCCTCCCTCCACACCTCCCCACAGACTTAAAAGTCAGAAGGTCCATGCTCCATCCCCCACCCCATCAGACTCCAAGAAGATTCAATTACATTTAGAGACACAATGTCTGCCTCCCCTGGATTAATTTCCGGATCCTGCCAAAGCTTGTCCTTATCTCTTTTTTTCTTGCTGAGAGTAAGAACCCTATAAAATTGTCTCTATCAGGGACCAAGAAATGAACCAGGACAAGGCAAACACAGGGAACAGGAACGCAGGGCCGAGTGTCTCCCCTCATGTAGATTTGGGAAGGGCCCAAGCAAGACAATTTGTTATAAAACTCACACATCTCCATTCTATCTAAAAGAATCTATTCTATGAGAGCAGTAGGTAGGAGTAAATCACACTGTGGACATGAGTCACATAATAGTTTCTAGCTCAAAGTCCCCAGTACTCCAGGCCTGGTGCCACCCCACTCACAAGAGGCTTTATAACAACAATAATAGTAATGACAACAGCAAGAGCTGGCATTTACAGAGTGCTTCTTAAGCACTAACCCCTTCACATACATGTCTTATTCAATCTGCACAACAGCCCTAGACGGGTAGATAACATTTCTACCCCTATTTTACAGGTGGCTAAACTGTGGTTTAGACAAACTAAGTGAATTGGCCGCAGTCACATAGCTGGTACAGAGAAAACAAAAAAGTCTTTGACGCTAACGCCACTGTATTAACAATCATCCTGAAATCAGAGTGTGAGGTGCTCTATTGGATGTCAAAGTCCTGATCAAATCTTGACCTAAGAGTTTTTTAAAAATCATAAACATTCATTGAGTAAATACTGTGTGCCCATACTTTGCAGGCATTATCTCATTTCCACACAGCAGCACTGTGACTCAGGTACATTTTTCATCATCATCTTCTTACAGATGAGAAAAATCAAGGTTTGCCAAGGTTACCTAGCAAGGAAGCAGAACTCAAATCTGAACCAGGGAAGCCTGAGTTCAGAGCTCATGTGGAAAATACTCTACCACCTCTCCTGTGGCTGAGATGTTTTGCAGGTTGACCAGTGAGCTTCATGTGTGAGGCAAGAGATATATGATGCGGTATGACTAGCACTGTGAGTTGTAACATGCACCCTCGGTCATTACTTCAGGGTCTGAGATACTCCAACTCCAATTTAAGAAGTCTCCCCTACCCAGCTCAAATTCCCCAAGCAGGCTGGACGGTGTTGGATTTCTCAGATGTTGTACTGTTTAATGTTCTTTCAAAGTGTGTTAGACCCTATCGCCCACGATTACTCCCAGGTGCAAAATTGTATGCACAAACAGTTGCAGCAGCAATTTACTGACTGTGAGCTCAATCAGCCAATTGTGAGCACAATTAGCTGCTCCCTGCTCATTTGGAAGGAGCCCGGGCGATGATTGCCTCTGCAATTAGACAGTTGTGGGCAGCTCAGTTTGCTTGTGCAATTTTGCACCCTCAGACAAGGAATGTGCAAAAGTGATGCATGCCCAGGAACTTTACACTTTTGGCTCCAAACTGATATCCACCCACCAGTCTCTGTGCATGGCAGACAGGGCCTGCCTTCTGGGTCTGCGCAGAGGCAGCAGCCTCAAGAAGAGAAAAAATGGATTGATCGAGATCAAACTTCACAGAATGCCACACAGACGGAAGAAACAAACCTTTTCATATTTTGCAGAGTAGGGAAGGAGAGAGATGAGGTACTAACATGGGTTGGCAAAGGGCAAGGTTGGGAAGACCTAAGCATTAATAATTTGGGTGCAAGAAAGATCCATCTGGAAATGAATCAGCACAGAATGCAGAACTTTTTGTATTACCGGACTGACTTGGGGAGTCAGTAGAAACTAGAAACTAGATGGAATGGGGGAATTGAAGTGCCATTTTAAGTCACTTGTGCAATCAACAATTTTTCTCTTCCCTCTTCCTGTATCCTGCTAAAAAAAGAAAAAATCCTCCCACTAGAGTTGGGCAGATTCCTACCCACCTGTCCCTGCTGAGGGAAACCCGGAAATCCAGAAATTTTTGTTGCAGCTGTCCACAAAATGAGATGCAGTCTGATTGGATTTGTTCTAGTTTTCCTTTAGCATTGAGTTGATTAAAAAGAAAAGTTCCCCATATTTTAAGTGAGATTTTGTTGGACTGATAGTCCTTTCTACCCAGAAGCAGAACATCTGTAAGTTTATAAAATAAACCAAAATTAAAGGTGACTCACTGGTGGGTACCAGACACCACTGTTTGGTGACCCCAGCTGTCCTGTGAATTTTTGATAAACTGAGGGTCACCTGTTCACTCAAACTACTCTAAACCTATTAGTGCAGAATTATTCATAATAACCAACATATAAAAATAACCCAAAGGTCCATCAACTCATGAATGAATAAACAAAAATGCTATATAGCCTCCCAGTAGAACATATTATATTCGGCCATAAAAAGAAAGAAAGTATTACTATACATGCTATAGATGAACCTTGAAAACATTCTGCCAAGTGAAAGAAACCAAATATAAAAGACCACATATGGTACAAAAGACCACATATGGTATGATTGCATTTATATGAAGTGTTCAGGAGAGGCAAATCCATAGACACGGAAAGTAGATTAGTGGGAATCAGGAGGGACTCATAATGAATTTGGTGCTCTTCTTAGGGTTATGAAAATATTTTGGAATTAGTAGAATTAGGTGGTTGCATATCCTTGTGAATATACTAAAACCACTAGTTTGTGTACTTTAAAAGGTTGAATTTTGTGATATGTGCATTATATCTGAACTCTAAAAAAAAAAAACGCTATTAGAGAAAAATTGTGTTTTGGGAGACTGGGAATGGATGGAGCCCCTGTGAGAACACCATTGCATTGACCTATCCACAGGCCACTCAGAGAGCCCCTGAGAAACAAGCATAGCAGGGAAGAGAGTGTTCAAAGTTTCTTTCTGATGCAGGCCAGAAGGCATTCATTAATTTGTCAAAAATAACCATTGAACAACCAACTGTATGCCTCAAGTCTTTGGTAAGACTTGAGAAGAAAGACTTGCTGCCTTTTTAATCTAGTGGTTGGCAGGGAGGGCAGGGGCAGCGTATGTGTGTTGGGAGTGGGGAAGCATAAATAAACAAGTAGGTCAATATTTCCAAATTTCTGTTCAACATTTTGACTCACATAAGACAACATTTTCTTAAACCATAATGGAAAGCAAGGGCTTCCAAGGGAATTTTCCCGAGCCACAACACTTTAGCCAGGAGTAAGCCAATGCAGTCCAAAGTACAGTCTGGTTCCTAATCTCTCTTCTATTGAGTATTCTGAACCTTTTTATTCCTTAACTGGCTGTTTGATAAATGGATTTTAAGCCAAGCAGGCAAGCACACACAAGGGCGGATCAGCCAGGAGGCATAAGCGAAGTATAAGAAGAGGCATTGGTACCTAACATTAATGTCCACCTTCCCTCTCTGAGAGACAGCCCAAGAAGCTATATATGCAGATCAATACTTAAGTGGGAAGCAAATATCATGCTATTGATGGCTGGACAAGTAAATTCCCCCAGTTCTCTCTCTACTCCATCATTCTAAGGCATGTCTCTTCAAAGCAGTATCTATCTGTATTGTCTCTATTTCTTTACTTCACTCTTGTTTACTCTTGGATCCAGTATCTTCCCTCATCATTCCACCAGATGATCCACCAGTATCATCATTCTTCCAGTAACATCATTCCACCAGTCTGTATCTGGCCGATTGTGCCGGAAACACATTAAGTCCTGGACACCTCTCACCTGCATTGTTCAATTCATGGAATTCATATAGAGAGGTCTATAATCCCATTTCTTTAGTCTCAAATACATCTCCATTTGTGTCACTTGAATGCAAGCCACTACTGTCTTATCCTGGATGAGCTTACAGACCTCGTAACTGGTCTGCTCCTATCCACACTTGCCCCACATCATCAAACAATTTAATTTAGTTTCACTGGTCCCTTTGTCAAAACTCTTCACTTGGTGCCCAATGTTCTTAGAATAAAGTTTAGAATCTTTTCTTGAGGACCCTGCTTCAAATCTGAATGGGGCCAGAATGAACAGCAAATATCTCTGAGATGTCAAGACAATCCATATCTTGCCCATTCCATAGTGAGGCTTATATTATCAGAGTGGGAAGACATGTGTATATGTCGGAGGGAGGTACATTCTGAAGTTAACATTAAAAAATGAGTGTGTCAGACACAAAGACATATGTTTGCCAACTTCTCTCTCAATGACCTCTTCCTGGGCACCCATGAAGACTACATTTCTCAGGCTCCCTTAGGGTAGGTCAGGGTCATGTGACTCAATTCAGCCAAAGAATCAAGGACAGAAGTGACACGAGCCAATGGTTCTTTGAGCTAGCTGCACTTAGGAATCACCTAGGAGAGTTTAAAACATAGTGATGCATCGTCTCAGCCCAAAAAACTCTCATTTAATTGATGTGGAGTATAGCTAGGGCATCAATATTGTTAAAAGCTCCCCTGATGGTTCTAAGGTACAGCAGAGCTTGAGAGCTGATGTAAACCATTCATGGGCCTGGGCCTTAAAAATATTCTGCCTTCTGTGCCTTTCTGTGGTGGCATCAGAGTCCAGTCAAGCCAGATACTTATTGGAAACTGACAGCCTGGGAATCTGAGTGCTTTGTGAAACTATATTGGACATGTAACCTAAACAAGAACTACGTCTTTATTAATTTTAAAATTTGTTATCACAGCATAGTTTCTCCTATTCTGTCTAAAGTTGTGAAAATCATATAAAGATAACATTACCTTTAGCATGACTCTAGGAATTCCCCTCAGTGGAGTAACCAGCACAGCCTATTTTTCTGCCAGCCCTGAAACAGATCACTGTTTCTTCAGAAAGAAAATAAATGGAATTGTCAACTTGCATTTTAAAAGTATGGTGCACCTCTGCGACCTATGATATGCCATAAACACTAAAAAAAAAAGTGTATGGTGCATGAATATATGATTTATAAATACTAAAATTACAGTAAGATTCTCACAGTAAAAGAAGCAGGCAGGAATTGCAACCTGCTAAAAGAACAATAAATTCATATTGCCCATCTCACATTCATTACAGGGCAGTGGTTCTCAAGCTGGATGATGTTACTTAGAAGTGGAGCTTTTAAAATATGTCCACGGCCACAGCAGTACAGGTCATGTGATGGCACACTGATGTTACAGCTACCTCCACAAGTTCTGATTCATGGAAATGAAAATGAAAATCCTCCAGGCCATTAACCAAGTGTAACCAAGTGTTTCTAAATCTTCACTTGGATGTTTACCAAATTTGTTTAGGATGCCTTGTCTTTCCAAAGAGCTTAGGGTTTTGTTCTTGATTTACCTTTCGTATTCCTCCCTGTCATGTTGTTAAATGTTGAACAAATACAAAATATAAAGAGAATGGATGACCTTTAATAAAGGAGGCAGATATAAAAATTACCTACCATATAACTCCATTTTCATGAACTTCAAGAACAAGGTAATTGATGCATAATGATAATAATCAGAACAATGATTGCCTATTGGGTGGAGTGAAGGTAGAAATTGACTAAAAAGGGGCTGACAGAACTTTTGGGGTGTTGGAAATATTCTTTATCTTGATCAGTGGCAGTCACATAGGTGTATACATAAATACATACGTATGTCATATATTCATTGACAGTGAACTGTATACTTAGTATCTATATATTTCACTGTATACAAATTTTACATTAATCAAATAATAGAAAAAACTAAAAATAAAGAATATGGTGAGAGTCATGTGCTCCTCAAGCCCAGTGACCTTCACTGGCTGCTGATCAGTTTTTTTCTGTTAAATCCTGAGGGCTGATGCTGCCCTGAGGTCCATGATCAATGCATGTCACCTTGAATGGTTTCCACAAGCCTCGTAATTTACATACTGCAGTCCTAGGTCAGAAAGAATTAGAAATAAATTGAGAACAGGCTCCTCCTTGATGCCATTCCCTGCTGAATCACTAAAAGAAAATATGAGCAAGTCTGGAAATAAATGAAGTGGAGGCAGACCCTGAGAAGATGAGATTTGCAAAAAAGGTTCTTAAGGTAGAACCTCCAAAAAGTTGGAGGCTAAGATAGAATAGAGTTACTTACAGGAGAGAAGAAAAGAGGAGGCTGGGGTCAGCTGTGCTCACTAAAAAACACAAGATAACAAGGAATGATGTTGATGTTTCCTTAACAAAAAGCCTCCTCCACCCTCTAAAAGTTACCCATGCTGGTTAAATATTACCAGTCGAGGGTCTGTCTGAGAAAATATATAATTCTTAGGACTGGAAGAGAAGAAGAAGGACATTTAAGCTATTTGACTATTCTATTAGCCATTCACACCTTAATGAAAAATATGTCAATCAATCAATTACCTTTTAACAGCTGCCTTAAATCAGTCTCATTCAGCTCACTCATCACCGCTAACTAAAATAAGGACTGACTTTCCACTTAGTCCTTAATGCATACCCTTCCTCCAAAAAAAATTACTACAGAGGGACAGGTAAATATGGATGATCAGTCTGGTGACATTGTCTTCCTACAAGTTTATTCTAGTGTCTCCTAATGACTATGAGCGTGCTATTAATATGATAAAAAGAGAAGGTCGTTAAGATGCCAAATTAACATTTTTTTGGCTGGTATTGTTTGTGGATGTTGATGCTACTGTTATTATTAGAGTGTGTTTTGTTGTTATATTAAATAACAGCTGGTTTTTCAGAACATGTAAGACAGTCTTTGGCTTTCTTAAACTAATTTTATATCTAGTCATTATTACATTAAATACTAATACTTTTTCAGTTATTTTTATAGAAATAGTGTCTTCCAAATACCACCGTTATTTACCTCCTTTAATTCAATAGTTTATTTCCTATCTCATCTCCTTGTCCAGAATGTGTCAAATAAAATAAATACTCATTGAATTTGAACCTCATTTTTGTACTATTGATCCAATTAAATAGGAATGTCACTATTAAGCATCCCATTGGCTTTGGCTCAGCAATTTTTAAAAATCATATTTAAAGAATATTCATATATATACATATATGTTTCATGTTCTGTTACAAGACTATGGCAGGCTGATAATGGTTGCCAAAGATATGTCCATATCCTAATCCTTGGAACCTATATATGTTACCCTTTATGGTAAAGTTTTCACAGGTGTGATTAAATCAAGGATTTTGAGATGAGGAGATTATCCTGGACTACCCTGGTGGGTGCCAACTGCCATCACGAGTATCATTATAAGAGACAGGGCAGAGGGAGATTAGACAGATAAGAAAGAGACGGTGATAAGAGGATAGAGGCGGGGATTTCAGTGATGCAGCCACAAGCCAAGGAAAACCAACAGCCACACCAAGCTAGAAGAGGCAAGGGCAGATTATTTCCCCAAGCCTCCAGAGGAAGCATGGACCTCCTAAAACCTTGGTTTCAGGTTTCTAACTTCCAGAACTGTGAGAGGAGAAACGTCCACTGTTTTACGCTGCCAAGATTATGACAATTTGTTACAGCAGCTGGGAAACTAATATTGAAATTAAAATGGCAACATTTTTCTGATTATAGAAGTTATAGATGTACACTGCAATTGAATTGAGGGATACCACATGATACTACCACCAAGAAATAACTTTTGTTAACCCTGAAAATTGTGTTAAATGTTCTTCCTATTTTTAGGTGTACATGAGTATTTTTATCCTCTTAATGTTATTAAAAGCTATGAACTGTAATCTGTAGTTATTAATCCTTTAGGAGAATAATTTTAATGCATTCCATACATACTCTAGGGGTAACATGGTGAAATGTTTACAGGTAACCCAAGATTGGCATTGTGAGAAAGATTCTGGGAGCTGTAATGTGCTATATTTATAGCATTTCTAATATTAATGTTGCCCTTGCCTTCCTAATAAGCCATATTTGGTAATGGAATATTACACTTTTAATACACAATTCTACTGAGTCATATTAAAGATAGTTGTAGCAACCGTCACAAATGATATTGGCCCACACACTACAGTCTCCATTGTGATACCTTTGTCATGGTGGGTTTATTTCAAAGATTATTTTAATCTTTTGGAGGTAATAATAGCAGCCAATACATATTGAGGAGTCTTTTATTATGTTCCAAGCACTGTGTTAAGTGCTTGCCACTCTGCATTGACTTCAGTGCTTACAATAATCTTTTAAATTCAATTGTAATATCCACTTCAAAGATTGAGGAGTACCTCAGAAGACTAGAACTCAACTCTGATGAGATGTTTGAGATTGTTTTATTGAGTTTGGGCATACCACAAGTAGCTTCAACTGATGCTGGGCAACAGAACTCAATTTCTCACCTGTGGGTAGGGGGGAAAGGGAATCACTGGTGTTCAAAATGTCTCAGCAAAAGGAAAGACTGAGACCGGGGCATACCTTGATCAGCAGGTCTTCTTTGTCATAAACTCTTGCTCCCTACAGTCCATTCGACAAATAGGAGTCAAAATGATATTTTTAAAATATGAGTTCAATAGATCATGCTCGCCTAGGTTCAGAACTTCCCCATCTGACAATAAAATGGCAAATTACACTGTGGCTTACATACAGGCAACTGTGTAATCTGCTTACCTTTTTAATTTCACACCATCTCTCTCACTCACACCACGGACTCCAGGCACACAGACTCCAGTTCTTATTCGGCTTCAATGGGCCAAGGGAGTTTCTGCCTCAGGGTTTTTGTTCTTGCTGTCCCCTCCACCAGGAGCATTCTTTCCCAGCTTTGCACAAGGCTGCTTCTCCCCATACAGGGCTTAAATCAAATACCACCTACTCAGAGAGCCTCTTCTGACCATCAAATTAACTTGCCTCCCAGTTTCACTGGTGCGCCTATTCTCTCTCTCTCTCTCTCTCTCTCTCCCCCACTTCCTCCCTCCCCATACTCTACTAAGGCACTCACTGATATTCTCATCACATCAACATGCTTTATATTCTCCATAACCCTTGTCACTATCTCCAATTATCTTATTTATTCATTTATGTACTCATCTACTCTGAATTATCCTGTTTACAGATATATCTTCAGTAAATATGTACCTGGCACATAGTATGAGCTTAATAAATATTTGTTGAACGAATAAATGGCTTTCTGAAATACATAACAGTTTCAGAGATCTGATGTGAAACCTGATAAAAGGTGATAATAAATACAACCCCTAACTATAATAAAATTCCTAAATGTAAGCCATGAAATTAATACTGGGAAGTGGGGGGACAGGAGGTAGAGAGGAGGTGGTGTGGAAAATTTCTGCAGGAGAGCCAACTAGATAAAGCAAGCAAGGTCAGACTGTGCTCTTTCTTCCAAAGATTTCTTTGCCTCCAGGGGCTGGTCAAAGTCAAGAATGGTGAACTTAGGAAAAGAGATCTGTTATTTTAATCTGAAGAGGCAGAAATGGAAGGTCAATAATTTGACCTAAAAAACTGATATAAGACAATCAGATTAAAACATGTGTTTTATGTTTTAAGACATATTTTGGTCACCAATAAGATCTGATTCTGTTCTTTCATTGGCAAGTGGAGAGAATGGTAGGAGTCGTAGAAATCAAATAAAGAACCCTCCTGCGGAGAACTAGCTTCCATCCTCTTCCATATCATGTCTTCCAGGTTGGTTTCCTCTGGCTTAGTTTAGACCCCTCAGAGACAAATTTAAATTGGTATCTGAGTCCAAGAATGACTAGTCCAGAGCTGGGTTGCTGCTTGAGGTGGCTTGGCTGTTAGAAGGCACATCTCTGCCCAATTTTAAATAATGCTTGAAACAACTCCTTTTTTCAGAATAATTTCCTTTTTAATCATTTTCAGATCCTTCAGGGGAACTTTAGGAAGAGACATCTTTAGTTTGACTTTGAAGTATGTTGTTTGTTTTTGGCTAACTGCAAATTAGCAGATATTTTAATTGTTGATGTTTGTTATTACAGTTGTGTTTGGTGGTCTATGCGGTTGCTTGGCAGAGTGAGAATAAATGCTCTGTGAATAAAACTCTGGTCCTTCAATGGATTTGAGGAGTGGGTCCCCCAGCAGCAGTGTGGGTACAATTCATATATTCAGCTCAGTTTCAACCATACTTTGTCCTGGAAAACCCAAAACATATTTGGCCCTGGGCACTTTTTCCCTTGATTTTTAATCTTGAGAGCAATTTAAAGGAAATTTAATCCATATGTTTCTGATTCATTTGAATAGCAAAAACATTGGGTTTGAGAGTTATTTGATGTCCAAATGCCTTTTGAGATATTTTAATAAACTTTCCAAGTCTTATTGCTTTAAAAACACATACTCACGTTTTGCCAGGGGTGAATGAATTCAGGCTCCAAAAGATTTGGATTGAATTTGAAATTCTGAACTTGTAAATTACGACCATGTTATGATAAAGTCTGTGTCTACTCAATACCCAAGCAGCCCAATAGAAAGGCATAATGCTAGGTTGTCATCCAGATGTTGCATGACTTCTAATGTGTGGCAAAACATCAACGAAACATCCAATGGTTTACTGACTTCTCCCCTCTTGGTTCAGATGTTTGCTGTTACAGCATTAAGGATGTGGGCAGCAGCTGTCAATCCTGGCACCCTATGAAAAGTTTATTTTAAAAGAGTCTATATACATATGAGGATCACAATGTTCATGGGATAGGGGTGGGGTAAGGAAAGAACCTGCTTTTCTTTTTAAAAGTGGGCTAAGTGACAGGACTCAGAGAGCTGAGAAAACAGACTATTCCAATGTGTTTGAGCATTCCTCAAGGAGAGTGGGGAAAACAGATGAGTGGTTTGGTCACATGTTTGCGATATTTTTCTAACTGAAAGGAATAAGAGGGTAAGGCAAAACCAACAAGAAGAAAGGGCTTTGTGATCCTTTCTCTTAATAGATAAAAGATCTACAAGTGCCATATTTAAAATAAAGGCAATTTCAGGTCTTTCATAAGGAGCTAAAGTCCCTACAGTTAACAACAAGAAGTAACTTCTGCTAGGCATTTCAGAAAATAAGGAAAATAATAATTCAAGTAATAATGGTATTAACAACAAATCTTAACTAGATCTTTCATGGTCTATATATTATTTAATTATAATAATTAACGAGACCTAATTCATGTGACCATTTTTATAAGACACATACTGTTCTAAGTTTTTTAGATGTTTACATTTAATCACCTCAACAATTTATGATGTGGGTATGATTATTTCTTTAAGCATGACCTTTGACTTAGTGGTTTTGGAGAGCAAACAACAAGCCATACTCTCAACTAATGCAAACAGACCAGCGGTCCTCAGCCAGAATGATCTTGCATTCAAGGGACTATTTGGTAATATACGGAGACATTTTGATTGTCACAGCTGGAGTTAGGGAGGAAAGTTACTAGCATCTAATGAGTAAAGCCCAGGGATGGTGCTAAAGTCCCTACAATGCACAAGATCAACCCCCATGACAAAAAGAATTAACCAGCCCCAAATGTCAATAGTGCAGAGGTTGAGGAGGTACTCCGAGACAGACAAAAGAACTGCAAAAGCTTTAACATTCAAGTTTTAGCCTCTGACTGCCAACAGATTGGAATGCCAAAGCTTTTCAACACCTGGAACACCACATGTTAGAGAAAGTGAAACTGCACTTAAGAAATGGTTTCAAACTTGAGTGCGCATAAGAATCAACCGAAGCAATTGTTAAAGCAACAATTGCTGGACCCCACCCACAGGGCACCTCATTCAGAAAGTCTGGGATGGGGCCTGATATTTGTATTTCTAATGAGTGCTGAGATGATATGGATGCTGCTGATCCATGGACCACACCATACCATGAATACCTAGGCCCTGCTCCCAAATTTATCCAAAGAAAGCCTGTCTGTCTCCCATTAGGAGGAGAGCAGCTTGTGAAAAGGTAATGAAAGGGAAGAAAACAGGCCAGTTAGCTCCACCACATGGAATGAGACTTCTGTACTGGGTTAAAAACTGCTGCCTCCAAACAAGACGAATCTCTCTTTAGTAATTAAAAGAATCCTTCCTGAACACATGACTTGAAGTAGGTCCCCTCACACTCCCCAAGCTAATCTCTAGCAACTCATGCAGTTTAATCTTCTTTAAAGTACTTCCTGATATCTGAAATCATTTGATGTTTTAATGTCTGCTCCTTTCCATCCCACATAGAATGTAATATTCGTGAAGATAGGGACTTCATATCTCTTATTCACTGTGGTATCCCCAGCATCTAGTAGAGTACCTGGAACAAAGTAGGCACTCTAGAGACATTAATTTATTAAAGAAATGATGGCAAAAACTTGTGGTTTCTTCTTTTTTCACAACAAAGTTCTTCCCTCTCCATCCCTCATCTCTCTCCATCCTGATGACCTGTGTCCTTTCTTCACCCCCATGGTCCTTTCCTTCCCTTTTCCCCCCATGGGATCCTCACAGGCTAAGACCCACGTGCTTCTCTGAGTGGTTGGAAAACTGCAAACACTAAGTACCCAGGAGGCGCAGGACCACCTTGCAAGTTTCTTTGAAGCCCCCATTGCGCATTTCCAGGGGATATCATGAAATCAGCCTGGAAAAAAGAAAGCCTATACAGTAGCCCAGAGCACTCAGAAGTTACAACAATCACAGCAAAAACAACCCCAACATAATATCAACACCAACAACAATAACAGGTGGCACTTACTGAGTCCTTAAATCTCATGTGGTCCCCACAAGAACCCATTGGGTTAACTACAGTTATTTCCCTTACTATTTAGAGGAAGAAATTGAGGCTCAGGTTTGGGAGCTCTCCCAAAAATAAGCCACGGGTACATGGAAATGTTGGGTTTTGCATTCAGGCTTCTGCTTCCAAGATCTGTGTTTTTTAGCCAAAACAGCAGATCAATAAATAGTTGCTGATTGATTGATTGATTGATTCAAGAAGAATTCCACGTTGAGGGTTGTCACCATCTGTCCTCATCTGTCATTAGGTTGCCATGTGAAATGAAGATTATTTGTCTTTCTGGAGCCAGTTCTTGTCATTGATCTCTCAGTAAAACTCCTGTCTAACCCATCATATTAATGTTATTTTTGCTACTAAAAGTTTACAAGTAACAAAGAAGTACTTGATCCCAATTACACCAAAAAAGAGGCCATCTCCACAGAAGACCACACATTCCACAGCTTTCAGATGCCTATGTTAAATTTCCAATGTAAGAAAAAATGACAACTAAATTCAGCCCTACAGACATCTTTGTCCATGTAGCTTCCCCAGGGAACCAGAAAACAACAGGACCACGTGAGTTGGAAAACTAACTTTGCTTCTTGCCATTTGATTTAGATTTTCCAGGAGATCTATAACCCTATGGCCTAGGTTACTGGATTATGGCACAGAGGGATTGGTAAGACTGGCCTTCAGGTAAGAGCACGAGGGAAGCCCACTGTAGCATGGACCTCAATCTTGTCTTTTTTGAATACTTGGTCTGAACATGTTTTGAATGGAGAAAGTAGTCTGTATCAAACACGTAAAGAGCATAAATTTTGGAAGGACCAACAACCAAACCCCTCCCTGTCCTGCCCACTTCCTGGTCATCTCTTCACCATAGATCTTCCCTGAGCTATGGCTCTTCTCCCTCCTCCATGGGTTCTCACTGTAGTATTTGCCCACTTGCTTCTTTTCTTTGATTCATAGCAATCGTTCCTACACCATTTTCTTCCTAGTCCCACCAGCTAGAAAGATCTTGTTAGCACAGAGTTTCTGTAACTTGTTTGGTAAATCACTAGGTACAGAGCCTGCATATTCTTAAAGATTATGCTGTTTTGTTTCCTCACCACTGTTCTACCAGCTGCTCTTGGATGGTCTCATCCACTCTTACTATTTCAACATTCACTAAGTTCCTGAGAATGTCTAGATCCTGGTCTCCAGATCTCCATGGTGAGCTGCAGATGACTAAAACAAGCCAACCGGTGCCTCAAGTGCACTGTACACACACCATCGTGTCACCTTCTGCCAGCCTCCCTCTCATGCTGATCCCCCTCCTTCACGCTCTGAATCAGCCAATGGAAGCAATATTTATATAATCAATCTAGGCACATGAGCCAAAATTTGGGAATCACCCTGATCTTCCCTCTCACTGAATCTCAACTTCAGTCCGTCACCTCACCCTGCTGACTTTTCAACACCCCTCAAGCTTCCTCCTCTCCACCATTTTCATCATGATTACCTTAGAGGAAACCACCATTATCTCATCCCTGGACCGCTAGAGTTCTCTCCAAACTGGACTTCTCTCTCCTCTTCAAATCTCTCCTCAAAATGGTTATCAGAGCATTTTAATTAAAATAATCATTACCTTGATATTTGACTGTCTAAAAATTTTCAATGATTGCTTATTTTTTCTAAAACAAATTCCAAGCTTCTTAACAAGTTGCACAATGCTCTCTATGATCAGAAACCTTCTAACTCCACAACCTCTTGCTGAAGGTTCTCCCATTTCTCATGTTCCAGCAATACTGGACTTCCCAGTTTTCTGGATACTTTACAGTATTAGTATTCACACATCAGTGCCTTTGCTTATGCTCATTTCTTAACCAGGAACATACTTCTCTTCTTTTTTCCTTTGATTGTCTTCACAACTCTTGGGATTCAGGTTTAGCATCACCTCTTTCTAGAAGCTTCTCTAAGTGCTTCCCCACCATTAAGTTAAGTTAAATGACCCTCTTTTGGTTTCTTGTTATAGTCTATGCTTTTCTAAATCCCAAAATTTACCACATGGTATAATAATTTACTGTCTATTTATTATCTCTATAATACAATGAGCTTCTACAAAGAAAGGAATGTGGATTTATTTATAGATCCTCAAGCCTGGCATAATCGGCTAATGGTCAAGAGCATAAATTTTGAAACCAGAAAAACCAGGATTTGAAACCTGGTTTTGCTGCTAACTAACTGTTTTGTAATGGACTTTGCATCTTCATCCTTAAGCCTGATTCTCCATCTTCAAAGTAGAGCTATGAATAGTACTCAGCTTAGTGTGTTATTATGAGGATTCAATGAGAAATGCATGTGATATAATTCTCACAGTGCCCAGCACATGTTAAATATCAGCTCCTAAATATTCAATAAATGATTCATATGATTGTGATAAACATTTTGAACTGAACTTCAGATGAATCTATTTAAAGGAGTAATGTCTTTATGAGAGACAAATATTGCATACCCACTGGAAACCCAGGTCATGTCCTAATGGGCAACCATGGTCCATGCGCACATTGAGCCTCGTATCCTCCTGGGAGAAATGATACAAAGAATTAGGCCTCATTCAGGTCTTTGATCCAATGTGATCTCTGCAAAGAGGCCTCTCTGACTCCCCCCATTTAAAATTGCAACCCTTGGCATTTGCACTCTTTCTTCAGCTTTGTTTTCTTCATTTACTTATCACCACCGGAAATTATATACTATCCCTAATTATTAACTTGTTATTGTCTACCTCGCCAGCTAGAATGTCCATAAAAGAAAAGGCTCTGTCTCATCCTTTGTGTTTCATCATAATCCACAAAAAAATAGTGTCTGGTACACAGCAGGGACTCAGTCATGTTTTTTGAGTAAATGGATACATCAATATTTGTTCAACTTTTTAGTTTCAGGAGTGTTTATATCTTTTAAAAAGTGTTGACTACTCCAAGGAGCTTGCGGTTATGTGGGTTGTAGCTATTGATACTTAACATATTAAAAATTACAACTGATAAATGCTTTAAACCCAACAATACCCATTTACACATCCCATTCACCATGAGAGCAATGATGTTATGACATTTTGAACACTTTGGATGAATCTATTTAAAGGAACAAGATAAGCTTTGGAGACTCTACTACATGCTTGTGAAAATAAGAATAGAAAAAATAACACCATAGTCTCAATAAACTTTGATTGCAAAGACTCCTGAAAGGGTCTGGACCATACTGAGAAGTGATAGAATAAATAAGCAGCCTAGAAAAGGATAAAACTTGATCAACTTGATCAAAACAGTTCTGGGGGTTTTCCAATCATTGCCTGCAGGAAAAGCTACTTTTGAATAGAGCACCCAGAGGCTGCCAGCTCTGAGCAAAGTTCCAGATTGCCAGAGCATAACAAATGAAGATTTGTTCTGAGGCAGGATACAAAGGAATCCGAACATCAGTGTAGTGAGATGAGCCAGGCCAGCCAAGGCAGGTTTAATATGTGAATGATGGAGGATAAGTAGACATAAGTGGTGTCTTCAGTGAGAGGACGTTGTGGGGTCGGGGTGGGGGGAAGCAGAGATGGGGATGGGAGAATGGAGCTGAAGCTGGAGAAATTCAGCGACCATCAAGGGGAACACCTGAAGTAACCACCACATCCTTGGGAAAAGAGAGGGGTCATAGAAGGGGAAGAAGGACCCTGGTGATCACCATGGGGTAGGCTAAGAACCAAAAAACCTACCCACTGGATTTTGTATTGCCACTGGACATTCTGGAAAGGTAGCTGATCAGCCTTTCTCTCTACATTTCCTACCGAGGTGACTCAAAACAACTGAACTGGCCAAAGTATGAAATCCAGAGATAAACCTGAGCATATCCAGGTTGTGATGTTCTGTGGAGGAGACAGTGGATTAGGGAGAGAGGGCAGGCTTGGGGTTAAGGAGGACAGAACACAAAACCACCAGAACAAGAGCCTCAGTCTCCTTACCACATTTACAGATGCAGAGCTATCCATGCCTATGAGAAGACAAAGAAACCCCCATCCTTTTTAAAGAGGCTCAGTAACTTGAGACAGGGGACCAGGCTGACAAATGGGAACAGATGGCTCCTGATGAGGCCAAAAAATTAGGATAAGCAGAAAAAAAATCTTTGATAGAAAAGTAACATTCCCTCTCAACGAGATGTGATTGAGGCAAAAAACAGGCTTTCTGGAAGAAAATCGTTTCCAAAATTATTATTTGTTTCTTGTCACCCAGGCTGGAGTGCAGTGGCTCAATCTCAGCTCACTGCAACCTCCGCCTCCCAGATTCAAGAGATTCTCCTGCCTCAGCCTCTCGAGTAGCTGGGATTACAGGTGCCCACTACCATGCCCGGCTAAATTTTGTATTTTTAGTAAAGACAAGGTTTCACCATGTTGCCAGTCCAGTCTCAAACTCCTGACCTCAGGTGATCCATCCACTTCAACCTTCCAAAGTGCTGGGATCACAGGCGTGAGCCACCACACCTGGCCCCCAAAATTTAAAAATGTAATACAAAATTTGAAAAAGTGAAGAGTCACTCGTGAGAGTTAGTGATAGACCAATTAGAAGAAACATCTTACAAATCAGTACAACAAAAATGTATAAATGTGTAAGAATTAAAGTTTTAAAAGGAGATTCATGGGTGAGCTGATAAGGGACTTAAAGGATGAGTTCAGGAGACTTAAGTAATTACTAGGAGAGCCAAAAGAAGAAAGGAAAATGAATGGGAGAAAAGTAATAATCAAATAACAGAGAAAACTGTGAATTAGAACACAGGCTGATTTGGTCTTCAGATTGAAAGGATTCACTGAGCCACAGGCAGAACTAATGAAAAAAAGACATACACCCCCGGTATCTCATGAAATTTCCAAACTTCAAAGATAAAGAGAGATCCTTACAAGTTTTCAGAAAGAAAACAAGATTTTTAAATGATTTTTACCCATAGCCCTCAGGCAGGACTAGCTTGGGAGAGCAAATGTTAATCATTGAACTAGCTGTAACCAGAGTTGGCAGAGAAAATGGCTAAAGGATCAGACAAATAAAATTCAGGAAGCCAAAAGAAGCAGAAGGCTGCACAGGACAGGCCTTTGCAGCAGAGTTCACCTGCTCTTATAAAAGAGCAAGGACTAGGATCATGGGGCAGCTTTTCCAAGACAGTGTGTGCCCTTGGGGTCATGACTCCTCATTTGGGAATCATTGCTTGATGAGCCAGTTACTTATAGGAGCATTTTCACGCATGCATATCTTTATTCATGTATTCATTCCACTTGTGTTCATTGAGTAGCTGCTATGTCTCAGGCAATAGTAGCCTGAGAACAAGACAGACCAGGTCCCTGCCTTTATGGAGTTTATATTCTAGTAGAAGAGACAAGTAAATGAATACATAAGCAGGCACGATATTAAAGACTGAGATCAATAAGATCTAGGAAATAAACACTGATGTTAAAGAACAAACACAAAATTGTGTCCCCTCTCTAAGCCCCAATGCTTTTGTCTTGCAAACAAAAGGAGTGTGAGCCTCAGGACAAATACAGGGCTATCTATATGGAAGAAAGACAGAGAAGGGGGCAGCATTAGCAGAGTCCTGAAGTACAGGAATGAATCAAGGAAGGAAAGAGCAAGTATCAAAGGTCTCCAAGCAAGAGAAAACAAAGAAGGTCTTAGTGCATCTAAGAACATAAAGATGCTTGTGGTTAGACAGCAAGGAGGAGTGTGGATGGAGATGAAGACAGCAGACAGTGACAAGATGCCCTAGTGAGCAGGAAGGAGTCAAGATCTAGGCTACAGAGGGTCAGCAACTTGTGGGCCTGAGATCTTCATGGCTGGCAAAGAGTGTCTGTCCTCCTCCAGGCTCCATCCTGAATCAGGCCCAGGACTCGGTGGGAAACCCAGCAGTGGGAGTGGAGGCTGCCTATGGTGGCTGTCACACCTGGTGGGCTGGGGAAGCTGTCATTACGGAGCATTAGCATAAGAAAGGGAGGCTCCCTGTGTTTGGGCTTGTCACCCTGCAGTGACAGGGTGCACAAATGTGGGCAGGCATAGGGAACAGAGGCCATCAGCGTCTGCACTGACAATGTTGGGTACCACAGCTGTCACTGCAGGGGCTGGCCCGCCCCCTACTACCCACGCTGCCATTAGAAACTGCAGCTACTCGCCCACTGCTTTTATTTCCACACAATGTGTCAATTGTTACTTGGCAGGTCTTTGCTGAGAGACAGGGGCGGGGCACACCTGCTCACTGGGGCAGAAGAGTATGCAGGCATCCTCCTCTCTCCTTCCCAGGATCTGGAGGTCCCTCCACCTGTTCTCCAGGAGGCTCAGCCTTGTGTGCTATGAGCTTAGACCCACAAGAAGAAAGTTCCTTGACCCTACCTCCTGCTTCCTGGTGTACCTACTGAGATTAAAACACAGGGGCAAATAAATACTAATTAAATTGGACCAAAGATGATTCAAGAAATGGGTTTGTTTATAAAAGCTTTCCAATGGCTCAAAAAATCGGGTTGTGTTTTCTTTGTTGTTGATGTTGAGACTTCCCTTTGCATCTGGCAAAAAAAGAAAAAAACTGTTATAAGGAAGAAATTGGACCATGATGTCTCATACTATGTGAATCTGAAAAAAAGGATAGAACAGAAATGAATATGGATGGAGAGAGCCAATATTTACTGAGAGTTTACTACAACCAACAATAGCAACAGTAGCAAATAGACTACAAGTTGAGCATCCCAAATCCAATAATCTGAATGCTCCAAACTCCAAAGCTTTCTGAATACCCACATGAAGGAAATGCTCATTGGAGCATAAGTAGTAATAGTATGCAGATATTCTAAAACCTGAAAAAATATGAAATGTGAAACCCTTCTGGTCCCAAGCATTTCAGATAAGGGTTACTCAACCCGTGCTGGGGGTCACCGTGAGTGAGGTACAGAGCAAGGCCATCAACCTAAGCTGATTCCACAGCTTTGCTTCCCATTGAACCCTTAGGATAATCTGAGAGTTGGAGTTAAGGATTAAGAAACTGAGATCGGGTGAGGTTAAGCAGCTGGTGCTAGGTTTCAAACCGGACCACTCTCTTTCACTTTTCCTGGTGACCTCTTGATACTTCATTTTATTACCTCTGCTTAAGGGCCTGGCTTCCCTGTGGCCAGCTTCCCACTTGGATCTTTGATTTTGCTTACATGTGTGTCTTCCAATTGTTTGACAACAAGCAGATGTCAGCTTCAGAATGCAAGATGCAAGTGCAGGCAAGAACTGGAACTCCAGCTTAAACCACCATGCATTCACACATTCTATAAGCCACTCTACTTTTACTGAGGCTCACACTCACTTTGTTTGCAAGACAAAAGCACTGAGGCATAGAGAGGGGACACACAATTTTGTGCTTGCAAAATTCGCAGAGTAGCAGAACTGGAAGCCTCCCATTGGGACCACACAATGCAACCCCCTCATTTTACAGCTGAGGAAACAGGACCCTGAGGTTAAGTAACTGCCCCAAGGTCACACAACCCATTAACAGCAGAACCCAGATGGGAATCCCCAGACCCCAGCTTTGGGCCTGAAGGAGCAAGTCAGCCGAGTGGAAAAACAGATGCAAATGCTTGTGTGTGCCTCTGGGATCTGAGTCTGGGTGGCATCCATGGAAACCACCCTTTAAGGCACTGCCTCAAGCTTGCCTCAAGACTTCAGGCTGTAATACCCTGCCCAGTACTGGCTCATAAAGGGTGCTCATTGGGGAGCTACTGCTGGGCAGATATCCACAGAAGCTCACAGATGTGGCTGAAGGTGGGTCCCGGAAGGTAGCCTTTGGAGCTCTAATTCCCAGAAACTTGAGAGTTCACAGCATACCTCCGATAGCCAACAGCCACTCACAATTATTGAAAATTTGACAATCCAGCATATTATGACTTTCCCTAAAGGAGAGGAGGATTGTATGAGCAAATACATTTGTAAAATCTGGGTTTAATCAAAGTGGTCTTTTCTTTCCTTATGGTAATTGTAAGACATCTCAGAGCCTCTAATATATGATTACCATTTTTATTCCTCAGAAGGGGAGAGGGTATGCAGCATCTCCCTAAGTTTTCTGTACATGGGCCTCCTTTATTTTCTCTCAAAATCCACTGAAGGCTGTTCTGAGGACCACTTTGAGTGGATCTTGAACTATACCAAGAGGACAGATAAAAGAACAGACTGGAATTCAAGGGCCCCGTTAGAGGCCCAGTCTCAACCCAAACATACTGACACTAAGGTTTACGTAAACCCAAAAAGCAAACAGCAAAACAACTAATGTGACACTCAATCTGCTATATTCTGAAGCTCTTGTGGACCTCTTAGGTTATGATGAGCCCTTAAATAGTTGGGAATTTTTCTATTTGAGTCTTTGGGTTGGTGACCACAACTGGAAGGGCAAGAGAATTCTAGGGAAAACAGAAGTAGCTATGGGTACCTTTGCTGCAGCCATTGGGTTCTAAGACAATTGAACGTACATACTATATCCATAGCACTTGGGGCTACTAATGTTTAGCCTCCTGTAGGAAAGATTGAGACAAGGCAGAGCTCACTGCAAAGGCACCCCTTCCCCCAAAAAACCCACTCTTCCCCTTTTCATTTCCTTTCTTTCTGATTGGGTGAATTATGCTGCTGTCAAGGCAGGGTTGAAGGCAAAATTGCAGGCTCTGACTAAGGTCACTGCATGAGCCCAGAATTGCAATGGTTAAATGCCATATGCCCTCCAGCCAATGTGCAGAGAATAGCAATGATCACACTTTATAAATATGCACAGTTCTCCAATTGTGCTAATAACACTTATTGGCCTGAAGCTACTTAGTGTAGAGACATAAGAAAGTGAGCTCACATTCTGAGTCCTATCCTACCCCCAGCAAAAGCATGATGTATTTAGAGAAGAGGTCCCCTTGTAAACACCAACATGCTATATTATTTAAACCTTTTGCTTACAGCTTCCTAAGTCCTACAGTTATAGTACTTCTAAGGAATCAAGATGGCCAGGCGTAGTGGCTCACACCTGTAATCCCAGCAGTTTGGGAAGTTGAGGCGGCCAGATCACTTAAGGTCAGAAGTTCAAGACCAGCCTGTCCAGCATGGTGAAAACCCATCTCTACTAAAAATACAAAAAGCATCTGAGTGTGGTGGCACATGCCTGTAATCCCAGCTACTCAGGAGGCTGAGACAGGAGAACTATTTAAACCTGGGAGGTGTAGGTTGCAGTGAGCCAAGATCTCACCATTCCACTCCAGCCTGGGTGACAAAGTGAGACTCCACATCAAAAAAAAAAAAAACAGAATCAAGACATCAACACAAACAAGATGAAGGACAACCACATTACCCATAAAGAGAGGCAGTTTGAAGGAAAAACAGGGGTAGGAGAGAGGATAACAAATTCAGCCTTTCATTGTAACTTCCTATGAACTTAGTTTCTTTTTCTTACCAACCTGTAAGTTTTGGAGGGCAAGGATTGTCTTACTCATTGTGATATTCCCACTGCCTGAACAGTGTCTTGTACATGAAAGGCACTCAATAAATATTTGTTTAGTTATGGAGCTGAGATCCAAATGAAGACAATCCAAGCAGTGAGTTCTATTTCACCCAGTGATTGACTCAGCAGTAGGAAGGAGAATGGAATGCAAAGTATATGTCCAATTCACCGACTCCTAATACTTGGAATTTCCTGGGTGCGTTAGTGTATAGTAAAAGATCCTTAGTTGTTCAGAGCAGACAGCTAGACTGAATAAGGCAAACGCTCACATTTGTTCACCAAGGGACTTATTCTCTAGTTAGATCCTGCTTTCCCCAACACAGTTTAGAAATAGGCACTGAAGACCCTTCTTTAGAAAGCTCTGCTCTGGTCTAGTCCTGATTGGGTTAAAGTGCAAAAATCATCCATTTCTCAACAATGATTCTCACCAGTGAATGGAGTGTGGAAGTAGACTTGTTACATATAAGCTTGGTGAAGAGCTACTATTGTGAGCTGGACATTCGCTCCCTTTCCCCCTCTAAATCCATTATTTGCTCTTCTTTGCCCTGCTCTGTGTTCTGGGATGTTGATCTTTATGGACTACACCAATGGGATTTATTTTTTCCCTCTTACTTGTAGTAGGAGTTGGTCAATGGAGGTCACCAACAAATGAATGGAGGGTAGGAGAATAGCAAGGTTGCGATATTTATTCCACCAAGTCCTCTCTGCTGGGCCATTGTTTAGCAATGGCTGTGTTCCTCTACTGAAAGTAACAATTGCCATCTCTTGACCCTCCTAAAGATACAGCTATGTCTCTGATTTCCATTAACAGCCCACTCCCTTTGCCTCTTCAGCCGAGGGTTCACAATGACTCCAACCTACTGCTATCCCCTAGCTGCCTGACCCTCATTTTAGGTATCCCTTACCCCTGTTGACATTCCTATAAATAGTCCTTTAAACACTCCTTTACTACCGCCATCTGAGTATTCTATCCATTTCCAATAAGGACACGGACTATACACAGAAGGGCCACAGAGTAATAGCCTTTCATCATACATACACAGTCTACGTAACTGAGACTATTTTTATTTATTTTTCTACTGGAAATAGAATTATAGTATGAACCCTAACTTCACCCACCAAACTTGGCCATTTATATTCTCATTTTGGCATGCGGTCTTAGCATGTGAGGTCTCAACTGCTGATTTCTGGAGACCATGATGCTGTGCTTGGCTGACCTCAACCACCACCCAATACTTACACTTATCCTACAGTGCTTGGTCCACAGGGTTCGAGCTTTTTAGAATTGACATCTTAATAGTATTGATCTTACTAACCATGAACATATGTCTCTAAATTTTTTTCTATGACCTTTAGTAAAGTGTTATCATTTTTCCCTGAAGTATTACACATTGTTTTCTTAAGCCATACATAGTTTTGCCAATATTACAAATAATATGTATTTTATACAACATTTTCTAATTGTTCATGAGGTATGTAAACTTTTTAATACTCTAATTTTGCATATGGCAATATTACTGATCTCTCCTATTAGTTGTAATGATTATAAGTAGATTACCTTGTTTCTATGTGAACAATCATATTGCTTAAAAATAATGACTTTTTGTCTTCTGTTGAATCTTCATACCTATGATTACTTTACATACTGTTATTGTGTTGGTTGAAGCTTCCAATATAGTTTTGGACAAAAGTGACAATGATAGGCATCTATACCCTATTCTTAACCTTAAAAAATGCTTCTATGTCTATTCAATGAATTATAATTTTTGCTGTCACTTTTCAGAAGATATTCTTTAACAGGTTAAGAAATTATTTTCCTTATTAATCTACAGAGTTTTTAATCTTAACACGAAGGAAAATGTAAACCACTTTATCAAATTCCATTTCTACATTTGTTTTTATTATAAAACTTTCTTCTCTTTTTTAAAGTGTTAATGTAGTAAGTTAGATTAAGAGATATTCTCAAATTAAACATCTTTCTGTATCTGGGATGTAACCTTAGTTGGCCATTTTTGGCACTCAATGTGCTCATCATGTTCACAAGTGATACAAAATTTGAAGCAACAGTAAACAGGTTAAATAGCATTAATCTCCGAGTACCTTCATCATTGTCCATATAGTACTTGGCACATGACTGGATGCTTGATACATAGTTGAATGAATAAATGAATGAATGAACAAGTAAGTTAAAATTGGGATGAATAATTCATCCCAATTTTATTGTATTAGAGATGATCTATTCTTCCAACTCATTGAAAATGGGGAATGGATCATCTCTAATACAAGAAAATAATACGATAGAAATGAACCTTACTGCACTTAAGTCCGTAAAGCCAGCTATGAAGTTTCAGGATGGGAAAACGTGGCTAAAGAAAAATATGACGGAAGCAGCTGAGGAAACTAAGTTGATAGTAGGCTCCCTGTTGGATAACCACATGATGAGGAAGCTGAACAATATTCAACCTTGCTGCATTTACAATGTCTACAGCTATGTGGCCATCTGTCTTTGATACTAGTATCTTGTGTTGACCAGAAAGCCCTAGAGCATTCTATTCATATTTTACATGAGCTGTTGCCAACACACAGAATCAGTTTGGGGTAGATGACGGAAACCATAACAACAGAAAATAAGAGAAGGAACCACTGCTGTTTTGCAGAGAGTTTATAAGACTTAGGATAAGAAGATTTTTTTTTTTTTGAAAACTCTATTGAGATAATTAGCACCATCAAACAGAAGAGGAATTAGATACTGCTATAGAATTCCAAAAGGTCAATAAGAATACTTAACAGGGAAATTGGATTTGTTTAATATAATGAAAACCTCTTAGATAAGTGAAGTGCTTGATAATGAACTAAACTGCCTTACAAGGTACGAGTTCTGCTATGTTAGATGTGCACCATTCATGGATGGACTGCGATTTATCCAGGATGTTATAGAGAAAAGGCACTCCCAGCATAGACTCTGAGAATAACTGCTCGGGCCCCTACAAATTCCAAAGTTACGTGAACTACAAAGAGTAGCTAGTGCCATGGATCGACAGATCACATGTGATGCAAGCAAATGAAAAGTTCTTATCAGCATGGACTTAGAGTGATGCCCCAACAGTGGCTTATTGGATATTTAACATATTTGGTGGCAAAAAATACTGCATCTGATCCAAAATATCATCTGCCTGCACTGTTGTAACATTGGAAATCTAACTCCAAACCATTTTCTACTGCAGAGGCTAAAAACTTTCAGCCCAAGAGATATATTCAGCCCAGAGAAATTCTGTTTGGCCTTTACTCTGTGTGTGTGTGTGTGTGTGTGTGTGTGTGTGTGTGTGTGTACTTAAAAATCAGGAAATTACATGTAGAAATCCTGAATTTCAGCTTCTCTGGAAAAATTAGAAGATTTGGCAACACTGGGTTTGTATTCTCATACATGAAGAATAAGTTCATGCCAATAACCATAGTTCCCTCTATGTAAGACATCCATGGTCCAGGTGAGCAGTCCTCACCATAATCTGTGTCTTACACATGGACACCACCATTTAGTGTCCTTTCTCACCAGGAAGAATATGAATTTTCAACCTGAAAGATGTATAGCAAATAATTAAAACAAAATGATAAGTGTTTCAAAGGATGTACAAATTGATATGGGAACACACAGATTTACTATCTAACCTTTCCTAGGAGAGTTCAGGAAATCAACCCAAAGGTGGTGACATGAAAGTGAAGAATGAGAAGAATTTAATCAGGCCCAGAATGAATAAATGGTACTAAGACTTAACAGGCAGTCCACACTCACAGAGGCATAAAAAGATATGTTTAAGCATTGGTTCAAAGCTCAATATGACTGAAGCACAGGGTTCATGGCAGAAGATGGGGAAAAGGAGGCAAATAGGCAAAAGATTGTGAAGAATCTTGGGCACAAAGTTGAGGAGTTTGTATTTTTATCCTTGGTGTGAAAAGGAGTCATTCAAGGAGCTGAAGCATGAGAATGATATTGTCAGATGGTTTAAAATACCACTGTGGGATTTCCTTCTCCATCCCTGACACAGTAATCAGTACCAGACTTGTCCTCTTGTGACAAGTAAGCATGAAACCGAGGCACAGCTGAGGCAGTTGTTTCTAAGCATTGGCCTATAGGCAGGGGAAATATAGGAAGAGAACTTTAAATGCATCTCTGATCCTTGTCTATGAACAATTTCCTAACCATGTAGGTAGCAAGCTCTAGCAGAGCAGAATGGTCCTACTGAATGGGAGAGGCAGCTACTGAAATTCAGAAAGAGGCAGCCATTGAAATTAACTGAACCAGTTAGACTGTGTGGGGCATGGTAATAGAACAAGGAAACTCTGAAAGTCTGAGTGGGAGTGTCCTGCGGATTCTGGACTAAGAGTTCAGCTGAAAAAGTACCAGGCCAGGCTCTATAGGACCTAGCAGAAAGTAGCTGCCAACGGGCTGAGAGTGGAACAGAAATACTAGAGTTCACCCAGTGCTTACAGATGGTATTTCAGTCTAGCCAGAGTACAGAGTCCTCATTAATACCCTAGATATTTAACTGACACACCAGAAAGACCACAGGCCCATGCCCTGATTTTTCATAGCCCACAAGCTAAGAATGGAGTTTACATTTTTAAAAGATCATAAAATGAGTGAGAATATGTTACAGTTACCATATGTAGCCCACAGAGCCTAAAATATTTACTATCTAGTTCTTTACAGAAAGCTTGCTGACTCTTACCCTAGAGTAAGGGCTATTCTGGACCCACTTAACAAAGTGAAAACCAAGACTCCATAAGATCGAGGACAGCCACCAGCCCATTAACTTCCTGCCAGAACAAAAAAGGAAGACATGATCCAACTTCTTCTGTTGAATCATCCACAATATTCAGCATATAATAAAAAATCACTAGACGTGAAGCAGCAAGAAAGCTGGACAATACTGGACAATAATAAATACAAAAAGACCTTGTTTAAGTTGCTGAAATTAGCAGAAAAAGATGTGTAAATATACTCAGTGATTTAAAGAAAACTAAGGAAACAAATGTGGAATGTCATCAGAGAAAGAAAAATGAAAACTATAACAAAGAATGAAATAAAGATCCAAAAGAAGAAAACTCATCTGAAATGAAAAAAATAACTTGATGGGCTCAGCAGCAAATTGGAGATTGCAGAAGCAAGCCTTGGTAAACTAGAAGACAAATTCTTAGAAATTATCCAATTTGAAGAAAGAGGAGAAAAAAGATTGAAAAATGTGTCAGAGTGGCAACAATAGACAGTAGGGACTATAAGAGTGGGGAAGAGTGAGAGGGTTAAGGGTTGAAAAACTATTGGATATGCTCAGTACCTAAGTGATGGCATCATTTGTACCCCAAACCTCAGCATTATGCAACAAACCCATGTAACAAACCTGCACACGTACCTCCTGGATCTAAAATGAAAGCTGAATTTTTTTTTAATTACAAATGTATCAGAGTTTCAGTGACTTATGAGACAATATGAAATTCTCCGACATATGTGTAATTGAATTTCAAGAGGGACAGGAAAGAGAAAATGGAGCATAAAATATATTTAAAGAAATAATGGACTTTTTAAAAGAAAGAACACTCAGATGGCTGAAAAGGGGATAGTCTAGGCAGAAAAGATCAAAAGTTAAGCCTAAAACTGAGCTATGATCATGAGAACAAAAGACAATGGGTTTAAGAGATAAACTTGGCCAGGCACGGTAGCTTACGCCTACAATCCTAGCACTTTGGGAGGCCTAGGCAGGAGGATCACTTGAGATCAGGAGCTCAAAACCAGCCTGGTCAAGAGATGGTGATGAAACCCCATCTTTACCAAAAATTCAAAAATTAGTTGGGCATGGTGGCATGTGCCTGTAGTCCCAGTTACTCAGGAGGCTGAGGTGAGAGAATCACTTGAACCCAGGAGGTGGAGGTTGCAGTAAGCCAAGACCCAAGATTGCACCACTTCACTCCTGCCCTGCCTGGGTGACAGTCTCACTCTGTCTCAAAAAAAATAAAATAAAAAAAAAAAAGATAAACTTGCCATTAAGTCAATTAGTTGTTCTACTTTTATATAAAAGATACTGTGAAAAAAATTCAAGAGGAAAGAGGATTAGCCTAACCATAAAGATGCCTTAAAAATCCCTTAAAAATGTATATATACCATATATACATAATGTCTATTATATATAAATGTGAAATATTACATATATATGTATGCATACATATGCAAAGAGAGAGAGAGATCGTGCACAGGAAACAATGTATATGCAACACAGCAGGAAAAAGAACAACATTAACCATAGTCAGTCCCAATCCCATCAGAATAGAAGCTCTGCAAGTCTTCAGCACCTGATCAATGTGCTGATGCAGATTCACTTTTGACAGCTAACAACAGCTCTATGAAAAAGCCTACTATTAGATACTTACCTTGCATTTCTAATAAGCCTAAGCCATATAGTCAGAAATACTTTGGCTCTGGCTGAAGGAGCTGGAAAAGGAGTAAAGAGGGAACTTCATTTTACACTGATCAGTACACATCTGAACTTCGAGAACCACCACACAGGCCAGAGAATTTCTAATTCTAATTACCTATAACATACTTCCCTAGAGACACTCATGACACACCCAGAGAGGACTTGAATTCCTGAGTTCCTTAAGAGATGACATGATGTTTCTTTTCTTTTTTTTTTTTTAGGGAAAAGCATCAAGAACAGAACTTTAAGAAGAACACCAACACCTAAGGAATTGCAGAAGAGAGCTGGCTTGATATTGAGATTAGTGCCTCATTTGTGGGGTTTTTTTTTTTTTGGTTTTTTTTTTTTTTAATGGAAACAATTTGTAATAGAAGGCCAAGGGGAAAGGGGATTCTGGGTGAAAAAAAAAAATTTTTTTAAAGAAAGAAAGTAAAAAAGAGAAATGAAGAAGAAGAAGAAAGAGGATGAGGAAGAGGGAGAGAGAACGGGAGAGTTGCTTAATCGCCCAGGCTAGAATGCAGTCTAAAAATGGGAATTGAAAACCTCCCTTATCCCATCAATTGTGCTTAATAATGGCCAACCAATATTTCATTTAATCCTATGAGTAGGTGTGATGTGGTACTGATAAGAGTGCATATCTTGTGTGTTTAAAGTGGAGAGTTCTATAAATGTTTATTAAGTTTACTTGTTCCAGATCTGAGTTCAAGTCCTGGATAGCCTTATTAATTTTCTGTATGTTGAAATCTCCCACTACTACTGTGTGGGAGTCCAAGTCTCTTTACAAATATTATGTATCCTGTATTGGGTGCGTACACATCCAGGATTGTCAGCTCTTCTTGTTGCATTGATCCTTTTACCATTATGTCCTCTTTTGACCTTTGTTGCTTTAAAATCCATTCCATCAGAGGCAAGAGTTGCAACCTCTGCTATTTATTTATTTATTTATTTATTTATGCATGCATGCTCTCCATTTGGTTGGCAAATCTTTCTCCATCCCTTTGTTTTGAGTATTTATGTATCCTTGCATGTAAGATGGGTCTGGATGCAACATACCGATGGGTTTTGGCTGTATCTTTTGATTGGGGGATTTAGTCAATTTAAATTTAGGATTAATAATAATATATGTGAGTTTATTGCTGCCATTTGATGATAGCTGGCTGTTTTGCCCATTAGTTGATGTAAATTCTTCATTATGTTGATGTTTTTTACTTTTTGGTATATTTTTAGAAAGACTAATACTGGTTGTTCCTTTCTATGAGTAATGCTTCTTTCAGAAGCTCTTGTAAAGCAGGCCTGGTGGTGATGAAATTTCTGAGTACTTGTGTGTTCACAAAAGATTTTATTCTTCCTTCGCTTGTGAAGCTTAGTTTGGCTGGATATGAAATTCTGGGTTGAAAGTTCTTTTCTTTAAGGATGTTAAATATTTTATTTAAGGATGTTTCAATGATAATTATTATTGCACTATTACTTTTTTTAAAACAATAAATTTGAAAAAGGACTATCTCTTAAAATTGCCCAAATCTAACGAATCAGTTTTACTTCTCTTCCTTTTCAGTTCTGTATAAGCGGTTTGAAAGTCAACATAGTTTTACCTCTCAAAGATGAGTATAGATTTATGTTATTTTCTCATTAAGCTTAAAACCTAATTTTTTTTTATTTTGCTATTGTTAACAAAACAGGTTTTATAGTTGTAAAATCATTACCATGAACTAAATCAGAGGGTGGCAAACTTTTTCTTAAGGAGCTATTTGATAGCTATTTTAGGCTTTGCTGGTCATGCTGTCTCTGTAACAAATACCCAACTGTGTTATTGTAGTATGAAAGCAACCTAGATAACTGGTATCAAATGGATATAGCTATGTTTCAATAAAGCTTTATTTATAAAACAAGTGCCAGGAAAACAAGCTGTAGTCTGCAAACACCTATTCCAAACATGTTCTCTTTTCCAGGCATTGTACTATCAGCCTAATATGTCTATTTCACTAGTAATTTATGACAACTCTGTAAAGTATTTAGAGAAATAAGAGCTAAAAACTTCTCAAACTGGGTGAAAGCCATAAACATTCAAGAAGTTGAGCTAACCTCAATTAGGATAAGCCTAAAGAAATTCAAGACAAGACACATGATGGTTAAACTTCTGAAAAATAAGTCCAAAGAACAAATCTTAAAAGCAATCAGAAATAAATGATACATTATGTGTAAGAGAACTCCAATGCAAATAATAGCAGATTTCTCATGTGAAACCATGGAGGCCAGAGGAAAGTGTCACAACATTTCTTTAATGCTGAAGAAAAGAACTATCAACTGTGAACCTGATATCCAGTGAAACTACCTTCAGGAATAAGAGGGGGAAAAAAAGACATTCTTAGATGAAAAAGCATTGAAAGAATCTGTTACCAACAGTCTTAGCCTTAAAGGATGGTTAAAAAAAAAAGCTCTCAAAACTTACTATGGGAATGCTAAGAACAACTTTATGATCATAAGTTTGACAAGAAGAAACTGACCAATTTTTCCAACTGACAAAACTTAACCAAGAATAAATATATAAACTGCAAGAGTAGATAACCATTAAAGAAATTGACATTGTAATTAAAACACTCTAAAAATCCCCAAGCCTGGATGGTGTCACTAGAAAAATTTATCAAAAATTTAAAGAAAAATTGACACCAATTTTACAAAATCTCTTCCAGAAAATGAAAGAGGAGAGAATAGTGTCCAGTACATTTTGAGGCCAATATTATCTTGATGTCAAAATCAGACAAGGTCAGTACAAAAGGAAAACTAGTATCTGTCATGAAGATGCCAACATTCTCAACAAAATATTAGTAAACCAGATCCAACAGTCTATAAAAATAGCTGCACACTATAATCAAGTGGGATGTCTTCTAGATATACAGGATTGGTTCATCATTCCAAAAGCAATCAATATAATTCATAATATCAGCAACAGGCTAAAGAAGAAAAGAGAGATGGTCATATCAACTGACATAGAAAAGGCATTTGATAATACCTAATACCCATGTAAAAGAAAATCTCTCAGCAAGTTGAGAATTGAACAGAATGACCTCTACTTGATAAAAAGAATCCACAAAAAATTCTACAGATCACATCATACTCAACAGTAAAAGATTAAATGCTTTTTTCCCTCAGATCAGGAACAAGGCAAAGATGTCCACTCTGATCATTCTTAATCAACATAGTGCTGGTCATTCAGGCCATTGCAATAAAGCAAGAGAAAGAAACAAAGGAATACAGATTGGAGAGATAAGAAATAAAAATGTCTCTATTTACAGATGACGTGACTTTTTTATCTAGAAAATCCCAAGGAATTTACAAACAAAAATTCTACAATAATAAATGAGTTCAGCAAGATCACAAGATAAGGGATCAACACACAAAAATCAATCTCATTTCTCAATAAGCTTGACAATGAATATGTAGAAATTGAAATAAAAACTCCAAATAAACTAAATACTCAGCTATAAACTTAACTAGACATCTTGAAGTTACAAAATACTGATGAAGAAAATCAAGTAAGACCTAAATAATCAGTAAAGCATACTTATGTCCATGGATTAGAAGATACTACATAGTAAAAACATCAATTATCCCCAAATTGATCTGTTGGTTTAAAGCAATTCTTATCAAAATACAGGCATATGTTGGAGATGTTACAGATTCAGGCCTAGACCACTGTGATAAAGTATCACAATGAATCAAGTCAGATGAATGTTTGAGCTTCCTAGTGCATATAAAAGTTATGTTTACACTATAGTCAATTAAGTGTTTAATAGCATTATGTCTTAAAAACAATGTATGGCCAGGCGCAGTGGCTTATGCCTGTAATCCCAGCACTTTGGGAGTCCAAGGTGGGCGGATCACGAGGTTAAGAGATTGAGCCCATCCTGGTCAACATGGTGAAACCCTGTCTCTACTAAAAATACAAAAAATTAGCTGGGCACAGTGGCCGGTGCCTGTAATCCCAGCTATTCAGGAAGCTGAGGCAGGAGAATTGCCTGAACCCAGGAGGCGGAGGTTGCGGTGAGCCAAGATTGCGCCATTGCACTCCAGCCTGGGTAACAACAAAAGCGAAACTCCGTGTCAAAAAAATAAATAAATAAAATATACAATGTACTCACCTTAGTGAAAAAATACCCTTGGCCAGGAAGGGTAGCAAAGAGGGAGGATGAAGAGAGGATGGTTAATAGGTACATAAGTACAGTTAAATAGAAGAAATAGTATCTGGCATTCAATAGTACAGGAACGTGACTATACTTCAGAATAATGTGTTGTACCATTTAAAATAGCTAGACTAAAAGAACTGGAATGTTTCCACCATAAAGAAAAGATATATGTTTGAGGTGATGAATATTCCAAATATTACATTCATGTATCAAAACATCACATGTACCCCACAAATATGTACACATATTATGCATTAATTTTTAAAGATGCTTTATTATTTAAAAAAATGCTAATGAAATGAGCATATACTGTTGGAGAAAATGGCACTAAGAGACTTACTTGACACAGGGTTGCCACAAACCTTCAATCTATAGAAAACACAAAATCTGTGAAGCACAATAAATCAAAGTACAATAAAACAAAGTATGCTTGTACTCATAAGGGGCACGTGTGTGTATATATAATAAGGCAAGCTTATTCTAAAACTGATATGGAAAGGCACAAGCTCCATAATAGCTAAAACAATCTTGAACAAAGAAGAATAAATTGTTTCATTTCATTATTATTCTACCAATATTAAGGTTTACTGTATAGCTACAGTAACATATTCTGACCAATGGTAAAGAATAGAAAATCCAGAAATAGACCCACATAAATGTACCCAGTTCATTGTTGACAAAGGTATAAAAGCAATTAAATAAAGGAAGGACAGCCTTTTAAACAAATGGTATGGAAGCAACTGGATATTAGAAGGCAAAAAAAAAGATAATCATCAACCTGAACCTCACACCTTATATAAAAATTAACTCAAAATTGTTCACAAACATAAATGTAAAACTTAAAACTATAAAGCTTTTGAAGGGAAAATGGAAAAACTTTTAAGGCATCTGTGGCTAGGGAAAGCGTTCTTAGGTAGAGTTCTTAGGTTTCACACCAAAAGCATGATCCAGAAAAGAAAATAATAAATTGGACCTCTTCAAAATTAAAAACTTTTCCTCTGTGAAATATACTGTTGAGGGAGAAGATGGCCAAATAGGAACAGCTCTGGAGTGCAGTTCCCAGCAAGAACAATGGAGAGGGTGAGTTAACACTACATTTCCAAACAAGTTATTACTGCCCACAGACCAGGAGATTCCTGGGCTGAAAAGTGCCACAAGTTTCCAGCACAGCTATTTCAGCTGGTGCAGTGGGTCTCCACACAAAAACTCACAAAATCTAGGTGGCCATTTCGACTGGCACTTGGAATGCCTGGGAGACAGAACCACCCATTTCACTGAAAAAAAGGGGTCTGAAACAGGAAGCCAGGTGATCTGGCTCCCACCCCCACAAAGACAAGCAATCTGAAACACTCTGGATTGACAGTTTCGCAGCAAGCACAGCTGGACCCTGGACAGTCCAGCTCTGCTGGGGGAACAGCATCTGCCATTATCGAGGCAGTCCACCACTACCAAGGCATTCTGCCATTACTGAGGCAGTCCACCATTACTGAAGCAGTTCTGACTATACCTCTATAAACAAAACCACAAGAAAGTTCACACAGCATCTGGGCAGAGCCCACAGCATGTCAGCAAAAACTTTGCTGGCAGACTGTGACTAGGCTACCTCCTTACTGGGCAGGGCAGCTCTGAAAAAAGGCAGCAGCACATCAGGAACTTATAAATAAAGCCCCACCTTCCCAGGAGAGAGCACCTGGGAAAAAAGGTGGTTATGAGTTCCACTGCAGCAGACTTAAATGTACCTGCCTAGCAGCTCTGAACAGAACAATGGGGTTCACAACTCAGCACTTGAGCTCCTATAAGGGACAGACTATCTCCTCAAGTAGCTCCCTGACCCCCGTATATCCAGAGAGACACCTCATAAAGAAGAGCTCAGGCTGACATCTGGCGGATATCCTTCTGGGATGAAGATAACAGAAGAAGAAACTGGCAGCAACCCTTACTGTTCTGCAGCTGCCACATGTGATCCCCAGGCAAGCAGGGTCTGGAGTGGACCTCCAGCAGTCCTACAGCAGAGGGGCCTGACAGTTAGAAGGAAAACTAAAAAACAGAAATAAATAACTTCATCATCAACAAAATGAATGTCCACCCAGAGACCCCATCTGAAAGTCACCAACTACAAAGACCACAGGTAGATAAATCCACAAAGATGGGAAGAAACCAGAGCAAAAAGGATGAAAACAACCAAAACCAGAATGTCTGTCCTTCTCCAAGGAATCAAAACTCATCACCAGCAAAGGAACAAAGGTGGATGGAGAATGAGTCTGATAAATTGACAGAAACAGGCTTCAGAAGGTGGGTAATAACAAACTGCTCTGAGGTAAAAGAACATGTTCTAACCCAATGCAAAGAAACTAAGAACCTTGAAAATAGGTTTGATGAAATGCGAACAAGAATAAACAGCTTAGAGAAGAATATAAAGGACTTAACAGAGCTGAAAAACACAACACAAGAACTTCACGAAGCATACACAAGTTTCAACAGCCAAATTGACCAAGCGGAAGAAAGGATATCAGAGATTGAAGATCAACTCAATGAAATAAAACAAGAAGGTAAGATTAAAGAAAAAAGTGAAAGGAAGTGAACAAAGCCTCCGAGAAATAGGGGATTATGTGAAAAGACCTAAACTACGTTTCATAGGTGTTACCTGAATGTGACAGAGAGAATAAATCCAAGTTGGAAAACACTCTTGAGGAAATTATCCAGGAGAACTTCCCCAACCTAGCAAGGCAGGCCAATATTCAAGTCCAGGAAATATAGAGAACATCACAAACATATTCCTCAAGAAGAGCAACCCCAAGGCACATAATGGTCAGATTCACTAGAGTTGAAATGAAGGAAAAAATGCTAAGGGCAGGCAGAGAGAAATGTCAAGTTACCCTCAAAGGGAAGCCCATCAGACTCACAGTGGAGCACTCAGCAGAAACCCTACAAGACAGAAAGGGGTGGGGACCAATATTCAACATCCTTCAAGAAAAGAACTTTCAACCTAGAATTTCATATCCAGCCAAATTAAGCTTCATAAGTGAAGGAGAAATAAAACCCTTTACAAACAAGCAATTGATGAGAGATTTTATCCATCAGGCCAACCTTACAAGAGCTCCTGAAAGAAGCACTTAACATAGAAAGGAACAACCAGTACCAGCCACTCCAAAAATGTGCCAAATGGTAAAAAGCACTGACACAATGAAGAAACTGTGGCAAATAATGTGGAAACAACAAGCTAGCATCAAAATGGCAGGATCAAATTCACACATAACAATATTAACCTTAAATGTAAATGGGCTAAATGCCCCAATCAAAAGACACAGACTGGCAAATTATATAAAAAGTCAAAAACCATCAGTGTGCTATATCCAGGAAACCCATCTCACAGGCAAGGACATACACAGGCTCAAAATAAAGGGATGTAGGAAGATTTATCAAGCAAATGGAGAGCAAAAAAAAGCAGGAGTTGCAGTTCTCATCTCTGATAAAATAGACTTTAAACCAACAAAGATCAAGAGACAAAGAAGGGCATTACATAATGATAAAAGGATCTATGCAACAAGAAGAGTTAACAATGCTAAATCTACATGCACCAAATACAGGAGCACCCAGATACATAAAGCAAGTTCTTAATGACCTATGCAGAGACTTATACTCCCACACAGTAACAGTGGGAGACTTTAACACTCCACTGTCAATATTAGACAAATCAATGAGACAGAAAATTAACAAGGATATCCAGGACTCGAACTCAGATCTGGACTAAACAAACCTAATAGACATCTACAGAACGCTCCACCCCAAATCCAAAAAATATACATTCTTCTCAGAACCACATCACACCTACTCTAAAATCCACATAATTAGAAGCAAATCACTCCTCAGCAAATGCAAAAGAATGGAAATCATAACAGTCTCTCAGACCAGAGTGCAATCAAATTAGAACACAAGATTAAGAAACTAACTCAGAACCACACAACTTCATGGAAACTGAACAACTGGCTCTTGAATGTTGACTGGATAAACAATGAAATGAAGGCAGAAATAAAGATGTTCTTCAAAACCAACAAGAATGAAGCCACAACATACCAGAATCTCTGGGACACATTTAAAGCAGTGTCTAGAGGAAAATTTATAGCAATAAATGCCCATGTGAGAAGCAAGGAAAGATCTAAAATCAACACCCTATCATCAAAATTGAAAAAGCTAGAGGAGCAAGATAAAAAAAAAAAAAAACTCAAAAGCTAGCAGAAGACAAGAAATAACCAAGATCAGAGCAGAATTGAAGGAGATAGAGACACAAAAAAACCCTTCAAAAAACACAATAAATCCAGGAGCTGGTTTTTGGAAAAGATCAATGAAATAGACCACTAGCCAGATTAATAAAAAAGAAAAGAGAGAAGAATCAAATAGATGCAACAAAAAGCAATAAAGGGGATATCACCACTGAGTCCACAGAAATACCAACTATCATCAGAGATTACTACAAACAACTCTATGCACACAAAACAGTAAACCTGGAAGAAATGGATAAATTCCTGGACACTTGCATCCTCCCAAGTCTAAACCAGGAAGAAGTCAAAACCCTGAATAGATCAATAACAAGGTCTAACGTTGAGGCAGCAATTAAGAGCCTACCACCCAAAAAAAGTCCAGGTGCAGATGGGTTCACAGCCGTATTCTACCAGACATACCAAGAAGAGATGGTACCACTCCTTCTGAAACTATTCCAAACAATCCAAAATGAGGGAATCCTTCCCAAATCATTTTATGAGACTAACATCATCCTGATATGAAAACCTGGCAGAGACTCAACAAAAGAAGAAAACTTCGGGTCAAGATCCATGGTGATCATAGATGCAAAAATCTTCAATAAAATACTGGCAAACTGATTGTAACAGCATATCAAAAAGCTTATCCATAATGATCAAGGAGGCTTCATCCCGGGGATGCAAGGCTGGTTCAATATACACAAGTCTATAAATGCAATCCACCACATAAACAGAACCAAAGACAAAAACCACGATTATCTCCATAGATGCAGAGAAGGCCTTCGACAAAATTCAACGGCCCTTTATGCTAAAAACTCTCAATAAACTAAGTAGCAATGGAATGTATCTCAAAATAATAAAAGCTATTTACAACAAACTCATAGCCAATACCATACTGAATGGGCAAAAACTGGAAGCATTCCCTTTGATATCTGGCACTAGATAAGGATGCCCTCTCTCACCACTCCTATTCAATATAGTATTGGAAGTTCGAGCCAGAGCAATCAGACAAGAAAAAGAAATAAAGGGTATTCAATTAGGAAAGGAAGAAGTCAAATTGTCTCTATTTGCAGATGACAAGATTGCATATTTAGAAGACCACATTGTCTCAGCCCAAAATCTCCTGAAACTGATAAGCAACTTAAAGTCTCAGTAGACAAAATCAGTGTGCATAAATCACAAGCATTCCTATACACCAATAACAGACTTAAAGAGAGCTAAATCAAGAGCAAACTGCCATTCACACTGCTACACAGAGAATAAAACACCTAGGAATATAACTAACAAAGGATGTAAAGGACCTCTTCAAGGAGAACTACAAACCACTGCTCAATGAAATAAGAGATGACACAAACAGACGGAAAACATTCCATGCTCATGGTTGGGAAGGATCAATATCATGAAAATAGCTATACTGTCCAAAGTAATTTATAGACTCAATGCTATCCCCATGAACCTACCTATGACCCTCTTCACAGAACTGGAAAAAATCACCTTAAACTTCATATGGATCCAAAAAAGAGCCCGCATATCCAAGAGCCCACATCTAAGCAAAAAGAACAAAGCTGGAGGCATCACACTACCTGACTTCAAACTATACTATAAGGCTACAGTAATCCCAACAGCATGATACTGGTACCAAAATAGAGATATAGACCAATGGAACAGAACGGAGGCCTCAGAGGCAACAACGCACATCTACAACCATCTGATCTTTGACAAACTCACAACAACAAGCAATGGGGAAAGGATTCCCTGTTTAATAAATGGTGTTGGGAAAACTGGCTAGCCATGTGCAGAAAGCAAAAACTGGACCCCTTTCTGACACCTTACACTAAAATTACCTCCAGATGGATTAAAGATCTAAACATAAGGCCTAACACCATAAAAAGCCTAGAAGAAAACCTAGGCAAAACCATTCAGGACATAGGCATAGGCAAGGACTTCATGACTAAAACACCAAAAGCACTGGCAACAAAAACCAAAATACACATATGGGATCTAATTCAACTCCAGAGCTTCTGGACAGCAAAAGAAACAATCAGAGTGAACCACCAACAAACAGGATGGGAAAAAATTTTTGCAATCTACCCATCTGAAAAAGGGCTAATATCCAGAATTTACAAATAACTAAAACAAATTTACAAGAAAAAAAAAACATTCAAAAGTGGGTGAAGGATATTAACAGAAACTTTTCAAAAGAAGACATTTATGAGGCCAACGAACATATGAAAAATTGCTCACTATCACTAGTCATTAGAGAAATGCATATCAAAACCACATTGAGATACCATCTCATGCCAGTTAGAACAGTGATCATTAAAAAAACCACGACAACAGATGCTAGAGAGGATGTGGAGAAATAGGAACACTTTTACACTGTTGGTGGGAGTGTAAATTAGTTCAACCATTGTGGAAGACAGTGTGGCAATTCCTCAAGGACCTAGAAATAGAAATTCCATTTGACCCAGCAATCCCATTACTGGGTATATATACAAAGGATTATAAATCATTCTATTATAAAGATACATGCACACATATGTTCATTGTGGCACTGTTTACAATAGGAAAGACCTGGAACCAATCCAAATGCCCATCGATGATAGACTGGACAATGAAAATGTGGCACATATACACCATGGAGTACTATGTAACCATAAAAAATGATAAGTTCATGTCCTTTGCAGGGACATGGATGAATCTGGAAATCATCATTCTCAGCAAACTGACACAAGATCAGAGAAACCAGATAGTCTCACTCAAAGGCATGTGTTGAACAATAAGAACATATGGACACAGAGAGCAGAGCATCACACACTGGAGTCTGTTGGGAGGGGAATAGGGGAGGGACAGTGGGGGGGGGTAGGGATGTTAGGAAGGGATAACAGTGGGAGAAATGCCAGATATAGGAGACGGGGGGATGGAGGCAGCAAACCACATTGCCAGGTATGTACCTATGCAATAATCTGCATGATTTGCACATGCACCCCAGAACCTAAAGTGCAATAAAATATATGTGTATATATATAAAACATATATCTTCTTATATATATATATACACATATATAATATATACATATAAAAATATATAAATATACATAAAATATATTTATAGATATATAAAATATATATGTATATATAAAAAGAAAAGAAATATACTGTTGAGAGGAAGGCAAGGTACATACTGAAAGAAAGTATTTGCAAATCACATATCTGACAAAGGATTAGTATATAGAATATATAAAGAGTTCTCAAAAGAGTAAATAACAACACTCAATTAAAAAAATTGGCAAAGGACACAGACATTTCACTGAAGAGAGCATATGGATGATATATAAGCACAATTAAAGATATCCAACTTTTTGACCATTATGGAAATGCGAACTAAAACTACAGTGATATATAACTGCAAACCTATCAGAATGAGTAAAAAGTTTTGAAAACTTGATACAAGACCAAATGCTCATCTTTGATCTTTGGAAGAGATTCAAAAACACTAGATCATTCATACACTGCTGTTAGGGATGTAAAATGACATGGTAACTCTGGGAAATATTTTGGCAGTTACTTATATATCCAAACATAAAATTACCATATGTCCCAGCAATTGTACTCTGAAGCATTTATCTCAGAAAAATTGAAATTTATGTTTCTATAAAAACCTGTATATGAATATGCATAACAGCTTTCTTTATAATAGCAAAAAGCTGTAATGCACCCAGATGATCCTTCAATGGGTGAATGGTTAAACGGTGGTACATCCATACCATGGAATCATACTCAGCTAAAAAGGAATGAACTGTCGATAGAGACAATGATTTGGATGAATTTCCAGAGAATCATGCTGATGAAATAATGCCAATCCTAATAGTGACATACTATATAATTCTATTCATGTATTGTCTTAGAAATGACAAAATTATAGAAATAGAGAACCGATTGGTGGTTGCCAGGGGTTAAAGATGAAAAATGGGGTGTGTTAGGGACAGGAAGGAAATAGATGTGATGACAAAAGAACATCAAGATCATTGTGGTGGCCAGGCAAGGTGGCTCACTCCTGTATTCTCAATTATTTGGGAGGCCTAGGCTGGAAAATCACCTGAGGTCGGGTTTGAAACCGGCCTGGCCAACATGACAAAACCCCATCTCTACTAAAAATACAAAGATTAGCAGAGTGTGATGGTGCATGCCTATGATCCCAGCTACTCAGGAGGCTGAGGCTGGAAAATCACTTGAACCCAGGATGCAGAGGTTGTAGTGAGCCAAGAATGGGGCACTGTACTCCAGTGTGGGCGACAGAGTGGAGACTCCACCCCCGCCAAAAAAAAAAAAAAAATCACTGTGGTGCCTGGATCATTTTATTTAACAGAAAGACAAACATCATATGTTCTCACTTATTTGTGGGATCTAAAAATCAAAACAATTGACTCGTGGGCATAGAGAGTAGAAAAATTGTTACCAGATGCTGGGAAGGTAATTGGGGGATGGGTGGAAGTGGGGGAATGGTTAATGGTACCAAAAAAAGTTAGAAAGAATGGATAAGACATACTTGATTATACAACAGGTTGACTATAGTCAATTGTACATTTTAAAATAACTAAAAAGAAATAATTGTAGTGATTGAACAATTCTGAATTTTGAATATGACATGCAAACCTACACGTGATAAAATTATACAGAACTAAGTACACACATACACAAATACAAGTAAAAATGAATGAAATGAATGGATTGTATCTGTCAATATCCCAATGGTGATACTATACTAGAGTTTGACAATATGCCATCATTGAGAAAACTGGGTAAAGAATACATGGGATCTCCCTATATTATGTCTCACAACTGCATGTAAATATATAATTATCTGAAACTTTAAAAGTTTAATTAAAAAGGAAGAGGAGATAGTGCCCAAATAAACTGGTTTTTATTCCCAGTGACAAAGAGATGTGGCCATATGGAGGGCCCCAGAGAACAATAATTAAAGGACCCACAGCCACAGATAAGTCATCAGGGCAACTCAGTGCAATGGAGAAAGTGTTTCTCAAACATTACGTCTGTACATTCTTCTCTTGAATCATGTGTCCTTGCAGCCTTCTGCTTCAAGGTAGAAATAAATGCATCACTCAAGGATAAATATTAAACTTGAAAACTGTTTGGGAAAAAAAAGAGAATGTTCTATGTTCTTTCATTTTTTAATTTTTGTGGGTATATATTAGGTATATATATTTATGGGGTATGTGAGATGTTCTGATGTTACAGGCATGCAATATGCAATAATCACATCACGAAGAATAGGGTATCCATCCCCTCAAGGGTTTATCCTTTGTGTTACAGACAATCCAATCACACTGTTATTTTTAAACATACAATTATTACTGGCTATAGTTCTATATTCTTTTAACATATCAAGAAACACATGGAGGAATCAAATATAGAGCGTGCTCTCACTCTTACCTATATATATGATTCCTGCCCTGGATAGCTTCCCTTAACCTCCCAATTTCAATGGAGACTGTCCACTGTTTCCAGTTGCTCGGTATCCCCCAGCAGCCTAACACCTATGGCATCCATCAACCAGTATATGAACCAGAGTGCCCACGGTTTCTGATTGCCTTCAGCTAATGGGAGGAAGAGATCAGAAGTTAGAAGAGTGAAATTGAATATTTGTTTCCCCAGCTCCCCCATGGCCAGGATGCCCCTAAGTTGGTTGTGTTCTTCTACTACTAATCATAGCCCCTTTCAAACCTCCCTGTTTGTGCAGTTATCCTATCTCCTTCTAGTGGCTGACCCTCCTCCTGACCCTTTAGACCCAGGGATGGTAACAGCTCCCATTGGATACTGCAGGATACTGTGCTATCTCTTGTTATTTCCTTAAATCCACTCCATACTTTTGAAACTAGTCCCTTTGTCAAGTCTCTCCAAACTTCTCTCATTCTGTTTGAGAGTACCATCTCCCTTCTCCAAGGACCTTAAAAATTAAGTATGTTTTTCATAGTAACCCAGCTAGACCATAAAGCATGTTGCCCTAAGGTGGTTAGCGTAACAATTAAGTGGAAATTTTTGAAAACCTCTTTTGGTTACAGTTTGTGAGGAAAAAGCATAATCAGATATTTCCCATTTTAATTCCCTTGCCTCCAATTCTGGGGTGGGGTAAGGGTCTGGGAAGTGGCCACATCGAAATAAACCTGATGGCACTACTATGCTCAGACAGGTATTCGATAAATGATATTGTTCAGATTATCAACTATGCTAGTTCCTCATTCATATTTGCATTTTATCTATTATCTCACTTAATCTTTACATTGAAGATCTTATTAAAATCTCCATTTTACATATGATGAAAGGCAATCTCAGAAGCAAGGAAATGCACCTAAAATTCACAGCAAACAAATGGCAGAGATAAGACTTAAACCCTGGTCTCTCTCATTTTAATGGACACATTTTAATGCCGTATAAATAGCAGATTCTCTAACTAAGATTGCTGTCTTAGCACGGGCTACTATAACTAAATACTACAGACTGGATGGCTTAAGCAATAGAAATTTATTTCCCACATTGCTAGATGCTAGAAGTCCAGTATCAACATGCCAGCAACGTGGGTTTCATTCTGAGACCTCTTTTCTTGATAAGTAGACAGCCACCCTGTCTCTGTGTGTTCCCACGATCTCTTCTGTTGTGCATGCTCTGTACGAAAGCTGGGAGCAGGGTGAGAGAATGGAGAGCACCCTCTCCTATCTCTTCTCAAAAGGATGCTAATCCTATTGAATCAGGGCCCCAATCTTACAACCTCGTTTAACTTTCATTTTTTCATTAAATCCCCATCTCCAAATATAGTCACATTGAGTTAAGGCTTCAACATACGAATTTTGAAGAAACACAAACATGTCCGTAACATAATTATGCAGACTCTCAACAACACGCATAACCAGGATGCCTTGTTTTCTCTTTAGAAGCTCAAAAGTCACATTTGCTATAAAAAAAATTTCAACTGAAATTAAGTCTTGAGATGCCTTTAAAACACTGGCAAGAAAACCAGTATTTTCCTCTTGGAGCACCCCACTAATTCTTTTCCTTAATTTTTCAAACCCCAATGCTCAAGCAGTACGAAGCAGACAACAACTGAATGAAGATTCTCTTATGAGGTCAGTCTGTGATTCTCTTTGCTTTTCATCACCTCTTGGTGATACTGTTGAAAGCTGGATGAGCTTCCACAGTCTCAGGGTGTTAAAGTTCCACTCCACAGTGGGGCACGATAGGTCCAGAGGAAGGCCTGGAAACCGTGTACATCACTGAAGAAAAGGAAAGTGTCAGCTTTCTTCTGACTTTCGCTAAAGTCACCAAAACTCAAACTCAGAATGTATCTGAACTTTGTATTGCTCTTAGAAAGGAAAAAGGAAGTAGTTAAAGAAAGGATGGAATTAAAACCAAATTAACCAAAAAAAAAAGAAACAGCTGTGTTTTAGAAAGCAAACCTCGGGGGCATGGATTTTATCTCTAATAGACCTGTTCTAAAATCCAAAAATGAGAATGACCTGGTCACAGATTCATTAAGAAAAGAATATAAAAGAACACCTTGTTCTTGAAGCAGAAGTACTGTAAATGTGTGGGTCAAATCTAACTTACAACTCCAAAGACTCTTGGTCTTCTTTCCATTCAGTAACCGAGGCATGTCTTAATTAATAAATCAAATTCTCTCTCTCTCTCTTGCTCGCTCTCTCTCACACACACACACTGACACACACACACACTTCACTAGAATACATAAAACTACAAGTTCTTCACTAAGAGATGACCCTATCCCTGTCCAAAAAATGCCAGTCTCTCTTCCAAAGCTCTATTATAAAATTACACATAAACAAAGCATACTTGAGAGTCCACAAGTCAGTGAAGATGAAGAGGCTGAGGTAAAACATCTAAGTGACAATGCACCTTCCTGTGTTCGAGGTTCTGGGGTCTACCCGCAAGGCCTTGCCTTTGTCTTTTACAAGCTCCCAGGTGAGTGGGGCTGACAGCCATGGACACACAAATCCCAGCACAATGAAGCTGATGATTTTAAGGGACAAAGTGGTCTGGGGACCCAGAAACAGAAGTTTCTACCTCCCAAGCAGCAACTGAGAAAGTCTCAAGGCCATATAGCTAAGATGTAAGGATGAATAATAGCTCTTCTTCCTGGGAAAATCTTTTTGTTTTCATTGCTTGGGAAAGTTTTTGAAATAAGCATATGCACATGCCCACAAAAATACATACACACACACACACACACACACAAACTAAACACTTATGAAAGTTTATGAAGCTCATAAAGGTAAAGGTTCTACTCTTTGCTAATTAGCTAACCTTTTATGGCACTGAAACCAAATAAAAATTTCTCCCAGAAGTCTTTATAAAGAATACAAGGTATGTTATAATAAACACCATTTAATAGTACCATTAAAATGGACTTAACTATAACTTAATAGATCTGTTTCTTATCAGAACCTCAATATATTCTATCAAAAGACCATCCGATGGAGGCAGATCCAAAGGGAACTAGCACAATGTTCAAGTACTCAGCTATTTCCTGTCTTATTTTTTTTTAATACAGAATATTTGGAAGCAGAGGTAGATTACAGGTCCTCAAAGCAAGCAGTCCTCCTTGAACGTTCTCTCTCTTCAGAGGCATTGTATAAAAGACTGAGGGGTCATGATCCCTAGATTACACTCACTGGCAAATGCTTGTGATGAAATGATCCAGTGCTGCACTTTAAGAATGGCTCCAAATGCCATAGGACGATCATACTCCAGATGATGTTAACTTCATCTTGTAGAAATAAAGGAAGCAAGATGGGATGTGACCTCCAATGGAGTGGGGGAATAGTCAAGAATCTGTCCTAACAGTCCCAATGAAGGTAATGAGTGTAATGTGACAAAGAAAAGCAAATAGAAAAAAAAAAATCACAGAGACCACCAGGTTCCCCTTCTTGGAATAAAACGTCCTCTAGCACTTTTGCTCAACCTATAGAAAGAAACTCATAAAGCCCTTGAACAGTCCAAAGTCCGTCTATTCAATAAATATTCCATAGGCACCTGCTAAACACCATAGACAAAGCCAGTTAGCGTTAGAGGTACAGAAAGTCCAAGTTATGCTCTTGAAAAATGCAAGTAACTTATAATATCATAAACACTTCTAAGGTTTGACTGTTTTTGCAGTTCCATGATTAAGTAGGGACCAGAGCAGAGCAACTTGCATATCTGAATAGAATTCTTAAGATTTTCCGTGGAGATCACAGAGACATCCCCAGACTCCTAGACATTTCCAAGGTGGTGCTATAGATCCTGCGTGCTTTAAATAATACAATGTCACCACAAGGAAGACACATAAAGGATCATGAGGTCAAGGGAAAACATTTCCACCTGTTTCCCGAGTCCCAAACCTTATACCAAATAAGCCTCTTTCAAATTTATCATCTGTGCTGGTTAATGTCCACTGATCCTATTAAACAATAGGGCTGGGTAGCGTGATGTGCCAGCATCACTGCCAAGACCTCGCCAACCTCATTAATAAATCTAATGAGGCACCAAGATATCTCAGGAGTGCAGTAGGTTATAGGTGACACCTGTCCTTGGGGTATAATTTTATGTTCTTGCTCTGCACAGAAGTAATGTACTTAATCCAAGTTAATTTTCTTTTTCCTAAAGTCGGTTCATTGTGCTCCTTGCTATCTTAAATTGACAAATTTCAAGCTGTTAGGGCTTGTCATCTGAAGGAGGAAAAATTTGAGAAGTCAGTAATCAATCTGTATTGTGTAAAGATTAACATGCCTGCCCCTCAGGTTAACCAGACCTAAATGCAAATTGAATTGAAATGGTCAGAAAGTATTCCTAATTATGCATGCTGTGATTATGAATCCTGTTTATCACTCTTTGAATCATCAAACACCAGGCAACTGGAAGAGACAGAGGTCAACAAACCCAAGATGAACTATTATCCCAGCTAGGTGGCAGGCAATTAATTAACTGAAGCAAGACCAGGTAGCTGCAAGTCTATGAAAAACAAAAATGCAAATACTTTCTCCACCAGAGGGCCTCTGAGCTGTAGCCTTGTCCTGGTCCAGGGAATGGACCAGTTGTTCATGGACAAATCCAAGGGGGAATGTCAAGGGCATGGGTGAGTTATGTAAGCAGAGCCCAGACTGGCCGTTTCTTAAATATCAGGCTACAAATTTATTTCAAGGACGGTGGGGAAAAAGAGCTCCTGAAAGCAGATATGCGGAGATTGACGGAGCCCCATGGGAACGGATGGGAACTGGGAAGCACAGCTTAGCTTAGTCACCTCGCTGGATCACGTGCATGAGCTCTGTATCTCTCCAGCTGCCATGTGTGTCTGAGTGTGCAGGCATTTCAGTGTGGGTGTATGAAGTTAATGTGAGTGTGGGAGTGACTGCATGGGTGAGGTGGGTGTGCACACATGTACGTCTGAGTAGCTATGTGGTTTGTATTAATTATTTATGGACTAGCACTGCCTAACTTCAAAGGAGGCACTGTTTTAAAAATTAACCTAAGTCAATGGTTTGTGCCTTAAGATATATCTCCCAAAGAAATAATGCTCCACCAAGCATCCAATTTTCTAAGACATTCGTAACTTACCTCAGGGGTATAGTGTGGAATTATGTTGTGGGTGGACCCAATTCTCAGACAGTTAGAACAGAATTTAACTATACAACATCAAGGATTTAATGCCATGCTTCATTTAGACTCCACTATGTGGGTCAGTGGTTCCCAGACTTTTATTTCAAGTAGGTGGTTTTTTTTAAATTATACTTCAAGTTCTGGGGTACATGTGCAAATCTTACAGGACTGTTACATAGGTATACACATGCCATGGTGGTTTGCTGCCTCCATCCCCTCTTCCCATACATGAGGTATTTCTCCTGTTATCCTTCCCCAAGGCTATCACACCCCTAACCCCCCACCCCCAACACACCCCAGTGTGTGATGTTCCCCTCCCTGTGTCCATGTGTTCTCATTGTTTAACACCCACTTATGAGTGAGAACATATGGTGTTTAGTTTTCTGTTCTTGTGTCAGTTTGCTGAGAATAATGATTTCCAGATTCATCCATGTCCCTGCAAAGGAAATGAACTCATCCATTTTTATGACTGCATAGTATTCCATGGTGTATATGTGCCACATTTTCTTTATCCAGTCTATCTTTGATGGGCATTTGGGTTGGTTCCAAGTCTTTGCTATTGTAAATAGTGTCACAATAAATATACATGTGCATGTGTCTTTATAATAGGATCATTTATAATCCTTTGGGTATATATCCAGTAATGAGATTGCTGGGTCAAATGGTATTTCTATTTCTAGATCCTTGAGGAATCGCCACACTGTCTTCCACAATGGTTGCACTAATTTACACTCCCACCAACAGTGTAAAAGTGTTCCTGTTTCTCCATGTCCTCTCCAGCATCTGCTGTCTCTGGATTTTTTAATGATCACCATTCTAACTGGTATGAGATGGTATCTCAATGTGGTTTTAACTTGCATTTCTCTAATGACCAGTGATGATGAGCATTTTTTCATATGTTTGTTGGCTGCATAAATGTCTTCTTTCAAAGACATCATGCTACCTGCCTTCAAACTATACTATAAAGCTACAGTAATCGAAACAGCATGGTGCTGGTACCAAAACAGATATAGACAATTGGAATGAAACAGAGGCCTTGGAAGTAACGCCATACACCTACAGCCATCTGATCTTCGACAAACCTGACAAAAACAAGCAATGGGGAAAGGATTCCCTGTTTAATAAATGGTGTTGGGAAAACTGGCTAGCCATGTGCAGAAAGCAGAAACTGGACCCCTTCCTGAAACCTTACAGTAAAATTAACTCCAGATGGATTAAAGATTTAAACATAAGACCCAACACCATAAAAACACTAGAAGAAAACATAGGCAATACATACCATTCAGGACATAGGCATAGGCAAGGACTTCATGACTAAAACACCAAAAGCATTGTCAATGAAAGCCGAAATAGACAAATGAGATCTAATTAAACTTAAGAGCTTCTGCACAGCAAAGGAAACAATCATTAGAACGAACCAGCAATCAACAAAATAGGAAAAAAACTTTTGCTAGCTACCCATCTGACAAAGGAGATTTTTTTTTTAATTGGGTGACTATCATTTAGTGACCAACTTTTTATTTTGCCTAGTAAGGACTTTAACAGCAAAACAATAGGAGCAGAAACAGGAAACAAGCTAGTCCCATTATTTCATTAAGGAAAGGACATTTTTAGCACCAAAAAAATTAGAAAAAAAGATATAGAATTTAGGAAGAAAAAAAGAAGGTTGGGGTGGAAACCATTCTAAAAACTGAATAGATTTACCTAAAAGAAAAATCTTACTATAAAAATTAAATTGTACTTTTTCAACCTTCCTTGCTGCAAACCTATGAAAACTCCTTCATGATGAAGTATATTATTGCTCAGACGCAGGCTTGGGAAACTAATGGTTTCAGGGAACCCAAAGCAGCTTCATAGGCCTGAATTGTGTTTAGTTGTTGTGGCCAGATATAGTCACATTTCTAAGACTGAGAAAATAGGCAGCGAGCTTCCTTTTGCAAACTACCTTGTGGTCAATAGGGATCTACAGAAAAGCCTTCTTTTAAGGCATGAAAGGGCCACAGTAATATTTTAGAAAGATCATCTGACAACAGGGTGGGAAAAAGACTGGAAGTAGTGATCCTCTTATTAGGGTTGTGTGCCAAATCACTCCAAAATTCAGTGGCATGAAACAACCAACCATTCATTGTACTCTCAGATTCTGTAGGTCAGAGTCCAAATGGGACAGCAAGGATGGCTTGATTCTGCTGTACCATCTCTGGAGTCTCAGACTTGAAGGGTGGGGGCTGAGGCCATCCAGACGCTCACTCACACAGGAGCAGTTCATGCTTGCTGTCGACTGGGGAGATCTCAGCTCCTCTCCTGTGGTCCCTCCACACATACTCATTTAAGCTTCCCTGCAGCACTGTGGCTGGTTTCCAAGGACAAGTGTGTAGGCAGAAAACAGGAGCTGTATCCTTTTGATGACCCAGCCATAAAAGTCACAGGATATCATTTCCTTTATTGAACAATACTTACTTGGTAATATCTCTTTATTATAGGCCAGTTGATTACTTAAAATAATGAAACAAGTTCAGTTCCCATCATACCCATTAATAATAATATTAAGTAAAACCAGTAGCCAAAAAATATATTCTCAGATCCAGCAGGCCCTTTAAAAAGAAAAGGAGTCTACAACAGACTACGAAAATTTTAATTCTCTCTTTAACAAATACATTGTATTAGCCCTTTATTGTGCTACTTTGGTCAGCTGTTGCAGGCGGCTCCCTTTTAAGAGCCAGTTACAGGGTGTTGAGCCCTTGTCATCTCATAGCAAACCCTTGTGGGATCATATCTGTGATGGCTGGATTGTCCACAGCATCAAATCGTAGCTACTGACATCCCATGGTGGTTTTCACTAACAATTGTTCGTATAAAAAGTTAACCACTGAGTCAGATGCAACAAGAGCTCCTTTTTCTCTTAACCTACGTATGCCAACCAGCAAAGGGCCATTTCCTCCCACCAACCATTTCTGTTTTCAGTTTAGAAAAAGGGGAGGCTTTGAAAGCTACCCCGCCAATTGCCATCTGAAGCCTTAATTCCTAAGTCCAACTTTTCCTTGTTCCCACACCCAAGGACAGTCTTCCCCTGTGTCTGCTGGGGCAGAATTCCTTGAGAAGCTACATACTTGGAAGCATTCTTAATAGATCTGTAGCATGTTAGTTAGTCACCATATGCTAGTCTGCCTTCCTCAAAGTTTGAAAATCCTAGGCAATGATTACAACCAGTGTCTGGACAAGGGGTAAATTAATTTTTATGCTGTTCCCTTCCTAGAGCATAGACAACAATGAAATTAGCTATCCCAAAGTCCAGCTCCCTATTATTTAGTTAACAATATCTAATTATAAAGATTCTCCAATACCATTTAAAGGAATTCCCTGCCCAGTTAGTCATAAAATAAAGCAGTTTTTCTCCATCAAAAAAGTATTTGCTGCAACATGGATGAAACTGGAGGACATTAGGCTAAGTGAAATAAGCCAGACACAGAAAGACAAATGCTGCATCATCTCACTTACATGTGGTTCCTAAAAAGTCAAACTCGCAACGGGTAGAATAGGAGTTGGCCAGGAACTAGGGTTGGAGAAAATGGAGAGATATTGGTCAGGCTACAAAGCTTCAGTTACACACAATGACTAAGCTCTCGATATCTAATGTACAGCGTGATAACTGTAGTTATGTTATACTGCATGTGTACTTGAAATTTGTTGAGATCTCACCATGTGCACACATACACACGGTAACTATGGGAGGTGATTGATATGTTAATACACTTGACTATGGTAATTATTTCACAATATATACCTATATCAAAACATCACCTTACACACTGTAAATATATACAATTCTTATTAGTCAATGACATCTCAGTAGAGTCAGAAAAAAACAGTGTCTGATGAATTTCACTATTTCTCTATTGGGCTCAATTGATTGTTTTCAACCTTTCCTGTGCATTACAATCACCTGAGAAGCTTGGTGATTGTAAAAAAAAAAAAAAAAAAAAAAAAATCTGATACCCAGTCCCACCCACAGAGCTCTTACTCTAGAATGGGACTCCCACATTTGTACTCTCCAAGATTCCCAGCTGATCCTACTGTGCATCCAGGACTGAGAACCACTGTCTAAATGATCATAACTGTGCTGTTAGGATTATTAACAGCACATGACTACTAAACCTGCAAACAGCAGACCTCTCATATCTATGAATGGGTCATCGTTACTTGCTCCCCAATCATTAGTGCCTGCAAGAGATCTTGAGGCACTGAGAAATTAAACAATTTGTACATCAGATGATACTGTGTGCCCTCCTAGAGCAGCGCAGTCCTCACATTCTCTATTCATCACACAGCAGCATCCTTGGATAAATCCTAAATTCTGATCCTCCTAAAGTCAGACTAGACCAGACAGCACTGAGCATTTCTGTAACAAATATGAAGAACGAAGCTATCTTCATCATTCAGTTAGTAGAAAATACCATTTCCACCCATTTTCTTACTGGGCAGGAGGAGGACATAGTAATAACTAATCCCTGGGCTCCAATCTCACTAATATGCTCCCCTTAACCAACTCAGTAAGTCTCTCCTAAACCAGCTCCTCTGAGATGATTATCACAGGCACACTGGTTGAGCCCCAACTATGTACCAGGTTCTATTAGAAGGACTCAAACACAATCTATCCTGTTGTATTAAAGAGGAGCTTTCTCTGTTTACCCAAAACCATAGGCTGACATACCAACAAAACTTCATGCTGCCCTCCTTCATATCAATATATTCTATCTGACACAAGAGGCCTTCAGAAATGGTTGTTCCACTATTGATCATTGTTACACTCTGTCATCTTACAGAGAAATCCATCAGGAATAATGGAAAGCTGTTTGCAGCTTTTATTGACCATTCATTGGCCTTTGACTGTGAACAGGAACCAGATATGGGTTAAGCCTCATAAACTTCATATAGACTTTCAGTAATTGAAGCTCATACAAAACTTGCATTTTAATACCATGGTAGATTGGCAGGTCTATGCTAGACTAGAGGACACGTCCGAGCTATGTGAAACAAGGTTTGTACCTTATCCTTTTCATAAATGACTAGAAGTTGCTTTCGGGTAACATGTGCCTCTGTCATAACAAATGGAAATTTAATGTCATTGTATAGTTATTAAGTGTTTTAATAATGGATATTTGATACCAACCCACGTGTGATACTCAGTATTTATTGCTCACCTACTATGTCCCAGCCCTGAATTAGGTTCTGGGAATGCAATAGTATGCAAGATAGGCACAGTGCCTCCCTCAATGTACTACCTGGGTTGAGAAGAAGGCAAATAATCAGCCAATAAAAAGAGAGTATGAGAAGTTCTTATGATGGGCTTAACACAGGTGCTTTGGAAGAACATCTCAGCGAATACCACCACCAGCCACTCATTGCTCCAGTCATAAATCTGGGAGGCTTCTGCCTCTTCCCTTTCTCTCAGCATTTTTCTTTTACCACCAAATCCTATTGGTTCTACATCCTAAATATAAAAAACGAATGTATCTTTTCTAGATCCTACTACTTCAGCTCAAATAGTATTCCACAAATATCAATTCTGAATCAGTTTTGACTTCTGATATGAGCTAGAGACATTGTACATTAATTTGCTGATGTGTTTATTCCCCCATTCAACACAATATAATTAAGCACTTACTGTGTACCAGGCATAGGTGATGCAATAGCAAAGAAGGTACACATGGTCCCTGGTCATAAACGATCACACAAAATCCCTGTTGGACCATGATTCCACCAAAGTAATCAATTGAACATTGAATTGGAAAGCTAATTTGAGTGAATTTTCTGCATGGACTGCTCTGGGCAGTCTCTACAATCTAGAGCCTCCCAGACTATGCTGCACACTCCTTGAATTTGTCAAAATGGCTTTAGTTGATCTTCCTGTCCACTCTTTATGTTCCTGCCCCAGTTGGATTTATACTGTTTAATGTCATTTATTCTTCTGACTTCAGCCTTCGAGGACCCAGAGAATTAATGTTAAAATTGAAAGTGCAAAAGTCTGGTTGACCCGGTTCATGAGGTGGCCACTGTGGCTTTCCTGGTGACAAATGTGACAAGTGATAGAAATAGGGTGTTGCCTAAATCCAGGACTCACACCAATCACTGAGAAGAAATAGGTTATGTCATTCAATAAAGGATGGCAAACACCTGGCTTATTTACAACCACTCCTGGGCCCATGTCAGACATAACTAACAGATCACAATTTCTTCCTGCTAACCCTACACATGACCTTGACCCCAGGCATGACCATTGGCTCTTTCTTAACAGACTACTCCAGCAGCAGCCTCTGCCAATCAATTGGGATTGGATCTTGAGAAAAAAAAAGCTATCATCTCTATATTAGAACTAGTGAGCGGAGAATAGGAAATTTTACAAAACAGGAGCAAAAGACTAAGGAAGAGCCATACAAAAACAGGAGGGATGCCAGGATGAAACTGCAGCTTTTGGTATTTGCCATTTACAATCTCAGGAGTGTCTCCTCCTCCAAACTCTGCAGGATAATCAAGAGGATTCTGCTCAGCTCATCCTGGACCAAACTCTGTGTCCAAGAACATGGGGTTTTCTACTGGCCAGTCTGGGACAGAAGGGTAGGGTTCTTTGGCCAGAGACTCCACCAGAACCCCCATGGACCAGGAGACTGGAATTGCCCAATAGAAACAAACATGGGGTAGACCACAAAATTAGCACCCACTCTGGAGGCACAAGAGGAATGTGAAATTCAGAAGAAGAAGAGCTCTCACCTGACTGGGGGCCTCTTCCGAAAAGAAGGCTGGAGCTTTTGAGATTAGGGTGGACAGAAAGGTGATAAAAGAGAATGTACGAGATTGATGCAGACTAATTGATAAACCTAGAGAGACTAGACCATCACTGATCCTGCATATTCATGGTCTCCATCCTTGCTGGCTGTCATCTAATCATTTGCCTAGGATGGAGCCAGTTTGGTTGGGTGCAGTAATCACATGTGAGCAATTTTACTAAAAATCATACTCAGTTAATTTGTATGATTAGCGAGTTAGCAATTGCCTTCTCTGATCTTAAAGATTATTCCAAACACAAAATATTCTCATCATACCACTGGAATAAAAATAACATGCTTTTAGGTACAAATTAAAGTTCAGCTGAATATTGCATGTAATATGTTGTGGAGATTAGGTCATTCCCTCTAGGGTTTCACTACCTTCTTTGCATAAGGTACCCTCTGCTCTTCAATCTCTCCCTCTCTCTCTCTCTCTCCTCCCCCTCCACCCCCACATACACTTTTTGCCCTTTGAACTGGAACAGTGATCTGTTCCCTGTGATTAAATTAGTGTAAGTAATAAGATATCATAGATTTGATTGATTTCCCCAGCAATGGTTATTAACCAGCCCAATTCAGAGCCAAGCAGGACCATTATTCTAAACATTGATTTCTGAGCAGGCATGCAGTGGAAGGAAATTCTCAGCTACAGAATAGTCCATAAGGAATTATCAGATAGGATGATATATAGTTAGGATTCTCAGACATGGCAACAAACCCCATGGAATCCTCAAATACCACGCTACACAGATGTTAGAGTCCACCGGGAGATGAACCAATGCTGTAAATATACTTTACCAATATTCTCAGGGAATTCTTAGATACACCACAAATGTAAGAGCTGAGAACTGTATTATATCCCAATCATCATACTTAATCCAACAAATATATACTTAGTAACTTATCTGAAACACATTTTCCTGAGGCTCAGGAGACAAGAAGAAACATGGCTACTACTTTTAAGGAGCTCACAGTCAACATGTGTTTCTTAAGGAAGCTTGGAAATGCCCTCCACTCAGAAGGGATGAATACTTGGGATGTGGGTGCTGGATCAGAGGGTTCACCTTTGCAGACAGGTTGCCATCTTTCAACCAAGAGTCAAGATGGCTCACACATCAGATTGGACATTCATAGAAATGTGGGGCCATCTCTTTGAGGACATACAAGGTGCACAGAGCAGTAATCATGACATTAATTTCTCTGTGCTCCAGAGAAAAATAAGTATGTAAACTGAATGGAAGTTTTTCTTCCCATTCTCCAAACTTCTATGACTTCGTCTGTCCAACAAGCAGAAGGGAATTGGAAAATGTTTCAGTGTGGTTCCCTTTAAGGCTGTTCACGTCCAACAGCCAGTGGAAATTCCGATACTTCAATGTAAATGCAGATACTGAAAAGTATTTGAGTTTTGTACATATTTTTACTTTCTTTGCTAAGGTGTAAGAGTGAGATGATGCATGCATGAAAAGTGCTCACCACAGTGCCTAGAACACAGTGATGTTCAAAAACTGATATAATAGTTGGTCTCGACCATTTTTCTTAAAGAAAAAATACATAGGAAATGGCCTGTAACCTAACAAGGGAATAAATGAATCACAGTTTTCTTTTGTTCTCTTTTGTTCTTTCTGACTCTGGAGGGGGCAACTAGTCACAATGAAAAAATGTTTCAGGGAAATCGGTTTCCCTATAGTATGAGGGAGCACATTCTAGCCACCAGAGCTGTGCCATATTACAATGGGTTGCCTTGGGGGGTAATGAGCTCCCTGTCATTAGAAGTATTCAAGAGAATGCTTGGGGACCAACTGCAGTTTTAGGGATGTTTTTCCTACTCTTAGAAGTGATTTAAATCATGATTTCTAGGATCTCTCTTAATTTCATTGGCTATGATTCAATAACATAGTATATTAATGCTTTGTTTTGGCCACCAATGAAATAATATTGAAAGAAGAAAAGAAATAAAAGTGAGACTATAGGAGAACTAGAGTTCTACCTGCTTTACCTCTTAGCCACAGCACCCAAGAGAGAGGTAATAAACAGGAAGGATTCCGTGACTCTTAATTAAACTAAAAATGAAGAGAGTACAAATGAATTAATGGATATTGATGCTCCAGTTTTTTCAGAATACAAAGATCTTAAGTTTTCTTAAAACAGAATCTACAAATGGTTTCTCAGTACCTATTTCTTTCTAGTTCATGGGAGCCATATATACTCCCACCCCACCTAGTGCTTTGGAATTGTAAATAAGATGTATTATAGTTTTTAAAGTGTGTGAGTGTGTGTGTGAGAGAGAGAGAGAGAAACAGAGAGAAAGAAGGTTGGTATGCCTATGGGACTTTTTCAAGTCCCATATTTGTCTGAATGCCATTGATTTTTTGCCTAATTGTTATTCACTATGCTAATTTCACCCACAAATCTCACAGTCTATTGATCAAAAAGTAATAAACTCTCCAACAAACAAAATGAGCATTATTGCAATGTTGGGAAAACATCAGTTGATATCAATACCATATTTACAATTATCTTTAACCCAAATTTTACCCAAGACGCAGTGCATAGGCAACTTCTGAGACCTACCGGCTAAAAGAGCCCATGAGGGGCTAATTTGTCTTTTCTGGATTGAGCAAAGGGGAGCAAATGCAACCAAGAAACATCTGAAGATGTCCAGTAAGGGGTTAATGGCTAGAATAAAGGTCATCATCCCCAAAGAGAAAATCATTCATCCTGCTTTTTCTCTTCCTATTTCTTCATTCTGTTTAAGGCACTATGTTCATTGCACAAAGCACAAAGGTGAGCAAGACCTCATTAACAATATTAACAATGCTCCAAAATGTTTCCTTGAGAAGAAAAAAAGTAATGATTTTAGCAGGAGATGCTGGTATTGTAGATTCAGCTTACCTATTGCAGGTCACCGTCATAGGTGTCACTGTTTTGTCTGTCCAGTATCCCATCCTCCTCCTTTAGAGAATTGCTACTCCTCACGTTCCTACTATTTCATTGAAGGGAGAGCATAATCAAAGTGCCCCACCTGTCAGACCACATTTCATTGGGCTTAGGATGGACATTTAGCCAAAGATACCCAATCAGAACCTGTCCTTGAGATCTTTCAAATGAAAATTGGAGAAAAAAATGAAGATAAAAGTTGTAAGGCAAGCCGAGTGCAAGTGGCTCATGCCTGTAACCCCAGCACTTTGGGAGGCCGATGTGGGCAGATCACAAGATCAGGAATTTAAGACCAGCCTGAACAACATGGTAAAACCCTGTCTCTACTAAAAAAATATACAAAAATTAGCTGGGCCTGGATACAGTTTTCAAATCTAAGACTATTCAACCTACTCCTCCGTCTCCCTTTTGTCGTTCATAAACATTACCCCTAACAACTCTTTTGCATGTCTGTCTTGGTGTTCATTCTTTAGAAGACTTGAACTACCACAATTGTACCAATATTATGTGAAACAGTAAGAAGTAAGAAGTTTTGAGCCTGGATTGCTCATTGCCAAGCTGTCAAGGAGGTGCACATGTCAAGTGGAATAAGGGGTGGGGAAGGGGTATAGTCCCTGGAACAAGACGATGCTCTAGTCACTCACAATCTCACTGGTGGTATCCTGGGAACATATTCTGGACAGCGGGTCATTCTTGCTGGTGTAATAAATCAGGCATTTGAAAGTTGTGGGAGGAACCGTGTCTACAAAAATGGGGAGGGGAAAACGCATTCCAAAGGGTGGAGCTTTAAGTAGAAGAGGTGGCCGAGAATACATACAGGTTTCTGGAAATGGTCAGCAGGCTGGAAGGAAAAGGACTTAAAAAAGTCAAACATGAGGAAGTCTAGGATAGAGGCATGTAGATGAATACAAGGCAGTGGGCACAATGCTGAATATTTTTGTGTCATATGTCAATGTTCACATTTGTTAAAGTATTCACCATGAAATAAGCTTTAAGCAATCAAGTAGACAAAACAACTTGACCAGTTGGCATCAGCCAGCCTTCATCCTCGGCCATCCCAGAACTGGCATAGTTGTGAGTTAGGGATCATGGTGGCACAGATGGAGGCTACACATGAGCTTAACAGTGTGGACTTTCAGTTATTAAAGCTGATCTGGCTACTGCCACCTCTGAACTCCCAGCCCACCAGCAACTGAGGTGGACGCTGAGGACATATTATATTATTATCCCTCAGGGCACCTAAGAGGCCACTTTGTGCAAGAGTGTTCCCATGACCAGGTGACCCACTGGTTATATCACATACCACACTATCTAGAATCAGTAATCATATTGGGTTTCTTCCATCCTAGCAGGGACTATAGTTCATCTTCAAGGGACAGACACAGTCAAAAGTGTTTTGACTTTTTTGTGTACAGAGCCTCAGTCAACACCATTATCTTGAAGATTAGGGAATGTCTGATAAATGATCATGGTGTTATGTTCTCCATGAAGCTGAGACCTAAAAAGGTTCCATCACTTGTTCAAGGTTGCACATCCAGAAAGGTTGAAAACTGCAATTTCAACTCAGATCTTGGATGTCCAAAGCTCCTTCTTGCTCTATCCTAGTAAGGCCTGTATAGTTTTCTGCAGAAGGTACATTGACTCAGATCTGGGGGACTTGGTTTGGCCACTGTAAGTAAAACTGAACCTGAAGACCCTCATAAATACTCCTTCTGAGACACAGGGGCATTTTGGGAAAAACTCCCATGGTTGTTTAGTTCAGAGCAAAACATAAGAATAAAGGAGCATCCACATTCACTATGTCATGAATTTCAATTTAAATTGAATCCAATTGTAGTGTTGGTGACTTTTTCTTCAGCAGCTTCATGGAAGTTTGTCTTTAAGTTTTAGGCCGGAGACTGGTGGATTAGGTGGAAAAATCTGTACCAGAGCGAGGCTTGGTCCAGCTCCCAAGCTTCTAATCATCTCTTTCAGACCTAATTCTTATCTGAGAAATGAAGTTACAATTTAAATAGTCAGGGGTGTGTGTGTGTGTGTGTGTGTGTGTGTGTGTGTGTGTATCAACAAATCTTGTCTTTTCTTTTTTTTTTTTTTTTTAATTTTTTATTGGATTTTAGGTTTTGGGGTACATGAGCAGAGCATGCAAGACAGTTGCGTAGGTACACACATGGCAGCGTGCTTTTCTTTCCTTCTCCCCTTCACCCACATTTGGCATTTCTCCCCAGGCTATCCCTCCCCACCTCCCCCTCCCACTGGCCCTCCCCTTTTCCCCCCAATAGACCCCAGTGTTTAGTACTCCCCTTTCTGTGTCCATGTGTTCTCATTTTTCATCACCCGCCTATGAGTGAGAATATGCGGTGTTTCATTTTCTGTTCTTGTGTCAGTTTGCTGAGAATGATGTTCTCCAAATTCATCCATGTCCCTACAAACGACACAAACTCATCATTTCTGATTGCTGCATAATATTCCATGGTGTATATGTGCCACATTTTTCCAATCCAGTCTATTATCAATGGGCATTTTGGTTGATTCCAGGTCTTTGCTATTGTAAACAGTGCTGCAATGAACATTCGTGTACATGTGTCCTTATAGTAGAACAATTTATAGTCCTTTCTTTCTAACCTCTGATGCCCACGTCTTAGAAACAGCCTTCTGTGCTGGGTCCTTTTGGGTTGTCTGCCTTGAGTTCTTTCATCTTGTGTTAGGCTTGTATTAGACAGCACTCTTTTCATGGTGACAGAAGCCCAGCTTAAACTGTCATAGACTTTGTTTTATAGATCAGCATTTTACTTTTTTTAAAAAAAGTTATTTACACTACTTTATGTTCTGGGGTACATGTGCAGATCGTGCAGATTTGTTACATAGGTATACATGTGTCATGGTGGTGGTTTGCTGCATCCATCACCCCGTTATCTACATTAGGTATTTCTCCTAATGCCATCTCTCCCCAATCCCCTCACTCCCTGCTATTTCTCCCCTAGCCCCCAACTCCCCAGGCCCTGGTGTTTGATGTTCCCCTCCCTGTGTCCATGTGTTCTCATTGTTCAACACCCACTTATGAGTGAGAACATGCGGTGTTTGGTTTTCTGTTCTTGTGTCAGTTTGCTGAGAATGGTTTCCAGCTTCATCCATGTCCCTGCAAAGGACATGAATTCATCCTTTTTTATGGTTGCATAGTATCCTATGGTGGATATGTGCCACATTTTCTTTATTCAGTCTATCATTGATGGGCATTTGGGTTGGTTCCAAGTCTTGCTATTGTAAACAATGCCACAATGAACCAGAAAAAAAATCAACAAAGATATTTTCACCAAATAGAGGAAAAAATTGAGAAGGATAATTTTTGAGGGTAATTAAGTAAAAGAAAACTCAAGAATGCAGTGACAAAGAAGAGGTCACTGCTATGAGAAAGAGGAAGGAAGGAATGTGGGGAGAGTCCTTGAGAATGATTTTTTTTTAATTCAATATTCTTACAAGAGACTTTCACCTATTGAAGATGAACCTCTAGGTCCCGGTCCTCGTCAAGTTCCCCAAAATAGCCAGGTGTGGTAGCTTACACCTATAATCCCAGCACTTTGGGAGGCCGAGGTGGGCAGATCACCTGAGGTCAGGAGTTCAAGACCAGCCTGGCCAGCATGGCAAAACTCCATCTCTACTAAAAACACAAAAATTAGCCCGGCATGGTAGCCTGTGCCTGTAGTCCCAGCTACTCAGGAGGCTGTGGTGGGAGAATTGCTTGAACCCGGGAAGCAGAGGCTGCAGTGAGCCAAATCACACCACTGCACTCCAGCTTGGGTGACAGAGTGAGATCCATCTGGAAAAAAAAGTTCCCCCCAATAAATCTGATATGGAAAAATACCAGGTGGCCACACACCTTTAAAGACTGCTAGAACTGGCACAAACACATCACGCACGCAAACCAGTATCTTCATCTGTTCCTCAGAAACAAGAACTGATCTCTTATTGATGCAGCAATTTCATGTGCACAAATCATTTCCTTTAAAGAAGTGAGTTTGCCAAAGTAGTCCAAACTCAGTACAGAGATGTATGAAACCTTCCAAAGCATTAAATGCAGGAAAAAAAATCTGTTTAATGCATAATCTTTGGAATATATAGAGCGTTAGAGAGAGATACACTCTAATCACATCTCTTCCTTTATGTCTCTTCAGGCACGGTTCTTCTGTGGCAGAGGCATTTTTCAAAAACACAGACCCTCTTGTTTAATTAATAATCCCCCAGACATAAATCACCCCAGTGGCACCCTCTCTCAGCAGCCTGTGGCAATGACCTACTTTAAGAGTCTTTCATGTATAGCTTGGGTTTACTATGTATTTTGAAAATTACTGCTCAATAGCTATTTTGGGAGATCAGCATTTTCCTTAGTAAGTTTGAGCAATAAGAACCCATTTTTCCCACTTAGGAAGGGAGAATCATAGAATAATAGAAATGTATTAAGAGATAATGAAGAAGGACTACTCATTTCCCTAGGAAACTAATAATAATAATATGGCAAACATCTATTGAACATTTCACATACACTGCCTTATTTAATTCTCACAACAACTCTCTATTTTAGACGATATTATTGCCCCCATTTAACTGATGGGGAAACTGACTCAAAGAGCAAGAGATTAAAAGACTTCCCCAAAACCACACAAGCAGCAAGTAACAAAGGCAGAATTCAAACTCAGGCAGTCTAGTTCTAGAGCCGTTGCTTACTACTAAGCCTTGCACACCTCTCTGACATGCATAAAATTGACATTCATTTTTTGTCACTGACATACTAGACATGCAATAAACATTATCACACTTAGTTCTCATAATGACACTAGGTAGGTATTGTCACTATTCCCAGAGAAGTAAACTGAAGCTCAGAGAAGAACTTGGTGGAAATGGAAACCTAAACGTCTTTTCAGTCATAATTTTTATTTTTTATTATATAAGAACATTTAACATGAGATCTACCTGTTTAAAATTTTAAGTGTAAAATGCAATGTTAATTATAAACACAGTGTTGTACAGAAAATCTCTAGAATGTATCTTTCAAACTGTAACTGTAAGCTGGTTGAACAGCACCTCCCCAATTTTCCCTCCCACCAGCTTTTGGCAATCACTGTTCAACTCTCTATGTATTTGACTATTCTGTATACCTCCTGTAACTGGAATCACACAATAGTCGTCCTTCTGTGACTAGCTTATTCACTTAGCATAATGTCCTCCAGATTTATCCATGTTGTTGCATGCAGTAGGACTGCCTGCACTTTTAAGGCTGAATAACATTTTATCATGTATTTATTTGTTCATCTTGGAGGCACCATGGCTGAAAGACAGGGTAGGCCCAGAGTCAGGAAAAAAAGTTTGAAAGAGTGTGGGTCTAGAACTTGAGTAACTTACTCTAGATGGTCTCTGTGGAAGAGCGGGGTAAGTGAGGAATAAAACAGTTCTTGAGAGGAAGAAGGTGTTGACACATTTGCATTCTTATTGATCCTGATCTTGGCACCAATCCAGGTTACAAATAGGGGAGTCTGTGGTTTCGGCCATGCCATTAATTAAATAAAACTTTTATCTTCTCTTGGAATAACACAATTTCCTGGATGATGCACTAAATTTCAGCAAGTGTCCTCTTTGGAGAAGAAAGAACCTCAGGCTTATAGAGGAAACTTACAGCTCATCCTACACATCCCCACCGCACACAGCCACTTCATCTCAGCCCAGGAGCTGCAGGCACCTACAGAATGAAATATTCTGGAAGAAACCACACCCAAACCTAACCTCCTTTTTTCTGCAGAACTGACTTGAAATATTGGCTTGAGTTTGAAAAGACTAAAATAAATGTGATGAACGTTATTTGAAAAACCTAGGATGTCATTATGCATTGCATTTGTTTGACCTAAATCCATTTTCTATTAGGTTATTATTAATTAGTATTTGTTTAGCATCCACTGTGTACTCAAAGCCAGACTATATAAGAGAATATTACTGCCCAGGATGAGTCACAAGTAGCATTTCTCTAAACAGCTCACCACCCATATATAAACTCCTAGAGGAATTACACATATTCCAAAACAATGTTCTGACAAAACATTTTCAGGAAAACAAATATAAAGAATCACTTCTCACCCCTTATGGTGACTTCACATGCACTCACTATGTGGCACTGGTCGAGTCTTGTGCCAAATAAAAAGAAAAAAGGGGGAGATTTTACATCAAGTGACTGAAAGTCTGTTGGACTTAAAGTCTCTTGAGAGTTATAAATTATTACAAATGGAAATTTAGCATAGAAATTATTTTCAATTATCTTATTTCAATAACACTGATAGAGATGTAGATAAATCTACTGACATTAATATAAATAATAAATATATATCTAGATAAAGAAATACAAGTTTCTCTTTGAACTGCATCATTTGTTTAAATGCCTGAATAAATTTTTGACAAACTTGAAAGGTATGTGTGGGGACTGTCTGTGGCATACTGTGTTAGTGTAAATTCTTCCAAAAGCAGCCCCTGAGGATTTAGGGGATAGTTGGTCATTCTGGATCCAGAGCAGCACAGTGAAAAAGTGTGGAAGAGAAGAAAGCCAGAAAAAGGGTGTGATAATACACCTGCTATCGCTGTGGGCACTTGGAGCTGGATCCTACTGGGGCCTCTAAAAAATGTTGAACATACCCTCAAGTTGCCCCATGGAGAGGTGAGAAGCTGGATATTTTTCCAAGATCTCTTGTCCGTCACTGATTATAGAGATTGTAGAGAGTGAACTTCAGCATCCTTACACTGCTGAAGGGGCCAGGTAAAGTCCTAGGGCAAAGAGATGCAGACAGGAGCGTAGGAAGCCTTGTGTGTGTGTTAGTTGACCTTACTGTGTATGTACATATGTGTGTGTGTGTGTGTGTGTGTGTGTGTGTGTGTGTGAACTGTATTAATTCTGTGTACACACAGTCTGTATTTTATGTATATATGTGTAACATAATAAATATTAGTCTATAGTATATGTACGTATTTCTATAGAAAAAATAGAGAATATATATAATTTGTGCTCACATTTTTTTCTGTGAGACTAATATTCACAGCTCTTTTTTGTAGGCATTTCTGTTTTGCTTTGTTTGATTTTGTTCCTCCAATTTTTTTTTTTTTTTTTTTGAGACGGAGTTTCACTCTTGTTACCCAGGCTGGAGTGCAATGGCGCGATCTCGGCTCACCGCAACCTCCGCCTCCTGGGTTCAGGCAATTCTTCTGCCTCAGCCTCCTGAGTGGCTGGGATTACAGGCATGCACCACCATGCCCAGCTAATTTTTTGTATTTTTAGTAGAGACGGGGTTTCACCATGTTGACCAGGATGGTCTCGATATCTTGACCTCGTGATCCACCCGCCTCGGCCTCCCAAAGTGCTGGGATTACAGGCTTGAGCCACCGCGCCCTGCCTGTTCCTCCAATTTCTTTAAGCATTGTTCTTAATGATTTTATACTTGAGGTTACTTTTATTTTGTATTTTTTAACTTAATTTACTTTTAATCTACTTTGAGTATGACAGTAGCTATCTGAGGAAAATGGCCATTTTCATTTTTTATTACAACCATCTCACCCAATAATCCCTGTCTAGAGAGGTGCACTGGCCCCTCAAGGAGCAGTTTTTCATGGGTGGGTACACTTGAAAAAGCACATGGATGTTTCAAATAACATTTTATATTTGGGAACTGAAAAATGTTGATTCTTTTCAGATGTAAAGTTCAACTAAATCTTCTTGAAGACGGTTCATAAGGAAAAAAAAATACAGTGACTTTTACTTTTCGATGTGATCCACGAGACAGGAGTGCATGTTAGATTTGCTGGGTAAGGCAAGGCATAATATTTGTCCTATGAAACAAAGCAGGCACAGCTTCAGCAATCCTCTTCCTCCCACTGGATTCTTTTTTTTCCATTGAAAAATCCTATAACAGTACTGCCTTAGTGGATCAGCGAAAAGGAGCCAGCAACTCATTAGACCACCTATTACCTGCCTGACCCAAGGAACCTAAAATGAACATACTATTCAACTCTATTGATTATTCAACCAATAACAAAGGAAATATCATACCAGTGTCACATGGATCATACTTTTTTTTTTGAGACAGGGTCTCTCTCTGTCACCCAGGCTGGAGTACAGTGGCGTGATCTCAGCTCACTGCACCCTTCACCTCCCAGGGTTCAAGCAATTCTCCTACCTCAGCCTTCAGAGTAGCTGAGACCACCACACCTGGATAATTTTCATATTTTTAGTGGAGACAGGGTTTCATCATGTTGACCAGCCTGGTCTTCAACTCCTGGCCTCAAAATCCACTGCCTCGCCTTCCCAAACTGCTGGGATTACAGGTGTGAGCCACTGCATCCAGCTGGATCATGTTTCTTAAATGAGACTAATCCTGACTCTCAGATTGGAAACTGGGGCATTTCATAACACAATGCATCTCTGTGTTAGCCGTCCTCCATCAGTTGGGGCATCCAGCTATCCTAGCTACCCCTGTGCATGGCCAACTCAGAGATGGGCAAAGGGTCCTGGAAAATAATATCTGTCCTCTGTGATACTTTCTCTGGTCTAATTTCTACACATAGGCTTCATCCATCCTTCTCTTGTGCTTCTTTGGGAGTCTGGGGTATATCTATGTCATCACGCATTATATAATTTCAAAAGTATGTGTTCATATATCTGTCTCTCCAATTAGTCCATGATACCCACTCTGTCAAGGACTAGTTACCCACTCATGCACCTATGAGAGAACCATCCTAAGGGCTAGGGACGTAGCAGACAGCAGGCCAGCCAAGTCGCTGCCCTCCAGGGGCTAACTTCCAGTTAAATAGATTCTGTGGATTCTACTAGAGGACAAACTTCAACTCTAATTCTCACTCCATACTCCAGTAAGTCCCACCAAAGGAGGCCGTGGTGGTAGAAAAAGGAGGAAAGAGATATGAAGCATTAGAAAATATTTTGATAATTACTCTATGCATACATCATGAATTTCCTTGACCTAATAACTTTTCCTGTAGCTGGGATCCTGTCCTCTTTCACCTGTATCTGGGATCATTATCCCAGATAGATTGAATGGAGAGGTTCTTTAATCACTAGCAGAGTTCATAATCCCAATTAACCATATGCATTTTGGGGGAAGCATTGTCTGAAGGAAGCAAAATGAGGCTAATTTGTTGAAAGTGCCTCTCCACCAGGTCACAGACCTCACAGCCCTCTCAACCCAGGTTCCAAAGAAGCCCTACTGCCCTAATCCATTTTCTATGTACTATCCTAAGGCTAGCCTAAAAAATATTTACTCATATTGTGATCCTTGGGGTTTATTTATTTATTTGAACAGCCTGGTTGAAAACTTTGGACCAGACCCTTCTCCTTTAGGTCTAAGCATCTAATGTTTTATATATTGGGGTTTTGTTTTAGATGCACTTTGAGAAAAGAGTTCTACTGCTTTAAAAATAATATTTATAGACTACTGCCACACATAAATGATAGATGAAAATGGGTAAATATAAATCCATCTTTTTAGCAACCATAAACATTTATGCTCCAAACAACATAGTAGCCTGTTATATAAGGCAAATGGTTCTAAATGTGCAAAGAGGATTTGATGAAAGCACAATTACAAGGAAGAATTTAACATACCACTTTCTGCCTAACACCAAAAATCAGCCTGTATAAAGAGATTCCATTAATATAATCAACAAGTTTGTCTCAAGTAGACTTTTTTTTAAAGTAACAATACTTCCAATCTCAGCGGCATTATAGGGAAAATTATAGGTTAATGGAGCTACTAAAGACACACTTGCCCTTGCTTTTCTGTCATAAAAAGTTAAATTATTTAAAAAAGAAACATTATCTTGAGTGGTTGCAGGTCACTTTGGATCAGTGAAGTTTCCCTTTGGAGTTTAGATGTGAAATATTAATAACTCTGAGAGAGACAAGATTTATCAACTTGGGAGTGTTATCTGCCTTGCCAGCTCCACCCTTCACCTCCACCTCTGAGAGAATTTTTTCTTTAACAGCTTAGATTCTAGAATTTTGAGAACCAGAGTCAGAGCACTTAAGAGGCAGAAAAAAAGAGGGAAGCCCAGAGCGTAATGAGGAAGACTTCAGGATTTGGATTAAAAAAATACCTGCTCTGCTCCATGGGGTGAAACAACTGGGAAAGCACAGAAAAGTTTTTGAGAACAATTGCTCTGGTTTATAAATTCAAATCATTTTAATGTTCCTTCTTAAGAAGCAGGAGTCCAAATCAGAATTACTTTTAAATACTTTGAACTGCTCTTTTTTGTACTATCTTTGACTACGATATATACAAAGACTGGCCCACGTGGCCTTTTGTATAATCTGCCTAGATCGGTGTTGCTCAGATCATGGTTCCCTAACCAGTGACAAAAGCATCACCTGAAACATTGTTAGAAATGCAAAATCTCAGGCCCAGCTCAGACCTACTGAATGAAAATCTCTGCAGGTGAAGTACAGGAATCTATTTTAACCAATATTCCAGGTGTTTCTTTCATACATTCAAGTTGGAGAAGCACTGTGCTCCAAGAGGTTTCCTGGCTATAGGCTGCAAGAGGTTCATCCCCGAGTCCAGAAGGAAGGTCTACTTCTGAAAGACTTGAATTCTATCCTCCAAGCACATCTATGGGCCTCAGGTATGCCCACCTGCAACATACAGCTCTTCCTAGCACCCAGAAGAACCTACAGATCCCCTTCCCATAAAGCTTTCCACTTTGATACTGAAGTGACCCTCTATAAAGATCCCCCAAGAGTGAGGGAAGGCAATCAGCAGAAGGTTGCAAAACTAAGTTCTACCAAGGACAGAGCTTATCAGCTTCCACATTTTAAAGTCTTACTGTATCTTTAAGGAACAAAGTATACATTTCCACACTTCAAATGCTGAGCGGCTTTATGGACTGGCAGAAATAGCAATGTGCTTCTTCTCAAAAGTTCAAGGTACAACTGGCTATTGTACAACTGTGCTGGCTTGAAGGATGTTCCCCTCAAAAAATATAAGTCCTGGTACAAACCCTGGTACCAGTGAATGTGACCTTATTTGGAAACAGAATCTTTGCAAATGTAACTAAGTTATAAATCTGGAGATTAGGTCATTTTATAAGAGAAAGAAGAAAGATTTGAGACACAGAGAGCCAGGAAGAAGGTCATGTAGAGATGGAAGCAGGGATCCCAGTCAGTGCTTCCAAGATTAGACATATATAAATATTACCATAAATATGGCACTTTACCTTTAAGAAGATATGAGGATGACTTGTAAAATAACTTACTTGGACATTGGGTTACAGCTTAGCAGTTACTATGAAGGAGAGTCATCTGAAATCAGATGGAAAGTTGTAACATTAAGAGTGGATGAGTGTGACTCTTAACACATGTGGCTGAGAGGCTGGTAGATGTTTGAGGTGGGTACACATGTATATTAGTCCATTCTCGCACTGCCATAAAGAACCACCTGAGACTGGGTAATTTATAAACAAAAGAAGTTTAATTGGCTCACGATTTCACAGGCCGTCCAGGAAGCACAGCTTAGGAGGCCTCAGGAAACTTATAATCATGGTAGAAGGAGAAGGGGAAGTAGGTACATCTTTACATGGCAGAGCAGGAGAGAGAACACAGAAGGGGAAGTGCTGCACATTGTTAAACAACTAGATCTTGTGAGAACTCACTCACTATTATGAGAACAGCAAGAAGGAAGTCTGCACCCCCCCATGATCCACACCTCTCATCAGACCCCTCCTCCAACACTGAGGATTACAATTTGACATGAGATTTGGGTGGGGATGCGGAGCCAAACCATACCAATGTGTAGTTTTGTATATTCCTACACAGCTCAGTTCAGTGAGGTACAATTTTCTGTATTCGCCTAGCGTTTGTTGTGGATGAAATTGAACATAAGCAGACACAAAATTCACATTATGCTTAGATTATTCTCTAATATATCAATCACTGTAGAACAAATTCCATTTTCAAAATAAACATGCGAGAAGGACTGATTGTGTTTGCATTATATATTCAAAGCCCACAACCACTCAATAGGCCAGCATCATTTTTATCCTCACAGATAAATTCTCAGTCACAGTTTACTTAAACCTACATAAGTTTCCCATGATCACAGATATTAAGTGGCAAAGTTTGGATCCCACAGAATCTTTGAACTTTATACAGTTCCTAGTATGGTATTGTCACTGGTTGAGGCAAGGACAATAGTGGTAAGTTTAAGGTCATACTTATATTTGTTGGTTATATTACTTTTCTAGGGCTGCCACAAAAAAATTACTGTAAAATTGGTGGCTTAAAACAACAAAAATTTATTTCCTCACAAGTCTGGAAGTCAGAAGTTTGAAATCAAGGGATCTACAGAACCATGTTCCTTCTGAAGGCTTTTGGGAGAAAACTCATCACCTCTTCCAGCTTCTGGTGGCTCCAGGCATTTTTCTGGCTTGTAGTTGTCCATCCAATGATCAGTGGATTCTCCATCCAATAATTTGTCAGTTATTGTCAATCCAATAATCATTGGATTGACAGCTACAATCCACTGAGTATGACAGGCATTGCATTACAATATTTATTAGATGAGAAAGTGTTGGGCACATAGTAAACACTCAATAAATATCCATTGCTTTTATATAGCTGATTACAAAAAAATATCCTAATCAAGTTCAATCATTTTGTTATACATTTATGGCATCACAAAAAAGAGGCAACAGGAAGTACTTATCTTTCAGATGAGACCACAAATTCAAAGCTAGCATTGAGACTCTGTTGTTATTTTTCTTAACTGAGCATAAGTTCTTTCCAAATATGTTTTTAGTACGTTACTAAATAAGCAAATGAATCCTCTTCTTATGACCTTTAACCAATTTTTTGAACTTCAGAAAATTAACAATTTATACTAGAATATGGTGCCAAAATTTCTCTCATTTTCCTGAGGAGTTTTTATTTCCCTTGTCCCCAGTTAGGTGAGAGGGTGGAAATTAGGGGAGGGAGGTATTTTCATAGATAGATCAGGGCCAACTCAGGATTTTTATTGATTTGCTGTAAGTTGAGAACCTCATCGCAGTCTAGTTTCTGTAGAATTCACCTGGGTACAGCCACCTATGGGTAGACATTCTCCTCTGCCTGACTCTCTAGGCTGAACAGATCACATCCCACTAAAATCCCAGAAGATGTGTGTTTCTGCATAGGGTGTGCTTCTTCTTAAACCACACACATTCTTTTTTGCACTGATGGATTACAGTGCAACTCACATTCTGGGCTTTTGGGGGTTCTGGGAGAAGCCAGGGAGACTTGTAGGGAGACCAGAGTCCTCTCATCACTTCTCCACCTGAGTTCTCCAGAGAAGATGGGTTTAGGACATCCTGATCTTACAGAAGCACAGAGTCCAAAGTTAGCTGAGAAAGCCAATAGATAATTACACTTCCCAAATCATCTTTGGCCAGATATATGGCCATGGCTCCTGTGGTCATGGTACTTACAGCCTAGTAAGGACCTAGGTCTGTCTACATATCTGACATGGGAGGGCCCAGCTCCAGTGGGGGTCAAGTTAAAGAGAGGACTGAGCACCCTAGAATAAAAAGAGCTTGCAGTGATGGATGCAGGAGCTCTCAAGACTCTTAAAAACATCCTCTTATTTGGGACAAAATAAAATAAATGTATCCCAACCTCTCAAGAACGATTAGCTCACTGTGGAACCCCTGCATTAGGCTCCAAATGGAAAACATGCAGGTTCAGTCCATTAATAGAAAATCATTCCTGTGTTGCTAGTCATGACATCCATGATGCTCTCACCTGGTGCAAATTATTCCTTTTTCAAAGACACTTTTCAGATATGAGTCCAGGAATTCCCTCTCTCACATAGTTCCCTCTGTCTTCTCTAATAGCCCCAGGAGGATCCTGGATGCTTTTAAAAGATCAAACTGAGGCTCCTGTGTCTGTGTTCAGGGTCTGAGTCCAGCCTGGCCTTTCACCATCCTTAGCAGCATCCCTGAGACTCTTGCCAATGTGCTATCTCAAACCGCCAAGTAGTGTTACTTTGATGTGTTCATTTCCTTAATAATTTCTTCATCTCATTACTCTCCCTTTCCACCAGAAGTGAAAGATGAAAGGAAAGAAAGGTCACAATCACTGTGCAGAAACTCAGGAAACCTGAAATGGAACCTCTTAGCCTTTGAAAGAAGCAGCAGAGGAAAAAGATAATTTTCATAAGAACCAGATATGATCTATTTCTTTCTGCTTCCAGGGTCCCCATGAACTGGAACTTTCACTAAAATTTTCCTAGATGGTTCCCCTTCCTAGTTACTCACAGTCTCTGCACAACCTCAGCCTTGGAGGTGTGTATTAGTCAAGGTTCTTCAGAAAAATAGAACCAATAGGATAAACAGAAATATATAGGAAGATGTTTATTATGAGGGATTAGGGATTGGGTCATATGATTACGGAGGCTGAGAAGTCCCACCATCTGCTATCTACAAGCTGAAGACCCAAGGAAGTCAGTGATAGAGTTTTGTTCCAAACTTGATGGCCTGAGAACCAGGGAAGCCGATCATGTAAGTCCAAGTCCAAAGCACCAAGAACTAGGGGCACCAATGTCTAACAGTAAGAGACTATGATATCCCAGTTCAAGCTGAGAGCAATTCTGCCTTTCCTCTGTCTTCCTGTCCTGTTCAGGCCCTCATGGATTGAATGGTGCCCACCAGCATGATGCAAGTAACCTTTGTTATTCAGTCTACCGATTCAAATGCCAGTCCCTTCTAGAAACACCCTCACAGACACATACAGAAATAATGTCTTACCAGCTATCTAGCCATCACTTAACCCAGTCAAATTGACACATAAAATTAACCATCAGAAGTTGTAAGAGTATTTAGTCCAATAAAATGATGAGGAGAGTAATTGATGATGATGATAGAATAATACATAATATATAATAGTGCCAGATACTGGTTTTTTTTTAACTTGGATAGTATTGACCTATTTAGTCCCACTACAACCTTAGAAGGTAGGCACCAGGATTATCCTAATGTTTTAGATGAGGAAACTAAGGCACAAAAAGGTAAGCAATTTTCCTAAAATCACATACCCCAGTAATTGACAGACCATGAATATGAACCCGGGCAGTGTGTCTCAAGATCTTACACTCATATCATTAACAAAAGGTGTTATGAAGTTTGACACACCTGCATTAGAATCTCATCTTCACCATCTGTCTCCATGTTGGACAGATGGTGGATAATTTACCCTCTTTGAGCCCCTATTTTATCACCTGTAAAATGGAAAAACTTGTAGAAAGCATTAGAGCATTACCTTACAGCATCATTGTGAGGGAAAAATTAGATCAAGTCTATAAAGCTGATGGCCATCACAGCTGCTAATACACAACAAATATTCACCTCCCCATCCAACTCTGTTTTTCAACACTACAACAGGGACTGGTTCATTTCTCTTACAACTGCCTCACCCATCTCTAGTTACCCTCTTCCATACTGAAATACAGAAAATTAATGAAAAGTGGGACATTTTCTTCTTTACCTTCACAAGTCCAGCTGTCATTTTCTACCCCACTGCCTTTCAAACTAGGCTACTACCAAAGAGACACTGTCTACCTTGAGCTCCCAAGGATCCCCAGCCTCCTGGCCAGGCCTTGTTCCTGGGGAGCTGAAATGGTCATTCATTCAACAGAATATGCATCATTCATACTGTGCACCAAGCACTTTACTTGGTACCAGGATATAAAGGTGAGCGATACAGACACAGCCGTGGACTACATAAAACTTACATTCCACTGGAAAAAAGAGGCAAAAATAAATAAGGGGGCATGGTAACAAATAAATACAATTGTATCCAGTGCTTTGAAAGAACTGTACAGGATGCTGAGATATCCTTCGGCTTGACTGGTCAGAAAAGGCCACCCTGGGGATGACACATGACAATTGAGGAGGAGAGAGCTAGGAGGACAGATGAAGGGCATTCTGGTTCACAGAAAATCTCCAACAGAGATCTCCCCTGGAATATGCTCCTCCAACTCCCCAACTCCTCCAGTGATATACAAGATCTGAGTCTCCTCTACTTTGTTGCTCAGCTTGAATCTCGCTTTTCCACTGACTCTGACTTGGACAACTATTCTGGCCTCCTCTTGGTATCAGTTTCTCCATCTGTACAATGGGGCTAATATTAGTTTTAACTTAGGAGAGTTGTTGCTCAGAGAATTAAGTGATATCATGTTATCTATTATGGGTTAATAAGAATATTGTTGCTTCCCCAGTGTAGAGAAGGGTAAGCGAGCTCAAATTCCCCATATCATCCTCCATACAAGCCCCTGTTTAGGACTCCACCTATATCAGGCATCTGAGCCCAAACACTGTCACCTAAGCGACCCAAAAAACAGTGGCCCCTGATGCTGGCTTAAAATGCAGCTCTGCCTTTGTGGAGATTCTGACAGAATTGCCCTGTACATCCATGTCATCAGTATGAAAGGGGTAAATATTTTTCCCATGTCTATCTCCCAAAACAGAGGTGTGAATTTGATCAGGGAGCCAAAACAGCCCCCTGAACTCTCAAGACAAATGCCTCATTGAAACCCAGCTCATTCCCAGATGCAGGGTTAAAGGAGAGATGCACAGCGGGGAAGGCCTCTTGCTAATTCCTGGCCACGTGGAAGAGATCACTGCAGCTCAACCAAAGTAGCTGTGGTGATCTTTTGTTTGAGCTCATATAGCATGAAAGATTCCATTTCCTATTTACCTTGGTTCTTGGGTTTGGAAAATATCCTACCTCAGCCTCCACCTTCCTTTCCCTTCTGGCAGCAGCTAACCTCTGTTTCTACCACACAAAGCTTGCTTTTCACTACATGCAGCCTGACTTTATGAAAGTGAGCTGGACACTAGCCCCCTCCCTCATCTGGCTGTCTCAGAGGAAGCGGAAGCTGCCTTTGACCTTCCACTGTTATGATTGCTATTCTTATCATTACTGTTACCATTGTCATCATCCTGTGCCCACCCTGCCGCCAGCTCCTCACTTCCCAGGGCCCCATTGTCAATGATGTCCAGAGTCCCTCCTCTGCATGAGCCACTTCCTGTGCTGTAACCCCAAAGCCCTCGAGCTGTCCCCCAAGCTGCATCCTACATGGCTTCTGCTGCTGCCTGTCTACCTTCCTGGCCACCCACAGAACTTCTGCCTCTGATTCACTCTTTCCCTTCCTAACCTCTTCCCACAGAATATGCATCATTCATACTGGCTTCATCCCACCGGTCTGTCAAAATGAACTTCCTACACTCTGGGGTCTTGAGCTCACATAGGAACTGGAATCCCCACTGCTGCTACTCCATGTCAAGCTCTTGGTGTGTCTTCATTTGTTGAAATATTCCTTGTGCTGGTCTTGCCTCTTCCAAGGCTTCCTCCATAAGGGCCACTAGAATGATCTCCTTGAAACCCCAAACTGGCCAAACTATCCTCTGATTAAAACCCTTCAATGACTCCTCACTGTTTAAGAAATAAATAGTAAATTCCCTAGCATGAAAATCCAGTTTTTCTTACCTGGTTCCTACCTCACTCCAAACGTAATGTCCCAAATGCACTGACTTTTTTTTTTTTTTTTTTTTTTTAAGAGATAGGGTTTCCCTCTGCTGCCCAGGCTGGAAGGTAGTGGTGCAATCACAGCTCACTGCAGACTTTAACTTCTGGGCTTAAGTCATCCTCTAACATCAGCCTCCCAAACAGCATTTTTTTTTAACAGACAGGGTATCACTTTGTTGCCTAGTCTAGTCTCTAATTCCTAGCTTCAAGTGACCTTCCCATCTTGGCCTCACAAATCTCTGAGATAACAGATGTGAGCCACCTCTCCCAGCCTGAAATACTTATTATTTATGCACACTATTCCTTTCACGCCTCCTGCCACTTGCTTCTATGCCTCTGCACATGCTGTTTCTTCTACCAGAGTTATCTTCATCTGGTCCTTCTCTGCCTGGAAAATTCCCTTTCATGCTTTAAAACCCAGTTCAGGGGCAATTCTTAATAGAAAAATCTCCTTGATTGCACTAACCCAAGAGTTGGCAAACTTTTCCTGTAGAGGGCCAGAGAGTAAATATCTTACTTTCTGCTTTGCAGGTAGTATACACCCTCTGCTGCAACTACTCAACCCTGCTGGTGTTGTGTGAAAGCAACCATAGATGATACGTACACTAATAAGCATGGCTGTGCTCCAATAAGATTTTATGTACAGACACTGAAATTTGAGTTTCACGTGATTTCCATGTATCATGAAATATGATTCTGCTGTTGAGTATTTTTCAACAATATAAAATTTGGAAAACATTTTTAACTCATGAGCCATATAAAACTAGCCTGAGAGTCATAACTTCCTGAATCCCTGCAAGAAAATGTCCCTCTTTCCTCTGCACATCTTCAGAGTCCCATAGTACCTTAAATGTGGCACTTTTGGCTCTGGATAGTCTAATCCTTGAACATCTCCTTCTACCCCCACACAATGAGCCACCAAGAACAAGAACCATATTGCATTTGTCATCTCTGTGCACCCAGAATCCTAATGTTGGTCTAGAATATAGGAGGTGCATGCACAGTCAGTACTTGTTGAACAAAGAAAATGACCCGGTAGGTGGGAGAGAAAGTGACAGTGACAAAATTTACACTGCAGTGTCATTCATAGTATTTCCTTCTACTGACTCCTTGGACAGAGAACTTCTTGCAGAAACATATCCTTTATTCAGATGACTTTGTTTCCTCTTCCTGGTGTGATATGGGCCCAGGCTGATGTAAAATGCAAGCTATAAAAAATTAACAATGCATTTGCTTTCTTTAACAGTTTATTTCTGAGATGTGAAGAATTGGGTGGGGGGCCGGGAGAGAGAGTCATAAATCAGGCTCCGAAGAAGCCAACTCTGAGACAGACATTCACATGCAGGCAGTTACTGGGAGTGCTCTTGGGGTCAACATTTGTGAGGGGTGCAGGAAAAACACTATGCAGGGGAGAAACAGAACTGGGATACAGTTGCAGGAGAAGCCTTGCCAGTCCCATAGGGGTTCTGAAGTTAGGATAGCCCTTCAGAGCTATCCCAAATTGGGATAAGGGGGCCAGACCATTATACCCTTCCCAGACCAGTCACAGAATGTGGGCTGTCCCAGAAAGAAATGTGACCCTGGGCTGAGGGGCTTTCTTTGGCTAAGAGCAATTTCCAAAAAAGAACTCTCTTGAGGTCTGCCATCTGCCAGTGCCACCCAGCAGCTGTAGGAACGAGATATAGGAATCATAGCATTCCTAGAGCTGTACTGTCCATGTAGTCAATACTAGACACACATGGCTATTTATATTTAAATTAATTAAAATTTCCAATAAATTGCAAAGGGCTAATATACAAAATCTACAAAGAACTAAAACAAATTTACAAGAAAAAGACAAACCCATTCAAAAGTGGGTGAAGGATACGAACAGACACTTTTCAAAAGAAGACATATATGAGGCCAACAAACATGAAAAAATGCTCATCATCATTGGTCATTAGAGAAATGCAAATCAAAACCACATTGAGATACCATCTCACATCAGTTAGAATGGCAATCATTAAAAAATCTAGAGACAACACATGCTGGAAACGATGTGGAGAAATAGGGACACTCTTACACTGTTGGTGGGAGTATAAATTAGTTCAGCTGTTGTGGAAGACAGTGTGGTGATTCCTCAAGGACCTAGAAATAGAAATTCCATTTGACCCAGCAACCCATTACTGGGCATATATACCCAAAGGATTATAAATCTTTCTATTATAAAGACACATGCACGTGTATGTTTATTGTGGCACTGTTTACAATAGCAAGGACTTGGAACCAACCCAAATGTCCATCGATGATAGTCTGGATAAAGAAAATGTGGCACATATACACCACCATGGAATACTATGCAACCATAAAAAATGAAGGGTTTGTGTCCTTTGTATGGACATGGATGAATCTGGAAACCATCATTCTCAGCAGACTGACACAAGAACAGAAAACTCAAACACTGCATATTCTCATTCATAGGCAGGTGTTGAACAATGAGAACACATGGAAACAGGGAGGGGAGCATCACACACTAGAGTCTGTTGAGGGGGGACTAGAGGAGGGACAGCAGGGTGTGGGGAGGTTGGGGAGGGATAACATGGGAAGAAATGCCAGATATATGTGACAGGGAGATGGAGGCAACAAACCACATTGCCATGTATGTACCTATGCAACAATCCTGCATTATCTGCACATGTACCCTGGAACCTAAAGTCCAATTTAAAAGTAATAAATAAAATAATATATACATCATAATTTTTAAAAATTTCCAATAAATTTACAAATTAGTTCCTTAGCTGCACCAGCCACATTTCAATCTCTCAATAGCTGCACATGTCTAATGGCTCCGATAGGAGACAGCACAGACACAGAATATTTCCATCATTCTACAAAGTCCTATTGGGCAGCACTGCTCTAGAGAATGGGCAATGATAGAAGTTTTCTAAAATAAACAATAACAGGCATAGCCCTCTGAAAGGTCAATCTAGTTTGGAGAATTAAGCTATAATGCATAAATCACAAGAACCCTTACTTGAGAAAACTCCAGATAACTGATTTTCTAGTCTGCTCTTACAGGAGAGAGCACAGAAGTTCGCAGCATATTGATAATCTAGCCATGCTTAGTTGGTAGCTCAGCTGCATGAAGGGAATATAGTTTTGGAGCTGCTTGGGGTCTCCAACACAGGTGTCAAGCTCTTTTTATACACCACCCAAAATAATTAAAATGGGAAATGCCATTATTAGAAGGCTATTTTTCTACATTATAACATATAACTAATTTGGCCCAAATGTCTCCCTCTATTGTGTTATTTTTTACAAGTCAGTCTAGAACAGAAAGAAACAATGGGTTTGTTGAACCTTTGAACTCACATTCCATCTTCGCTACCACTACATACTAGTGTGACTTTGGAAAAACCATGCCATTTCCCTATTTTCTCATTTGTAATATGAAGGTGACAATTCCGTACTACCTTCTCCATGGAGTTTTGTGAGGAAAAAATCCAATAATGAAAGGCAGAGTATTTTGTAAACCAAGTACCCAATGTCAAAGGGAAACAATCCATTTAACGCAAGAGTCAATGTATGCACCTAAATTTTGTAATTAGCCAAAAGTGATCCTTCCAACAATAGCACAGCACAGTCTCTAAGTTCTAAAATGGTTATTCTCAACCTTCTTTTTTACTTGTACATCTTTGCCACATATTTTTGAATATTTGAAGTTCATGCTTAGCAGAATTAAAATATCTGAATAGCAGTTTGTAATAGGTCAACCATAATAAAAGCACAATCAGTACTATACTATAACAATGTCTTGCAGTGTCTATAAAAGCACCCACACTTACTAAATAATACATTTTCTCTCCCTTTATTGCTGTGATGCTGATGGAGTAGTCAGTTCACCATTCTGATCTTTCTCGCTTCCATCCTCACTAGGTGACCTTCTCATACATTTCAAGAGAATTAGATCTTTCCTTGCTACTGGCTTGGCACTACAACTCAGCTCTTACAGTCTTAAGACATTGCACCCCATTATAACTCAACTTAAAAATTCGTGCACAGCCATAGTAGCTACAAATTCAAATTGCAGAAAATAACTATGTTATGCGTTGATCAAGAATTTAATAGCCGTGCCTGCAATAGGATAGATTACACCCACAAATCATGGCATCCCATTAGAGAACAATGACTTTACAAGAGCCAGAATTTCAGAACTGAGAATGAGACACTAAAATCTACTATGTATACTGAGTCTAGCACCCAAATCCCAAAAGGATACACACACACACACACACATATATACACACACACACATTGCACAAATTATTGTATTTATATTTGGACAGCCCTTTGCCCATCAAAAATGTTTTTATTTATGTCATCTCTTATAAAGGCCTACAGATTGCTATGTGTGACAACCTTCCCCCTTCCCACTTCCACGCACCATAACATTATTTCTATGACATCCTGTCCTTCTACTTTCCCTCTGCTATTATGGTCTGAATATTTGTGTCTCCAAAAATATATAAGCTGAAATCTTTACCCCCAGCATGATGCTGTTAGAAGATGGGACTGTTGGTAGATGATTAGGTCATAAGGGAAGAGTCCTCATGAGTGAAATAAGTGCCCTTATGAAAGAGGGACCCCACAGACTTGCCTTGCCCCTTCTACTATGTAAGGATATTATATCAAGAAGATGCTGTCCCTGAACCAGAAAGTGGATACCAGATTTGCTGGCACCTTACAGTTCTTATTAAAGCAGCCCTAATGGAGAAGACACCCTCTCTTTCAATCTACTCCAGCCAGTGCCTTCTTGCTTCTCCTTGCATGTACCACAGTCACTCCTGCATCAGAGACTTGACACATACTCAACCATCCTGGAATATTTTCCCCTAATTATCCATGTAGGTCAGTCTCCCATCTCCTTGCTCAGATGTCACTTTATCCATGAGGCTTCCCCTAAAGTCCCCAGCTAAAAATCTTACACCTCCCACCAGCATTCTTTACCCCTCCATCCCTACCCACCTTCCACGTAGCACCTGACACCCTCTAAAATACTGCATATGACATTATCTTTGCTTATTGTCTGTGTTCCCTTACCAAATGGGAAGTTCCATGAAGGCAGGGATGTTTGTTGCTATATCTGTAGCACGTGGAAGAGCCTCTGGCACAGAGTTACTGCACAATATTTGTTAAATGAATGAATGTCATCTGTCCTTAATAATCACCCATGTCAGAAAGAAAAATAAGAACCAGGGAAAGTGAATGGATTGCCCAATATCATGCTATATAGCATCAGGCAGGCCTAAATTTTAATCCAGACTCATGTATATAAGCTTTGTGCCTTAGGGCACTCTGTTGAACCTAATTTTCTTCCATTCTAAAATGGGCGTGGTAATCGCCTTCTGAAGCACTCACAAACATCCTGACCAGAAAGCAAATATTATAAATCATTCTATTATAAAGATGCATGTACAGGTATGTTTATTGCAGCACTGTTCACAAAGACTTGAAACCAACACAAATGCCCATCAATGAAAGACTGGATAAAGAAAATGTGGCACATATACACCATGGAATACTATGTAGCCATAAAAAAGGATGAGTTCATGTCCTTTGCAGGGACATGGATGAAGCTGGAAACCATCATTCTCAGCAAACTGACACAAGAACAGAAAACCAAACACCACATGTTCTCACTCATAAGTGGGTGTTGAACAATGAGAACACATGGACACAGGGAGAGGAGCATCACATACCAGAGACAGAGGGTGAAGGGGCTAGGAGAGGAATAGCAGGAGGTGGGAGGATTGGGGAGGGATAGCATTAGGACAAATACCTAATATAGATGGCAGGGTGATGGATGCAGCAAACTACCACCATGGGACGTTTATACCCATGTAACAAACCTGCACAATCTGCAATGCACCCCAGAACTTAAAGTATAATTTTTTAAAAAAAGAAAGAGAGAAAGAAAGAAAAGAAAGCACAGAGGCAGCATGGAAGCACGAGGATGGGGCAATGAGCCTGCTGAGTCTTGGGTGGCCTCAGGGAACCACCACAGTCAAGGAAGTGAACCCAAATCCCTAGACCAGAGAGAGCAGCATCTTGCTATACTGAGGGGACCTCAGCCAACACTGCTCCATAGGATCCTCTCCCACAAAACCCTGGTCTTTCACTGTTTCTCTAGGAGGCTGTTCTCTTGTTAAGAAAACACTGAGGACTGAGCAGAGGCTCCGGTTTCCACCCACTTTCTCTTTCACAGGAGCACATGGCACGGAGCAGGACTTCCTTTGAGCCAGGCCCGTGACATCTTCCTAAGCAGAAGCAGATTGGCTGCTTTGACATGCACCCACAGGGCTGTTTTCTATGGCTGGCCCTCCAAAGGTTGTTATCATTTTCCATTTTCAGAAATGGCTGAGTTATCACCCTCCTTTCCAAGTTTCCCTATTCATACCAGGCAGTATGGCTCAGAGACCAGACCTGAGCAGGGTGTTCACCTCAATTTGACATTTCCCCTCTTGCAGTGGTGTTACTTGGGATGCTGTCAAAAGGGATGAAAGAAAAAAACATTTTTATTCTGGCTTGAAGCTGGCCACATTCTCAAGTGCTCAAGTTGCAACCTCAAGGAAGTGAGAGATTGGGGTTGTGATCTGAGCTGAAAGGCCAAATGCCTTTTAGAAAACTAGCAGCAAAAGGCTCAGAAATGTTGATGCCATGAGAAAAGTAGAAGTAAAAATACAAAAACAAAAAAAGGAGGGGGGATTAAATAGCTGTAATATGTATTTTTCAACCTATCTATAGATAACATTTTTTCAGTCTCTTGAAATTCTAGTATCCTTCATTTCAGTATAAGTGAAACAATGTGAAAATTTTATTTGATCTCAGAATAAAATCATTTACTATTTTACCTAGAAAACAAGTACAAATTTACTAACCAGATACTTCTTTAAAATTTTTAAGTTATTATGCACATCAAGTTATACTTCGCTAAATTTGTGAGGCCACATACTTTAGATTTACTAATAATTGAGAGGCCATAAATATGGGGAAATAAAAACAACCTTAAGAGTTGTTGTCAGACTCAATTGTCGAATCACTCAGTTTCACATTGAAAATTCTTGTAGCTCATCCTCATACCCATGCTGTGAAAATATTCCTAGAAACTCATAAATATACAGAAAGGCATCTGATAAAGCCTCTGCCTTCTCAGAGTCCCACTAAAATGCCCAAAAGACCAGACACAGGGACCAAGTCTGGACTAGCCCCCAAAATATTCTAGATGGGAGGGGAAACAAGGATAGCACAAGCCTGACTTCCTCTTTTAAAAGCCTGTCTAAGAAAGAGCAGAGGCCCCCCAGCAGAAATCTACTCACAGGGCTGAGCTGTTGATAAGTCAAGCTGAGGGCAGTGGGGCCACACCTTGTAGGGTCCCTCTCACCACCGAGGTCAATAGCATTTTATTTTCACCACAGCACTTGGTGGTCCTCTACATCTTCCAGCCCCATCAGCCACAAAGGGTGCAGATAAAGGACCTACTAGTGTGTAAAGCCTGAGAATGGGATACCTCAGAGCCAGGCACTGTGGCTCACGCCTGTAATCTAACGCTTTGGGAAGCCAAGGTGGGAGGATCACCCGAAGTCAGAAATTCAAGACCAGACTGGCCAATATGGCAAAAATCCATCTCTATAAAAATACAAAAATTAGCCAGGCATGGAGGTGCATGCCTGTAATCCCACCTACTCAGGAGGCTGAGGCCCGGGAATCCTTTGAACCTGGGAGGTGGAGGTGAGCCAAGATCGCACCACTCCACAACAGCCTAGGTGACAGAGCAAGACTCCATCTCAAAAAAAAAAAAAGAATGGGACACTTCTGGACACAATGTCCAACATAGAGAATATGTTGGATGCCCCACTGATGAAGACCTCCTCTGAGCCACCACCAGATACACCAGCATTTCTAACCCTAGTTCCTTCCTGACTCACCAGAGGCTTCTGGGTGTCCAAGTCAGAAACTGGAATTCAGAGAAAACCTGGACATTAGTCTTGCTACTTTCAGGCTAGAGAACTGTGTAAAAACATGTAGAAACACATATAAGAAAACATAAACCTTATTAACATCAGCTCATACTAGATAAGATTGATCTTTTCATTTCATAGCAATTCTCCAATTATATAGAATCTTTGTTTGAAATACAGATTCTAGGATCCTGCTCCATGATTTTGATTATGTTGAATGAGAGGAATGCCAGGGAATTTTCAATTTTAAGAAAGAATCAGGATGGTTCTAATGCTGGTAGCCTCTGGACAACATGTAGAGAAGCACTGCTCTAAAGGGTTTTATGTTTTATCAAGAGTCAGAAGACCCTGACTCTAAAAAGAGATACTTCAATTCAAAAAAATAATGGGCATTCAGAAGAATAAGGTAAGTTAAAGACAAGGCAAAAATGTATTAGATAAAACACTATGATTCTTGTTGGCAAGAATCAAAAAGACATTGCATTTCTAAAACTACTGCAGTCAGACACAGAGGTAATTTAAGATAAAGAAAAACTGCAGAAATAAACAACATAATTATAAGAGTTAAAAACAAAATAAAGAGATTTTGAACTTCGGGAAGAATGACACACCAAGGGTTCTGAGAAAGTACTCCCTCCCAAAACAAGCTGATAGAAATCCTGAGTAAAATTCAAGATATAAATTTTTATTTAAAACTTCACAGAAGCTCTTGAAAGAAAGAAAAATATATCTCAAGATGCTGAGATAAAGGCAGGAAATGTATGAGCTGACACTATGATGGCTCAGGATGCTTTCTTTCAGAGTCAGGCACAATGGCAGGGCCTTCACTGTCCACAGAAGGATGGGAATATACAACCCAAGGCCTGTATAAGGCAAAGGTGGACTGGAAATGTCCATAAACATGAAGTCCTCAAAGAAAAATTTAGGTTCTGAAGGGGAACCAGAAAAATCCCAAGTGTTAGCATGAAGATTCACAAAAGAGTCCACCAGACAGAACTACTGGATTCCACCAGAGCAATCAATCACTGCTGAAGATGAGTTCAGAATCAGAAATCACGAACTAAATACAAAAACGGACCACAACTATGGAGTGTCACCAGGCTAACAAATAGGGAAATTAAGAAGTGATACCCTATTTTATCAAAGAAAGTATTTTTAAAATGATTAAAGAAATGGTAATAAGAAAGAGGAGGCAAATTTGAAAACTACTTAACTTCTAGAATGCTTTTAATTTTTTCTCAGCTTTATTAAGGTATAAGTGACAAATTAAAATTGTATATACCTAGAGTATACATGATTTTTGATTGGTGCATACACTGAAATGACTGAATAAAGATAATTAACATTTCATCACTTCATGTGTTTATTATTTTTGTGGTAAGAACACTTAAGATCTACTCTCAGCAATTTTTTTCCAGTTTACTTATTTTATTTACTTTATTTATTTATTTACTTTTTGAGATGGAGTCTTGCTCTGTCACTGAGGCTGGAGTGCAGAGGCACAATCTAAGCTCACTGCAACTTTTGCCTCCCAGGTTCAAGTGATTCTCCTGCCTCAGCCTCCCAGGTAGTTGAGACTATAGGAACCTGCCACCACGCTTGGCTAATTTTTTTTTTTTTTTAAGTAGAGATGGGTTTTCACCATGTTAGCCAGGTGAAATCTGGCTAACTGACCTTGTGATCTCCTGACCTTGTGATCTGCCCACCTCAGCCTCCCAAAGTACTGGGATTACAGGCATGAGCCAATGCTCCTGGCCCATACTCTCAGCAATTTTCAGTACACATTGCATTCTCATTAACTGTCATCACCATACTGTACAATAGATGTTCAGAACTTATTCATCATGCAAAATTGTAACTCTGTACTCTCTGACCAACATCACCCCATTTTCCCCACCTCCAACCCCTAGCCACTGACAACTATCATTCTACTCCCTGCTTCTATGAGTTCAACTTTGTTATATTTCACACATAAGTGAGATTATGCAGTATTTGTCTTCCTCTGCCTGGGTTATTTCACTTAGCATAATTCCCTCCAGGTTTACCTCTAGGTTTTAAAAATGTAGACAGTAAATTTTACAATAGCCTCTTAATTAAAATATTAGCAAACTAAATGCAACAATGTATATATGTATGTATGTGTGTATATATACATGTGTTTATGTGCATGTGTGTATATATATGTATTATATATATTATGTATAATATATTTAAAATTTGGGTTGTGAAGAGAATGGGGAGATATTGGTCAAAGGATACAAAGTTTCAGTTTTACAGAATGGATAAATTCTGGAGATATATATATATACATAAATTCATATATTTTTAAAGTATGTATTATATATAATTTTGTAAAATATGTATCTGTGTATACATATACACATATACTGATCAAGTTGGAAATATGCCAGGAATGCCAGCATAATTGTTACAAAAAAATTAATGAAATTCACCTTATTAACATATTAAAGAAGAGAAATCATATCAGCATAAGAGCATCTAAAAAGATAGCAAAAAAAGCATTTGACAAAATTTAATAACCTTTCTTGATTTTGAAAAACAAACAGGTCATAGCAAACTGGGGAAAGTAATGAGAATTCCCAGATACAATATATACAGCATACCTTGCTTAAAGGTCCAGCACACATTACATGAAATGGTAAGAGTTTAGCGGCATTCTCTTTAAAGTCAGAACAAAGAAAAAGGAACTGTTATCATTGCACCTACTCAGCATTATATAAGTCCTAGTCAATGTGGGCAAGCAAGAAGAGGTATGAAGGATTAGAAAGAAGATAAGCATCACTGTTAGTTCCACAGATAACACTGAAAATAAAAGACAATATAGAAAGTTACTAGAACTACTAAAAAATATTTACCATTATTCTTGAATATAAGAGCAGTATATTAAATTCAATATTATTCCTATAAAAAACTGTAAACTATAATAAAATTTATAAATCTCATTCTTAAGAACAGCACAAAGTAAAAAATATCTAATAATAAATGTAAAAAGGAAATGCAAACAAGCAAGAATTTATCAAGATAATTATAAAATTATATGTAAGAATATAATTCTAAATATAGAGATAGATACACCATGCCACTGGTTTAAAAAAATTCATATCATAAGAAAGCAATAGTTTCTTAAGTCATATATAAACATGTTTCCAATGAATACCATAACTGGGTCTTCCATGGCAATTGATAAGCTGATGTTAAAACTTATATGTGGAAGAGTAAAGGGCCAAAATTAGTCAAAAAGATCTTGAAGAATAGGATGGGTAATCTGACATACTATTTATCTGAAATTATTCGTAAGCCATAGTAACTAAAACAGTGTGGCATCGGTACAGGCAAAGATAAATGGACCTGTAGCACTAAGCAAAAAGCTCCAAGACAGCTCTACAAATATATGGTGGCAATAAAAACTTAGATAAGAAGTCTACGTACTGATGTTGTAGCAACTGGCCATATAAAGTGAAAAAATAATTAGACTCCCTATCTCTCGCTATATATATATATGCAGAAATTCTATATGAATTTAAAACTTGATCATGAAAAGCAAAATTGTAAATCCTTCAAGAGAAACATAGAGGAAATAAGCCTCATAATCTAGCATAGGGGAAGATTTTCTTAAGCAAAATATTAAAAGCACAAAACATGAAAACAAAAATTGACAAAATTAAATTAAAAGGCTTTTGTTTGACAAAGGACAACATCATAAGCAAAAGAAGAGAGAAGCTACAGACATACAGAAGTTATTTCTAACTCATATATTAGAAAATACAATATGTTCTTATAAATCAATCAATAAAAGATAAACCAATAAGAAAAAGGCAAAGGCTATAATTAGAAATCCAAGGACAAGAAAACAAGAATGGCTGAAAACATATGAAGAGATCAATTCCTCAAGCAATTAGAGAAATGCGAAATAAACCACAATGAAATATTGCTTTACAACGATCAGATTTACACAAATTAGAAAAGTCTGCAACACCAAGTGTTAGTGAAGATGCTGTACTTTAAAAACAAACCAAAAAAAAAAAAAGGTCTTTTCCAGAGCCCTAGAATATTTACAAAAATATGATTACATAATTAGGCCTTGATGAAAACCTCAAAATGTTCCAAAGAGGAAAAGTCTCTTAAAGCCTGTTCTCTGACCACAGCAGAGAAAAACCAGGGATTTGTTTCTAGAATATAAACCAAGAAAACAGTCACTTGGAAATGTGACCTAATTATGAAAGGCAAAATGTATAATCTTTCAGGAGAATATAAAATATACAAAACTTCTCCAAAGTAATAATTAAGTTGAATAAAAAAAATCAAAACTGCAAATTCAGAATATTTTGAAAATCGTTACTATGAAAATAACGTAATAAAATGCAAAAATAACTTAAACTGTTGAGACTTCAATTGCCTACATTTTCTATGCCGTTCCATTGATCCTCCTTTCTATATACATCTAAAATTCAGCAAAAAAAGGAATGAATTATTTGTACAGATATATATATATGCACACATGCTTGTGTGTATACACATGTACAAGTATACACCTACATGTCTACATATATGTACACATAAAAGTATATACATGCACACAATACAATCTCTGTTTTGTATAAACAGCACAGAGAATCACTGAAGAACATAAATAACAGTAGTGGTACCTCTTGGTAGTAATATTATGATGTCACGTAATTTGGTTTTTTGTTGTTTATTGCTCTAATTTTCAAAAATATACATTAATTTTATAATTAAAACGGTAAGAATAAAATTACTAATTATAGAAAAAAAGGTCCTTGAAATTTTTTTTGAAAGAGCAGCATATGTCTAGATTTTGTTTTCCCTTTTTTTCATTTCTAGTATTTGCCAAATGGAACTTTTTCAATATTTCTTTGCCTCCTCAAATTTTCTTCCATTATATCCTTTTAAAATGTATTTTTAGTTGACAGGTAAAAATCACATCACTTTACGGTATACAGCATGATATTTTGACACATGGATGTGTTTTAGAATGGCTAAATCAAGCTGTTTGATGATCATTTCCATTACTTCAGCAATACCAGTTATATGAATACTAGATTTCCTCCAGTTATGATCTTCTCTCTGAAAATGTTTGTCTTTTGCCCCCATATTATGAGTTTGCCAGCCTTTCCTCTATATCACTGACTCATTTCTTCACAATATAGAATCAATTATCCTGTGTTAACTCTTCTATTGCATGTTTCAATTCCATGCTATGTTCCCTAACCTGATCCATTCTGTTTCAATCCCTCCATCTCCCTCTGTCTGAATTTTTCCCCTTTCATGTCACTTCCTCTGTGAGGTCTTCCTTGACTCCCATGGGCTTAGTGAGTCAGGAACCCTCCTCATATCCTACTCTACTCTGAGCATGCCTCATCACTACAATGCCTCATCATAAAGTTTTACAATCACCTCTTCACATGTCTACTTTCCCCATTAGATACTAAGTCCCTCAAGAACAAGGTTTGTGTCTCAGCCATTCTTTGCACAGACACAGGGTACATTTTCACCATTGTGGTCTTCATATCAGCAGTTTTTTTAAATTTTGCAAGTCTGATGTTTGTTTGTTTGTTTTTTCTTGTTGTTGGTTTTTGTTTGTTTGTTTGTTTTCTGGAGATGGAGTTTTGCTCTTGTTGCTCTGGCTGGAGTGCAGTGATGCGATCTTAGCTCACTACAACCTCTGCCTCCCCAGTTCAAGTGATTCTCCTGCCTCAGCTTCCCAAGTAGCTGGGATTACAGGCTCCCACCATTATGCCCAGCCAATTTTTGTATTTTTAGCAGAGACAGGGTTTCACCATGTCGGCCAGGCTGATCTTAAACTCCTGACCTCTTGACCCACCTGCCTTGGCCTCCCAAAGTGCTGGGATTACAGGCATGAGCCACCGCGCCCGGCCAAGTCTGATGTTTGTTAAAGGATGGCTCATTGTTTAATTCATATTCCTCTAATTACTAGGATAGTCTACACGGCTTTTTGGCCCTTCTTGTTACCTCTTCCATGAATTTCTGACAATAGCCTTGCCCTTTTTCCTCTTGCTTTGCTTGTCTTCTTACTGATTTGTAGGAATTCATTACATATTCTGATTTTACTATATATAACATCATTTGCCATTGTATGCATCTATATCTTCATCCCTGAAGCTTTTCTTTTTGTTTATGTATCCTTTGTTATACAAAAATTTTATTTCATTTTACTCAACTTATCAACATTTTATGTTTTATTCACAAAAATATTTTCTACTGCTGGCTCATACAGATGTTCTATATTTTCTCTTGAAGATATACAAATTTTGCTTTTAATATTTAGGAAACATTTTCAAGTGGCCACTCTAGTAAGAATTTCTGAATTTATTAAACAAAGTAAGCTCAGCTCTGTATGTTAAATGTCTGCTCCTTGGGAAATCAGGCAATCTATATGAGGATTTGACTTTAGCTCTGTGTTAGTCAGCTTTTTGGAGGTTCTTCTGTGTGATAATTTCCAAATCTTAGCTTACAAAACACACGTTTATTTGCCACTCACATTACACATTAGCTACTAAGTCAACTGTGGCTCTAAGAGACTACTTCAAGCTGTGGATGAATTGTGGTTCTGATCACTATATGACCAGGCTGAGGAGCAATGTCTATCTGGTTGGAACATACTAGTCTTATCACAGAGGGACAGAATAAGAGAATGGTAGAAACTTGTAATATCTGTAAAAGCTTCTACTCATATGGCAAATAGGCCATTAGGCAAAGCAAGTCACCTGATAGCCCCAAACTCAATAGGATGGAGAGAGCATTTTATCTCCAGGTAAGGATAACGGGGGCAAAAAGGGAATGAAAACTTGTAAGCAAACAGATTCTACCACAGCACCTCTTCCCTCTAACCACATGACTGTGGTCTGTTTAGTGCTACTAAACAGAGGTTGTGTTGGATATATATTTGTTAAAGATAATTCCAAAATAGAGCTTAATATCCACTGTGAGTCTCCTGGAAGAATTGGACAGTAAAAAGAGGCAAATTTTCTGTTGGCAACTCCAGGTTAGTCTGCCAGCTGTGACTCTTACACGCATTCAGTACTGGTGCAAAGAAATGAAAGGTGTCCTCATTCCAGGCTTCAAACCAGTTCTACACTCCAATATGACCAAGCCTTAACTACCACATGCCAACACTAAGGCCCATTCTGGCCAGGCTAGAATTGACCACACAGCTGCAGGTTGAATGAAGTTAATCGATGATGGAGAAAAAAAGGAAGAAAACACAGGTCTCATTGGTAAGAGAAATGTTGTTGGGCAACCAAAATGTAAAATAATTCTTCCATAGTTTGGCTTAGCTTTCTTATATTTAAAAAAAAAAAACCAGCCCCAGCATAACCTGCATTCATTCATACCTCCACCTGGCAAGGCTGTGCCCCATCCTTACTCTGTTTGTGCAACTGATAATACAGATAGACATGCCCAAGCAGTCACTTGTCAACATTCCCATTTCAGTTTCTCAAGATCTAACCCAAACAGGAACACCTCCCACAAAGCAGCACTGTTGGCTGCCTGCAACCACACTCTGTCCTCCCTTGATAATTAGAATGGAATCTGAGCTCACCCTGGAATGCATGGGACGTGCAGAAAGAGCCCAGCTGCATGGTTCCTCCAACCATATGATCCAGGCCTAGTAGGAAGGCACATAGGATGAAAATATGCACCAGGAGGAGCACCAGGGCCCTTCATTTGCCCATGCTTCTCTCTGCCCTAAAGAGCTCAGATTATTCACCCAAAATAGCACTTCTCTTCATAGGGTGAGCATCATAGCCCTTTGAAGAAAGCAGTGGTTTTCTAAGTGTGTTGCCTGGATCTCCAGTATCACCATTGACTGGGAGATTGTCAGAAATGCAAATTCTCATCAACATCAGAAACACTGAAGATGAGAGTCATCAATCTGTATTTTAACAAGCCTTCTAAGTAATTCTAATGCATGCTAAGGTTTGAAAACCACTATATCCAAAGATAAATTATTCTTCTGTTTACCTGAGTAGTAATCCTAATTTGGGGAAGCATTTGTCATGAAGGAAAGCCAATTATAATCCTCAATAAAGTTGCAGAACAAAACCCCTCATTGGCAACCTTCACCATTAGATACAATTCAATCAACATAATCTAACAGAGATGAAATAGACACTCTTCATGAGACGAAGAGGCAGCTCAACAAGGGACTTATGAGCATAGACTCTGGGGAACAGATTGCCTGTGTTTGAATCCCAGCACCATCCACCTTGTAAGTGACCTTGAGAAAGATATTTAAGACTTCTAAAGCTGTTTCTTCATCTGTGTAATGGAAGGTATACTAATAGTAGCCTCTCAGTATTGGGGTAAGGCAGTGGTTTTCAAAGACATCAGACCAGCATCATCAGCATTATTTAGGCACTTGTTAGAAATGCAGATTCTAAGGCCTCGCCCCAGACGTACTGTATTACCTATTGCTGCATTACAAACTATCTCAAATTGCAGCAGCTAAAAACAACAAACATTTGTTATCTCAGTTTCCATGTCAGAAATCTGAACACTACTTAGCTAAGTGGCTTTGGCTCCAGGTCTTTCATGAGGTTGCTATCAAGTAGTCAGAGGGGCTGTGGGCTCATGTAAAGGCTCAACTGGGGCAAGGTCTGCTTCCAGGCTCACTGCCATGGCTGTGGGCACACCTCCATTCTTCTTCATATGGGCCTCTCCACAGGGCTGCCTCATGGCATGGCAGCTACTTATCCCAGGGCGAATGATCCAACAGAGAGCAAGAGATAGTGTGCCAAGAGTCTTGCTCTGTCTCCCAGGCTGGAATACAGTTACATGATCTCAGCTCACTGCAACCTCTGCTTCCCAAGTGATTCTCCTGCCTCAGCCTGTTGAGTAGCTGGGATTACAGGCACCCACCACCACACCCAGCTAATTTTTGTATTTTTAGTAGGGACAGGGTTTCATCATGTTGGCCAGGCTCAAACTCCTAAGCTCAAGTGATCCACCTGCGCTGGCCTCCCAAATTGCTGGGATTACAGGCATCAGCCACCATGCCCAGCCCACAGTACTTTTCTATAACTTGGTGTCAAAAATCATATTCTGTCTCTTTACCCTATTCAACGCTTTATAATTAAGCAAATAAGACTAGCTCACACTCAAGGGGAGGGCATTACACAAGATCATGGACAGCAGGAGGAAGGACCATCTTAAAGGCCACTACCAAACCCAGTGAATCAGAACCTGGGAGTGGACACCAGACACCTATGTTTTACCAATCCTCCAGCTGATTCAGATATACATTGTGTAAGGATTCAATGAGCTGATGGAGGCAAAGCACCTCACACACTGGCTGACCCATGAGTACTCAAAGATCAGCTATTTAGGTTTTGTTATGGTTACAGATGGGAATATCTGGCCATGGTAATAAAGCCTTCTGCCTGCATCCAAATATAAGGTGTCAATATAGTATTGGTGTATATTGTATACACCAATATATATGCATAATATAGTATAGTATACATCCAAATATAAGGTGTCAATATAGTATAATATAGGCCAGTGAGTCTCAAACATAGTTGACACTTATAATCACTGTAGATCTTTTAAATATTATTATGCACATTTTGCAACCTAGACAATTAGATCAGAAACTCTAGGGATGTGACTCCAGTATCAATATTCTTTAAAGCTCCCCAGGTAATTTCAACATGCATCTAAAATTAAGAATCACTTAAATAGACTCAGGAAACTGGCTTCTAAAAGTTTCTTCTCTATTAGTCTACTTTCTTAGAGCAAGAGTGTTGGCAAAGAAATCATTGTTTGTGGTTAAAAATCAAAACAAAAGAATCAAACACACAAAAATAAATGACAAGGCTCTGACATGCACGTTAGCCCCTTTACTCTGACCTCTGGCAACGAACTTTGATGTCCTGCCAACTGAGTAGGTAGACATGGAAATGTGCGTGCGCGTGCGTGTGTGTGTGTGTGTATATTTGTACCATGGCACATGGCTCAAATGCTGGGTTAGTGCCCCTTAAAAATCAGGATGCTGGGAAGGAGGAGGACATGATGTGTTCTCTCCACGCTTGGAGGAAAATCAACTCATACAGTAACTTAGCTCCACCTGGGCAGCTGGAAATCAACTGCCATGGGTCAGTACAGAACCGGGAGATAGAACCACTGTTGCCACGAGGCCTCCACAGAGCCTCAGCCAACCTGCCCTTCTTCCTGGCAGGCAGAGCCCTCACACCCTGGCCCCACATTTGTCCTGACATGGAAAAAGCTTAAGTAAGGGCAGGTCTCTGCCCCATCAGCAGTGCCTGCAAAAGATCATCTCAAATGTCAGATCTGTCCCAGACACCTCCCCCAACCTTCCCCAAGGATTAGGCTTGGGGAATCTGAGCTCCGGGGGTTCTGTTTAACGTCGTGATCCAGCTGCACTAACCAGGAAATTGTCAAATAGTCAGATGCTGCTCCAGAATATTCTTCTTGGAAGCTCCCACCAGAGGGCTATTTGGTCAAAACTGTACCTTTCAAAAGACTATTTGTAGAGAAGCAAAGTTGATACATGAGGGGGACTTTTTTCTAATTAAAAAAAAGAAATAAACCTACACTCCCACAGTCCTCACTAGCCAACTCAGTCTTTCATGATTAGCCAAGGCACTCAAGAACCAAAAGACACTACTGACAACTCTGGGGCAAAGGAAAGGAGCAGCCCCAGGGGTAAGGAGAGAACAGCCAGCAGGACCAAGGCCATCACAGAGGATGGCAGGAGCTGCCATTCCAGAGAGTCCTGGGCCCTCTTCCTGCTCTGACATGTGTCACGTCGATAGGTCTCTCTAGGCTTCTGTTCCCTAATGACTAAAAGTGGAATTCTACAAAATAATGTTTTTTGCAGCAACTTGGATGGAACTGGAGGCCATTATCCTAAGTGAAGTAACTCCGGAATGGTATAAGCAAATACCACATGTTCTCACTTAAGTGAAAACTAAGCTATGGGTATGCAAAGGAACACAGAGTGGTATAATAAACATTGAAGGCTCAGAAGCAGAGGGGCTAGGAGTGGGTGAGGAATCAAAAGTGACCTGTTGGATTCAATGTATACTATTCAGGTGACAGGAACACTAAAATCCTAGACTCAACTCTACAAGTAAGCCATGTAACCAAATGGAATTCTAAATATGAGACTTGTTTGAGAATTAAATAAGATGATATGTGTAAAAGGACTTAGAAGGTGTTTGGCACAAGTGAGTTTCCTTTCTAGGACAAGAAAGGGTGAAAGGAAAAGGAGAAGGTGGAGAAAAAGGAAAAACAGGTAAAAGAGGAAAAGAAAGAGGAGGAAGTGACAGAAGAGGAGCAGCAGAAAGAGGAGAGAGAAGAGAAAGAGAAGGAGGAGAAGAGGATGTCTAAGAGACAGCAGTAGAAAGAACATCCTTTGGTTGGAGTGGGGACCCCACAAGAACCAGGAAGCATGCAAGCCTGCATTTGAGGACTCTCTTGGGTTAGAAGGTCAAGCTCACAATACATGAGCCATTTATGTCTTTGTCCATCTCCAAAGCAGACATCCCTAAAAGATCTCTTTCAGGTAGCCACAACATGTCAATCAGGGGACATGGGAGAGAAAGCCAATATAAAATTATTGGGCTATATAAAGGAAACCTTCACAATTCAGAGAATATCTACATATCATCTATACATAGCTCAAAACTTGCTGTATAACTTTTAAGCCTGAGTCTTTACACAAATAAAACCAGGAATACATAGCAAACATAGCATCCAAATGAAAAAAAAAATCATGAACCAGTAAGATGATCACTCAGCACTGTGTCCCCAGGTCTACTGATTTTTCACCTCCTTGACCCGCTATTTGGGCATCCTCTTTCTTAACTGTGCTGACCTCCGTCAAGGAAAGAATTCTGTGTTAACAGACTGCCAGGTCAAGTCTATGGTTATTTTTATGAAAATAATGTTAACAACAGAGTCACAACCTAGATAAAATACTTTTCATTTACTCTTTCTTTCTCAAGTGTTCTCCTTCTGTGAACTCTGCCACAAAAGAGCAGAGACTGACAGTTCCAATGCAGTCTTCAAACCCCAAGACCCTCAAATAAAAGATCTTTTCCAACTTGACATCTGTAACAATTCCCTACATCAAAAAATGCATCAGCACACACATGCACTGTAAAATTAAAAGTAAAATTGGGCTGGATATGCAAGCATTTACAAATGAGTCCTTATTTATTACAACTCCTTGTTTAGAAATAAAAGGAAAAATTCTTCCATGACCAGTGTTTGCCTCCTAACCAGAGGTGAGCATCCAGGAAATGCTCCCTTCTTGCTGCCTGAGAAAACCAGCATCAAGGCCTTGGCAGCCTAAGCAGACCCTCCTGGCCTGCTTGTAATGAACTGTAAAAAAGGACATGATGGCCTACTTTTTAGGAAACCTGCTGCCAAATCCAAAATAGGGAGAAAAAAAAAAGATGGAGAAAATAGGAGCTTTGATTCTGGAAATTATGACTTGATGACATCCTTCTTCTCTTGCCTTATAATCTGTATAACTGTAGACATGACCTTAATTATAGATGGGCAGGTGGGACTGGGCCAAGAACAGGGCTTCAGCTAGAATTACTGACAGTAGAATCACTGGGTTCAGAGCACCCAGCTTCTTCTTGTGCTTCAGCTGCTCTCTTGCCCCTACCCTTCAACCCTCAGGTCTAGCAACACCCCCCTTGAGGCTTTTTCCAATGCTCAATGAACAACAGAATTTCATGCCCTGACTGAACTCTCCTCTGCTCAAAATTAAATAATAAACAATCAAGAATCACAGACCCTGAGAAAATAGTTTCTATCTATCTAGTTAGAAGGTTACTTGCAACAAAGCCACTTTGAGCTTATCTCAACCACAGTGAGATCCAATTCTCATTTCTCATATTAAATACAAAGACAAAGTGTTAGAAACAGAAGGCACTGTGAAATCATTATTGAACACCCCATCCACACTAGGCACCAACATCACCTTGCTTTTGCATTGACTCCAGGTAATAACTTTGTGAGATGGGGTTTCTTATCCTCCATTTTGAAGATAAGGAAATAGAGTTGTAAGGTTAAGTGACTTCTCCAAGGCTACACACCTATGAAGGGAAAGAACTAGGATTGGAAACTTGAAATGGTCTCTCTTCCTGCCTCCTGTTTTAGTCCTCTTTCCTTCCCCACTTAATCTTTAGAAATCATTCATCTGCTTAAAATCCATAATGGTTCATCTTGCCCACAGGATAGAATTCAAAGTAGGGTTACACATCTGAAAGGTCTGAGGTACTGGACAGGGGGTGATGGCAAGGGACTCAGTCATACGGAACAAGGCAGCACTCCTGTGTGTGCTGTTTTAGATAACCCGTGACCCACAGGTATGCACGTAAGAGCCCACGGAGGAGAGTACAGATACCTGCTGCCAAGGTGTTCTTCATTAACCATTAGTTAATAATGAGAGAACTGAGAAAGGCAGAGAGAAAGGAAAGGAGAAAAGAAGGAGAGAGGAAAGGAAGGAAGGGAAGGAATTACCAAGTATGTAGGAATTCCTTCCAATTCTTGAGGCTTGGTTTCCAACATGTACCTGCTATATAGAACAAACATACCTTCTGGATCAATTGGATAAAGACTTTGAAGAATGAGGATGTTAAGAAAGTACCTTCTTCATCCTCTACACACACACACACACACACACACACACACACACGTTAAAATAATAGCAGATCATGTGGGTTTTGATGGTGGAAAAAGAGTTCTCAATACCTTACATTTGAGTGCCTTTATACTTAGGACTATGAAAAAGTAAATTGATCATATGTTGAAGACTTTTTCTATTCAAAACTATCTCCTATCTGTAGCTGATTAACCTCTAGGTTATATATTTTTCCAAATAGGCAAGAGTATGACAATTGTCACACTTACTCTTGTCAGACAATATATATATTATATATTATCACCTTTAATTTTCATAACATCTCTAACATCTTCCCACTTCTTGTTTTCTCAGTATGATTCTTGATTGTTTATTACTTAATTTAATTTTGAGCAGGAGAGAGTTGGATCAAGGCATGAAATTCTGTTGTTCATTGAGCACTGGAAAAAGCCTCAAGGGAGGTGTTGCTAGACCTGAAGTTTAGAGGGTGAGAGCAAGACAGCATAGATAGGGAAATGAAAAATGGAGGAACTGAGTAACTTGGCTTAGGCCACAGGTGGTAATAGCCAAATCAGGATTTGAATCCATCAGTCTACTTCTAGCACTCAACTGTAAACCTGAGTGCCAAGAGCACCATGGGAGTTGGCTATTTTTAATTGGCAATAAATGTTCATCAACCAAATTGAAACCATGGATGAGGCCAGGAAATTTAAAAAGGAGACACTTAATACTTGCTCAGTTCAGTTATCCCTTCTCTCTAATTCTAATCACACTTTCTCTGAACAGTATTCAATGGAACAAGGAATAAAACATGTGATTCTTGAAGAATTGCCCCTTTTTTTTGTCAAGTTGATGTGAAGGAACTGCGTGAGGGCAGGGCACAAGTTAGGTTGTGCTGAGGCCAGGGCATGAAAGCACATAGGGACACTCAGGAATTATTTGTTAAACGAATGGATGGATGAATAAATGAATGTCTCCATAAGAAAGGTTCATTTGTGAATAGGTGTCTCAAAACAAAACAAAACAAAAACAAAAAAACCTCCGTATACCTGAATTACCTTTTAGCCAAGAAGTCTTCTCAAACCATCCTTAAAATCTTCAAATACATTCTTAATTCTTGTTACAGACCAGGTTTTGTGTTAAATTCTATGAGTTGGACACATGTACACATACACGCCCACCCACACACAAGACAGCCATAATTCTTACAATAAAAGAGTTGTATTTTAAAATGTATTTAAGAAATCGATTGGCATCATTAAACTGGGAGACATAGGCAAGAGTGGATAGACAATAATCTGCCACTTCTCCCAAAGGACAACCAGATAGTAAATGCACTCCTGAAGAACCCCAAAGAACATAGAGAAGGGGACAATGAGCCTCATGGGGTCTGGGCTCAAAGGAGGTACAGGAAAATGAGTGACATCAGATAAGAGGGTCTTCATCCCAGAAGTATCCAAAAGATAGGAGGAAGACTTATCTCTAGGTTCCAAGGAGAGAGGACTACTACGAACAAAGAATTGTAGAAATAACTAAGAAAGGGAATCAAAAATTATAGCCATTAAAAAATTTAGACAAATCACCCAAGTCTTTGGCTACTTCTCTACTTTTTCTTCTGCCTTACTTCCAGAGTAGACAACAGACAACCGTTAAAAACTTCATATAACATTTGCCAAAATGTGTTCTATGAAATGTGAATTCTACAGTGTTTATTAATTCATTCGTTTCATTATTCATTCATCATTCAACAATTTTTTCGCTGAGCCCCTACCATGAGTCTTCCCTGCACAAGATACTATGCTAGACTGTGACCAAAACAGTTAAGTCCCCACCCTTCACAGCGCATCCTCTAATGAGGCAGCCAGGTAATAAGAGACACATAGATATGTAGAATACTGTTTTGTTGAAAAACAAGACAGCGTGAAGCAACAGTGTGATTGAGTCATTTTTTAGATAAAATATTGGAAATGGCTCTTTTTGAGAAGGTAGCATTGAGCAGAGACCTGAATTAAGTGAAGGATCAAGCCAAAGAACTTTCTGGGGAAAATGTGTTTAGGTAAAGGGGAGAGTAAGTTAGAAAGCCTTCGGATGACAACACACTTAGCCTGCTTGAAGATCAGCAACAGAAGTTAATGAGTAAAGTAGTAAGAAATGAGATAACAGATGGGAAATGGGAAGAGGTGAGACTAAGAAGCACCCTGTAGATACTGGAAAGGAATTTGGATATGATATTTAAGTGTGATGGAAAACCATTAAGGAACTGACACCAGAGAACGGATTTGGACAGATGATAACCCCACCCCTATTTGTAATGTTACTAAAACCCAAACACAATACTCTAGCTAAGGGATAATTAGTTCCCTGAAGAGGACTATCACCTTCACATTGCAGATACTGTATTCCCATTAATATAACCTGAAATCTCATTAACACATTTTGGCCAGGGAAATTTCCCATTTTTGATTCAAACTGTGCCATCTTCTGAAATCCAATCATCTTTATCTGATTAACTGCTTAACCAATCTCCCATCTTCTACTTTGGAATGAAAGGAATTTTTTAGCTAAGTGTTTATTCCTGGTGCTTTGTGTGATAGTGGATTCAGCCCACCATTCCTTCCTGTCAAGTTCTTTGTTCACTTCTGACTGTCCCCATTGTTTGTTTTCCCTCCCTCCCAGCCTTTTGCCATTCATTGCCCTCTGTATTCTCTAAAGGTGATCAACTTTCAGGTTATATTATATTTTTCCAAAAAGGCAAAGACCATGCCAATTGTCTCTCCTTGTCAGGCACTTACTTCCCTTTTGTTACATGTTTTTAAATTTTTATAACATCTCTAAAATCTTCCCACTACTTACAGATAGGAAAATGAAAATGGAGACAGTGGGTGTATTAGTCCATTCTCACATTGCTATAAGGAAATACTCGAAACTGGGTAATTTGCAAAGGAAAGAGGTTTAATTGCCCCACAATTCTGCATGGCTGGGAAGGCCTCAGAAAACTTGCAATCATGGTAGAAGGTGAAGGGGAAGTAGTCACCTTCTTCACAGAACAGCAAAGAAATGCTGAGCAAAGAGGGAAGAGCCCTTTATGAAACCATCAGATCTCGTGAGAAGTCATTCACTATTATGGGAGAAACCACCCCCATCATTCAATTGCCTCCACTTGGTCTCTTCCTTGACACATGGGGAGTATAAGAATTACAATTCAAGAAGAAATTTGGGTAGAAACACAAAGCTTAACCATATCAATGAATAACTCAACTAAGGTCACATATATGGTAAATAACCAAACTGGTCATTTGAACCTATCAGCCTACGTCTAGCACTCAACTGTACCCAAGCGCCAAGAGCACCATGGGAGTTGACTCTTTGTGATTGGCAATAAATGTTCATCAAGCAAATTGAAACCATGGATGAAGGCAGGGTACTAGAAGAGGGAGAAATCAATGTGCTGACCTGAATAGGGTTCAGCACAATCCTGGGTTCACCACTGAAGACCTCTCTTCTAGTTGACATCAGCCTATTTTGTGATTGATAGTTCAAAGATACCAAAATCCTGACATGGTCTAACACATAGTAAACACTCAGTAAGTGTTAACTATTATTATTATTATTATCATTACTATTGCTATTTGTCTTCTTACCTGTATTTATCCACCCTGTCAAAAAAGATTTTATGTGATACTTCGTCAGATGTCTAGCTGATCTCCCAGATCCTAGCAACAATCTCACTTGCTTAATCTGTCTGTCATTACATAATGAGGTGAAAGGAAAGATGAGATTGACTGATGTGACTTCTGGGGGAACACAGGCTGAGTCCCTGTGATTATCATTTCCTTCTCCATGTGTTCAAAAACAAACTCCTTTAATAATAGATTCCATAACTTTCTTTTGGATCTACAGCAAACTCATCACCTAGTGGTTCATGGAAGTTACATTCCTCCTCTGTTGAAATTTGGGATGATATTTTTTCTCATCTTCTACCACTCTCACCTCTTATCCATCACTTCTGTCAGTTCACAGTGATATTCAAGGATCTCAACCTTAAGTCCTCTCAGAACCTGAGGAGACTATGAGGAGTGAGCTGGCGAAGAGAAGATTCTCTCGTCTAGTTCTTCCTCCTATTGAGAGGTTTGTGTCTCCTCTCCCTCATTATAGTACCCTCCACACTTTTCAGGCTTAAATTCTCTTTCTCCAGCTCCCACATCAGTACCAGAAAACCAATTTACTCCTTCAGAGATCTACTGCTTCTCTGACAGATGCCTTTTATTTTTATTTATTTATTTTGAGACACGGTCTCACTCTATTGACCAAGCTTGGAGTGCAGTGGCACAATCTTGGCTCACTGCAGCCTCGACCTCCTGGGCTCAAGCCATCCTCCCACCCCAACCTTCTGAGTAGCTGAGACTAGAGGTAGACACCACCATGCCCAGCTTCTTTTTGTATTTTTTGTAGAGACGGGGTCTGGTTTTATGGCCCAGGCTGGTCTCAAACTCCTGGGCTCAGGTGATCCTACCATGTTGGCCTCCCAAAGTTCTGGGATTACAGGTGTGAGTCACCACACTGGGCCCAGATGATTTTTAGAAGCTTGTTTTTCTTTCCTCAAAATATTTTAACTGTAAACATGGGGATGAGCTTTACCGCCCCCACCCTCAGACACAGTCTTCTTGGTCCCTTCCACCTCTTCTATTTTGTTCTTAATTCTAAGTCCTTCTTTCCATCTCTCAGGGTGCCATTTTTCCATTCACATTCATCACAGAATTCCCTAGCTCACTGCATGGGTTTCTCTGGTTACCTCTCCATGACCTTTGTCACTGGGAAAATTTGCACAGGCAGAATTGCGCTTTTGAGATTTCCAGTCACAGTCACACTACTGTTTGAAGCACCACCCTACAAATTTGAGCTGTGTTTTTGCTCTCAATTGTTTGCAATACATATTCCTGTCTTCTAACTGTGCCCAGTTCTTAACTTCTCACTCTGTCACCTCTCCCAAAGTCCCTGTCACTTCCACTCAGCCAACTGATACCTTTTTGTTGGTAAGACTCTGGCAGGGCAAGTCAGTGACCTAGATCACTCCCTCCACCTCATGGAAGATTACATTTTCAGATGAGGACATCATGAAATTGTCAGATACTCTGCTTTTAATTCAAAGAGACTTTCAGAAGGTATCTGGACAGCCAAAGTCCCCATCATTGCAGTTATTTTTCTTGCTAGGACAGTTTTTGACCTGCACCTGAAATGCATTTTCCATTTGCTACATTTGCATTTGCTGGGTGGCCTTTAGTGGACAGCATGTAGATTCTGCAAATACATTAAGGTCATCTCTCTATGCAGAAATATGGACAGATCCAGGTCAGGCCTGCACTAGCAAAGCTAAGTTTGCAGCAATAAAATGAAACAAGGTAATTTAATGTGAAAGATACAGGGAATTGAGGCAAAGCATGAATTCATCTCAATTTTCTTCTCTGTTTTCTCAATGTGTTTAGTCCATGGTACGTTCACCTTGCTTCCAAAGGAGATGGTTCCAAAGCTTATTCAGTTTAATCACCTGTAAAATGGGAATACGTTCTGCCCTACCCAGTTCACAGGAATATTTTCATGCTCAAATTAGATTAAGTAGTAGGGAGATTTGTAAGAGAATGGAAAATTGCTCAATACATGTGATGAATCTTATAAGAAGCTTTCCCCAAGTGCTAAGATTGGCCTCCTGAACTATATCCGTAGTCAGAGATTTCATGACAGAACTGAAAGCCTCATAAGGCAAATAAAGCTAAGGAAAGTAAGAATATTACTAAACCCATGAAGGTCATATATATTTTTATATTCAAAAAAAATGAAACACTCAAAGCTATATATGAAACAGCCAATTATGTTTTAGTTGTTTTAAATTATATTTTCTGGATGTTAAACAACATGCATTTATCTTGGATGCTAAAATGACTTTGGAAACGGTAATAGCTAGTACTCACCAAACACCGCAGGCCAGGCCTTGAGGTAAAATTATACATTATTTAATTACACACAGCAACCCTATGAGCTGGCCCCCATAATAACGTTCATTTATAGATGGAATCATACTAAGATTAAGGAAGTTGAGGAAATCTCACTACTGACAAAGGTAGAACTAGAAATTCATGACTAAGTTTGGAAGAAAAGGAGGTGAATTACTACTAGAAAGAGAGTACACTCTCCTGGGCCCATCCTATCCCCACCTGAACTCCAATTCCTGTCTCTCTACAGGTCATCTTCATTTTATTTCAACATCCAAAATGCGAATCTGCTCTCATGCCCTTAGGAAGCTGATTGACTGTCAAGGACATTTTGAATAGCAAAGTTGTATCAGTGTCAGCCCTTGCTTCCATTTCCTTGCCTAAGACAAGAGCTAGGATTTATCTTAGGTCAGGTTTCAGGGGCTAGGACTGAAGGAAATCTTGGGGTGGGATAGCGCAGGGAGTTCAGGCGTAAGAGAGATTCCATTTTGAACAGTTCTGACATTGAAAGTTTGAAAACTACTGATAAAGTGTTCATATAAACAAATATGCAAAGTTACATATTTACCCAAAGCCACATCCAACACAGAATGAAAGAATCACTGAATCAGAGGGATCTCGGAGTTTTCTCATTCAGAGTATCCTAAACTTTAGCCCTTCATTTGCCACCTTTGAGTGTTAACCTTATCAGTATACCTGTTTTACTACTTGTCTCAAAGTCAACTCACTGTTTAACTTAAATATTCACTACACACTTTTAGCCTTTCCTCAATGGTACCTATAAAAACAGATTCAATATGCTACCTTTTTCTCATGTACATATTTAAAATAAATATTAAAATCTAATTTTTTAAATAAATGCTCTGTATGCCACCTACGATCATCTTATGAGGCATAATATAGGAAATGCTGACATAATTTATTAGTTCCCAAATGCCAACTCACAGATGCCAGGTTAATTGATGACGGAGCAAGCAGAGAGCTATTTTTAAAACAGATTGTCTTGGCCCCTTTCCCCTGCCCCCATAAGAAAGTGTTATTTAGCAAATAATATTGGGTAGAATCAGATGATCTTTTCTTGCTTTGTTTTAGTTCTTCCATTTTTCAACAAACTCCTCTGGTGATTCTACTGTGCAGTTGGTTAGGAAACAACTGGTTTAATCTAGCTCTACCTAAAAGGGTTGTTTTAAGAATTTAATTGGATAAAGCACACTAAGTGCTTAGAAAGAACCTGTGTCAGAGCACATGCTCCATGAGTTACTATTACTTGACTTTTACTAGCCTATTGTTAGACTTTGTATTTATCTGTGACTTAAAGACAAATTAATTTCAGGTTAAGAATGAAGGTGAGAGATTCACATGGAACCAGGGAGCTAAGAAAGGCATTCGCCTCTCTGTGCTAATAGACACACAACAGCTTCCTCCAACCCACTCTAGATTGAGCTGATCTCTAGGGCAAGGCTCAAGGGAAACAACTGACAAATCCTTGGTGACTCTTCCTGTCTGTCCTGTCAATCTGTGTATACATCAACCTCTTATATACTAGGAGGCTACAAGGTCTTTGCCACTGGTCTGGTAGAAGCCAGACAGTCTATTTTCCAAGAATTTCTCATCCTGTCCACCTACCCAATCCATCGTAAGTGAATGTGCATGGCCCTTTCTATCCTGGTGCCACGATCCCTTGGGTACGTGTAGACCTCTTTCAGAAAGAACAAGGTAACTTTCTCACTGTAGTCATGTCCAAGAAGTATGATCATTTCTGGGTATCATATTCAAAATGAGGCAACAAGACACTAAAGCATGCAATGAAATTAGTGAGAGGACCTACATTTATATCAATTGAAGAATAACGGCAGACACAGAAGATGTCTTGTTCAGAGAAGAGAATATTTAGGAGTGTCAACACATATTTATTCTTAGGCAGGAGTGAATAGGTTGAGAAAAAGCCATCAAATGAGAAAAAGCTTAGCACTGTCAAGAAACAAAGAAAGCTGATATGATGAGAGCGCCATGAACAAAGGCAAGAGCAGTTCAGGATGAAGTTGAGACAAACAGATACGGATGATGCAGAACAACAAAAAGAAGTTTGGGTTTTAATCTAAATGTAATGAGAAACCATGGAAAGATTTTTAGCAAGGTATAACATAATCCGGTTTGTTTAACAAAGATAAACTTCTGTGTGGAGAATTTAGTTTGGAAGCTGCTATAGTCATCTGGCATGATCACTATTATCAGATACTTGAAGGTCATTGTGGAAGAAGGAAGGAGCTTTTTCTGCTGACATTCACAGGGCATAGTCAGAAGTTATAATGCAGAGTCCAGCTCCACCTCATAACAACTAGAATTGACACACAATGAAATGGACTTCCTCCAGTGATAATAAGCACAAGCACCTACCATTGAGGTTATATCAGTTAGCTACAGATGTATATGAAACTGTCTCCATACTGAGTGGCTTAAAGTAACAATCATTTATTCTTTCTTGTGAATCTGTGAGTTGGCTGAAGTGATCTTGACTGTGCCCACACTATGTGTCTCTCCTTAGCCTTTAGGCTTGCTAAAAGATGACTAATCCAAGATGGCCTTGGCTGGAACAACTCAGCTCTTCTCCACATGGTCTCGTATCTTCCACTAGGCTAATGTGGGCTTATTCTTAGGGTAATCACAGAAAAAACAAGGGAGAAAAAGTAAAAACTCACAAGTGTTTTTACAAACTACTTCTTGCATCAAGTTTACTAATTGTGTCGGCCAAAACAAGTCACAGGACTAATCCCAGAGGCAAAGTGAGAGGGAACTACAAAGTTAACAGTGGGCATGGATACAGGGAGGACATTAATTGGGCACATCATCAAAACAATCTACCACGGAGGTGTTGAAGGATAAACCTAACGTCCACTCATGAAAGAAGAGTTTGTAAAGTAGACTAGAATGGATGATCCTTAAGAGCCTCATCACACACCACAATGCTAGTTGAAAGAATAAATAGAGCACCAAACATGAGATATTGCATGGAGAAAAATAGTCACGCCAGCCTGTGTCCCATGACTATGCAACAGTCTTTTTTTGTGTGCTGCCAGGATCAGGGAATTGAAGGAAAATCTATTCAAAGGATTGGGGCCAATTGCTTTACATGGAAATAGTAGCTCAGACTCTAGCTGCTCATTGTCTTTCCCTGCAAGTTGCTGTCTCCATTTCCCTGACAACATCAGTGTATGAGAACATCCACGGGGTTCAAAGATGGCCTCCTTGCGTTTGATTTCCCGACAGTCAAACTGCTGGATCATCTTACAACTAGGATATTAATGGAGAAAAAAAAAAAACAAAAAAAACGCTGCCTGAGGAAACTACTTGACTCCAGTCGAGTAGTTTCTAAAGTTCATTTCTAAATAAAGATATTATTAACTCATGAGGACCAGGGTAAGGATTTTGGCCTAACTGAAGCTGACTTACTGAAACCAAGAGACTTAAACACATGCACGCATATTCACTCATTCACATAAAGTATTTACAATTCAGATTTTTAAAGGCCAGGAATGTTGAAAATGTAAAATAAAGCAGTCCATAACTGTAACTGCAAGTAAAGTTTGCATCTTGCTAGCAAATGTGAGCTATAAAAATTCCAAGTTTTTGTGCTCTGGTTGAGGGAAACACTACTTCCTGAGCTTCATACAGAGACAAAGACACCCACACAATTACATACACATTAAACACACATACATGGGCGCCTACAAATTCACCTATACAATAGCGTAATACAAATATATTTACACTCAAATATACACATCAGTGTGCACACTTTTGTGCACAATGACACATTTATCAATATATCTTTATAGACACACTCATAAATGATTAGGCCTATAGACCCAGATATCACCATAGTAAAAACATGTGAATGCATACTTATAGACACATACCAAAAAAGTGGATTTGAAAACATTAACACGCAAGCCTCATACACACAAAAACCCACACATGCAGTGAGCAGCACAGTCAGACAGATACACACATAGTCAAGATGCAAACACATCCCATTCACTGACATACCATTGGGTGAACCCAAACATAGAGGAAAAAGTACATATGTGTTACTGCATTCACATGCATACAGAAACATATGCACATGTCCACAAATGCCACCCACCTAGGCATTTTGCAAGGCCATGGATGATCTGGTGCCTACCTGCCTATCCAACTTGAGTACCACTGTCCCCTCATCAGTTTTCCTTCCATTCCAAGAACATCCTAAATTCTCTCCTGTTCCAACATCTGCACATTTTATTCCCCAGCTCTGCACATGGCTGACTCTCATCCTCTAGGCCTCTGGTTCAAATCACTTCCTCGATGAGGCCTTCCCAAGTCACTGCATCATGTAAGACACTCAATTCCTTCATCATACACTGTGTTTGAGTCCTAATGGCACTTATCACAATTTTGAAATGATACATTTGTGAGTGATTGTTTATTATCTGTTTCTCCCGTTTCTCCCACTATACTGCAAGGCCCACATTTGCTTTACTCATCATTTATATCTCAAATCTAGCACAGTGCCTGGCAGACAGTAGGCACTCAGTAAATAGCTGTCAAATATACAAATTCCTTGGAAGGAAGCCAATACAGGATGTGTTTTTAAGCCAGCTACCATGGGAAAATTCTGGGAAATATTGCCAATCACATCAAAATTATAGCATCCTAGAAGCAAATAATCTAGAACAAATAATCTGGGATATTCATATACCAATGCCTGAAAGCCACTGATTAAGGGATCTTCCTGGAACATCCGGCCTGCTATACAAACAGGCAAAGCAATCTTTCGGGGTTCTGGGTTGAAGTGGGGGAATTCTCAGGCACAGAGATGCAGATGCAACTGGAATCTAGTCAGAGTACACTAAAAGGTAAGGATGTAACCAGAGCACCAATGGTCTCTGCTGCCAGCCTGTGAGGTGGATCTTAGCAGCCAACATAGAGCAGATCTACGGGAAAGGGAACCCTATTTTTGACTGTGGATGGACGTGAGAGCAGGGGAAAGCAATTCTTTAGCTGGCAATACTGCCTAAGGTAAACAGACCGGAGAGCACTGGGGTGCCAAAGATGATGGCAGTGTCCAGACTAAATAGATGACGCCACTGTGGTTGGTCTATAGCAAGGGGTAGTTCAGGGCAAGTCAAACCCAAGAGATGAGAGAGGAGAGCTGCTGTATATGACACTCCACACTTGGAAAGTCCCAGGCCCTTCTGCATGTAAGACTCTCCAGCTGCAGGATGGGAAGTCCTGTGGTTGGGACAGAGTTCTGCAAACAACTCTAAGCCTTTGAAATACATGTGCAAAGCAAGTGTCATTTAAGGATGGAAAATGTAACACTCAGCTGGTCTTGAGACACATGATATACTGTAAAGTAAACCTCATGACAGGAAAGCAGGCAGCTGTATCTGCTGCTGCTTTGTTTCCTCCCATTTCCACCACACTCCCTGCCTCCAACACTGGTGCTGATGCCAAGTATAAAGTAAGGTTGTCTTTGTTTGTTTTTTAAACAGAAATTGAAATCGGGTTGCATTCATTTGACTCTGGGTGCTAGTTATCACCAGAGACATGGATCCGGTCACCTTCACAGATGGCCCTGGATTTACAAGCTGATCTATTTAAAACATCGAAGTCCTAATAAGATCATGGGTGGGGAAGGATGTTCACTGAAGAAAGGCTCCTTGGCCCATATTGACTTGCCATGTACAAGAATATGGCATCAGTGTATTATAATTGAACTCTCTTATAAAAACTCATGCAATATAAACTCATGAAATCCAGTTTTGGGAAAAGGAGAGTCTTTATGTAGAACCTGCTATGAATAGTAAAATCTGAGCCTAATGGCTGAATATCTCTGACCTATGATTCAGTTACCACCACACCCCCATCAATGCCATCTTGCTCCCTCTGTAAAGTGCTCATCAATAAATGATCTAGTTCAGTGGATCTCAAAGTATGATGCCAGTAGCCTTCTCACCACCATCATCTGGGAATGTACAGAGATGCAAAATTTGGGGGCCCATCTCAGGCTACCGAATCAGAAACTTTGAGAGTGGTTCTACTCCATTTGTCTTATAAAACCCTCCAAGTGATTGCACTGTATACTAGAAAGTTGGGCACGGTGGCTCATGCTTATAGTCCCAGCACTTTGGGAGGCCAATGCAGGCAGATCACCTGAGGCCAGGAGTTGGAGACCAGCCTGGCCAACATGGTGAAATCCCGTTTCTACTAAAATTATGAAAATTCGCTGGGCTTAGTGGTGTGCACCTGTAATCCCAGCTACTTGGGAAACTGAAACAGGAGAATTGCTTGAACCTGGAAGGTAGAGGTTGCAGTGAGCCGAGATTGCACCACTGTACCCCAGCCTGGGCAAAAAGTGAGATACCATTTTAAAAAAAAAAAAAAAAGTTGGAGGAACACTGGCCTAGACTATCAAGCAGAATCTCCCTCCATCCCACTTCCTCATCCCTCTCACATACACAAGTAATGCTCCTGGCTTGGGAGAACTAGGCAGTTAGACCTTGTCAAATTTCCAAGAATGTTCCATTCAGAGTTTTATACACGAGTCATCATATGGTCTTTTTTATAATGAAAAAATGCTGACAAGCCTAGAGACAAGACTGTTCCTCCCCAGACACACCGTTGGATGTCCCCTGGGTTACGCATACTAGGCAAAAACTCAAGCTTTGGAAAAGTAAGGCAGTTTCTCCCCACAACTGTCTGAAGTTCTTCGTATGATTTAATTTATACATATTTTTTCATATATTGATTTCATTGCCTTTAGCTATATACCCAGTAGTGAGATTATGGGATGACATGGTAGCTTTATTTCTAATTTTTTGAGAAATATTCATCTGTTTTCCATAATGAATGTGCTACTTTACATTCTCATCAAACAGTATACATTCTCTTTTCCTCCACGGTCTTGCCAACTTTTGTCTTTTGTCTTTTTGATAATAGCTATTTTAACAGGTGTGAGGTGATTTCTCATTGTGTTTTTGATTTGCATCTCTCTAAAGATTAGTTGTGTTGGACTTTTTTTCATAGATGGTTTGGCCATTTGTACTTCTTTTTTCTGAGAAATATCTATTTGGGTTTTCCATCCACATTTAAATTGGGTGATTTGTTTTTCTGTTAAGTTATTGTAATTTCTTACATATTTTGGACAAGATCCTCTGATCAGATGTATGGTTTGCAAATATTTTTCCGGTTCTGTAGATTATCTCTTCACCCCGCTGATTGTTTACTTTGCTGTGCAGAAAAATTTTAGTTTGATGAATGCCTATTTTTGCTTTCATCGCCTGTGCTTTTGTGATCCTATCCAAAAAATGATTTCCCAATCCAATGTCAAAACACTTTTTCCTGTGTTGTCTATGACTAGTTTTAGTTTCAAAACAACTTACATTTGAGTTGATTTTTTATACGGTGTAAGATAACAGTTCAATTCCATTCTCTTGCATGTGGATATCTAGCAATATAGTTTGGATGTTTGTCTCCTCCAGTCTTCATGTTGAAATGTGATTTGCAGTGTTGGAGGTGGGGCCTAGTGAGAAGCATTGAGGTCATGAGGGGCAGATCCTGCATGAATGATTTGGTGCTCTCATGGTAATGAGTTCATGCAAAGTCTGGTTGTTAGAGAGAGTCTGGAACCTTTCCCCGTTCTCTCTCTCTCTCTCTCTCTCTCTCTCTCTCACTATATGACCTGCCTGCTCCCCTTATGCTATCAGAATAATGAGCCAAATAAGCCTTTTTCTTTATAAATTACCCAGTCTTAGGTATTCCTTTACAGCAATGCAAAATGAACTAACACACCTAGTTCATTTTTGCCAACACTATTTATTGAAGAGATTGTCATTTCTCCCATTGGAGGTTTTGGCATCTTTGTGAAAGACCAATTGACTGTAAATGTGTGGATTTATTTCTGGGCTCTCTCCTCTTCCACTGGTCTACATGCCTGTTTTTCCGTCCGTACCCCGCTTTTTATATTGCTATAACTTCATAGTAGATTTTGAAATCAGGTAGTGATGCCTCCAACTTTGTTATTTTTATTCAAGATTGCTTTGGCTAATCAGGGTCTTTTGTAGTTCTATATAAATTTTAGGATATTTATTGTAATGTTTGTGAAAATGTCATTGTAATTTTGATAGAGATTGCATTGAATCTGTAGATAGCTTTGGGTAATATAAACATTTTAATAATATTACTTTTTTCAATCCATTAATATGGGATGTATCACCACTTACTCTAATTATATTCATCAGTGTTTTATAATTTTCAGTATACAAATATTTCACTTCCTTGGTTACGTTTTTAAGTATTTAACTTGTTGATGCTATTATAATTTTTTTGATTTCTTGTACTGATAGTTCATTGTTAGTGTATAGAATTGCTACTAATTCTGTATTTTGATTTTGTGTCCTGAAAATTTACTGACTTTATTAGTCCTAAAAATTTTTTGATGGAATGTTTAGGATTTTTGATATATAAAATCATGTCATCTGCAAAAAGGAACAGTGTAGTGATTCCACTACTGATCAGCACAGGAGTTTTGACCTGCTCCCTTTCCAACCTAGGTCAGTTCACCCCTCCTTAGGCATCCTGGTGGTACTCCACTTCCAGGAGGTCACCATATTGATGCCAAGCTTAGTGCAGACACAATTTCAGGTTGGTTGCCTTTTTATCTTACCTAATTGCTCTGTCTAGGAATTTGACAAATGAAGCTGTCATCTGTTATGATAACAATGCCTTCTTCTGGAATACCACCTGAAAGAACTGCCTGACGCTCTTTAAAATCAACTTTTTTTTTTTAAAGACATAGTCTCACTCTGTCTCCCAGGCTGGAGTGCAGTGGTGCAATCTTGGCTTACTGCAACCCCCACCTCCTGGGTTCAAGTGATTCTCTTGCCTCAGTTTCCTGAATAACTGGGATTACAGGTGCATGCCACCACGCCCAGCTAATTTTTGTATTTTTAGTAGAGATGGGGTTTCACTATGTCAGCCAGGCTGGTCTTGAACTCCTGATTTCAAGTGATCCTGCTGACCCAGCCTCCCAAAGTGCTGGGATTGCAGGCGTGAGCCACCAGTCAACTTTTTGTTTAATAAGTAGGAGTATACTCTATAATGATTATAAAATTTATAGCATAATAAATACATAAACCAGTAACATGATCATTTATTGTTACTATCAAGTATTATGTATTGTAGTGGTGTTGTACTTTTACATATGTAGTGTACATGTTATAATTTTATATGAATGGTAGCAACATAGGCGTGTTTATACCCATATCACCACAAACACATGAGCAATGCATTGCACTATGACCTTATAATGGCTGTATCATTATTAAGTGACAGGAATTTTTCAGCTCCATTATAATCTTATGGGACCACCATCATAGATGCCATCAGCTATTGGCCAGAATGTTGTTATACAGTGCGTGACTGTAAAATGTGTCAAAGGCTTAAAATCATTGTTTCTCTCACAGTAAATGCTTCATAGATTGTAACTATCATTGTCATCAGTTTTATTGAGCAATAAGATGCCAGCACAAAAAAAAATGATAAAGAAACTTACTATTTACCGAGTGTGTATTGTCTAACAAACACTGGCTAAACACTTAGCATAAGTTCCATTTAAAATAAAACACAGTGCCGTGCCATTAACGTTGCTCTTTTCAAATGCTAAAAATGTTTCCAGAATTGCTAATTTACCAAAGTTGCTTATCTGTCTACATGCACATTATAGACATGATACACATGTAATACTTTCTGGACTATTGCTGCTACTTTTAACATCATATGGAGAGTTAAAACCATATGGCAGTTATAAAGGCTGAATATTGAGTTCTCTTAATTCACCCAACCTAATTCTGAACACAACCCTGACCTCCAAATTAGACAAAATGCAAATCTGAACCTCATTCTGAATCCAGCCTAACCTTACCTATACATCAATAAACTAAACCTAGTAAAAACAATCATACTCAAAACTCAAAATTAATCTTGCTTCTAAGTCAGAGTCAAGAGTTTTTCTTGACCAAACCTATCCTAAAATCAAAACAAACTTAAAACGGGCCATAATCTGAGCCAAACCTAAACATCATCTTAAATCTATCCCTTCATTAAACCAAGCTCTCCCTCCCACAACAGCTGGCTGTAGGCTCCATCATTAGCACTGGCTATGATCAAGAGATAGCACCTATTTAGAGTGATGTATTGAAAATTATCTTGCATTCACATCTGTATTTTGTAAGCATTACTACTTTAATCAATTAGTGATGGCTGCAATGGAGGAAGGATTGGCAAGGGGCAGAATTTACATCACATAGTTTGTCAATTCTATTCCCAACCCTACCTCTAACCAACCTAATCTCAAACTGCAACCCTACCTTATAGAATAATTAGCATCCTAAATCCTAACTCAGAATTTTGGAGGGACACAGGCAAAGCCCCTAAACTCATCCTAACCCCACACTTAAAAGAAAAATTTGAATTGCTCCCAAAATTTATTCAGTTGAACCATATGAAACTGAAGGTATTTGACCATTTTTGACTTTCAAAAGTGTTAGTTACCTTTATATGGTTTAACCCAATAATTTCTGCTTCCCAGACAAGGTTCCTTGACTGAGATGGTGGAGATGAACATACAGAAGGAATTTCAATCCTACTAAAGCAAAATATATTTCTTATTGCTATTCCTCTCCTTGATGTGGTAAGAGCTATGGGGCAAGGCCAGAACTCAAGAAAGCAACATCTGGTTGGAGCAGGAGGAATCAATTTTTCTATGGTCTTACAATAAATTAGCAAATGGAATCTCTTGAGTTTAGGAGCAAAAAAGACTCCTCTTCCTCAGCCCTTATGCCCCTCTCTCTCTTCCCTCTCCTCCTTTTCTCTCCAACATCCTGTCTCAACCCACCTCCTCAGTCTGATTCTAGTTCTCTAGGGACTTAAAGGAGTCACATGACGTCTGGAATTCCCCAGCAATTCTATCTGGTTTTCATAACATCTTCATTTTATAACTAGCTTGTGGCTGTTTCAGGATTCACAAGACAGCTACTGCAAAGAGAGCCCTTAATTTGGGGGAACAGATGGACAGCCCATGCTCCAAGGAGGAAGCCCCCAAAGCAGAAGCCATCATAGATTGGAAACAACCTAAATATCCATCAATAGGGGAGTAGTTAAATAAACTAAATTCATACAATGCAATGTTATACAGCATTTAACAGAAGGGAGGTAGAATTTTACGTACTCATATGGAAAGAACTTTAAAATATCTTGTGAAGTAAAAACCAAAAAAAAAAGCACATTGTGGGTCAAAATGTAGATTGAGTGTTGGGGTGGTGCACATGCACACACGCACAAATGTGTAGAAAGTATCTGGAAAGAGAAATGCCAAAACAATGACAATGGTCATTTCTGGTCAGGAAAAGTACTAGGAAGAATGATCAATGGGGACTTTGAAAGCATCCTTAAAGCATGACTTTTTTTTTATAGTAAGAATATATCCATGTTTACTTATATGATTAAAATTAAACCATTTTTAGGCCAGGCATGATGGCTCATGCCTATAATCCAAGGACTTTGGGAGGTCGAGACAGGCAGATCACCTGAGGTCAGGAGTTCGAGACCAGACTGGCCAACATAGTGAAACCCCATCTCTACTAAAAATGCAAAATTAGCCAGCCATGATGGTGGGCACCTGTAACGCCAACTACTTGGGAGGCTGAGGCAGGAGAATCACTTCAACCTGGAGGCAGAGGTTGCAATGAGCCAAGATCACACCATTGCACCCCAGCCTGGGTGACAGGAGGGAAGCTGTCAAAAAAAAAAGATTAAACCATTTTTAAAATCATCAAACTTTCTTTTTGCAATAGGCTTTTCTTTTAAACAAAAGTCTTTGAGTTTCTCTATTACTTAGCTGGTAGCTACTATCCCCAGCAGCTGCCAGAGTTCCAAACAGAAGAGCCCCAGCAACAAATCCACCTACATGAGATCCTCACCTCACCATCAGGGGCTGCATTTTAGGCACAGCTTCAATGACACAACCACAGTGTGAAATCCAAGCATTTTTTTTAAATTGCTTATGGATCCTAAGCTATGCAGGGTGGACAGAGAGAGGCACGTGGCTGTCCTCCTCCATTCCCAGGTCACACAAGGCAAGAAGGAAGAGCCAGGCAGACAGAGAGCACTCATGGCAACTAACAGTATATATAAGAGAATACGGTATGAGTCCTTTTAAGTTCTCAGATAAACGCCTAAAAGGAAGGGGTGGAAAAGTGAGGAGCCCTGTCCACTAGGAGGGAGAGATGCCTCCAAGTTCTTATCTTTGGCCACGGGCTTGAACTATTTGGGCGTGGTGCTCTTCTAATGCCCAGGCAGCAACCTTTTCTGTGTCATTCTCCCTATACTTGTTTTTTTTTAATTTTATCATTTCCACTTTTATTTTAGATTCAGGGGTACATGTGCACATTTGTTACATGGCTATGCTGTGAGATGCTGAGGTTTGGGGTATGAATGATCCCATCATGCAGGTAGTGAGCATAGTACCTAGTAGGTAGTTTTTCAGCTCTTTCCTCCTTTTCCTCTACCCCCTTTTGTAGTCTCTAGTGTTTGTTGTTTCCACCTTTATGTCCATGAGTACCCAAGGTTTAGCTCTCACTATAAGTGAGTAAGAACATGCAGTATTTGGTTTTCTGTTCCTGCATTGATTCACTCAGAATAATGACCTCCAGCTGCATCTATGTTGCTGCAAAGGGCATATAACTTCATTCCTTTTTATGGCTGCATAGTATTCCACAGTATATATGTACATTTTATTTATCTGATTTACCACCCATGGGCACCTAGGTTGATTCCCTGTCTTTGCTATTGTGTTCATGGCTAGTGCTGTGAGTCAGTTTTTGCTTAAGGTTAAGAGCTAACCTAGTTTGGTTTCCCCGGAAGCAGACTCTGAGACAAAGATTCAAGTGCAGTTGTTTTATTCAGAAGGCAATCTCAGGAAATACCAATAAGGGAGAGAAGGAAGAAAAGACAGTCAATAAAGTGTATATTATCAATCAGGTTATGGCTATGGGCAACTGGAGCATGATCCTGGCAGGGAACTCCAGAAGCTAGCATTGCACATGCACTGCAGAGTTATCCCACCTGAGGGATGAGGGAGCTGAGGTATTTATACATCAAACTCTATCACACACTGGTTGAGGGATGCTCCTGAGGAACATTAATTCTCTGGTACTTCTGGCTTGCCACATGCTTGGGCCACATGGACCCTCATGGCCAGAGAAATCTTAAGAAATGAAGGTGATAGCAATTGGAAGTTGGGTAAAAACAAGAAATTTTGAACAATAAATCCATGCAGCCTGTACAGAGCTGCAGGACTATTCCACTGAGTATTATTCAAGAAGCCTCTGAGGTTCTCTCTTAATGTCCAGGCTGAGTGTGGTTTTTCAGAAGAAGAGGCTCCTCTGAAAGAGATTCCCAACACATCTCATGGCTAGAGGTCATGGCGGCAATTGACATCCAAAGTCCTACTCTGTCATTTCCCTGCCTAGGAACGCCCAGCAAGCCAAGCTCCCTGACTTCATGGGAAGCCCCATGGTCTCTGCTCCCCTTACAGAAAAGGAGAAATGACATAGAACAATTCTATTTTTCAGGCATTGACTGCAGTTGAATCTGACAACAAAACCAATGGAGACTGAGTGTCACTGTATATGATTCAGCCTCCCAGTGATCATATAATATGGTGACTTTAAATCTAGATTCAAACCAAACTTTTCTTACATGCATGTCATGGACAGGCCACTGTACCTCTCTAAGCCTCATCTATAAGGTATGCAAATACCTGCCTCATAGGCTTGTATGCTGTACACACACATACCTAGAAAACATGCATAAGCACTGAACACAATTCTTGGCACACAGTTAATAGTGAACAAATGTCAGCTGGTCCAGAAACCAAAATTTTAACAATTTATTTAACACCTGCTATCTTCCCAACCTACTTCTTGGAGCTATGGGAAAGAAACAGAGAAAACCTCATCTCTCTTCAAGTAGCAATAATATGAGTCACACGACTATGAGTCCTCAGACAGGAAGTCTGGTCCCTTGGGTTTGAGAGAGGCTGCAGCCAGTAATGCAGAGGTGGAAACCAAAGAAACTGATAGGGAGAGGGTAAACTCTGTGACCCTGTAACCTTGGGTAGTAGGAAGATGCCCCCATCCCCTAGCCCACCCAGCCCAACTAATCCAAGTGCAGCCATCCTTCTATTGACCAGCCCTGCTCTGATTTAAATTTCAAACAGCCCACAATTTTATTCTTTCCTCACCATCCCTGAAAGCTAACCATTATGGATTTTACAGGCCTCAGAGCCCTCGGCTCACACACTCGATTTGCACAATCTTTGCATAAGGAAAAAGGCAGTCGATGCAAACTGAATTAATTGTAATTGACCATAATATGCTTACAGAAATGCCAAGGAGTTTTCATTAGCAGATAAGCCCCAAAGTATCTGCCAGATGATTTACATCTGCATAAACACACTGCGTGGCCACAGTTAATTACGAGACCTGCCACAGAAGGTGCTTCATCAAACCCTCGCAGAGGCCTTCCGAGGGCCAGTGACACCTCCAGGGACCGACACATCTTGACACGCTTCCTTTGAAGAGCTTTGAAGCTACTTCTTGTGATGAAGCAGAGCCAAGCTGCCCCTGCTGGGCTCAGGCTGGTCCCTGCCTGCTTCTCCAGCCTCTGTGTCTTTCTTCTTCCCTCCCTTGGAGTGGCTGATCCTTCCCACACCATCTCACAGCCTCAGTCCTTCTCCTTCAGGTCATCATTGTTAAGGCTGTCATCGAACTTGTGTCCTAGTTCAGATAAGAGACTTTCATTTATTTATTCTTTTTCTAGCAAGTATCTCCCAAGTGCCTCCTATATGATAGCCTCTGCGCTATCAGATACAACACAGTCATGGACCCATTGCATGAAGCTTACAGTATAGTGATGGCTGAATGATTAATCACATTAATATCAAATGGTGATAATGCAATGAGCAAAAAGAATGTGGTAGTAGGGGGGAAACTAGGGCTCTTAGAGAACGTGGAAGAAGAAGATTTCTTAGAGGAGGTGATGTGTTGTACTGAGACCTGAGGCATGAGAAGGTACCAGCTATGTGAGGTGTTAGGCAAGAATGTTGCAGGCAGAAGAAATGGCATGTGCAAAGGCCCCAAGACAGGAAAGCAGCTGGCACATTTCAGTGAATGAAGGCTTATGAGGCCATAACATGTAATATGAGTGAGGCAGAGAATGGAGAAAGGTGAGGTAGGAGAGTAGATCATGCAGGACCTTCCAGGCCAGGCTTGCAAGGACCTTAGATTTAATTCCAAAAAGACTGCATGAAAGGGATTCAAGTGAATCACTTTGAGTAGAATCAGGTATTTTTTAAAATTCCTCTGGCTGGTTTGAGTGCCAGAAAAATAGATTCTTGAAGACATGCAGAAAGACCAGTTAGAAGAAAGCTGTTAGAAGAAACACCAGTTAGAAGAAGCTGTGAGAGCCACCCAGGCAAGAGATGATGGTGTTCAGAAGCAAGCTGGGGTAGTGTCAGGTGGGTAGGAGATAGGGCCTCTATCTTGAGGTCCTGTGTCTGAGCATTTTTTTCTGCCTGATACCTCCAGCAATCAGAGGTCAAACTTGATCTCAGTAGCCTCCATCCCTGGAGTCATCAGCCTCATCCCTGTACTCCAGAAAATAATCCAGTACTTCCGGGATTCTTGCCTGAATTCTCTAGAACAGCGCCATCCAATAGAAACACAATAAAAACCGTGTATATAACTTTAAATTTTCTAGTACATTTTAATAATGTAAAAAGAAACAGATGCAATTCATTTTAATATTATATTTCTATTTACCCCAATATCTCTCAAATAGTATCATGACAAGATGTAACCAACATAAAAATTATTGATGAGATATTTTACCTTTTTATTCATGCTAAGTCTTCAAAATCCAGTGCATATTTTACACTTACAGCATGTGTCATTTGGACTAGCCACTTTTTGTGTGTGTGTGTGTGTGTGAAACGGAATCTTGCTTTGTCACCCAGGCTGGAGTGCAGAGGTGAGATATCGGCTCACTGCAACTTCTGCCTCCCGGGTTCAAGTGATTCTGCTGCCTCAGCCTCCAGAGTACCTGGGATTACAGGTGCCTTGCACCGTGCCCAGTTAATTTTTGCATTTTTAGTAGAGATGGGGTTTCACCATGTTGGTCAGGCTGATCTCGAACTCCTGACCTCATGATTTGCCCACCTTGGCCTCCGAAAGTGCTGGGATTACAGGTGTGAGCCACCTTGCCCGGCCCTGGACTAGCCACATTTTAAGTGTTCAACAGTTATCTGTGGCTACTTTTAGTAGTCACCACACAACTACTACAATTACTGCTGCCACAATCACTCCCACCACCCACTGGTGGTGAGCAACAGGTATATGCGCTGGGCCATAAGTGCTTTGTGTCTGTTACTTGTAATCTTCAAAATACCTCAATGTGATAGATGTCATCATTAACATTATGTTACATATGAGGAAACTGAAGATAAGAAGTGACAGAAGTGGAAAGTAGAAAAAGAGGATGGTTTGTATTTCCCTGAATTTGGTACCAAAAAGGAGAAGTAATAAGTGTAAAACAGCCTCCATTTGCCCCTACCTTCTTTGACTCTGTCCCCACCTTCTTGCCATTTTTGGAGCCAGAAAGCCCTCATCTGCCCTGATGTTGCCCCAAAACTGGAATTCCTTAGTTCCAGTGGCAAGCTCAATCCTCCTCCAGAGTTGCAAATCAACAAGAAGGCAGGAATCAATACTGAATACACCATAAGCCCATTTCCCCAGACTGATAAAAGTTCAGATCCAGGGCAGGTGAAGAGGATTACAGAAAAGGTTAAACCTTTCATCCTGTCTCCTTCTATCAGCCAATGTGCACTAGATGCTTCTAACAACTATGATTAGCTCCTTTTTAAAGTTGTAGTGGAATTTAATTAAGCACACACTATGCTGTGTGGCTTCTTAAAGCAGTCCCAGTGTAAGGAGCACACTGGTGATAAGCTAAAAGAATGTGTTGGTACTTGCTGGCCAGGGGCTATTCCTCAGAACTATAGTCTCCAGGGTGCACAGCTGGTGGGACTCATGACCTCTATGCCGGTGGACATATGCGAATGTCTTCATTTCCCAACCACCCTGCACATATGCACACCTTGACTTACACAACATGCTCTCCACACCTCTAACTGCTCAAAAGTCCTCACTCACACCAGGCAAGTACGTTCACATAAGCATGTACTATACATGGATGTGTATGTACACCCAGGTAGGCATCCATGAAGTCACAAGCATGTACATTTAATCACCCACACATACTCATTACCCTTATTTTGTGAATGGAACCATCCATCACCTAGTCCCAAGTCAGAAATTTAAGACATTTTCAGCCTCTCCCTCTCACTTTCTCTCCATTTCCAACCTATCACCAAGTCCAAATGACTCTACCTCTTTAATAATTTTTGGAATTCTTCTCATTTTCTTGTTAATAGCCAACCCCCTGAACCAAACCCAATTCACCATTGTTTCTCTCCTGGATGACTGAATTGGCAAAATATGGTCAGCACTAGTAGGCATGGTATATCTGGGATGAGAGAATTTATCAATGGCAGATTCATGAGACATTTTAAAGAACCTGATCAGGAGACAAGCTCAGAAATAGGGAAACTGAGATCAATAAAAAATAGACCTTGGAAGAGCTCATTTGAAAGACAAGGAGAACAAAGGTCAGAAAAAATAGAAAGCAAGAAAAGAGAAATTTTCTAAGAAAGAATAACCAGATGCAATATACCAGGAAGTGAATAAGAGGTCATTAAAAATTGAACTGTAGATTTGACCACAAGGAAACCAGTGAGGATCTTGACAAGGCCATTTAAGAGAGACGTTAAAAATACTTAGAGGTGGTAGGAGGTGAAGAAGTCAGGTGAGTGAATGTAGACTATTTTTCAGACAGATGGCTTTGCAATGGCATTGACCATGAAGAGAAAAAGAGAGACTAGGTGCTGGGTAGAAGGGATCCAGGGTAGACATTGATTGCTTTGATTGCTCTATCTTCCATGATCATACACACCTTTCCCAGGGAACTGCTCTCCCAAAACTCCAACAATGAGATACAGATAGCAACAGCCAATCAGAGTGCCCCTTTTCACAGGTGACAGTGACTGGTCCAAGAATAAACTCATGGCCCAAGTAGAGCCAATTAGAACTCTTCATCAGATTTTGTATTTATTCAAACTAGATGACAACAGTCCCTTTCCCCTTTGATGACAAGCTGCAGGAATTTGGTCTGGCACTACCTACAAACAAGTTTCCGTCACATGGAAAAATAACTGAAAGGGGAACGCTAGCATGAGGATAAGAATAGAGATGAAGAGGGTCACATTTTAGAATCCAGTTGTTCCTGTAGCCAGCTCCACTCCTGCCTCTTCCACAATTTGTCCATGTAATATAATAAACATCTGTGTTTCACTTAAACTAGTTTCACTTGGATTTCTGTCTCTTGCAACCTTCGAAAACTATCCCAATGAGAAACTGAGTCATTACATTGATCAGAGGAATTTTGCTCACTTCTTTTGAATGAGCATATTGTAGATTGAAAGTTGTCAGTGAGTGTAATGGGAACAATTGAAAGAACAAGATATTATTGACAAAGTGAGGTCTTTGGAGCAACATGCATGGCTGTAACTAGAAGGATTCACATCAAACATTCAACTGGAAGTGGGCAGGTCTGGCTCTGTAATTTGTAGGGCTTGGTGCAAAATGAAAATTTGGGGCCTCTTGTTCAAAAATTATGATGAATTTCAAGGTGACAAGAACAGAGTATCACCATCACAAGGGGCTTTTCTGACAGTGGGGCCCTGTGTGACTGCACAAGTCACGTGCCCATAAAGCCAGCTCTGGAGGGGGCATACTCTGAAAGTTAGGTTCAGGAAGGCTAGATGGTATGCAATCTAGATGGACCCCAGGAAAGATGCAGTAATAATCCCGATGGCAACATTTGGGGTTGCAGGGATAAAATTCAGGCAGAGCTTCTATTTCTTCTAAGAAGAGGTAGACTTATCTGCTGTGAGTAAAAGAGTTGGTTTGGGGCAGGGGCAGAAGAAAGGTTAAACAGATGCTGGAAGATGAAACACAAGGAGCTTTAGAAAATCAATCAATTAGTAATGAATCTTGTTCTCTGAAAATGTGTAAAGTCCCAGTAAGGACCAATGTAGCAAGCAGTGAGTTGAAGTACCTTCGAGAGCCTTGCGGAGTCTGAGTATACACCGCAGCATGTCATCGGCTGCCAGCCTCCCTGCACAACTATTATTTGCTTATTCAGGACTCCCTGGCTGCTCTCTAATATCAAAGCTTCACTAATAACCATATTTAGTATTTCCCAAGGACTTCACAAGCCATCATTAGTTAATAACTCAATATAGTTGAAGAAAAGGCACAAAACCAAAGTCTCTAAGACCCAGGTGCCTTTTGTTTTCATGGCGTAAGAAAAGTGTTCTTATACCGGGAGTCTGTGAGTTCTGGAATTATATGCAACCATTGTGTGTATGAGTATGTGTGCAAGCTGTGTGTAAACAAGAGCCTTACTAGGTCCTCGCAGGGACATCTGGACCTAAAAGAGGAAAGCACCACAGCACTGTAGGAAGAGTTTAAGATACAGATTTTAAAAACCTGGGTTAGGACCCAGGTTTACCCACCTAATAGTTGCCTGATATCACACAAATCACTTCCCTTCTTAGTGCCAGAGTATCCTCATCTGTAAAATAGGAAGAATGCCTTTCTCTGAAGGCTGGAATTACATAAAATTCTATAATTAAAAGTCCTGGCACAAAATCAGAACTGAGTAAACCGATTTTAACTTGACTCTCTGTCTTCCATCTTTGCATTCACTCCACAGCTACTGATTCAGTACCTACCATGTGATGGACTCTGTTCTAGACCCTGGGCACACAGTAGTGATGAGAACAGAGCACCTGCTTTTTAATTAACCTCTTGAAGTAAGTGCTACGAGAAAGATAAAGCAGGCCAGCAGTAGGAAGGCAGGAGCAGAGTGAAGCCTCTATTTTCTGTGGGGAATCCAGAAGGCCATCTCTAAGAGCCTCTGGGCAAAGATGTGAAGGAGGTGAGAAAGCAATCCTTATGGGAATATGGAGATAATTCTTGGTAGAGGGTGGAGTGGCAATGGAAGCCCTGAGGTGAGAACACGCTTGACATTTTGGGGAAAAGCAAGGATCTTTTTGATGTTCTCACTTCACTAGGTAGGGGAGTCGCTGCAATTGTGGAGTAGAACACTCCCCTCACCTGTGGGTACAAGCTCTCTCCACCAAGACTGAAAGGGGAGCTAGGCCAGGGATCTGTGCACATACACCAAGCACCTAATTTTGCCTGAATGGCCCTCAGAAAAGTGAAGTTCGTCTCTAACTGGGGTTGCCCATGCCCTAGCCCTCAAGCACTCTGCTGGGAGAAAGGCCATTTGTTCATCCCCCAATGCAAAGCATTTTCCACTGTGTTTCTGGAGAATCTTGTGTCTACAGGTTCCCTCCAGTTATTAATTGGTGCATAACAAACCACCTCCCAACTTGGTGGATTAAATCATTCACAGATGGTTCTCAACTTATGATGGTTCATTCCACTTACAATTTTTCAATTTTATAGTGGTGTGAAAGTGAAACACAACCAGTAAAAAGACATCTTTCAAGTATCCATTCAGCCACTCTGTTTTTCACTTTCAGCACAGTATTCGATAAATTACATGAGATATTCAACACTTTATTTATTTATAAGCTTGGTGTTAGATGACTTTGCCCAACTATAGGATAATAGGTGTTCTAAGCACATTCAAAGTAGGAGAGGCCAAGCTATGATGTAGCTCTTCGTTCTGCTACATAAATAGCAGCAGCTTCACAGGCAAGCTGGATTGGGAGAAGTCCTGGCGTCATAATGAGCCAACTTCTCAATCTGATCCTTTTTTTTTTTCCCAAGAAGCTTCCCTCAGCGATTCTTCACGACTTATTAATGACACCCAACACAGAGAATCTATCAGTGGAATTGCTTTGAGAAAGGGAGTCAAAGATAACATCTAAGTTTGCGTGTTCTGGGGACAGATATACCTGGACTCATACACCTTTCTTTGTCAATTAGCAAACTGATGACATTGGGGAAGTCTCTTGATCTTTATAGCCATCAGTTTCTTCATAAGTGAAGTTCAGTGGTAATAGCACCCAGCTTACAGATTGTTGGGAGGTTAGATGAGATAAAATGTGGTAAGTGCTTAGCTTAGTGCCTGGTATGTACTGAGCATTTGATCCTCTGTTAATGTTTAGCTGTAGCACCAGAAGAATCAGAAGTAGGAGTGGCACTGAACTTTGTTCAAAATCACTAACAATTTGCAAAGTTGTAAGATAGAGAAGTCAGAATTTCTCAGTTAAAACCAGCGGAGGAAAGCTCTCAACTTCTTAAGCTGCAAGACTTTGTGACAATCACATCATCGTTCATGAGTTTATCTATAAAGGAGGTGGTGTACGTAAAGGACTTTGCTCATTTGGGGGTAATACTGAGGAACATGAGTACCGCTACATAGTCATTTTATTCCCCTTTCCAGTGTTTATTCACTGACTTAAAGCAGAGTCTCTCAACCTGGAATCTGACATATGAATGGGATAATGGTTGGGGAAAAGGCGAAGGGCTATTCTGTGCATTGTGGTTCCACTGAATTGCTGGCCTCTGCCCATCAGATGTCAGTTGCATCACTCACTCACCCAAGGCATGGTAATCAAAAATGTCTTTAGACATTGCACATGTCCTGGGGCAAGGGAGAATGGAATCACCCCCAGTCAAGAATCACTGGCTTAAATGAATGCCTTTGCCCAATTCACCATCTCTGGACCTTGAAAACAGCTTTATTCTGATCCAGGGAACTCTAGGTGTAAAGCGTCTCTGGAAAAGTGGAGTTGGAACTGTGGGTTTCAGATCCAGCTCAGTCTTAGAACTATCCAGAGAAAAAGGTAACTGAGGGGTTTGGAAGAAAGAGGACTTCTGGGATGTCTGGGTAAATTACCAAGGGATCTTCTGGAAGTGATTGCTAACATATCTGGTCTTGTAATAAACATTCTAGAATGTACTGAGGTTCTGTATACTGGTTAGCAAGCAGGCACGTTGCTGCAAATTCTAGAAAAGAAAAGAAGATACCAAGAGGACCCCCAAATTGATGGCCTCCAGGTAAATTCCCACTGGCTGGATGATTCTATGTAGCACCAATGTAGGACTAAGATGGCATTGACTTGATCCTACCACATAGGTGAAGACCAGTGGTTGTCAGGAACACTGAATGAGCACTAGATACTCAGAGCAAGGAACACTGAATGAGCACTGGATAGGCTTGCAAATCACAAACTATCTTCCTCCAAATAGGTCTGATCAAGGTAAGCACTCATCCTGGTGTGCCCAGAGCATTTCCAGTTTATGTCTGTTGTCCTGACGTAAGCATAAAAAACTCCTTTTACTCTCAAAATTGTTCTTCACTATTTGAACAACAAATTATTTTGTCATTCTTAAGTGACTTTTTGAATTCTAAATTTTAAGAACCTATAATCCTGGGAATCGAAACTTGTATTCAATTATTTGTGCAGTATTTAAGGTATTTCACATCTCCATACATCCACAACAGATAACTGTGATGCTTTAAGGGTTTGATGGCATTTTTGTGTATTTCATGATCTCTTTGGCCCTGAGAATGGCAGAAGTTGCCTCAAAAACCTTCAGAGTCCTCACACTATATGGATGTGTCATGTGATGTAAATTCGTGTCACAGGGGCACTGACTCACTGGCCTCTGTCTTAAGTGCCTTTTCCATCCCATCATGGGGCTGGCCACTACTCCAGCCACAGCATCCATTCAGAATTGATTAATATGGTGAAGGAAAGGCACTAGAAGTAACTGAATACCTGACCTAATTCTCAAGGAATCAGTTTAGGGAAACAGCTGTTATCACCCCAAAAGAGTTTATAGCAGCTGGAGATCACTTAGCTGACCACTGCCCAACATAGCAATGGACTGCAGAGGAAGAGCTGAAAGGGAAGCATAGCTACCAACAGACAAAAGGAAAATCGTAGAAGCTTGTAAAGCTAAAAGTGATGTTGGAGGTGAAGATGCTCTTTTGCAAACCATAACTTATGACCGTTACGTCATATATGGTAAATACATCCAGATGGTACAACTATGGGTTTTTTTGGCTATTATGACGAACAGTAGCTTTTCACAGTTGAACACACCTGTGAAAAAATCATTCAAGATGATGTGAAGAAAACAGTGACCACTGAAAAATCCCTCCACCAATCTATGAGATAATGGAGAAAATCATTGAGACTGTTGCAGAAAGTAGGGGAGAACATTTGGTGTTTGTGTGTATCTTCTACTTTTCTTGAAATGTTTCCACAATGCCATTCCAACCATAGCATATGACTACAAAAGACACTTCACAATGTAACCAAGAGAACAAAAAATCCATTCTAATTTGTTCTAATTTTAAAGAAGTATCCAATATATGTAAGCATTGGCCATATCCACCAACACACACAGTTTCTCTCTAATTAAAGACATACGTTTATTCATTAATTTTTAAAAATGTTACACTACCAAAAAAATAAATAAATAAGCTGCCTGTCCCTATGACAACCTTACAGGTCATCTCCTGCTTTGCGTTTCTTGCCTCCGGAGAGACATCTTCCATCTTGCCTGCTACTGAGACAATCATATCTTTACTGCAGTCTGCAGCTGCCTTTCTGCCAACCACTGTTCTCATTCAGATCTTTCCAGAGTCTTTGGTCTGGTTTGCACACTCAGAAACGTGACCATGTAGTATGTTGAAAGAGGCTGACTTCAAACTGAGATCTACAGTCCAGTGTCCTCTCCCGCCTCTCCATGGAATCATCAATATTGGTCTAAAGCCAGATGCACTGGGAAGACCCCTGATAAGGATGAGGGATGATCAAGGGTACCCTGTGTCCCAGCCTCTCTGTTAATCACATCCCTCTACCTGAACATGGATGAATCCACCCAGTGCTGAGAGCTGAGAATAGAAAGATCATCTCTAGGGGCCTGGCACCACCCACTCATGCCAGGGAAGGATTTTAAGAGTTGGTAAGACCTAGTAAAGATTTATACTTCAAAATTATAACCCTGGAAATAGGATGGAAGATTGATAGTAGTGGTCAATGACTAAGACTGGGCAGTCAGTTAAGAACACAAAATTCTGTATTCAAAGTTAGGCACAAACTTGAATACGTATTTAGAATATGAAAATAACTCAAACTACAATTTTTTTAAGTGGCAGATACCACTAACATTAAAAACTCCTGAAAAATAACATATTTTGTTAATTAGCACACTGATGCAACTCTGTAATAATTTTTCCTACATTTTGTTGCCCACATAGTCTTTAATCTCCTGTTCACATAATGAGCTTGTAATGTCATTTTCTACAGAAAGAAAAGAAAAAGAACTCAGACTTTCTGAACTATTTTCCCTCTGGCATTGTGGAGTGAAACTGGTATCTTTTAGCCTCACAGCTTTAATACTGGCAATGCCACCTAAATTTTTAGGATTGTTGACAAATGGGAAAAATTTCCTATCAAGTTTATTTTATACAGGAGCGGTAAGATTTCAGGCCATTTCAAAAGTTTTCTTGTGTAATCAATAAGCTTAAAATGGTTTGAGTTGCCAACAATCATGCCCTTGTTCAAGTGCTGTCGAAGGGGCCAATGCAAATGAGAGGTCTTGAAGTGTAAATGTTACAAGCTTCTTGGTAAATCTACTTCTGAACGGTTTGCAGTGTCAGGCCTTGTCACTCCCTGGGCCCTCCTTCCTCCTCATTGTCCATCATGTCCCTGTCATTCAGTCTTTTCCAACCGCTTTTTCTTTCACATAATGTTCATGTTCTTTTCCAGTTATTGGACTTTTGCACAGGCTGTGCCACCTACCTGGAATTCCCTTCCTACGACAACGTATCTCTTTTCATTTCTCTAACTCCTTCAGATCCTCTTTTCATTTCAGTTATCATTGACTTCTGAATGCCATCCCTCACTATGTTAAATCCCCTATCATATCATAAGCTTTTTCTTTTTTTCTTTTCTTTCTTTCTTTCTTTCTTTGGATAAGGAGTCCTGCTCCATCACCCAGGCTGGAGTACAATGGCACGATCTCGGCTCACTGCAACCTCCACCTCCCAGGTTCAAGTGATTCTCCTGCCTCAGCCTCCCGAGTAGCTGGGACTACAGGTGCATGCCACCACACCCAGCTAATTTTTGTATTTTTAGTAGAGACAGGGTTTCACCATATTGGTCAGGCTGGTCTTGAACTCCCAACCTCATGATTCACCTGCCTCGGCCTCCCAAAGTGCTGGGATTACAGGCATGAGCCACCGCCCCCAGCCCATAAGCTTTCTTAATGCTATATACCTCTTCTCTCAAAACACCAGATGAGATTTTACATGTTGTTATGAGGTTATGTAATTAATCTCTCTCTCTCCCAGGAAAGCTCCAGGAGGCTGGGGACCATATCTGGTTTGGTTCCCTTACTACATGCCCAGTGCCTAGTATACAATCTGGCTCCTAGCAGGGAGTTCAAGTAGTTATTGATTGGCTCTTTGGATAACTAAGAAAGAAGAAACAGTGATCTCTCCCTCTCTGAAAGGAAAAACAAAATCAAGAAAACAAGGTTTTAGTTTCCCTTTGGCTTCATTTTACCTGAGTCAACTGCCTGTTGCTGAACCTCAGACATCCTGCCAACCTCCGTGAAAATACCTTCATTCTAAAATCTGCCTTATGTGCCTTGAGAAACCACAGATGTTACTATAAATACCAGAGGAAATCAAAATTTGAAGTCTGAGGTGAAGAGAAATATGGATGAAATGATTAATAAAATACTTCAGAAAAGGATACAGATGGAGCATAGCTTTGGGGAGAAGTTGAAGTTGGGTAGCTGCATTTTCAAAAAAAGATCAAATATCACATGCCACCTTCACATGCTGACCCAAATTCCACAACTGGAATATATCTTGTGGCTGGGTCTTGGTCAGTCTATATATGGTTAAGAATACTGGCTTCTCCAAGGGTTACTTAGGGTTACTCAAATGCTTCCACACTAGAGGTACATTCCTTTTGATTGAGTGCTGTACTTGAAAGACTGCTAGACTCTGCCTTCTCCAGCTCCATGGCACTTTCTCTTCTGGGGTTCAGCCTCTCTCAGTCCCTTAACAATGCAAATCAAAAGAGAAACCCTTAGTCCAACCAGTGGGTGGGATCTGGAATTATATTTGCTATCCACTGACTTCAAATTACAGGAGACCCAGATAGCCACATGCCCCTTAACTAATTCTCTCTTCTAATGAAGGGTGGTTATGGGTTGCAAATTACACGCCAACGTTGTTGCTTGTCAGGGATGGTAGCTGAGAAGGATTCAAGGCTGAGTCCAAGCTCAGTAAGGAAGAGAATTGTGTTTGACTGGCAATGTCTGCCATGATCAAGGCCAAGGATGGTAATGGCATGCATGCCACTCATTTGGTTTCCCTGTTTTGATTCCTGAAATTTGGTCCAAGCCTTATGACTGGGTTCTAGCCCAACTACAAATTTCTCCAAGGCTAAGGATCTGCCCTGAACCCCATTCCCAGGCTGTAGTATAACATTTCACAAGTGCCACACTGACCCAGTTTTGAAATTATGGCTAAAAATTCTCAATTCACCTTTACAGGCAGTTAAGCCAATCACCTTCCTTTTCTGGCTTCCACTCCCTCGGGCCACTATGCATGTACCCCAAGCACTTCCCTTATCAGAGCCCCACTCTCCAGGGCCAGGTACCAAACAACTAAACCCTAAATCCAGGGGCCCACATAATGATTCAAATTAGCTATTGAAATCTTGCTACCCCCGTGCCACTTGCCACCTCCTACAGCTCCAGCTTGCTGTTACCATATCCCCACTGCAACCCCATATGGTCCTGCATAGCAGCCTTCTCTTTGTCACTCACTTGGAGCTGTAGATAACAAAGAGTTCTACTTCTCCATCTATCTGAGTAGCTCTGTGTTGCATCCCACTATCCAAAAATACTTTAAATCTAATAAAACACATGCATCCTATGGCTTGCCCCCCTAGTTACTGCCATCTCCTGAGAACTAGACTCTTCTTCTAAAACTGCCAGGGATATCTATGCATTTGTTTCGTGTCACATAACTCTTAGTTCCCTGGGAGGCTTAATCAACCTCCTGCTCAGAATTTTAGCAAAACTCTAGGTAATCTTCAGCTCAGTGGATCATCACTTTCACCTCTGGCACATGGGAGTGTTGTATGAGACTGGGGAACCTGTGGAGGCCCTGAAGGGTCCCATTTTGTATTTGAGCCACTCCCTCTTTCCTCTGAGACCTCTGACCCACAGATGGTGATAGAGTCTATGAAGGGGTACCACTTTCAAAATATCTTCAAGACAGACTGACTCAGCAGACAAGGAAACTATTTTACTTTTCCTCTATTTGTAAATATTCTCCTTTTGTTTCCCCCAACAAACTTCCAGATTTCCTCCCTTGGCAACAAGAGGATCATGCCATACTTTCCTTTTATTACCTATCCTCAAGACAGACTTTCTCGTCAGAGTAAAAAGTTAAAACACTTTTACACCACAAATGATCAATTATCAGGAAATACCTAGACTTCTCTAACGGCAGAATCTCTTATGGAATCCCCAGGATATATCTGTGTCGATGGAAAGAAGGATGGGGCTATAAGAGAGGGCTAGGGAGGACCTAAAGCAGATGGAAGATCCCCGATCTGCACAGGATAAAGCCAGACCATTAGGTAGAGAACACCTAAGGAAATTCAAGATGGGAGAAGTTCATGGAAATTCCTAATGAGAAAATTTCATTAGGAGTTCTCTGGCAGATATGTCATACTGGGAGGATGGTGTCTATTTCTTGAATCTAAATCAAGAATGTATCCATAAAAGAGATAAATTTACAGCCACATCTGGATTTGCTGCAACCCAGAGTGGAGAGGGTCTTGGAATCAAATCCTATGAGGACTTCCCAAAAAAATCAAGGACTCCAAACCTGGAAAATAGTTAATAATAATGTACTGCATGTTTCAAAATAGCTCAAAGAGTGGATTTTAAGTGTTCTCACAACAAAGAACGATAAATATATGCAGTGATGGATAGATATGCTAATTACTAAGTACTCTGATCATTCTACAATGTACACATGTACAGAAATAACTTTCTCATAAATATATACAATTATCACCTGTCACTTAATAAAACTAAAAAAAGGGCAGCACTCAGAAAGAAAGAAAGAAACTAGAGTAGTCTCTTTATTTTAGAGGTGATGGTGATCACAGGTAATATCTACAGAAAGTGTTTCATGTGCAAACCCTTTGTTGTGCCTCACACTGACGTACCTTATAGGACAGGCGCCATTCTTGTGCTCATTGAACCTAAGAAGAAACGAAGGCTCAGAGATGTGAAGTGACTTGCTCGGGTCACACAACTAAACGTGCCAGAGCCAGCACTTCAACTCCAGTTACTCTGGCATCAAAATCAAACCTTTTAGCCACTGCCCTACTTCTCAAGGAACAGGTGTGTGTTGTGACCCAAAACTTCAGTGTCCACAGTCTGAACTCAGGTGGGGTCTCCCTCTAATGTGCCTGCTCAATCCAGCTCCTCTAGGCCCTTCCAGCAAGGCACTAGTGTTTGGAGGAGCCTCTGTGAAAGCAGCCATGGAGTTATCCCCAGAACCATGAAGTGGTCATTTCATTGTGAAATGAAATCAAGTGAAAACTCAGGATATTTCCTTATATGACAAGCAATGTAGAGAAAAATGTGTCTTGATCTGAGTTACTCTCAAAGCCAACTAAAAACAAAGAGTTGTATAAAAGTTGTTTATTTGATGTGATCTCTGGAAATTGGTAAGGCTGTGAGAAAGTAAGATGGGAAAAGAAAAAGCAGCAAGTGTGTGTTTTCAAGTCAATTTCCATGTGGGTACTTGGAGCTTAAAACTGCTGGGGAACTCTGAGAATCAGTGTGGAGCAAGCTGCTTTGTAGGTTTGACTTTGGAATCACATATGCATTTTACTTCACTATGAAAAAAAGACATAATTATTTTTATAAATGTATATGTATTATTTACACATTAAATAGCAATTTTATAAATACAGTTTAAAGGCAATCATTATAAAATTGAAGTAAAATGGAATACATGAATAAATCTATGTATGAAGTTGAGGGTACAACCGTACAGATAGAACCATGTCAAGTGATTTTAAGACACAGGAATCATGACATGTGTATACCTATGTAACAAACCTGAATGTTCTGCACATGTACCCCAGAACTTAAAGTATATTAATTAAAAAGTAAAAAATAAAAAAGATACAGGATTTGGCAGGACATCTTTAGTGGGATATTCCCAGCCTAAATGAATTAAGGAAAAGATAAAAACCCTTAGGTTGTTTTGACTAATCCTATCCTTGGTGGTAGTGCTGGTATTGCTCCTCTGAGACAATTGAGTATGCATGGTGGCACAGAACAAATGTGGTTGCCTTTGGGAAATGGGATAATCAACAGGAGAAACAAGAAATACAGATGTAACAGAAATTCCATTTGACCCAGCAATCCCATTACTGGGTATATACCGAAAGAACTATAAATTGTTCTACTATAAAGACACATGCACATGTATGTTCATTGCAGCCCTGTGTACAATAGCAAAGACCTGAAACCAACCCAAATGCCCATTAATGATAGACTGAACAAAAAAAAAAAATGTGGTACATAGACGCCATGGAATACTATGCAGCCGTAAAAAATGATGAGTTCGTGTCCTTTGTAGGGACTTGGATGAATCTGGAAACCATCATTCTCAGCAAGCTGACACAAGAACAGAAAGCCAAACACCATATGTTCTCACTCATAGGTGGGTGCTGAACAATGAGAACACATGGACTCAGGGAGAGGAACATCACACACTGGGGGCAGTTGGGGGTGGGGTCGGGGAGAGACAGTGGGGGTGGGGGGGAAGGATAATATGGGGAGAAATGCCAGATATAGTATGCACCTAAAGTAAAATAAATAAATTTTTTAAAAAAAGAATATAAGTAAAAACAAGCTGAGAATATCAATATAAACTCAAGGTTTGTTTTCTCTTTTAAACAAGATACATATTTTCTACCTGTATCCACAAAAAGACCCTAGAGAAAATGGCAAACCTAGTAGCCATGAGCACCCCAAAATCCAAAATGCACCATATAAATGTCATTCTTAACTGAAAAAAGCAAGTCTGAGCTTAGGTTTGAAAAAGAAAGTGTAGGAGATGAGTCTGGAACCTATTGTCAAACCAGACAGCAAGAAGCAACTAAAAACCATGTGATCATGTTTGAAAAACTCGGTAGTCAACTTAAAGTCTCCCAATGGCTAGACACAGGAGAATTGGGATCGCAAAAAGAACAACAACTGCAATGGACTGAAATTTACCAAGAACTTAAAAAAAATCTATGGGTACAAAATAATAGTAATAATCAAATAAGCTCATTAGTGTCCCATATAGAGAACCAACTCAATATTTAGAAAACTAGAAAAGAAAGGGAAGGAAGTAAACATTAACTTGCTTCTCCTGTATAAACTATTTCTGAGGATGACAAATGGCTGCTAAACATGATTCGGATAATAAGTTAAAAAAGAATTAGGTGATTAAAAATTACCAGAGTAAAGCAATCTTCAGTGGCTGCTAACAATAGAAAGAAAGAAAACCAGACTTCCTAATAGAAGTACGCAGTCCCATACATGAAGTATTCTTGCCAGAAAGGCAAACCTGAACCTGAACAAAACTCCAGATCTAATTTGTAGAAAATACCCAGGCACAGGAACATAATAAACCATACCACTAAGATCCAATCATCAAAATGCAGACTGTAGGTAATTCTTTAAGATAACACAGTTTGTTCAATAAATAACTATCAAGGAAATAAGATTAAAAGAGCCTTAAAACACCTATCAACCAATTGCAATGTACTGACCTTATTTGGATCCTAATTTGAGCAAATAAATTATAAATGTTTCTCCACTTATGATGGGATTACATCCAATAAATCCATTGTAAATTGAGAATATCATTAAGTTGAAAATGCATTTAATACTCCTAACCTACTAAACATCAGAGCTTAGCCTAGCTTTCCTTAAACAGGCTCGGAACACTGACATTCACTTAAAGTTTGGCAAAATCATTTAACACAAAGCCTATTTTATAATAAAATGCTGAGTATCTTGGGTAATTTAGTGAATACTGTACCGAACATAAAAAAATAGAATGGTTGTTTGAGTGCCATTGTAAAGACAAAAAATATAAAATTGAACCATTATAACCCATCTATATTTCTAAAATCAATACAATTTAAAACTTTGAACAGATTGGATAATTATTATTATTTGGGGGTATGATCAAAGTATTGTTATTTTTTTTAAATCTTTATATTTGACGCTGAAGGATTCAGAGGTGAAATTATTTGATACTTGAGTTTTGCTTCAAAATAATACAGGAAGGTAGAAGAAACTGGATGGGGAATACAGAAAAGCAAGATTCATCAGCAGGTAACAATTTTTCAAGCCAGATCATGAGTGCATAAATGTCTGTTTTACAATTCTGTATACCTGATCTTTAATATTTTCATTAAAAAAATTAAATGCACATATAGTAAACATTAATAGCAGTTGCCAATTTTGCTCCAAAGGAAGTAAAAGATGGAGCTAAGTTCAACAAAGGGAAGTCTGGAACAAACTGAGAGCACCCCTTGCCTCTGCAGGAGAGGCAGGTTTGGGGCTGTTTCAGGAACAAACTGAGAGCATCCCTTGCCTCGGCAGGAGAGGCAGGTTTGGGGCTGTTTCAGGACTGTGAAGACCTCAGAGAACTGCTTGGTGAGGGGGTAAGAGGCTGGGCCCTGGTATTGGGCAGGTCACTCCAGCTCTGTTGCAGGTTACATAGCAGAGGTTTCCAGTGTTCTCATCTGGTGAGTGGGGATCACAGTGGCAGCCCCCTGGTTCATGGTGGAAGGGATCAAATGAGCAGATGCATGAATGATGCTTAGCAAAATTCCCGGCTCAGAGTACAATCAATCATTGCTAACTGTGATTGTATTATTACCTTCATCTTCCTGATGAGCTACCATGGCCTAAGCAGATGCTGTGGGCACAGAGACTTATGCACACCCCAGCTGTGGCTCAGACTCTCAACTTACCAGCATCCCTCATTAGTCATCCTTGGCACCTTTCTGTTACAGTTGCCAGTGGGGTAAATGAATGGAGCCCTTATCTCAAACTTCGATTTCCCAGAGGCTTCTCTCTTACACTCCTTCCATTTCTCTCTTTCTCCCTCTCTCCCTCTTCTCTTCCTTTCCCCCATCCTTCCTTCTTTCCCCAAAGCAGCACTTTTTACTGTGACAAGTGAAGCAATAATCTAAGTGATAATTTAACTCCTTGCTTCCTACTTAAAAATCCCCCTAATTACTGGGTAATGGGTCCACAGAGGCAGTTGGGCTGGGTGAGCTCTGCCCTGCAGGCACAGCTATAGTTCATCTGTCCGCTCCCTAATAGCACTCTAAAGTTCACCCTTATAAACATGTCACTGAGTCGGTAATTGAGTGACTGGTCATTAGGTTCCACGCACCGTACCTGTGGGTCACCGATCACTCAGGGGTGATGGATCTTTCTCCAATACCTCGGCTAGGCCAGCCACAGAGCTTTCTATCACCCCTGAGCAGAACATTACTCTCTGGAAAGACTGGAGCAAGCCCCAGTAGGCCATCTTAACCGTGGACTTCATCAGACAGAGGAGAGGGCAGGGCAGGAACATACACCCCCTTGCTTCACTCAGTGCGTTGCCCAGCAGCCTTTCCTTAGAGGCTCTTCTAGGAGGCACTGAAGCTAAATGAAGCCATGAAACAGTGTGCATTCAGAGCAAGAATTATTATGCTGTGGAGTTAAATTCTGTTTGAGAAGAGAGTCACTACTGTAAGACAAGTAAAAAGGGTTGGGGCTGTATGTTACTGGATGAAACTTAATGTACCAGAAACATGTATCACCTCTGAGCTCTCTACCCTTGAGTAAGTCATTCGGCCTCTGTTTCTCAATTTTCTCATTTATGAAATACAGAAGACAGTACCTGCTTCTTTTCCAGGACCATTGCTCAAGTTTATCTGAGATAACACATGTGAAAGTGTCTAACAGTACCCAGCACTCAGTAGATAATCAACAAATGTTAGTTCATTCAAAATAAAGCAATCACTTTCCTCTGTTTTCATCAGTAATTCTATTTTTTGCCTTTGGTGATGATGGAGGGAGAATAATATAGTAGCTCAGGCAAAGGCTCTGAAGGCTCTGAAGTTAGGTGGATTCAAATAAAATTCTGATTCTAGGATTTGATCGCTATATGGCCCTTGGCAAGTTGCTTAACCTCTCTGAACCCCAGCTCTCTACTCAATAAAATGGTAATATTAACAGTAGCCTGTAGCCACCTCATAGTTTCTGTAAGGATTAAAGGAAATAAGACATGTAAAACAGCACAATAATTGGCAAGTCATTGGAAATAATCTTCAGATAAATGCTAGCTCACACAGGATCCATGTTTGAGGTGGTTAGAAGAAATAGGCAGCTTAATTCATGCTCCACCTTTAAATACAATTTTCTTAAATTAAAATTGTCCAGGAAATTCAACCTTTTAAAAACCTAGATCTACCTCCAATTATACCCACTCCAAAGAGCTCCTAGCCCATTTTTTGGGAATGGGGCTTAAAATAGGAAACAGCTAATTCAGAATCAAATCTATCTCTTATTTAGAGACTGGGTGGTACAGAACAGAAATGCTGCAGGGGACTGAGATATGGTGGAGTGAGATATGGACTGAGATATGCTTAAGAGGCCTGAGCAGGAGAGCAGGTGGAATTGTACGGAGGGCCATCCAGATGAGCCACAGAAACAAAAGCCCAGAAGCAGGGATGTGATGCATCACATTCGTGGTAGAACACAAGGAGTCCAGTCTGCTGACCCACAAGGTTTGTGCCAGGAAGGAGTAAATAAGTAATTCAACAAACAAAAAGTATTGAGTGAAATCCCATTCTACAATGAACATGAAATACGATACCAATGCCACTGTCATTTGCAGAAAGTCTTCAGCTTTGATTCATATTTGGATGGCTCACATTTTTAGTCCATTATGCTGCACACTCATAGCCCAGATTTCAATTCTAGAGCACCAGCAGACCAGGTGACCCTGCCGAGCAGCCAACAACTCAACTGGGGCAGCAATGGCATCTTTATCCACAGGCCAGGGTCTGTGTGATGACCGAATGGTAAATTTGGTTTTGTTTTTATTATGTTACCTTACTGAGTACAGAAAGGAGGACAAATGCAAATACTGACATTAACTATAAAAAACATGGTTTTCAGAAAGGTAAAGCAGTTGAAACAAAAGATGGAAATATTTAGAAATTCCCCAAATGGCAAATCTTCCATTTCAAGTATTCATTGGCCTTAAATTGGTCAACTGTATATTTGACTGTGAAGTAAAGGATCAAAGTGTATTTAACAAATATTTATATAGAGCTACGTGCCAGGGACTGCTTAGAGCAATTTACAAATATTAACTCATTTAAAAATTAAAGAGACATAAAAGTTAAAGACACAAATAATCATGAGACAACATCAGATAGACATAAAGTGAAGAATAGTCTACAAAATACATGGCCTCTCTTCAGAAATGTCAAGGTCAATTAAAGACAAAGGAAGACTAAATTACTATCCCTGATTAAAGGAGAATACAGAACATGACCACAAAATGCAACAAGTTATCCTTCTTTGGATCAGAGATCAGAAACTATTTTTTTTTTCCTAGAAAGGATTTTAAAGTGACAACTGATGAGATTTGAATAAACTCTGTAGATTGTTCAATTTTATTTATTAGTGCTAATTTCCAGATTTTGATAATGTTTCTGTGATTATGTAAAGGGATGTCCTTGTTGGTAGAAAATGCACACTAGTATATTTAGGGCTAAGGGGCACCATGTTCACATCTTACAAAAATGTTTGAAAAAATAATAAAAATGTATAAAGAAACAGAACATGCTACAGTATACATTAGAAATGCTAACATTTGGAGAATTTGAGTGAAGACATACAGGTAATTTTTGTATCTTTTTTCTTTTTTTTCTGTAAGTCTGAAATTATTGAACAAAAAATTGTCAAATCATAGAACATATGTAATCAAAACATTACGTCTAAATGATATGATACTATTTTAATTTTTTCTTTTTGGGGGTACATGTGCATATCCTGCATCCCAAAGGACAGTGCCACAGGATGGTTTGCTGTCTTTGCTGTCTCCATCCCCACCCGCCCCCCACCCTGTCACCTACATCAGGCATTTCTCCCAGTGTTATCCCTCCCCATCCTCCTCGAGTTGTTCCCTTCTCTGTGCCCAAGTGTTCTCATTGTTCATCACCTGCCTATGAATGAAAACTTGTGGTATTTGGTTGTCTGTGCTTTTGACAGTTCTCTGAGAATGATGGTTTCTAGATTCATCCATGTCTCTACATAGGATGGTGATCATTTAAAAATCGAGAGACAACAGATGCTGGAGAGGATGTGGAGAAATAGGAACACTCTTACACTGTTGGTGGGAGTATCAATTAGTTCAACCACTGTGGAAGACAGTGTAGAAATTCCTCAAGGATCTAGAAATAGAAATTCCATTTGATCCAGCAATCCCATTACTGGGTATATACCCAAAGGATTATAAACAGTTCTATTATAAAGACACATGCACATGTATGTTCGTTGTGGTGCTGTTGACGATAGCAAAGACGTGGAACCCAAATGCCCATCGATGAGAGACTGGACTATTTTAATTTTTTACAGTGAGTTGTCTCTCTGGGACCAAACAGACTTTAGACTTTTAAAACTATTTGACTTTTGAAACTTTAACTTTCATATATACCTTTAGGCAGGTGTTATGTGAGAAAGCAGGAGAGAGATTTAACAAGGAACTTCTTCTGCTAGGATTCAAATGAGACATGAGGTTGGCCTGAACTAATATGGCAGCCATACAACCTTGAGTTGGAAAACATATATACAAACACAAATAATTTGAAGAAAGAAGTTCCTGGGCTTGGTGGGTAATTGAATATTGCCAGAAGATGAGAGGAAGGAAGAAGATGGAGATACAAGCCTGGGAATATGGAGAACCATGCACTCGACAGACCTAGAACTGGAATAGGAGACGAAAGACTGAGGTTACATTCTGCCTCTGCTACCATTCTGCTGTGTGATCTTGAGGGAAGTGACTTGAATGTAGCAGAGGCAGAATGTAACCTTGGTCTTTTATCTCACTGATAAAAAGATACTATTGGGAAGAGTGACAGCTTTCTATTGTAAAAGCATTTTTTTATTAATCAACACCCGGAAGAGGAATAGTCAATGGGCAGAGAAGTACACAACACCTATGTTGCATTGAAGGTGACACATAACATTTGAGTGGACGTTTAAGGGAATGTTAGATTTTAACTTATAAATTGTTGTTTTTGTAAGTTAAAAACAATCAAAGACTGTCAATTCCAGTGTTTATCCATGCAAGCCAGGCTTATCCATGTAAGCCAGGAATGGCTATACAACTTTGGAAATCTACTAGATGGAAGTTAGAGCTAAAGTCCCAGAATGAATCAACTGTCTGAGGATGGGGGAGTATTGAATGAAAAGAGAATAAAGCTGAGAATAGAACTTAGTTGGTCACAGAGATTACATCGATTTGTTAGTCATAAAAAACAAATATTTATTGGAAATCAGCTATGGGTCAGGCACTCTGCCAATGGTAAGAATCCAAAAATGAATAAAGCAGGTGAATTCTCCTGAGCTCTTGAAGATCATAGCATAGAAGAGAAAAAGGAGCTGGAAAGAAATTACAACTGTAGCTACTATTAACACCAGTATATACTGAGCACGTACTCCATGCAAAGCACTGGAATGAAATCCAGACATGATGGGCTTTCTTCCGGTACCCTTGGTTTTCATCCCATTCCACCTTGAAGTTACACTTAGCACTTTATCAGATACCCCCTCAAAGATTCAGATATACAAGGTGTTAGTGAAAAATTGTTATTATACTAAAGATGACCTAAGGAAATGAGGTAAAAGCTTCACATTGCTCACCAGACCAGAGAAACCTGAGTAAGTCCCCCGTTCTTCTGCCTACTGTCCCAGTTCAACTGTACCTTGTTCCTTTACCCTGCCAGTTGCCTCTTCTCTCTCTTCCTATCCATGGCCATAGCCTCTCCAAAGCTACTCTATGATGCTGCTCTCAGTTTATGTCCCTCACTCACCTTAGCAGGGACCAAAATAAAACTGTTGTTCTTGGTCCATGTGCCCTCCCTGTAGCTTCCCTCAATCCCAAGCTGTTTATCAAAGCATTTTGTTGCTTATGAATGAATTCTTCAAGAATTCATGCAATCTAACAGTCCTATGTGGGAAGCAGAAAGAGAGGCAGGAGAAAGATTCCATGCTAAGAATATAGGATTTTCAAAAGGTATGAACAAGACAGATGACAGAGAGAGAGAGAGAGAGAGAGAGAAAGGTCTTTCTCTCAGTTGCAAGATACCATTATCCACATTCTATAAAGAGAAAAACTGATACCCTGGGAGAATAAGAAACTTGTTTAAGGCCATATGACTAGGATATGGCAGTTCCAGGCTTCAAATCCAGGTGTGCTTTCCACTTCTCCACCCTGAGAAGGTACAGGGAGGTAGGATCAAGTAGATAAATCCAGTGGAATTCTGGACTAAGACCCTCTGTGCATCGTCTAGAGAAGCTGGAGTCACACTACTTCTGCAGCCATGTGGGGGAAGGAAGATTTGGGTGGGGTACTTTGGGTGATCAGAACTGAGAGTCTCAGTCTATCTAGATATTTTCTAAGTAATAGGGATTTATGGTAAGTGAGTTAAGGAAAACTCAAGAATCTGTGCTTAGGAACAACAGGAACTGTGGTAGAGTTGGGCAGTCTTGCAGATACAGACATTGCAGTTAAGAGGAAACCCAGGGCAGCGAGGAGATTGGAAATCGCCTCCCTCCCAGGGACTACTCCCAGCCACTGAGCACGGTTCAACCGCTCATCACATGTCTAATTTATCCCCCCGCTCACCAAGAAGTCACTGATTCTTTCTCTCCACTCACCATGTGCTCTCTCGGCTCCAGAAATGCTTCTACTCATGGTGAATGATTTCCCATGACTTTAAGTTCTGGTGACTGCTCTTGGCCCCTACACCATTTTTACCTCATACTGAGCCAAGTTTGGGAGGGAAAGAACCAGAATACCAGATTTGAGAAGAAAGATGAATCTGGCTTCAGACATGCTGAGTTTGAGATGCTTGTGAGGCATTCAAAAGATGGCCAAATGAGTAAACTTGGCCAAGTGAGCCAATGTGCAGCTTCTCGCCCCATCTCCATCTATGGACTGGGGTGCAAAGGGGAAGCCTGAGATGGAAATGAGAACTTAGGATTCGTTCAGACCCTCTGGGTGGCAATGGTTCTAAACTAACCGAAACTCAGGGTACGCTTCATTTCCTCATTTCTTGGTTGTTCAGGATTCTCATAGACATATGCAGCTCATGAGGCAGCACAGTATAGTGGTTAGAGTATGCACGCATGGTCTTTGCAATCAGGCAGAGCTGAGTAAATCCCAGCTGAGCAACTGATTAGATTTGTAAACCAATGAAAATCACTACATATGTTTGAGCCTCTGTTTCTCATCTCTAAAAAGGAACAATTATTTGAGGACTTAAAAAATAATGAGACTAAAGAACACTGAGGAGATATGGCAAGTAAAGGCAATGCGGTATCCTCGATTAGATCCCAGGACAAGAAAAAAGAGGACAGTAATGTGGAAACTGATGAAATCCAGATAAAATCTAAAGTTTAATAATAGTGTACCTTCATTAATTCCTTAGTTTTGACAAACATACCTGGGTAAGATATTAACACTAAGGGAACCTGGATGAAGTTCATACTCTGTACTATCTTTGCAAATTTTCTGTAAATCTAAAATTGTTCCAAAATAAAAAGGTTATTTTTTTTAAAAAATGGATACAAAGTTCCTAGCATGGGCCTGATATGTACAAGCACTTAGTACATTCTAGCCACTATACACTAATAAATGTGCTGGGCTGGGGTCAACCAAAAGTCTGTGCCGTGACTGATGTTCATCACTTTATGAACCAAGTCTTTGTGACAGGCATGCAATCAGAGATGACGCGCCTACTTACGGACTGGATTGTCTCCTCTCTGGCCTCATGAGCGCCCATTCATTCCCACCTTTTGCCATCTTTTTCATAATTGGAATTCTCATCTTTAGTGGTAAGAAATAACAAAGCAAAATCATTTGAATTGTTTGTAGAGTGAGTTAATGGGTCCCTAACAATGTTCTCACTTGTAAGGGGGAGGTAGGCTATGAGAATGCAAAGGCAGAAGAATGGCATAATTGACTCTGGGGACTTGGGAGGAAAGGTGGCAGGATGGGGAGGGATAAAAGAATACACATTGGGTTCATTATACACTGCTCAGGTTGTGGGTGCACCAAAATCTCTGAAACTGCACCTAAAGAACTTACTTATGTAACCAACCACCACCTGTTTCCCCAAAATTATTAATAATTTTTAATTAATTACGAAGCAAAAAAAGAGTTAATGGGTCCCTAATGAAAGTGTCTCCTAAAATGAACCATATGAATTTAGTATACTCAGCTACTTTAACTTCTCAGTAATTACCAGATGTGCTCTAAATATGAGAGGCCGTCAAATAAGTGACACCGAAGAAGGGTGACATGAGGCTAAACTGAGGTAGGAGGTCGGACCCAACTCTGGAGATAGAGTTCAGGCACTGGACCAAACAGAGGACTAGCTAAAACAGAGAAAGGTAGAAGTGACTTTCCATAAGTCATATCCCTGTCTTAGCGTTCTCTAGAAGAACAGAACTAATAGGATAAATATATATATTTATGAAGGGGAGTTTATTAAAAAGTATTGACTCACCCTATCACAAAGTGAAGTCCCACAATAGGCCATCCAAAAGCTGAGGAACAAGGAAGCCAGTACAAGTCCCAAAACCTCAAAAGCAGGGAAGCCAACAGTGCAGCCTTCAGTCTGTGGCGGAAAGCCCGAGAGACCCTGGCAAACCACTGGTGTAAGTCCATGAGTCCAAAAGCTGAAGAAGTCAGAGTCTGATATTCAAGGGCAGAAAACATCTGGCCTTGGAGAAAGATGAAGTCCAGAAGACTCAGCAAGTCTGCATTCAACTTTCTTCTGCCTGCTTTATTCTAGCCACACTGACAGCCAAGGGGATGGTGCCCACCCAGATTAAAGGTGGGTCTGCCTCTCCCAGTCCACTGACTCAAATGTTAAGCCCCTCTAGCAACACCCTCAGACACACCTGGGAACAATACTTTGCATCCTCAATCCAATCAGGTTGACACTTAATATTAACCATCACATCCACCAGTGTGCCATGTCAGTTTACCATTGCCATGACAATACTTGGAAGTTACCACCCCTTTCCATCATAAAGACCTGATGACCAGGAAGTTATCACTCTTTTTCTAACATTTTCTGCAAGCGTTGATCCCAAACAAGCACCTCCTTCTGGGGAACCTAACCCAAGACACAGGGAAACTGAGATTTCAACCTAGATCTAACCAATGGACAGCATGAGTGAGTCTGCCAGGAAAGAAGGTGGAAGCAGGTGCTTCTAGTAAGCCTCTCGATTGATAGTGTTCAGCATCCAATTGCTCCCCCAGCCCAGGGCTGAGGAGACATGCATAGAATTGCATAGCTTACGAACACTGAAAGACAAAATAAGACAGGTCCTGAGTCCAGGACTTTCTGAGCAGCGGAAGGGCATCATTGCTAAGTTTGAGCAGACCTTTGCTGGCATCAGTCCCTGTGGGCCTAGCTGGGTGGGCCTAGCTGGATGCAGCTGCAAGAGGACTTTGAAGGCAGCAGCTCATGCCTTGACCCAGAAGGCCTCCAAGCAGCCTGACCTCAGGCCAGACCTGTTCCCAGCACCGCTACATGAGAGTGAGGAAAGAAGCATTCCATCTGGAAAGCATTCCAGATAGAAAAAAAAGAAGTAAGAAACTTCCTATGTTACTACTATATCTCTTTCCTCTCTTTATGCCTCCAAAATTACCAGTATCCTGAGGTTGGAGTGTTACCTTTTCATCCATGTTTTTATGCCTTTATATGTATGTATTCTCTTTGGGAAAGAATATACTGTGTATGTATGTTTCTATACATAATGTATATTTATCCTGCTGGCTGGCTGGCTTTTCGTGTGTATCCTCTACCTACAGACACACAGGTGGCTCTCCTCCACTCTACTAAATCATTCACTGCATCTTTGCATACATTTTCTCAACGTTGTGTGGCTCAAGATCACAGATATATTCTAGTTTCATTAAAGATGGAGTTTGGGGCCAGGCGCAGTGGCTCAAGCCTGTAATCCCAACACTTTGGGAGGCTGAGGCGGGTGGATCACGAGATTGAGAGATCAACACCAACCTGGTCAACATGGTGAAACCCCATCTCTACTAAAAATACAAAAAATTAGCTGGGCATGGTGGCACGTGCCTGTAATCCCAGTTACTCAGGAGGCTGGGGCAGGAGAATTGCCTGAACCCAGGAGGCGGAGGTTGCGGTGAGCCGAGATCACGCCATTGCACTCCAGCCTGGGTAACAAGAGCAAAACTCGGTCTCAAAAAAAAAAAAAAGATGGAGTTTGTGTTTCTGCTTCTTGTTCTCTGTGTTGTTTTGGGATGCTTTCAAAAGTATGAGGGAAATATGAGAATATCTTTACCATCTTAAAACCAGATATGTCTGATGCTTTCCCTAGATCTATTTTAATGAGAGTGTGATTTGATGTTTTAGTCTGATACTAGTATGAATGCATTAATAGATTTTTTACATGTCAAGCCATCCTTGAATTCCTAAGATCAACTATACTTGATCATGGAGAGGCTTTATGATTCTTGTTGCTGCAGGTTTTATTTTGCTGAGTTGGTGTTAATGTCTTATATAAGATTTTCTCATCTATATTCATAAGTGAGATTGACCTGAAATTATTCTATTTTACAGCCCGTGCTCTTTTTGATATTCAGGTTAATTAACATCACTTAGTAAGTTGGAAAACTGGTTATCTTTCTGTATTCTCTGAAATATCTGTTCATTGGAGGGTTAGTAAAAGATTTCTATATAACTATCTGTGCCTAATGCTTTGTGGGAAGATTCTTTTACTACTGATTCAATTTATTTAATGAACATGACTTTACTCATGTTTTATATTTCTTCTGAAGATTGATTTTGGTCATTTGTACTTTTTGAGAAAATTGCACATTTTATCAAAGTGTTCAAATTGATTGACATAATAGCTTTGTTATTTTGTTTATGGTTCTTTTTTAGCTGTAGCACTATACCTCTTTTACTTTCAAAACTTTTATTTTTATCTTCTTTTTCCTGTGTCCAGTCTTGTCAGATAACTATTCATATTGTTAGTCTATAAAAACAGATAAACGGAACTTTCTGTCCATCCTGCACATTTTGACTAAAATAAGTAAAACTGTTTTCCCATAAATAAAAATGGCAGAACACAGGTTACTTCTGCTACTAGAAACAGTCTGTTCTCACCTGTCTTTGGGGTGTAAACCAGAGCCCCCACATAAAGGTAATTTTTCTCAGAAGCAATACATCCTGCTCATTGTACCATCCCCCTCTCAAAAAGCAGCAAAGCTTATTATTTGGCCTCAGATGCACCTGTGTTCAGGTATGTTCCCTTCCTAGGTGGGTGACCTTGAGCACGAGGAAGGAAAGACAACCTTCCTGAAGGCTATCATAAGCATTACATGAAAGCATCAGGCTAAGGCATCAGGATGGACTAGTGAGCAAGAATGTGAGAACTGGAATGGGGGAGACCTTGATCTGAACCCCTGCTTTAATCACATGTCACTTGCTGTCCCTGAGCATCCCTGAGTTTCTAAAAATAAGATAAAACTACTTACCTAGAGTTGTTGTGGGGATTAAATTGTACGTGTGTTTAGCATTGTGCTTAACCCAGAGAGAGCAAATATTCAAGATTTGCTGTAGTTACTATCACAACAATTATTTTCAGCCTCATTTGGGTGAAGGCTCAGGGCCAACCAGGGCTTAGAGTCCTACTCCCTTCATTCTTGTGTTGGCTTAAGCAAGGCTTGATGAGGACAGGACAATCCTGGCAGGTGCAGGAACGGCTGATGCCTGGTTTCAGGAGCTAGCACAATTCACCCTGATAGCTACTGCCAGCAAGTAGTAAGCCCCACATTTTTATAGGGCATAAATGTGGGTTTAAGAATACAGAATCTCATAACCAGTGATTCCCAGACATTCTGTCAAGAGTAGAATTATACTCCAGGCTAGTAAAATTATACCCTTTGTCTGCTTATATAATGTGATGGTGTTTAAATTGGGCTCCCCAAAGTCCTAGTGATTCCACAAACCAACCTTCTCTTTTTCCCCACCACACATTAATAGTAGACAGTACATCATGTTCCTCCACCTCAATTCACCCAAAATGTTGGTCAGTGGACAACAACATAAAGTTTCATATAAAGAAAGAGTTCCACAGCTTAAGGTTGTTCCAGGGCTGTGACAATGTGAGTCATCAATGTGAGTCAGAGTCAGGACTCCTAATCTACCCCTTTGACCTCCTGATCTAAGAAGTTTACTATAGAAGAAAACGTCATGAGTTCCTTTCGGTGTTATATAAGAATGATGACAACTAATAGAGAGTACCGTGTACACTGCGGTGTCATGTATACGTGTCAGGAGTTATTTCACAAACACACCACACACACACACACAAATATGCTTCTTTCACCTAACACTTTTGTCCACTGGAGACATGACTACGTTGTTTAGAGTGTAACAACGTGAGGAAGGCTGGAGGAGATGAAGAATAAGCATATAACTGCCTGGACAAGGAAGCCCAAAAAGGAGCTGGCAGACATTGAACTAGAAGCAAGCAAGAATGAGAACAGAGAGTGCTCAAGGAGCAGATGTTGGAACGGCAGGCTTGAGTGGCTCTCAAGGGTCTAGGGTCTGCTTCTTCTCACCAACTTTCCCTGGGTGAAGGCAGCATAGTCTCCCTCCCTGCATTGGAAATGGCAAAAGGGGTCTACGAGCAGCTGCTGTACATCACTGTGACCCAGCCTGGACTCAGAACCATACAGCTGGATGGCAGTTGTCAGATACTCTGCAGGGCAGCAAGCCTGGCTCTGTGTTAAGCCATTGTTCCATATGAGAACAGTGCATTAGTCTGCCAGGAAAATGTGAACAAATTGATTTCATCTTTTAATCTCTGTCACTGAATGAACAGTGACTGCCTGGAACACTGTGTTGGAGACTAGCTCCATGATTGAATAGTGATGTCTGTTAAGGGGAAAGGGTAGAAGAAGGTAGTGTCTGTGCCACGTATTTGACACACTACACTAAATAAAATTAAGCTTCTTTCTTTCTTCTTTCATGTGTCATTTTCTAAGAGGATGTGTTTTGACATGGCTAACGTTTCTAAATCCCCAGTGTGCGCCAAATGCTGTCATATATGCTCCATTTAAACTAGATCATTTGATCTGCCAAAAACAGTCAGGCATATTGTGGTTAAGTTTGGTTATTTTTAAGCCCTTCCAGAGATGCATTTAAAATCCTAATGCATCAGGCTAAACAGCCTGTTCTCACCTGCCTTTGGGGTGTAAACCAGAGTCCCCACATAACGGTAATTTTTCTCAGAAGCAGTACATCCTGATCATTGTACTATCCCCCCCTCAAAAAGCAGCAAAGCTCATGATTTTGACACAGATGCACCTGTGTTCAGGCATGTTCCCTTCATGGATGAAATACAATATTTCTGAAACTGAGATTTGCTTCCTAACAATCTGGTAGTTATGGTGGCGTATAGTTGGAACAGAGCAGCCATGAGTTGGTAACTGTTGAAGCTAGGTGAGGGGTACATGGAAGTTCATGGTTCTAAGCTCATTTCTTTTGTGTAAGTTTTGTATGTGTTTGAAATATTTTACTAGAATTTTGTTAAAGTTAATAGTTACTTATAGCTATTATCCCCATTTATGCACATGAAAACTGAGGCTCAGAAAAGTAAACTACATTCCTAAAGTCAAACAATTTATAAGCAAGATATGGTAGACACCAAGTGGTGCTGCCCAGAACCCCTTCCAGTTAATTGCTCATACCTATTTGCAGCAGGCTCAATAAGAAACAGACTTGAGGCCAGGCTCTGTGGCTCACGCCTGTAATCCAAGCAATTTGGGAGGCCACATTGGGTGGATCACCTGAGCTTGGGAGAACGAGACAAGCCTGGCCAACATGGTGAAACCCCGTCTCTACTAAAAATACAAAAATTAGCTGGGTTTGATGTTGGGTGCCTGTAATCCCAGCTACTCAGGAGGCTGAGGCAGGAGAATCACTCGAACCCTGGGTGCGGAGGTTACAGTGAGCCGAGATCACATCACTGCATTCCAGCCTGGGCAACAGAGTGAGACTCCATCTAAAAAAAAAAAAAAAAAAAAGGAAACAGAAAAAAGAAACAGACTCCAGCAATCACCTCCTTTGGCCTCTGTCTCAGTTGCCAAGGACCACCTCCCCTGAAGTCATGTCCTTTATAGAGAAGCCAATAATGAAGCAAGGCAAGATTGTAAAGGCCCAGCCATCAGGGTTTACCCCAGGATGACTCTGATGATATTCATCTCAGGGTTTTCTTCTGACTGGCCCAGGCTTTACTGGACCTGTATCACAATTTGACTTTTCCTTCTGCCCAAACCTGCTATCCCTCCTGCTTTTCACAAGTGTTGATCCCAAACAAGCACCTCCTTCTGGGGAACCTAACCCAAGACACAGGGGAACTGAGATTTCAACCTAGCTCTAACAAATGTACAGCATGAGTGAATCTGCCAGGAAAGGAGGTGGGAGCAGGTGCTTCTGATAAGCCCCTCGACTGATAGTGTTCAGCATCTGATTGCTCCCCCATCCCAGGGCTGAGGAGACATGCATAGAACCGCATAGCTCATGAACACTGAGAGACAACATTAGACAGGTCCTGAGTCCTGGACTTTCTGAGCTGCAGGAGGGCTTCATTGCTAAGTTCAGAGCAGACCTTTCCTGGCTTCAGTTCCCTGCAGGCCCAGCTGGATGTAGCTGCAAGAGGACTTTGAAGGCAGCAGCTCATGCCTTGACCCAGGAGGCCTCCCAGCAGCCCGACCTCAGAGGCCAGACCTGCTCCCAGCACCTCTACATGAAAAAACTCAGCTAGATGCCAGAGCCAGCAGGTGGCTCTGAAAATGCCCCATGTGATTAGAAATCTCATTTCCATTCCTGGTCTCTGGTTTGCATGGCAAAGAGAACTGTTTTTCTGGAATGAATTATCCCCTCCCTGCAGATGTCTTCAAAGGCTTATAATCCAAAACGGGCTCTCAGAGACCCAGCCTCCCAGGGCCGCCCATGCATACAGGAAGTCACTCCTTTGCGGGCACAGATGGGCTTTTGAAATGTAGGAACAGTGCTGATGTGGCAGAAAATGCCAGCCATGAGGGCAAGAGTCAGTGTCTCTGATGCCTGGCTCTAAGGGGAGCTCAGAATACCTTTATCTTCACCTTCACTCAGGGTGAACTCATCCTGGTTTACCTGGAACTGTCTCAGATTTAACACAAATGTCCTATGTCCAGAAAAGCCCTTAGTCCCAGGCAAACTGGACAGTTGATCATCCTACCTTCACTGACAGTTTGCCAGGGACATGAAAGGGTTTAGGCCAATTAGCTCCAGTGGTCAGTTAGCAATAAGGCCCTGCTCTCTAAGTCAAATTGAGATAAATTTTGTATATATAATTATATCATATATACCATATCTATAGCCAATCATTCATCCATTTATTTTTAGCAAACATATATTAAGTTCCTACTTCTTGTCATGGCCAAATAATAACACAGATTTAGGAGTTTCCGGTCTAGATATAGGGATTCTTTACCTTCAGGGGTTCGTAGAAGACTTTCTGGCTGGTGGTGGGGTAAGTCTGTAAACTCTAATATTACTGCAAAACTCCCTGTGTCTAGGGGTCCATAATCTAAAGATGCTTAAGAATCCCTGGATGAATAATAAATGTGTGAACAGATAATAACAATAATAACTATGTCTCTCTGAAGGGGCACAAATAATGAAATCCTCTAGCCTCGTGATTCTTAAAATATGGCCCATGAACCAACAGCATCAGCATCACTCAGGAACTTGTCAGAAATGCAGGTTCTCTGGCCCGACCCCAGACATACCTAATCAGATTCTTCTTTTTAACCTAGTTCCCAGGGGATGTGTTTCACATGAAAATTTGAGAAGCACTGATTTTTGTGGTAGCTGTGTGTTGGCTCCCTAGGGAGCCACCTTCCAGGGGATGTGATACGGTGCTGGTTTCAGGTCTTCATGAGACCAAACAGCTTCTGCCTCTGCACTCAGAGAGCTCTGAGACCACATGGAGAAAAAGCCAAGCCCAGTTGTCCCAGCATCCCAGCTGAGCCAGACCCAAACATTCCACCTGCTGAATGTAGCCACACAAGTGACCACCTTCAAAAACTGCTTCACCAAGTCCAGCCAGATGGTAGAGTTGATAGAATAAGTAAAATAGGTAATTGAAAGAGAAATTGCTGAAAAATCACCCCCAAAACTTAATGGCTTCAACAACAACCATACAGTTGCAGGGCCCTCCCTCTTCACACAGTCTTTTCCCATCTTACATGGGGGCTCAGAGCTCCCAAGAGTGCAAAAGTGGAAATTGCAAGGTACTTCTTAAGGCTTAGGCACAGTGTCACTTCTACTGCACTCTATGGATCAAAACTAGTCAAAGCCCAACCCTGATTCAAGAAAGGATATGAATACCAGGAAGCATGGTTTATTGAGTGCTATGAATATAACAGACCACCAGAGTGCTCAAAATTAGCTGCCCATTGGAATCACCTAGAAACCTTAAAAAAGTACTGATACCTAAGCTTCAAACACCACCCCCTTTCCACCAGAGACTGATTTAATTGGTCCAGCCTAGGCACTGGGTGTTTCTAAGTTCCCTAAGCAATTTTTTTTTTCATGGAGTTTTGCTCTGTCGCCTAGGCTGGAGTGCAGTGGGGTGATCTCAGCTCACTCCAACCTCTACCTTCCAGTTCAAGTGATTCTCTTGCCTCAGTCTTCTGAGTAGCTGGGACTACAGGTGTGTGCACCTGGCTAATTTTTGTATTTTTAGTAGAGATGAGGTTTTACCATGTTGGCCAGGCTGGTCTCAAACTCCTGACCTCAGATGATCCACCCACCTTGGCCTCCCAAACTGCTGGGATTACAGGCATGAGTCACTGCACCCAACCCCTAAGTAATTCTAACATGCAACAGAGCTTAACAACCACCAATCTAATCTGTTTACTAAAAGTGCAGATTCTTGGGCCTTATCCCAGACTTCCTGAATTTGAGGCTTTACAAGTGGGGCCTAGGGAATCCTGCCTTCTAAAATGACTCCCAGTGATCCTGGCCTAGATTTCAACCTCCTCCTGTTGAGTATGGGCAGGACCTAGTAACTCACTTCTGACAAACAGAATACAGCAAAAGTGAGAAGATGACACTTCTATAATTAGGTTACAAATGACTGACTTTCATCTTACTCCCCTACCTCACTGACTGTTCTTGTATCTTTGTTCTGATGAAGCCAGATGTTGCATTGCCCTATGGAGAGGCCCATGTGGTAAAGAACTGAATCCTGCCATTAACCACACAAGTAAGCTTAGAAACAGGTCCTTCCCCAATCAAGTCTTCAGATGAGACCCCAGCCCCAGCCAACACCTTGACTACAGCCTTATGAGAGATCCTGAGACAGTGAAGTCATGCTTTGCTCCCCATTCCACAGAAACTATAAAATAATAAGTGTGTTGTTTTAAGCTACTGAATTTGGGGATGATTTGCTAAATAGTGATAGATATCCAATAGAGGAGCTAGAAATCCTTTCAATTCATTATCCAGATGGTTCTGATGCACAATAAAGTTTCAGAACTGTTGCAATACATTTTGCAAAGTGTTATAATAGAAGACCAAATGTCTGTTACATCCAAGGATCCTGAAGAAACAGATAATATTAGATTGTAAAAGACAAATAAAAAATCACCAGGTGCAGAAGCAGCCAAGAGATTCTCAACCTAGAACCCTCTCCCCTTCACCACTACTCTTTACTCCAGCTTTCAGTTCTAAGCTTAGATAATAGTTTTATTAGGCAGCCTGTAAATCTGTACGCCCACTATGAAAACCAGTAGGGGGACTTCTCAAGAAAACTAAAAATAGAACTACCATATGTTCCAGTAACTCCCTATTTGCTATTTATCCCAAGGAAAAGAAATTGGTGTATCAAATGGATACTTGCATTTCCATGTTTATTGCAGCATTATTCATAATAGCAAAGATGTGGACTCAACCTAAGTGGCCATCATTGAAAGAATGGATAAAGAAAATGTGTTATATATGCACAATGGAATACTATTTGGCCACATAAAAGAATAAAATCATGTCATTTGCAGCAACATGGATGGAAATGGAGGTCATTCTGTTACAGGAAATTGGCTAGACACAGATAGACAAATACCACTTGTTTTCATTTACATGTGGGATCTAAAAAAAAACTTTATTTCATGAAGATAGAGAGTGGAATGATAAATATTAGTGACTGATAAGTGTGTGGTACAGGGCAGGGATACAGAGGGGTTGAAGAGTGGGTACAAACATAGAAGAAATAAGCCCAATATTCTGCAGCATAGTGGGTGACTACAGTTAGCCTCAATGTATTGTATAATTCAAAGCAGCTGTAAGGGAGGACTTGAAATGTCCCCAGCACATAGAAACAATAAATACTCAAGGTGATGGATTACTCAAATGCCCTGACTTGATCATTACACAATCTGTGCATGTAACAAAGACTCACATGTACCCACCCCATAAATGTGTAAAATACTCTGTATTGATTTTTTTTACAAAGATCTTTTCTATCTACCACTGGGCTCATGGCAGGTAGCATCTTAGGTGCCCTAAGAGAGCTCCTGCCATATCCTGAGTTATCTCCAAAGAAAATGCCTGAGACAGAGGCTTGAGTGCAGTAGCTTACTTGGGAGGTGATCTCAGGGAATGAAAGAAGGTACTGGGAGGAATCAAACAAGAAAATAAAGCCCTTTCAAACATCAAGAAGAAGATAATAGCCCATTACCAAGCTATGAGCAACTGGGACTCAATTCTTCAGAGACGCCCTAAGGAGCTGCAGAGAATGCTTTTCAAAATTTCCACCCAAAGTATGAAAATGAGGGTCCCTGTCTCATGTTGGCCAAAGGTGCTTCATGGAGTGTTAAATTTGTGCTCTTCCAGAAATTCCTAAGCTTACAAATTGCTGAGAGGCTTCACACAGGCCTCCCATGTAGCAGTGGCAGGAAAGACTCATGGCAGACAGCAAGAGACTCAGCTGAGACAAGGGGCTGTCATGCTACACCTGCACACAGCTGACACATAGCAATGGATGGAGTGACAGGCACTGGGGGCACAGGGTGCCATTGCGAAGATTGCTAGGATACTAGGCACAAGGTGTCCAATAAACCCCATCCACAGTTATATAATTGATTCTTCCATGATTCTTTCTTACTAGAATGTAAATTCTGGGAAAGTTCTTCTTTCTCAATGTCCGCTTATTGCCCTCACCCACCTCAGCATAGTGGCCTGGATCATAACTGGATGCCACAAATATGTAAGCAGCATGGCTTAAAGGGACCAGCATCTGGAGTGCTGGGATACTGAAGGTGGTTTGAGCATGATGTCAGAGCTGAGCTGTCTGGAGTCTGTAAAACGAAAGAGATGGGAATCTGCGGAGACCCTTGAAAGATCCAAATAATCACAGAAAAGGCTTGAGGTGGGATCCTCAAGTCTATGAGGCTGAAAGGTAGGTAGGTAAAGGCCTAAGAATAGAACCTGAGAAACCAACACAATGACCGGCAGAAAAGTAGAATGTAGCAAATACAGTCGATACCCCACTCAGATTCCCTTTACCAGGCACTGCCTCATAATAAGCAGCTCACAGCTGCCCCATTCTCTGCAGAATTGTCCTGGGTGGGCACTATTTATCTCCCTGGAAATGCTTGGGAGTTATCTCCCTACTTCACCCACTAGGGGAGGTCCCCAGCTCATAACTGACTGATAGTGGGATACAAAATCCCAGCCTCATTCCCCAAGGTAGGAAAAGCCTGTGATGCCATTCACGGTCCCAGGTTCCCCATGTGCACAGGCTGGAAGCTAGTCTCCAGCTGCAAATACAACTTGATCTAGCTTCTTCCCCAGTACATCCTGCTTCTCACACCTCATTATGAATTCTTCCTGGAAGGTCCTCTCTCAACTCATCACACGCACAGGCTCTGCTTCTAGGGAACTTGACCTAAGATGGGGAATGTGCAAGTTCCCATCACATCAACCATAGCCAAAGGAAGAACTGTCCTCAGAGAAGCAAGAGCCAAACTTCTGAACACCTTAAATCTCTGGCAAATTTTACTCAGTTCATCAGGTTATTTTTATGCTACAATGTGTCATGCCTTGTATTAGGAGAGGTAGCATGTGTTGTCTTAATCCTCCCAACAACCCTCCAAGATGGGTATATGTGCTGGTTTATATTGTTGCATAGATAATTAGCACAAATTTGGCAGCTTAACACAACATAAATTTGTTACTTCAGGGGTTCTGTGGGTCAGAAGTCTAGGCACAGGTTAGCTAGGCTGTGGTCTCATCTGCAGCTCAGGGTCCTCTTCACTCCAGTTGTTTATAGAATCCAGTTTCTTGCTACCGTGTGCCTGAGATCATGTTTCCTTGTTGGCTGTCAGCTAGCCTGCTTTTTAGCTTTTAGGAGCTAACCTCAGGTCCTAGCAATGTGACCTCCATAGGCAATTCGCAACATGGCTTTTTGCTTTTTCCAGGCCAGCAAAAGAGCATCTACTACATCTTCTCGTCATTTTTAAGGACTCATCTGATTAGATCAGGACTACCCACAAAGTCAAAAATTGTCAGGGACTATAGTTTTATCTATAAAATCTCCTTTGCCATATAATGTAACATAACCCCATCACATTCATGGATTCTGCCCACATTCATGGGATTATACAGGGCGTATTTAATGGCAAATGAAAGTCTTGGATGCCATCTTAGAATTCTGGCTGTTTCAGTATGATTAGTTCCTACCCTTTGTAGATAGGAAATCAAGCTTTGGGGTAGTTAAGCTACTTACCTTGCATCACACAGCAAGAGGAAATATTTTAGAACTTGTGGGCCATATATTCTCTGTTACAATTACTCCACGCTGCTGTTGTAACATAAAAGCAGTCAGAGGCAATGCACAATGAGTGTGCATGGTTCTGTTCCAATAAAACTTTATTTTCAACAACCAACAGAGGGCCAAATTTCATGCATGAGCTCTAGTTTGCAAACTCCTGGTTTAGAGCATAGGCTTCGAGGTCAGGAGATTTTATTCCAATTGCTGGCTTTTTCTCTCACTATCTCTGTGACTTGGAGCAATTTATTTAACTTTACAACCTTGTTTTTTGTTGATTAAATAGAAATGACATGTAGTGAATAGTGCTCATGACCACCAAACATCCACATAGTCTTGTATCTTTCCCAGCCCCACTTGCAGTTGGGTTGGGCCATCGACTGAATTCTGGTCAATGGGATATGGGTGGAAGTAATGTCAGTCACTTTGAAGCCTTACTCTTAGGCACATCCAACGAAAGCCCCATTTCTTCCCTTCCTTTATCATAGTGACCCTGGGGGCCACATGTTCTAGATGATGTAACTGCAACATGGAGGCCACCCAACCCCATCAAACTGAGTGAGAAATAGGACTTAATCACATTCAGCCACAATTTGTATGTTGGGACAGCTGGAGCAATTACCATAATACAAATACCTATATGTTAGGGCTTTTGAGAGGATGGCAGGGGACTGGTACATGAAGCACCGAGCCTGGGAGTTGACAAAGAGAAGGCACTTAATACACGTTAGCTATTACAATGAATTGATTACAAAATGTATCACAAGTATTTTATGGTTTTTTATAATGAAAACTCAGGAAAATTCACTGGAAATAAGTCAACTAACTTTTCCAAAAAATATCAACCTACTGAGATTACTTTAAATGTTTAAAATAACATGTTGAAAAGGAAAATGCTGATTCTGTGTGTTTTATCTCAAGAAAGGCACGGCTTATTAACTTTCTTTAAGAGAAGGAAGAAGGAAAAATGCCCTCTAATTTTGCATCCCTAGTCATCATTTTCTTCACTTACACAAGTTTCCTGAGTAGGTCCACTCCGTGTGTGCCTTGGGTGGCTGCTAATTCAGCCATGGTCCTGCTTCCCAGTGGTCAGAATGGGTGGTCACTAAGGCTCTGCCCAGGGTTATCAATCAATAGAACAGAGAGCTCCTTGCTATAAGCAGGGATCATCGGCTGTTACTCAAACCCACAGACTCCATGCCCTGAACAAAGAAGAGACTAAAGCCTATGATGTCAACACTGCTTCTACCGTGGAAAGAATTCATTTGCCAGCACTTTGATGTTTCAAGTTCAGAGTATAGAAGGGAAGAAAAACCCCAATTCTTTAGTCAAAGGAGAGTTGGTATGTTTGTGGGCCAAAGGTAGATTCTGAGAAGGGAACTTTGGAGAGGCAAAATGGGGAAAGCCTGAAGAAGTAAAAACAAGAAATATAGATATTTCTGAAAGCATGTCGAAAAGAACAAGGAATCTTTGATCCTGTAGGTGAGAAATGTGGTTGCTGTCAATCATTCCACAACATATACACATAAAACATCACACTGTGCCCCATAAAGATATACAATTCTCATTTAAAAATAAAATATTAAAATTAATCTAAAATACATGAGAAAAGAACAGCAGGCCACCTTGCAGCTCATGCATGGCAAACTATGGAACAAGATCTGCTCAGCCAGGTGCTAAGTCCAAACCAAGACTCACCACAATCTTCCTCCACATTGATAACCTTTAAAGAGCAGCAGGGCCATTTGAAGAACACACTGCTGAGTGTTTTACCTAAATAGTCCCTTTAATTCAAACTCGCCACAGGTCTGAGAATTAGGTACATTACTACCTACTTCATCTTCAGATTACGAAAACCTCAAGACTTAGAGACTATAAGTACATTTCGCTGGGTCATACAGCTGTTAAATCACAGAACCAGGATTTGAATAAAAGTCATCTTGATTCCATAAATGGGCCACTCAATTACTAGGGTCTAAAGTCTCATAACCAACACTGAGCGAGCATCCTCATATACTAGGCCCTTTCCTAAAGACTTAATGTATATTGTTTCAATTTGCACAACCCTATGATGTTGGTACCGTCATTATTGCCATTTATAGACTAAAAACCAACACTAAGAAAGGTTAAGTGGCTTCCTCAAAGTTAGAGGGCTAGCAAATGAACAGTCTCACTCTAGATCTCATGCTCTTAACAATGACCTAGAGTCTACAGTCTGCCGAGTAGTACGGTCCACTGGGAGGCCAGGGATCCCTGGGGTTGGACACTCTCCTTGCCAAGACTCTTTGATCCAGGTCTTTGTCATTTCCTGTGGCCATAGAAGCCTGGGGCCTATGCTAGGGGCACAGCCTGACTAGAAGACAAGGCCCCCAGAGATTTAGTGAGCCTAATTCTAGTTGATGATGACCTTCCACATGTGCCAATTGACTTTAGCCACATGTAAATGATAGGTTATAAATCAGAAGGCAGGAAGCCCATCGTGAATCATCCATTCCCTCCAAGCTCATCAAGACAGATGTGCATAAATTCTGGACAGGCCATGCTAGGTACTGCCCTTTAGATTTCCAATTAAATAAGCCCTAACTTTGCTTGCTTCTTAGGAGAGAGGCTGTGCATTAATATGCAAATGAGCCATCCAGGAGATGTTCATGGGAACCTCCTAGTGCTGGTGAGACCTAGAACCCTCTGCTATTCTGTCCTGTTGAGGATGGGACAGGCCAGGTGGAAAATTCTGGCAGCTGGGTCTGTGAGGAAATGGGGACTGCTTCATTGAAGGGTATCACAGATGCTGAGGAACCACATCATTGCCATCTCCAAAGATGGGGATGTGAGGATGCGGAAGCATTATCATCATGTTACACAGCCCATTGCGACTTATGAAGCCCTGGCCACCATTGTACTACCCAGGGGTAACTCTGCCACACACTGCAAAACATTTTCAGACCATGTTTTCCAAATAGCCTTCGTTGGAAGGCAGAGTACATTCCTATTGAGGAATAACAAGCTTTCTTGGACTAAGCATGGACTTTAGGTACCAGTCCTGCCTCTAGTGCATCCTCACTGTACATTTTACTTTACATACCTGTGCCTCAGTTTAATCAAAGGAAAGTAGAAATGTGGGGATGCATATGACAGGGCTTAATAAGCAACTCATTGTCTAGTAGACAAGTGTTAAGGTCTATTGGTGAGTACCAGGTCACCATGGTTGACTTTATCCTATCCAGCATTTTTATCAATGATTTGGATGAAAATGTAGATTGTGGGTGTGAATCCAAGAGGAAATGAGTGAATGAGATGCAAGAGAAAATAACACAGGGATAAAGGGTCAAATTGATGAAATAACATTCGATGGAGACATTTGCCAAGTCCTGCAATAGGATCCCAAAATCATCCGCAGAAATACAGGACGGGGAGACAGAACAACTTCTGTGAAATTAAAAGTAATATGTAGGACATGTCAAAGCTTGGGCTGAGGATACAAATTTAATCTCATTGAGTACTCTGATCTGGTGGCCAGAAGACAGCATTCACAATATGGATGTTATTAACATTAGTAGAAACAAAGTTCAAAAGGCAGGAGCTCTATTCTCACCTCTGCATATGGCTGGCACACCCTAATTTTGCAGGTTCAACTAGGGCACCAGCCTCCAAGAAGGAGGGCACTCCAGAGGGGGGCACAAATCCACCAGTGAACAGAAACGGGTTAGGCTGGAAAATGCAAGACAGAAGGTGGACATGATGAATACATTCTAAAAGTCAGTGAACTGCCCTGTGAGAAAGGAAGCAAAGTACACGGATGAGAGTTACAGAAAGGTGAATGTCTTTCAGCCTCCAAGACATCCAACAACAGCTTACATGGCTTTGGAGGGGAAATGCTTCAGTCCTGGGAGAGTGCAGGTAAAGCCCTGGAACACTTTGATGGGACAGAAGAGAATAATTCAGGAAGTGGAAAAGACATTAGAAGCAATCATCCCTAAGGCACTTCTCAATCTGCAATGTTAAGACCTCTGTTCCCCAATAGATTTTTCAGATGATTCATCTCAAAATAGTAAATACAACTATATATATAAATACAACTACACACACACACACACACACACACACACACACACACACATATATTTCACAGGATGAGTCCCCTTTCTAGTACAATATTTTCCAAAATGAGTTTCCTGGACCACCAACTCCTAAAGGATGCTAAAAAGAGGAACACAAGGATTCCACAATGGAACACTTTGGGTTCACTGAAATAGAGGTGCTTCTTTCATGCAGAACTTAGCAGAGCCTTTACTATGTCAATATGCACTGCAAACCTCCAAGATAGAGTGGGGATAGAACATGCCATGTTCCCCAATTTTAGTGCACTGCACACCCCTTTGTACTTGTTGTTGCCTGTGTAACATCGAGTGGAACTACAGCACCATCTGCTATGGTTTGAGAGGTGCTGCTTAAAAAGGAGAAGAACACTGTCCTTCAGCCTGAGCTCCGGGATAAAGCTGCTAGATCCAAATCCTGAGGCTGCTAGGTAGATCAGCCTCACTTCTGTAAGTCTCGGCTTTCTCATATAGAATAGAACAATACCATTCTATATGAGAATGTTACTGTATTAAATAAGATAGTAAGTATAAATGTTACTGTATTAAATAAGATAGTAAGTATAAAGTGCTGAGCACAGTGATCAACATGTGGAACTCAGTAAATGTTAGGTATTTTTATTATTATAGTTAATTCCCCTTCAGTTCCATCCTTGTAGAAAAATGTCCTGTTTCCCTTGTGCCTCATTTGCCCTTTGATTCATTCCCTCGACAGGCTATGGAGGAAGATCTGGTAGTCCAAGGCGTCCCTGATGAAGTATCAGAGACTAAACAAGAAAAAGAAACCACTGAGCACTTAAAACAGAGGAACTCTGATGCCAGGAATCTGTCACACGGGTAATGGAAGAGCTAAGAGGCCAAACAAGGGTCAGTGAGTCAATCCAGAGATAAAACAACAGAAGGAGATCACCACCACCACTAGGCCAGAGGGTCAGAGGAGGGGTGGGATGACCAGGAGCTAGGACCACAGGAGGTCACCTTCAGGGTCTGGATCCACAGGAGACCAGCTGCTCCTGGAGACATCATCTGAGTCAGAGAGGAGAGGGAAACAGAGACTTTCTCAGCCCCTCCTGTCTTCATCCTCCCATCTGCTGTCCTCCACTCCCCGGACCAGTGCTTCCTAGTGGATCCCAGCTGAAGCCAGTTGACCTGGGAGTCTGGGAAACACAGCCCCCTGCTGGCAAGACGAACAGGGTGTGGGCCAACAATGAATGTGAATTTGCCCCTGAGAGTGTGCAACCACCTGAACAGTCAGGGCTGGCAGATTCCTCTTAGCCAGAGCAAAGCCTGTGGTTCTGTTGATCAGCTGCAAAAAAAAAAGGAGACTGTCCACATCCAGCTGTTCCTGCCTTCCTAGGAGGGGGTCTCACCTGCCCTTCTCCAGCAGGCCAGCTGGGCAGCTGCAGAGGGTGGGCAGAGGTCATTCCAGAGACCCCGTCCTCCAGGGCATCTCAGGGCTTTGCTGCAACACTGCTGGCAAGAGATGCTCCCCAGCCCCAACGCAGGACCAGGAAAGGCTGTGCCGATCTTGGAACTCCTCCGGTGGTTGCTGCCCCGGAGTTATTTTTATATCCCATTTCCTCACATTACGGCAATTTACATACTTCAGCATAGCACATGAGTGTCCAAAACACAAACCAGGAACAATAACACATCACCAGGAGCTTCGCAGAAACCCCAACCCAGAGGAGCTTTCGGAAATCAGTTGCTAAAACAAGTGGTTCCCTCACTCCGAGTGGGAGAATTCTCAGCAACACTTGACAATAAGTGGACGTGATGAGGACCACATAGCGCCATAATTCCTGCCGGATTGCACATTGAAAGCTGCATTCAGCGTGCGGAGCCCATCAGAGTGGGCATTGTTGCGATGAATACGAAGGGATTGCGGAGTGAATTGCTGCTTCATTGCCAAGTGCTTCCGATTCCCTGCTCCTGCCATCTGTGTCCTACAGAAGACACACAGAAGTAAAGGTCCAAATGGGGGCTGGCTACATGCTGGTGAGAAAGGTAGCTCCCCAGGCAAGGGGAGCCCTAAGGAAGATGAGCGGGGGCATAGGTAGGGGGTCAGAAGAGTGCAAGAATATTCATTATCTATGCATGGTCAAGTTCTAGACTCACAGAAACTTAAACACATGATCAGATATAAGAACTTCTCACCTACTCAAGCGTTAATAACTCCACTTTCAGAAACCCAAACACCCACACTCACATGTGGACATGCATGCACACACACACACACACAAAATGCATATACACAAACATTCATACACATCCATTCATTCATTTAACAAACAGTGACTATGCTAAGTACATGGCCCCTGCCTTCTTGGCGTTTACCTTCAGACACACAACACATGTACATACACAGGCACACACACATATACACACAGACCCATATATAGAAACACATAGAGACATACAGACACAGGCACACACACACACACATAAGCACACAGACAGGTCACATATAAACGTACCTGACAAACTGAGATATTCATGCTTTCCCTCCAGTCCTCCTCATTCACATGCACACACTTTATGCATATTTGCAACCAAAACACAACACCAGCCAGAGGGAAGAGGATGAACCAATCAATTATCTCATTGTACTTTAATTCTAACAACATGGCTGTCTTTTAACTCAGAGGTTGTCAGTCCAAGACTACTGTTCTTACCAAGAGCTTGATGTGTCTTTTGTCCATCTATTTGATAGTTCTATATTTAACACTTTTAATTGCTAATATTTCCCATCTGGGTTTAAAATACTGCACTAAGGCCAGGCACAATGGTTTATGCCTGTAACCCCAGCACTTTGGAAGTCAAGGTGAGAGGATCTCTTGAGCCCAGGCGTTCAACACCAGCCAGGGCAACATAATAAAACCTTGTCCGTACAAACGTTTAAAAAAATTAGCCAAGCATGGTGGCACTCGCCTGTGGTCCCAGCTCCTTGGGAGGCTGAGGTGGGAGGATTGCTTGAGCCTGGGAGGTTGAAGCTACAGTGAGCTGTGTTTACAACACTGCACTCCAGCCTGGGCAACAGAGTGAGACCCTGTCTCGCTAAAATAAAATACTGCTGCGGTATGGCACCTGGTAATGGAAATATAGCTCAGGGAGCAATTATCCTCTATGGTATAATGCAGCATAATGGGAGGACATTGGCCCCATGAAATTATCCAGGCAGAACTCTCCCAGGTTTTCCAACTTCGATTTAACAATGGCAACAAAAATAAAAATAATAATAGCTAACATTTACTGAACACTCTGTATGCAAGGCAGTGTGCTGAATGCTTCGCACAGAACATTTTCATTTCATTCTCTCAGCAAGCCCATGAAGAGGGTACTGTTATTATGCACATTCTGCAGATAATGAAACTGAAGCTTGGCAAGGTTAGCCAGGATGTCCAGTGACACCAGCTAACTGGTAGTAGTCAGTATTTAAATCCAGGCAAACTGACCATAGAGCTTGAGTACTCTTTGTATGCAGCTATTGCTGCAAAATGAATCAGCCTCATGTCATTATGGCCCTTTTGTCTTCTGGGTGCTGACTGGGATCAACCAGGCAGCTCTCGCTTAAGGTCTCTCACAGGCCAGGACTAGAATGAAGTAAATGAGACTCTCACCTTGGGCATACATTTTAAAGGGATGCCAAAAAAAACCTCAGTCATTGAGATAAATAATATTTCAACTGATACTTTTTAAAAATCAAAACTAATGCAAAATTTCTGTGAACAAACATCAAAACTGTAAAGACAAGGTCAGCATTACTAGTGGTTCCTTTTGCCCCAGCCTTCTCCATGGCTCTGCTCAGCACTGTCGCTCATTCTCACTATACCTGCCCCAGTCCCTGCCCTCTCTCAGGGAGCTGGAAGCAACTGAAGGTCTACTCACTCATGGCAGGTGCCCCAGACCCAGAAGACTCAAACAGCTGGGCTCTGGGACAGCTGGGGTTCCTTGGGCATCTATATTTCTACGTGATCTCCCCACATGGTTCCTTCAGATGGCAGTGTCAGGGTAGCTGGACCTCTTACATAGAGGTCTAAGGCACCAGGGGTTGTGTCTTGAGAGAGCACCAGGTGGAAGCTGTATATCATCAATGACTCAGCCTTGGAAGTCCAGAGCATCAATTCCATAGAATACTGTTCATTAGAAGTGAGTGACTAAAGCTAGTCCATATTCAAGGGTAGGAATAAAGACCCCCACCTCCTGATTTGACACATGTTCTACACCCACCACATTCTCAAACCACTGCCCTGGGAATGGGTCATCCCTCTTTCTCTATGCTGAAATACACAGCGAGGCAGCTGCCCACTGCTGACACACAATGGGGTGTCTACTTAGGTCACATGTTACTTAAGTGTGAGTACATCTATGTCAAATTCTGGGTGCACCAATAGGAGTTTTCCACCTGTATGAATATCTGGCCAGGAGAACAACATCCAAATTTCAGAATGTGGCATTGATCTTTCAGGGCTACACTCCCAGGAACTACGCTACTTCCTTCCTTACCACCAGGCCAATTTGGGAGGTATCAGCAATTTTTTTCAGTCTAATTATCCATCAGCTATTATTGATCTAACCAGAGAGTCAGGAATATTTTTATTTTTGTAATTGTGAATGCTGGTGGAGAGGAAGGCCTCCTCTCCTTGAGGGATAGTAGAGAGTGTCTTTGAATTTGGATGAGTCTCATTGAAATTCCCTTGGTATCACCTCCAGCAAAGGCCTCGTGCTAATACAGCTCTTTAATTTTTCTTGAGCATCTAATTTTTCCATCCATAAAATGGGTGCAGTAATGCCAATTGTATGGTTTTATGTAAACTATACAATTGTAATGATGAAATAAGCCAAGCCTGAAATAAGCTGTAAACAAGAGTATGTAACAGGTTCTCAATCATTGTTAGGACATCTTTTCTTCAATCACCTCGATCCTATTTTTCCCACCCCTGCCCTATCCAAAGTTTGTGTGTCTAGCACAAGGATCTCAGCAGCAGAACTGCAAAATTATTTCAGATATGGAAATGACACTATCATACCGGAGGTGCTTTGATCAGAATCTAAAAAGGAAAACAAGCCACAAGCAGAGAGTTTATCCCAGGAAATTGGGTGTAAGGTGATGAAAGGACTGAGAAACCAGGCAGAGAGGCAACCCAGAGATTGACAACAGCAGGAAGCTGCCATCACCAAGAGACAGAGGGAGAAGGTGGCGTTACTAGGAGCGAGGGGCCATGGTCATGCATAGATAGTATCCCCTAACAACAGGAGCCTTCCAAGAAGCACGGCTGCTACCACCTTAAGATGCAGACAGGGAGAAGTACCCTGGCCTCACTCATCCACCAACCTTCTAATTTCCCATCAGCACCTCCTATTGGCTAAGCCCAGCCAGAAACCAGTTAATGTGGGAGTCTGGAAAAGGTAGCTGCAGGTGTCAGGCCCCCTGTGACACAGAACAGAGCAAAGAAGGAAAAGGGATGAATCAGAGCAAAGTGGTCAGGCACAGCACAGCAGCCATGAAGCTCAGTGATGGGTAATGGTGATTATACATATATGAACTTTAACTAAAATTACTATGTAATAACCAAGCTCCATGATGCCATTTAATCCTCACTACTGCCTATGGCACAGCGGGTTTCGTTATTCCCACGGCAGGTGAAAAAACTGGTGATCATTGAGGTTAAGTTCATTATTCAAGCTCATAAAACTAATAGGAACGAAGCCAAGATACTATTCCAGGCAATCTATCCCAAGACCCCATGCTCAGAATCATTCTATTCAGAACCAAATCATGCACTTTGGAGTCAGACAAACCGGCTTGAATTCCAGATCTCTCATTCTCTACCCTGAATGTTCTTATGTTCTCAGTTTCCTCATCTGCAAAATAGACATACCAGTGGCTTCATCTGTAAAGAATGAATTAGATCAACTGCATTTAGTAAGCAGTCAGAAGTGTTTTTATTTTCATACTGCTGTTCCTCTGTGAAAATTCAAGATTCTTTCCAAAGGAGTGAGCAGATTCAAGGTTGCAGAAAACCTGTGAGAAAGGAGTTAAAAATCAAAGATGGCAGCAAGGAAAACCTGCCCTGATACTGATGCTTGGTGTGTCTGTGGCACATACTGTCCAGCACCTCCCACATCCCCTTGGCACCCCAAAGATCCTACAGCTACAGTGGACTGTTCCCATCCATTAAGAAGGTTCCTCCTCAAGCACCTGTATCTTTCTACATATGGCTACATAGTTTCTGAATAACAAGCTCAGCCAGTGTGTGTGATAGCCCAGGAATACAAGAGATGCCAGAGGGTTAAGATAAAGAGGAGTGTCTCTTAACCAATGAGAGGCAGGAGCCAGTGGAAAATGCCCAGCTTCTTTGCCCCTTGGTGAGCATTTATGATGTATGTCAAACATATGCTCAGAGGATCCCCGGTAGAACTGAGCCCCAGTTACCCAAAGTGCTACCAGTCAATAACTCACTCACTGATGACACTTTCCACCTTCCCCATTCCCTTATTCACTGTACTTCCCAGGATCACCTCGCAAACAAACTACCTTCCCCCAAATCCTTATCTCAGCGTCTGCTTTTGGAAGAACCTAAACAAAGATACTGCTCCTTTATACTTTTCCCTACTTTCCAGCCACCCGTCTCTCCCTGGGATAAGCAGGAGTGAGAAACCACTCTACCCAGTCAGTAGTTCATCCTCTATTTGGTGAAGAAATGATGGCAGCCCGTCCTGGGCCCTCCCTGGCAGATCGTACAAATGCCCAGGCCCAACAGGCTACAAATCTGCCCTTCCCCCGTGGATGTTCTTAAGGACTCTGCATCTTGGGGCTAGCTCTGTGTTAGGTCAGATACTCACAGATACTCTTCCCCCAGCAAAAGGAAAAAATTGCACGTACACACTGAGAACTCAGTGGGATCCCATGCAGAGGCAGGCTTCTGTTCCTGCAAATTATTTTTTGTTAATCAATATGTTTAATAAATAATATTCCAGTTGATTTCATTACTGGCAATACACAAATCAATAGAAGGTTATTGCATGATAACTTCCCATTGATATTGTAATGCTCCTGATTTAATAAATGTTGCTTTTCTGAGGATTGCTGTTTGCATTAGGAATCGAAGGAAGGAAGACAAAAATATAATAATTCCATTGCAAAACCAAGACTGAAGCTTAATAAGAAAGAGTCACGAAGTAAGTGGGAGCTCTTCAGCTTCTGTCTACCTTGGCCTAAGTCACAGCCCAGCCCTGCCTGATTCTTTGTTAGCCTCTTTGATTGGACTCCAGAACAAAATGAAGGAAAAGTCTTGGCCAGAAGGCTTTCCAAACACCCCTTAGCAAGGGTGTAACCTTTATTTTCCTTTGAAAATCATAGCCAGGAACTCCTTTATGAATGAAAATGCCAAACAGGATGAAGACAAATGGTGCCAAACGATAACCTTGAGGGTTCAAATCTGCTCTCAAATCCTGGTGTGCCAAAGCCACAGGGGGCCTTGGCTATTGTCTACTGCAGTTTCAATTATTGGGCCATGAGTAATAGCATCAGAATCACTGAGAAAATTTATTATAATGCAGATTCCTGTAGCCCCAATCCCAGAGATGATGGATTAGTATGGCTCAAATAGGGCCTGGGAAAATGCATGTTTAAAAAAAATTATTGAAACATAAAACATTAATGAGTAAACTTTAAAAGACAATCATGACTCTTTTGCAAATATAAAATGAAAATATGTTGAAGATATTTAACTTACTAATTAACTAGGGAATCAGTAAGATGTTATGATGGGTTCAAAGGATACCTCAAAGTATTACACTTTTATAGTTCATGCTGAAATGAATTTACAAATAGATGCAAAACTCGCTTTAAGCATGCTGAAGAGGGATTCTCCCTGTATCACCACATAAAACGTCCATGTCTATGGGCAACTATAACCTGCACTGCTTTCAGTTAACTGCAACTTACAAAGGTGTTAAAAAAAAAAAACTCAAAGATATTAAAGGTCACCAAGTCCTTGTAGAATCTGTTAATTCTAGCCTAAAGTTGCCTCCTCCTCGCATGTTTTAAGTTCAGTCTAAAGTTTTCTCAGGACATCATGAACTATAACCTAAATGGAATTGTAAACAGACTGTTGCCTACTCTTCTGCCAATCACTGAATTTTGGCCAATCAAATGTGGTCAACTGTTTAAACCATGTTCAAATGAGGCAAACACTGTGTTGTAACCAATCTGGCTGTTTCTGACCTCGTTTCTATTTCCTGTATGTCACTTTCCTTTTCCTGTCCATAAATCTATTTTCACCATGTGGCTGTACTACACTCTCTGAGCCTACTCTGGCTTGGGAGGTTGCCCAATATTCAAGTCATTCTTTGCTCAATTAAACTCTTATATAACTTGGTTGAAGTTTTTCTTTTAACAAATCAGATTTCCCAGAAGGGTACAACAATGCAGTTCTGACTCTCAGTACTTAGAATCAGGTCAAATTCCACAGGTGAAGGACATAGTCCTCAACAAGACTGCCCTCACTTAAGACACCTACCACAAGCTTGAAAGTCTCCAGGGTATCCACACTTCCGACTAACTAGCTACTAATTCAGAGGTCCCTTCAAACTCAGTATTTCACTAGAACAGCCCACAGAACTCAGGAAATTGCTATACTTATGATTATCGCTTTATTATATAGGATTAAATCAGGACTAGCCAAGAGAGGAGACCAGACCCACAGTGTGAAGTCTGGGAGGGCCTCAAACACAAGACTTCCATGTCCTCAGGACGTGCTACCTTCTTAGCAGATAGATGAGTACCACCAACCTGGGAAGCTCCCCTGAGCTCCAACGTCCAGAGTTTTTACTGGGGGTTTCACTAAAGATTGAATGAATAATTGACCACGTCAGTGAACTCAATCTCTAACCAGCCTCCACTCTTCAGAGGACAAACTGACATCACTTCACTAAAAGCTCCAACCTTTTAATCACATGGTTGGTTTTTCTGCTGTGTCCAGCTCCCATCCTGAAATCATCTAGGGACCACCATTAGTCACCTCATTAGCATGAAGCCAGGTGTGTCTGAGATGCCAACCATGAATAACAAACACATTCTTTTTTTTTTTTTTAAACAAACACATTCTTAACAGTCCAGAAATTCCAAGGGATTAGTGGCTCCCTCCCCAAAACAAGGAACACAGGCCAACCAAATTCTTTATTACACAACAGATATGTTAGACACCTTGATTTCTGTTAAAAATGCCCACTTATATTTTGGTCCATTTCAAATAATTTAATGTTTTCTCTATAATACAGAAAACTGTACGAACCATCAGTAAATAGTTTGAAGAATCTTCAAAAGTGAGCACACCCATGTAACCAATGACCAGGTCAAGAAATGGAGCATGATTAGCACCCCAGGAAAAAAAATCCTTCCTGTCATTACTCTCCCAAGGGTAACCACTATTAAAAGTCCCAACACCATAGATGCCTCTTGTCAGTTTTGCTAACTCCCTATAAATGTAATCATTCAGTATGAACCCCTTTGTATCTGGGCATCTTTATTCAACATCCTCTTTGTGGGTGTAGTTATAATTTGTTCATTCGTATTACTATATAGTTTCACATTGTGTGGAAGATGCACACTCTTCAGGGATAAAGTCAAGTTGGAGAATTGGATTTGGTCCAGCACCACCCCTCTCCCCATTTTACAGAAGCTGAAACCACAGTACCAAAGAGACAATGTGATTTTTCAAGACAGAAACCTCATTTGGGCAGAGGCTGCTGTTACCTCAAGGACCATCAAAGCCCTCATGGGTGAAGATGAGATCAGGGCAGCTTGGGATGGAACTGCCCAGTAATTAGTAGGACCAAGGCTGGGAGTCACAGGGCAGAGCAGCTGAGCAAAGATGGCAAGATGTGGGGGGAGAACAAAGGAGAAAAGCAAAGGACGGAAGACCGGAGAAACAGCAAAGGGAAAGGAAGGGGAAGAACAACAGAGTGAAAAAGGGAGACATGGAGAGACTTAAAGTGAGAAGGCAGGGCTGGGAAAAAGGGAAAGAAAGCAGAAGGGAAGGATGGCCTCAGATCAGAGATGACGGCTCCTCACATCCCCGATACTCTGCCTTGCAAGCGTGGGTGCTATCAGCCCCCTAGAACTCTTCTCATTTCCTTGGCTCCTCCATGGGGTCTATCCCTCTCTGCATCCATCCAGTAACTAGGTCACACATACACCTGAGGGGAACCATGGGGTGATGTTCTTCTCCCCAGTCTACTGGAGAGCCAATATTGTGCAGAAGCTCAGTGCTGCCATCCAGGGTCTAACTGCCTCCCTGAAGGTGAAATGTGCTCTTTCTACCTGAGTAGAAAGCCCGGGACAAAATGCCAATGCTCATCTCTGACTCCTACATAAATGTAGATGCCCAAACACTCTCAGACATAAGAAGACGAATCAAAGAAAGGAAGACACTTTTACTGAGTGGCTACTAGGGACTTCCCCTAAAAACTGTCATGTTTAATCCTCACAACAACCAAATGAGCTAGCAATATTCAAATTTACTTTTCAGAAAAGGAAATTGAGCTTAAGATAGGTTGAGATGCTGTCTGGAGTAGCATAAGAATAAGAAGAACTTGACTTCAGAGTTGTGTGAATCCAGGATCCATCTGTACGCATATGTGTGTATAAGTGTGGATGGTTTTAGTATAGCATAGCATGCCTGGGCCTGGCTGGCTAAACCTCAGTTCAGACTTCAATACTAACTAGAAGTGAACTTGGGAGACTCTATTGATCTCTCTAGATCTCATATTCTTTATCTATAATAGGAGGATAATAATAGTTCTTACCTTCTGGGGTCATTGTAAGAAAGACATGATAACATACAGCCAAAGTGCTTAACAATGTTCTTGGCACATAGCAAGTCCTTACTTTGAGTTATCATTATTGCTATCTCCATTTTTATTATTGTTATTATCTTCGCTGCCATCAATATCTTTGATACTATTACACAATATCAGTCTAGATAAATCTGGGGAGTCCCTCAGCACCCATCAGTCAGTGTGTGAAGCCATTCCTTGATACTCCTCAAACCCCAGGCCAAGTAGAAACCAAACCCCAAGAAAAGCAGGCCCTGGGTAAGGGAGGTGCCTGTGTGCAGCCCCACTCATTCCACTCGTTCTGTCTCTACTTCTCTTTAGCTTCACTATGTAAATTGACCAAAGTAGCCACCCGAGTCCAAGCTGCCTCTTGTCCCTTTAGTTCAGCTTCTGTAGATAACTCGTTCACTAAGTGTTCTCCAATTCATAATTGCTAAGAGAAAATCTAGATGGCCCCATTTATCCCTTCCAGCTATGCTGGACAAGTCACAATGTATTAGTTCGTTTTCACACTGCTGATACAGACATACCCGAGTTTGGAAAGCAAAAGAAATTGAATTGGACTTGAAGTTCCACATGGCTGGGGAAGCTTCAAAATTATGGTTGGAGGTGAAAGGCACTTCTTACATGGTGGTGGCAAGAGAAAAAAATAAGGAAGAAGCAAAAGAAGAAACCCCTGATAAACACATCAGATCTCATGAGACTTATTCACTGTCATGAGAATAGCACAGGAAAGACTAGCCCCATGATTCAATTATCTCCCTCTAGGTCCCTCCCACAACACATGGGAATTCTGGGAGATATAATTCAACCATATTATTCCACCCCTGGCCCCTCCAAATCTCATGTCCTCACGTTTCAAAATCAATCATGCCTTCCCAACAGTTCCCCAAAGTCTTAACTCATTTCAACACTAACTCAAAAGTCCACAGTCCAAAGTCTCATCTGAGACAAGGTAAGTCCCTTCCACCTATGAGCCTGTAAAATCAAAAGCAACCTAGTTACTTCCTCAATATGATGGGGGTACTGGTATTGAGTAAATACCCATTCCAAATGGGATAAATTGGCCAACACAAAGTGGTCACAGGGCCCATGCAAGTCTGAAATCCTGCAGGCTAGTTAGAGCTCCAGAATGATCTCCTTTGACTCCAGGTTTCACATCCAGGTCATACTGATGCAAGAGGAAGGTTCTCATGGTCTTGGGTAGCTATGCCCCTGTGACTTTGCAGGGTACAGACTCTCTCTTGGGTGCTTTCACCACTGACATTGAGTGTCTGCAGCTTGTCCAGGTGCATGGTGCAACCTGTAAATGGATTTACCATTCTGGGGTCTGGAGGACAGTGGCCCTCTTCTCACAACTCCACTAAGCAGTGCCCTAAAAGGGACTCTGTGTGGGGGCTCCAAACCCACATTTCCCTTCTGCACTGGCCTAGCATAGATTCTCCTTGAAGGCCCCACCCCTGAAGCAAACTTTTTCCGGGGCATCCAGTCATTTTCATACATCTGAAATCCAGGCAGAGGTTCCCAAACCTCAATTCATGACTTATGTGCACCCACAGGCTCAACACACATGGAAGCTGTCAAGGCTTGAGGCTTCCACCCTCTGAAGCCACAGCCTGAGCTCTATGTTGGCCCCTGGAGCAGCTGGGACACAGGGCACCAAGTCCCTAGGCTGCACACAGAATGGGGACCCTGGGCCTGGCCCACAAAACCACTTATTCCTCCTGTACTTTCAGGCCTATGATGGGAGGGGCTGCTGTGAAGGTCTCTGACATTTTCCCCATGGTCTTGAGGATTAACATTACGCTCCTTGCTACTTATGCAAATTTCTTCAGCCAGCTTGAATTTCTCCTCAAAAAAAAATGGGTTTTTCTTTTCTACTGCATTGTCAGGCTGCAAATTTTCTGATATTTTATGCTCTGTTTCCCTTTTAAAAGGGAGCTTTTAACAGCATCCAAGTCACCTTTTGAATGCTTTGCTGCTTAGAAATTTCTTCCACCAGATCCCCTAAATCATCTCTCTCAAGTTTAAAGTTCCACAAATCTCTAGGGCAGGGGCAAAATGCTGCCAGTCTCTTTGCTAAACCATAACAAGAGTCACCTTTGCTCCAGTTCCCAACAAGTTCCTCATCTCCATCTGAGACCACCTCAGCCTGGACCTTATTATCCATATCTCTATAAACATTTTGGGCAAAGCCATTCAACAAGTCTCCAGGAAGTTCCAAACTTCCCCACATTTTCCTGTCTTCTTCTGAGTCCTCTAAACTGTTCCAACCTCTGCCTGTTGCCCAGTTCCAAAGTCATTTCCACATTTTGGGGTATATTTTCAGTAACACCCCTACTCTACTGTTTCCAATTCACTGTATTAGTCCATTTTCCTGCTGCTGATAAAGAGACACCCAAGTCTGGGAAGAAAAAGGGGCTTAATTGGACTTACAGTTTCACATGGCTGGGAAGGCCTCAGAATCATGGCGAGGGGCAAAAGGCTCTTCTTACATGGTGGCAGCAAGAGATAAAATGAGGAAGAAGAAAAGGAGAAATCCCTGATAAACCCATCAGATCTCATGAGACTTATTCACTATCATGAGAAGAGCACAGGAAAGACCAGGCTCCACGAATCAATTATCTCCCCCTGGGTCCCTCCCACAACACATGGGAATTCTGGGAGACACAATTCAAGTTGGGATTTCAGTGGGGAACAGCCAAACAATATCACATAACTAACATACCAGGCTGTATGTGAACTGCCTTTTAGTTCATGAATCTAGTGTGGGCCCAGTGGAGTCATACTAGAGTCTATGAGGGAAGACTAGAGCAGGTATGCAGAAAGGAGGAGAGGAAGCCTATTCCTGCAGAGCCCAAATGCACTTCACTTCTTTTCTCAGTTTTCTGCATAGTCTATCTTTAGGTAGTTGATGCTGTTGGTACCAAGCCTTCATCTCCCTGCCTAGGCTAGTGCACCCATCACCTGGCTTCTGCCCACAGGGCTAGCCTCCTTGCCTTAAGGTGGTATCAGTTCTGTAAAGCTGTTTATACACCAGAGTTCCCTATGGGATCAGGCTGAAGCTCAATTTCACCTAGAAAACACAATCTCTCTTAGCACCATCTCCTGCCCTGCCCTGCTTCCCTCAACTCCTTTTCCCAAGAGTGCTTCCTCATTACATCATTTGCCCAAGGAATCCTGCCTCGGGCTCTGCTTCTAGGCAGCCTGAGCTAAGATACCTTATTATTTATCTTCTCACTTCAGCTGCTCTGTCTGGATTTCTATGTTCTGCCAGTCAGAGCTCTGGGGCACTTCTTTAACTAGTTAACAAACTGTAAGCTTTCTCTCCAAGTCATTACATCAAGGTGTCTCCTACACCATATGAATGGCTTTTAGTAACTTATTTCAAGGTTTCCCCGACATTTAATTATTTGCCTGTGTTAAACATATAGCTCTTGCAATTTTCTGTTATATGCAATACTGTGATAAAGACTCTCAACGTTCAAAAAATAAAATCTGTATGTAAATAATCTCATTTAGCATGTTTGGTCAAGGCAAAATCTAAATCTCTCCTTTGCTCTGCTCTCTCAAAGGGATGACTCCCTACAACCCCCACCCTCACTCCATGCCCCAACTCTTTCCCAAGTAGAGGTGGAAACAAACGTCACTGTGTGGAACCTGGGCCTCTGGCCTGGTTTTGAGCATTTCACTAGCATCGGGCAAGGTGTAACTGGTCTCACATGGTTCTTTAGGGTGTCCCATTGGCACCCATGACTGAGGTGCACAGCCACAGCCTCTGGTCATAAAGTCCCCCACATGATAGAATCTTTGTCCTGATCCCAAACTCCTCGTGTCCACAAGAGCTCTCAGCACATGTCCCCACTGCAGCATATAGGATCTCTCAGGTCCCACAGCAGTGCTGGGGCTGTCCCGGGTATGTCTTCCTGAACTCTTCCCTTACTCATTTCCAATTTGACCTCTTCTCAGTGCCACATACCTCCAGCATCCGGCTGAATTCACGATTTTCAAAGGTGCCTGGGAAATTCCCAACACTAAAATCCTCGAGGAATAAATTCTCCCATTCCTTGAGTTTCCCTGGAAATGTCTGGATGTTTCAAACACACACTGAGTTTCCTACGTTCACACTGTTTTTTTTGTTTTGTTTTGTTGTTGTTGTTATAAATGGAAACTTCTGTTTGCTTTTCAGAGACACTTCATAGCCTACCCTTCATGGTGGAAAGTTCCAGGGGAGGAAATTGAAAAAAAAAAAAAAAAAAAAAAAAAAAAAAGAAAAGAAAACCATTAACTGCCTCCGCCCGCCCATAAACAATATGTTGGGAACCATTTTTAAAACATTAAATCTTGCTTTTTAATTGTCATTGTCATGATGATTATACTAACCATCGCCATCTATTGACTACCTTTTACCTGTTTGCTCTTTACAAATACCTCAAGTCTTCTGCCAGGTTGACAATTTTAATCCCCATTTGACAGATGAGGAAAATGAGGTCCCACGTGGATAACCTGCTTAAAGTCAAGTCCATGAGGGCCGTGCTGGAATCAAATTTATCCTAACTCCAGAACTCTTTATCTTCTACTTCTCCAGATTTCATGGATTATGAGGACTTATTAATACTGTTTTGGTTATGATATTTGAGAGGAAAATGTAATCTTATCTCAGGCACCCAAAGTAAAGGGTGGATCCACAGGGAAGGCGTTCCCTGGCCACCAAATTCTGTTTCTGCTGTTTAGGGCAGAGGACCTTCCTTTTCTCCACTGGGATTTCCTGGAAAGGGTAGGAGAAGTGCCTAGCCAAAGGGGTTTTTTTACCATTCATCCCAGCCCAGAGTCAGGGTGAACTTTAGTGTGAAACCCACAACTGGGATCAGTTTGACAAAATCCTTCAGAGACACCTATAGGGCAGATCCCTTTAGAAGAAAAGTGGAGGTCTTAAGGGAAGCAACCCTGTGGGTTATGGGCAGAGCAGCAACTGTCCTCCAGACTGGGACTTTTGAGAGTCAAAGAGGGAAATATGAAAACCTGCATGGGACAACCTTCATGAACGTGGACTGACCCAGGATAACCAGGGCATATGACCACCCTGGTCATAAAGACAGAACCAATGAGAAACAAGAATAGAGCTCCCCTGGAGCACTGTAAGTATCCACAGAACATCCAACTACAGGACTTCCCCCCCCGACCCCCGCCGCCCAGCTATTAGTATTATTATTGCCCTTTAAATATGTCATAGTCAAAGATTTGTCTCATTCTTCAGTTTGATTGCCATTGATTTTTGAAGCCCACATCTTCTTCCCCAGGGAAACACATCTTCAGCCAAATGATAGAAGGAAATGGAAAAGAAGGATTCGATTTATAGGCACTCATTTTATAGGCATTGCTTTAGGGATACAGCTGGTCTCAAAGCAGCATTTCTCAAAGGGTGGTCCAGGAACCACCTGCATCAGAATCACCTGGGATCCTGTAAAAATGCTAATTTTTATGTCCCAAGGAAGACTTACCACATCAGAATCTCTGGGGATGGACCTAGGAGATGTATATTTGTAACGAGTCCTCTAGAGGTTCTTATGTGTACAGCAGGGTACACAAGACGTCACCTTACCAGGAAATCCAGGTAGCCTGCAGGTGATCACACCCTGATTCTGCTCCCCGTATATCAGGCTGAGAAATCTCAGGTCTGAGATGCCTTGTCAAGGGCTGTGTCACCTCCTGCTCTCTCAGAAAAAGATTCCTGGCAACACCCAGCTAGAGCGTCATGAAGAGCCCCTAAATCCCCAGTGGATCTGTCAGCCCTGGTTAACTGTGCAGAGAGGCATCTAGGTCTCGGGCAAGCAGTGGGCAGGTTCTTGGCTGTGGCATCTGCCAGGAGGAGCTGGTAATAGGCCTGATTTATGACACTCAGCATGGGACCTGGCTGTTGAGCTCAATCACTGTGGCTCCCCACGGTGGGGTTCATGCGCTGTAACGGGCCTGGAAATTGGAGAGGAATTTACCTCCTGCTGCCGAACATTACATAACAATCAAGGGAAACAAGCAGAGGCAGGAGGGGGCCTCCTCAGCTGGCACTGGCAGCCTGGCAAGGCCAAGGATGTAGGACTGGGAGTAGTCTGCTAGGGTTCTCACGCCCTCGGCAGCCTTGCAAGCGGGTTGCAGAGTGGCCGCATCAGAGCTGGCATCAGAGCTGGCCAAGATACAAGCATCAGCTCAGCAGCTTCTAGAAGGGATGGCTGGGGAGACAGGCTCAAAGGAGGAAAAGAGCTGTTCTCTAAACTCCTGTCAGCCAGCCCAGTAGCTCCAATTCTAACAGCATTACCGAACATCCACCCATTAATACCTTCCTGATTTACATCTGGGAATAATTCAAATAGGACCTGAGACTGACATCTGTAACATAAGAGGGCATGGAACAAAATGAAGATGGGCGGGAAGAAGAAACCAAGATCGGCACAGGCCCATAGGTCATGGTGGGGAGCTTGGATTTTCTCCCAAGTGCCCTGGACAGTTGCCGAAGGACGTTCTTTTGTCTAGATCAGCTGCCTCTCTGGAATTGCCCATAGGGTTAAGGGGCATGTGACAGCTGATTATGATAACTGGGTTCTGATGAACTCACAAGGAACACAAGTTTTTATCTATTTATTAAAGGAGACCCAGGTAGATGTGTACATTGGCAACTTTGAAAAGCAGTGATGCACTGTCTAGCACTCATCGGATGGGGGATAAAACTTCCATTCTGACAAGGTGTCTGGGCCTTGCAGACACTCTCCCACCCTGAATGAACCATCAAGACAGGGTTCCAAGTACCACTCTTAGCTGCTGACTTTATGACCCACAAAATGTGCTGGCCTAGAAACCTACCAGTTACTTTTCAATAAAAGAACTTTATCTTCTGATGAAATCTTACATAGAAGTCTAATGTATGAAATGCATTTATTGTCACTGAAATTAATGATTCCTCTGTTGTCTGACATCCTGACTAGACACATACTCCTCTAAGGGAGGAACGGATCTGCTTCCTTCATTAGTGTATTTCCAGTACTCAAAGAGTATCTGTCATGCAGTGGACATAGCAGCATTTGTGCAATCTGGAAAAGAACAGCATTAAATCAGATACACTTCTATTAAGTTATTAATATTAGGTGACCCCAATTGCATGCAAAACAGGCCTTGCGATCAGTGCCAGGAGTGTAATAGTAAACAAACTCATCACAGCCGTTCCTCTATTTTGCTCCTAGTATAAATAAGAGGAAATTAATATTAATAGGCGTAAATTTGCAACTGAGATGTGTGCTGGCAAATAGAGGTAACAGGACTATGAATATACAGAAGGGGAAACTGACCTAGCCAGAAGAAGATCAGGAAAGGCCTCCTGAAGAAAGTGTTATTTAAGCTAGGACCTAAAGGACTAGCAATACTTAACTGGATAATTGGGACAGGGAGGATGGAATTGCATTTCAGTCAGAGAGAATGGCATCTGCAAAGCCCTGCGTAGAAGGAATATGACCTCCTGATCCTGTCTTTCAATCATAGCATCTGTACCTCCCTCTGATTTTACACATTGGAGTTTCAGGATCACATTCCTTTAGAAAAAAGTGTTTGACAACTAAAACACAAATAATGGAAGTAGAGCTGACCAAATGACCTCAGAGGGCCCTATCAGCTCTTAAAACCTCTCTACATACAGACTCAAGAGAGTGGGGCAATGGCCTGTATGCCCAGGTCAAGGCAAGAGGTCGGGGGTCAAAGGTGACTGACCAGACCCACAACACTGAGTAGGGAGCTGTAGCTAATGAAAGAACAATGTTCATTCATTTGTTTCTTGTTTGCTTTTTTTCCTCTACATTCTAGATGCACGTTAACTATTTTGGTTCTTTTTAAATGATTTCAACATCTTCAAGTGAATTCCTTTTGCCTTTACAACTTACAAAATGCAATCTGTTAAGCTCCTTTCATACATTCATTCATCAAATAGTCACTGAAAATATACTTTAAGACCTGTCCTCAGTTAGACATGGAGATAAATAAAGCATTGCTCTGTCTTCATTAAGATCAAAATTGTACACACTTAACAGAGACCTACCATGGCAATATTTAAGATTACATGCCTGCTACTGCTCACATAATGTGCTGGACACTTCACATGCATCATCTCCTGCAACTTCCAACCTTGTTTCAGATTTTAAAATTGAGTTTCAGAGAGGTTAAGCAACTCATCCATGGTCACACAGCAAGTAAGTAGGAGAACCAGCATCCAAACCCAAGTCCATGTAACTCCAGAGCCTGTTTTCATGATAACCACAAGCTAATACTTCAAAGAAGCAGACAAATGAATAAAACAAAATCACAGAGAATTAAAAGAAATCATAGGTAAATGTTTACTGAATGTTGTTTTGAGGGAGATTTTCAAAGTATAACAGAAAAGGAAAAAATCAAAAAGGAGATTGATAGCAATGACTACTTAAAATTTCAAAACTTCTACTTATCAAAAATACCGTATAAAACTTTGAAAGGAAAATGAGAAATGGCAAAAAAAAAATCTGCAACATGTCTAATAGACAAAATTTGAATAGCCCCACTATTAAAAGTTGTTATAAATTGGTACATAAAAAACAGATTTTGTCCAACAGAAATATGAAGAAAAGATAGAATTTTCAAAAAAGGAGAAATTGAAAATGGCCAATAGGCACGCCCAAAATTATTAAACTATTAGTCATAAAAAATAATTTAAGAAATAGTAGTATGTCCCTTTTATACTGGGAAATCGGCAAGGGTTTAAAAAATCAAAATAATTCTAATGTTGATGGATGAATGTGCTGTGAAATGAACCTGAACGTACACTGTATCAGTAAGTATCGAGTAAGCATTTGACAACATGAGTTAAGAACTTCAAAAAGGATTATAACCTTTAACTCAATCATTTTACTTCAGAAATTTATCAAAGAGACAGACAAAGATGCATACAGCAAGATGTTCACCATGGCATTATTTATAGTGTGGAGAAACTATAAATCAAGTTAAAGTCCAACAATAGGTGCATAGTGAAATCAATTTTGGTATATCCAGATGGTAATATGCAGCGAGTGAGAATCATATTTTTGAAGACGACTTAGTACCATGCTCCATCTATTTATCTATCTATCTAGAAAGAAATATGCTAAACCTACTGCTGCAATGGCAAGCTGGTGGTGGGATTCCAGATGATGTTTATTTTCTTTATACTGCTTTTCTCCATTTTTTAATTTTCTGCAATTTATCTGTACATTTGCAATAACACATATACATATATACATATATATTTATATGTATATATGTATATATATGTATATATTTCTTCTACTTTGTAAATAAGCATGTACCAAACTCAGTTCTCTTCTTTCTTGGCTCAAACTATTTCATCCCTTTCACTCCCTTCTGCAGTTGACAAAACCTCAGAGTCGCCTCCCACTGTTCCTTTCTTGTTTCATCTCTCTCCCTTCACCATTTCTACAACTTCATTACTTCACTTGAGATTCTTGCTGCCTTGTGGCTAGCCCATGGCAATATCCTATTAACTGATGTCCCCATTTCACCATGTCCCACTCCTGAACTCTCCTCAAATTCAGTTTACATTCTGCTACCAGATTGATCCCCTCTAACAAAGATAGTAACAGTATCCTGTCATTGTCCTACTCTAAAACAGGCAGTATGTTTTAGCTCTCTAGTTCCTAAGGATAAAATCCCAAAATCCTTTACCTGTAGTATAAAAGTAGGAGCTAAGGAAGGAGGAGAAGGTTTACATTACAGCTATCACAGTCTCGACTTCTTATATAACGTTCTGAGGCTAAACTAATTTTTTTAAGAAGTATATTAAAGTACTTTTTTCCTGGACGTAATGTTCCCTTCCATCTATATCAGTCACCAATGCTCCACCCAAACTACTTTCCTCCCAGTTTTTCATATGACCCCACCCCACTCAGTAGGTGCTGAGTTGCAGGTATGGGTGACACAGATGTTGTGGGACCTGAACACAAGCTAGCACCCCATGACCCTGGCCTCACAGAGTCTCTCTTTTACTATAACTTTGCGATTCTTTCTTATTTAAAGGATGTGAAGGGGCTATGACCTAAAAAAAAAAAAAAAAATCAATGATTCTCTGCTAATAAAGGTTCTTATGCAGTAAATGTGCTCTTGGGAAGCCAGATCCTGCCCTTCTCCACGGTTTTGGCCTGATGCCCTGGAGTGATTTACTCTGCGGTAACATGATGGAGGCTCCACCATGGAAGGGAATTAAATAAAAATGCAATAAAAGAGGACAAAATCAATCTGCTTACAGTTTTGTTTAATAAAAATTCATGAAGGATGGGCAGGCAGGCCCATAAGCAATGTCCCAGCTCTGCCCAGGGGCTGACTGGGGACATTCACTCAGGCCTCAGGCATGGGATGGAGGCTCGGCTGAAACCCAGCTGAGCAAATCCCCTACCTTGCAAACCGCTGCAGGCTGCAGTCCTTCTGTCAGGCCAGAGAGTCAGTCTCATCTCATTGTAAGAAGGGAAAACCAGGTAGGGGTATGTTAACAGAAGAATTCTTAAAAGCCAAAGCAAGAGACTTTTTTTATGGGACTGATCTCCCTAGAAACCAAGAAGTTCCATGTGCTCTGGAGCAATCTAAACTGCCTCTCAGGCCTGATGAAGTATTTCTTACTGTAGAAACTATTTATGTCCACAAACTGTTTCTTTAAATCATGTGGGTCTATGCAAAAGCTTCCCCATCTTTTGAGTGGAAGTACCTGATCAAAGTCTTCCAATGATGTATAAGAGGTCAGCACACTCCTGCATGCAGGCCACATCTGACCCACCACCTGTTTTTAAATAAACCTTTATTGGGACACAGCCATGCACATTTATTTACATATTGTTATGACTGCTTTTGTGCTACAGTAACAGAGTTGATTAGTTGTGACAGAGCCCTGCAAAGCCTAAATATTTGCTATCTATCTTGCCCTTCATTAAAAAGGTTTACAGACCTCGGATCTATATTTTAAGGATTCTCACTCACCCACCACACTAACTCATTTGTCCATTTAACAAAAGCTTCCTAAATTCTCACATGCCATGTGCTATCCTGAGACATCAGAGAGAGCAGAGAAGAATAAGATCTGAGTCCTTGCCTTCTAAAGGACTGTGATGGTTTTCTATTTTTTGCATAGCAAATTACTACAAGCTTAGTGAGTCAAAACAATGCCATTGATTATTTCACAGTTGTGTAGGTCAAAATCCAGGTAGGCTCAGCTGGGGTCTCTGCTTAGTGTCTCACGGACAGAAATTACGGTGGCAGCCAGGGTAAGCCCTGGAAGCTCATGGGAAGAATTTGATTCCAGCCTCTTTGAGGTTGTTGGAAAAATCCAGCTCCTTGCAGCTCTATATCTGGACTCCAGGGTTTCTTGCTGGCTGCTAGTCAGGGGCCACTCTGCTGCAGGAGACTCCGCATTCCTGCTCACAGGCCTCGCCAGCTTAAAACCAACAATGACACAATGACTCCTTCTCCTACTTTGAGTCTTTCTGGCCTCCCCTTATGCCAAGTGCTAGAGAAATTTATCTACCTTTAAGGGCTCATGTGGTTTCATTGAATCCACCTGGCTAACCCAGGATATCTCCCCATTTTAAGGTCAACTTGCCATAAAACATAACATAATCATGAGAATAATATTTCATTGTATTTATCACAGGTTCTGGATATTAGAATGGAACCTTTCCAAAATTCTGCCTACCATGGGGAGTAAGTAGTAGGTAGTCTAACTATAAATAGCTATAACAAACAGACCCCCACATTTCAATAGCTTAAAAGCAAGGTCGACATTATAATGATTATCACATAAGTGTCCAGGGCAGAGGTTCCAATTGGGTAGAATTCTGTTCTATGAAGTCATTCAGGACCCCAGGCTGATAGTGACCTTGTCATCTTCAACAAATGGCCTCCAAGCCTACTTTTTGCCATCCCAATCAGCCAAAAAAGGAAACAACACCAAGGGGAATATATGGGAGTTGGGGGGAGGTGGCGTATGTGAGACGGCACAAAGCACTTCTGGTCATATTCAATGGGAAATAAATAAGTCACATGATCACAACTAACTTAAAGGGAAAATAAAAAATAAAGTGTAGCTGAGTAACCATGTACTCAGCACTTCTACTAAAATGAAGGAAAGAGAGTATAGATTTTAATGGTCCGTAGCTGTCTCCTGCTCAGGTAAGAACAAAGGAATGAGTAGCTATGAATTGACATCTAATTACAGCTTTGGCCATTGAGGCCATATATGTTCATATGTTCTAATTTTCTACATATTAGTTATTAGATTTTAAAATATCTAAGTTGGTTCTGCTTAAGAAATTAATTTAAAAAAGAGAATGCATACTAAAATAGCTAGATACAAAAACGTAGTGGATACCAAAAGAGAAGTACAAATGAGACATAAAATTACAAAAAGTAAAAGTAAACTTACTTGTACTTGAATAAATTGGGGAAATCATATTTATTAAGAGCTGTGTGTTTACTCTCTGATGGGCTCACAGAATTTTACCCAGGTCTGACTGGCCTTATAGTCTAAATTCTATGCACATGGGAACCTCCCAAGTGAAAGGATTCAAGGAGAAGTTGGCATTTGCCCTAAAACACTGTTAAGTAGCAGAGGGACATGGTCCTTTCTGGGTGACAAAAAAATAAGTTTGGCAGGCAGCATGTTTTGGGTGAATGGAATAGAAAGCTGCCAATGGGAGGAAGCCCCAGTGGAGCAAGTGTTTGAGCCTGTGAGGGGTTCAGTCCAAAAGAGAGGAAAGGACACAGTAGAGAAATTCTGGAACTTACTGATCAGATTTTTAGAAGAGAATAGAGACGAGAAAGAAACATGTTAATTTTCAAGTCTAGGCAAAACCTTTTAGCAGAGTGAGGCAGGAAGCTACTGCTAGTGTGAGAAGGATGATATTGGGTTTAGTTTGAGGCATGTTGGATTTTAGATACTGGCAGTGACTACATTTGAAAATGTCTCTAGGCAACTGATTATGCTGGAGGATAGCTCCACAGAGCTCTCAGTTCCAAAGAGTCCTTCTTAGAAGCAAGAATTGGAATTTGGGAGCTATGTGCAGAAATGAAGGGGACAGCTTAGGTGAACAAGAGAGAAGGGAGCAATCAAAGAACATAGAAGAGCATCACTGGGGCATGTCAATGAGAAAGAAGAATGTGGATACAGAGAGTGGAGAAGAGGCAGAAAAGTGGCATCTCACAGCATGAGATGTTACAGGACCCAGGAAAGATGGTACCCTGGTTCACCTGATTTGCAGAGGCAGAAGATAGTTATGACATCAGAGAAGAAAATTTCTGGAGATGTGCAAGGACAGGAGATACGGACCAAATGTTAAAGATCACTAAGAAACATGAAAGTAAATACAAGACACTCGGAATTGTCTGACTTAGAAAGTTTACATTTCTAACTTCACTACACCTAGCGAGAGCCCCATCCACAAACTACCTGAGAACTTCTTTCTCCTGGATGCTCTACCTCTTCATCTTTTAGTATCAGTCTTCTTTACATTTCTTAACTCAATTGCTAGTCTACAAAAGAGAACTTGGGCTGAGGCTTTATTCAACTTTGGGCCAGAAAAGATGAGAGTTGGTGCACCCTTGGTATGGAGACAACAAAAACAAGTGTGAACCTCCACGGGTGTTGGATGGAGCACTTGGCCCAGCTGCCCTCCAGGCTTCCTCCAGGGAAAGTGATGAGTTTTAGTGACCTCCCCTGCTAGTGTGTGTATATGGGGTGAGGGATGGGGATAGGGAATGAGAACCCAAACCATTGTCCAGGGCCATAGGACAGATAGTGACCTGCCACAATTGTGGTACCTGGGCCACAGATGGGACCAACGAAGCAGGTCTAGGGGCCCCTTGGCCCGGACTTGGGTGGGCTCCCTCTCCCTCTACTTTGTCCAAAATTTGTGGTGGCAAATGTTGGAGTGGAGAACTGGTTCGGGACAGGGAAACTTAACCTTGCTATCAAAAGTTCCCAGTCTGGGGGACAAAGGGGAACAGAGGAGGAGACCCAAGTACCCCTACCTACAGGAAGTCACATTCTGGAGAGAGGAGAAGGTAGAAGAGGACAGGGCCCCATTAAAGCCCCAAGAACAATTAAGGCAGTGCTCCATGTGACCAACAAAAGACAAAACCTAGGAAGCCTTCCAGGGAGAAGTGAGGGGCCATCGGCACCCAAGAACAGGTGTGTAAGGGAGACAGCAAGTGCTCTCAGTGGAGAGGTGTGCTCCTGCAGGCCAAAATTTAGAGGTGGTGAAGCCTAAGGTGGCCTGTGTCGGGAGGATGGGAATGAGGCCAGCTGGCCTTGGGAGAGTGACCTGAGAGGGTCCACAAAGAGAGAGGGAGGCAAGAAGAAGGAGGTAAAAGACTGTGTGGCACTGACTGGGACAGGCTGAGGGCAACAGCCTTCTCTTCCTTCTCAGCCACACTTGGTGGTTGGTTTGACTTTTGCATCAGTGTCCAGCTGATTTGTCTGTGGCAGAACAGTGCTCTAGCGGGACCTGCACATTTAGGGGCTGTCAATCACCTATTTTCTCCAGTGATGGCTCAGGGCGAGACATCTCCCCTAGCCCATGGCACGCTGTCTTCATGACTTGCCTCTGACTGCCTTCTTTCTCCCTAGCCTTTGGCCTTCACCGCCTGTTTTCTGTAAGTGACTGCTGAAGCCCGAGGCCTGGCCAGGGTCTGAACAGTAGGGGGGCTCACTGTGGTTACTTGTTCAGAAACCCAGGAGCCAGCCTCTATCGTGGGAGAACAGGTATGGCGTGCTCTTTCCCTCTCAAATGCGCCCAGGTCTACCACACACTTGACCCGGGCCTTGCATAAGTGGGTGAAGGGTGAATGAGATGAAAACCCAGCCCACGCACCCCTCATCAGCAGTGCTGTACCCTGCAGAAGAAAAGGCATCTTTGTTTAATTGGTTGAAGGTGCCAGGTGGACTAGCTGAAGCCCGGGCTCCTCCCCGCTTCCCAAGCCTGAGCAGGAAGAAAGAATGTGTCAGGGCACCCCACTCCCCAGAAGTTCCCCAGTCGGGTTCTCCTCTTCTCCCTCAGAGCTGCCATGGGCTCAGCTGGTCCTTGTCGGAGGACAGCTGAGTTCTGGTCTCTTGGAGCAATGCTTCTCCCCACTTAGCGTGCCTCAGAGTGACATGGGGAATTTGCAAAAACACACATTTCTGGGCCCCAACCCCAGAATGTCTGATTCAACAGGACTTACAGTGGGCCCATTTGCTTTTTTAACACATTCCTAGATGATACTGATGGTGCCGGTCCAGGGACCCCAGGTAGGGAATGCTATCTTAGTTACTCTCCCTGGCTCAGCGGGAGGTTGCATCCTCCTCAGGAGCAGCCTCAGGGCTCTGTACAGACTCACTGTTCAATCAACATATATCGATTTTACCGAATGGAAGCAGTGAATGGTGGATTGTTGATTGACTCTGCGATCCCATGAACAACTGGCTCCTTTATGTCCAGACCTATTAAGCTAATAGGAAACTCGAGGGTGCAGGCAGCGTAGATGTGGAGGGGAGGCAAGGCTTGACATCTGCAGTGTTGAACTCCGGAGAATCTCCTTTCAAACTGTCAGAAATCATAAACACTATAATAGCCACAAACACTTATGAAGCCACTGCCCTGTGCCAGGCCCTGTGCTGGGCGCTTTATGCAACAATCCCAGCAGGGCTACCAAGTGGGGACTGTGTGAATCCCTACTTTACACAGAAGGACTCCCAATAGACAAGCAAATCTGAGCCCAAGGCTTCATCATAAAGCCCCAGGCATCGGGCCTCATTCGTCTTCAGAGCCTGCAAGCTTCATCATCAGGGGAGTCCTCTCCAGAGAAACAGAGAAACTTGGAGGTCAGAAGTAGCCACACTTTAGAGAATGGCAGTCCCTGCCTAGGAAGAGAATTGGGTCAGTGAAATAAACAGTCTGATTCCCACACAGTGCCATACCACTGACTAGGTGCATGAACTTGGTGCAGCTCTGCTCCCTGAACTATAAAATGGGAATAATAATTCCTAACTGTTGGCGATGTTGTTGGATTAAATAGGAATATATACCAAAATGCCTGGCACAGTACCTGACCCTTAGGAGGGGTCCAATAAATGTTGATCCCCCTTGAATCTGGCTCCTTTCTCTTCCAGCAGATACTCTGAAGTGACAGCTCAGAGCCAAAATTAGCAATTTCGCCTGACAACCTCGGGGTTGGGGAGAAAGAAATGGAGAGGCAGATACAGCAACCTACCACGCTGCAGAGCAAAGAAGTCCTAGATCAGCAGATATGGCAGGAACCTGGCTTTACAGAACTCATAGGCCTCACAGTCACAGCCAAATCCACTCAAAAGACCCAGTGTCAGGAACCACGTCACTGGAAAGGGGTGGGGTAGCTGTCCCTGAAATCCTTATTCAGGGAGTGGCCATGTCTCCTTTGCACACCTAAGGACAGAAGCTGTACCTAGAAAAGGACACACTAAGCTCAGCAACTCAATTTGCTAAGGACCTCACCCTCCAGAGTCCTCGACCCTGGGTCCCCTTAGACAACCCAGAGGAAAAGGACTTGGAAGGCCCCATGTAGCCTAACTGGCAAGCCAACACAGTAGGTGCTGGTGGGAGACACTCCTGGGTCTAGAATCACAGTCTAGCACTCATTAGCAATAATCTTCCCTTCTGTGGGCTTCAGTTTTCTCATCTGTAAAATGGGAATAGTAAACATGGTACCTAACTTCAAGATTGCTGTGTGATGCACATGGAGCCTTTAGCAGAAGTGCTTATCACAAAGCAAGCTCTTGTAAATATCAGCTGCTATTGTCCTGTTATTGTTGCCATTATGTCCACACCTGTGAGGACACAGATAAGGTTAAATAACTGAGTCCTAGTTCTCTCACTTGTACAATGAATGTGTTAATAGACTATATCCCCATAAGATTGTTTCAAAATTTAAAGAACGTCTGTCAAGCACCTAGCATATAGTAAGCACACTCAATAAATGTTAAGGATGATTGCTAGCTAGAGGCACAGATGACACCACAGCTAGGATGATCAGCGGTTCTGATTTGCCAGGAACTTTCAAATTTTCTGAAAAGTTCCATGTTCTGGGAACCCCTCAGTCCCAGGCAAACCAGAACAGTCAGTCACCCTATAACAGCCCACCTGGCTGGGGCCTTCCTTGCTTCCCCAGGCAGTGCAGGGAAAGTTTCTGGCCCACATCAACCTGCTCCTGGAAGCTAAGCCAGGCACTGGGCTGTCCTCAGGGTATACGTGGCCCCAGGATTCCAGAGTATTCTCAGGACGAAGGGTCCCAGCAAGGCTCAGAGAAGCTCAGAGACAGAATCCACACCTACATTCAGGATCCTGGAGTGAGAGCCCCTTGACAGGATGCAAAGAGAGAGGCAGAGCCCAGGGAAAATGGAAATTGTCTCTGAGGGTCCTGCTGGACTCAGAGAAGGGAGAGAACCATGTTCCCCCATGATGAATAATGCAGGGAGAGGAAGCAAGGGGCGGAGGAGTTGCCACTGGGACCCCAGTCCGTCCCCAGCCAGGCTGCTGCTGAGCAGGAAGCCTCCCGGCTGAGCCTGGGAAGCAGTTATCACTGGTGGGTGATTAAGTTACTAATCCTTCAGGGAGAAGACATTTAGAGGCCCATATTAAAGCAGTGCGAGGCAAAATCACATTCTGTTTCAATTTAGTTTAGCAATTCCCGTGATTTAGTTAAATGAAAAGCAATTGTTCCAATTAATAGTATTGAATGTTATTCATCAAAAGTGTCAAAACAGCTCTGTGGCTGCATTAGTAACCCATTCTCTTGTCAGAGATATGGATAATTCCCCGGGACAGAATGGAGGAATGGTAGGGTTCAGGGGCTTCAGTGAAAAGGTCAAAGACAGAGGGAATGTTTACAAGCACATGTGTAGGTTCATATACATGTGACCTGTGTATATGAATAAGTGAATATGTGGGCACATGAAACTTATATGCATACAGATGCAAACTGTACCCAAGTGTATATATTTGTATGAAGGCAAATGCACATGCCAATATGCCTAACTGCACATGTGTGTATGCACCTGTGTGTTCCTGTGACACATATATACGTATATATATATTTGCATATATATATGTATATGTGCAAATATGTATAAGTGCCTTGTGTACCCATATATATGTGCATGTGTGCATATATGAATTTATCCACATGTGCATGCAAGTATTTACATAGTTATAAATTCAGGTGTGGTGGTGTGTGTACACAAATTATCCTGATATGTTGCTATCCAAGAGGATGTATTGTGAGCACACACAGGTATGCATATTTGGGAGTACCTTCATACATATTGTAAATATGTCTAAATGTATCAGGGCAAGAGGTGCAGGGAGTTTGCTGCCTCAATGGATTAAGAGTTGAGCCATCAGTTTCCATCCTTATGTCATAGTGAGTGATTTGGCTTGTCACTGGGATGTTTCTATTCAAATTTAGCTCTCACGACCCAGAAACATTTTCTGTCATGTGAACTGCTGCATTCTCAGGACCCAAAAGAGAGCTTGACACAGAGTCAGTTTCAACAACATATAGTGATAGAATAGATTAATGGATGGATGGAAAATGGATGGATTGATAAATGGATGAATGGGGAAGGATGGGAAGATGTATAGGTAAGGATGGAGGGATACATGACAGGGTGGATAAATGAGTGGATGGACAGATGAAAGGATGGATGGATGGATGGCGGGCTAGATGGATGGAGGTATGGATGGATGGGAGAATGGCTGAATAAATGGTTTGGGTTTGCCATAGGTCACTGGTTCTATCAGGCCTCCCAGTAGTGGGTGCATCCCAGTCCCTTTCCCTCAGGGTGAATCCTAAGCTTCTCTGACCTTCAGCACCAGCCCTCTAACATATCTTCAGACAGCTTCATCTGAGGCAAGCACCAGGCTCAGAGGGCTCACAAGCTGCCAGAATCAACCAAGGCAAAATATTGCAGAGTCAAGGGTAGGAAGGGCAGGGACTGCTTTGGAGTAGCTGACAAAAGCTCAGCTTTGCTGGGCTAACAGGAAGCTGACCTGGCCAGGTAGGCCCAGGAAGATATAAACCAAAAATGCCCCTTCAGGGGTCCTGCATCTGGCTATTGTGCTTGTGCTCCAGCTGTTAGCTCCTGGCTCTATCCCAGGCCTGTTCTTCTGTCACTGTTCTTCTTGCCCCTTGCATCTTCCATAGCAGGGTGAAGCCACGTGTCCATCCCTGTCCAGACGCAGATGAGGCTCATCACAGTTCCATCACCCCAGACTAGGATGATACAGGGAATCTACAGATAGCTTCCCATCACCACCGTCCTCGCTTGCCAGACTTCCTTGGGCCTTGACTTTCTCTGGAGCTGACCAGACCCTGGGGGGGGGGGGGGCCAACACCCAGCGCAGGTCATTTTGTGTGGCTGTCAGTTCTCCCACCATCCTTTAGCACATTGACAGGGTTTTGCCTGGCCCACCTGCTGTCGAGGCCTGCCCCCTAGTGGCTGACTCTGCCCCATACATTGCCCCACCCCAGGGCACTGCCTCTGAGCCTGGTAGTCCCCTCAGCCAGCCTCAGCCAAGAAAGGACCTCTGAGTCTTTGCAAAAGCTCCACCATAGCCCCATTTCTTCCATTCTAGCCATGGACACGGCGAGGGCAGATTTCCCCACAAGCACATGGCGCCTGGCTGCCTGGAGTCTGCATTGCCCCAGTCTTGTCTACAAGTGTCCATCCATCCGGATGGTGATTAAGCACGAAGAGGAAGTGTTAGGATGTGATCCCTGAACCCATGAGGCTCATAAAGACAATAGCAAGAGGCACCGGGTGTCCTGTCTATTTTGGGGAGTCCCCGAGCATGGCTGGCCAAAACCAAGGGCATCCTGAGGCTCGTTAATCTGTGTGGGAGTGACGAAGACAGGATAGAGGGTCCCGGAGGCCTTCCGCCAGCCGTTTCCTCCCAGCCCACGGCTCTGCTCCATACTCCACTCATGGAGCTCCTGGCCCCAGCCTCCAGAGACCCGGCCTTGCCAACTCTCTGCAGTAGACCCAGCTCCCTTCCTCTCCTTTCAAAGTCTTGTACTGAGAGATTAGAGGCCCTGGCCTTTCTGGGATCCACTCTTTGTTTTCTCCCCAAGGGAACAAAGGAAGAAGTATAACACCACCAGCCTCATGCAGGCTGAGGCAATGGAGAAACTGCCTTGAAATAGCCTTCTGGTGCTCTGTTCCCACAGCCTGGCCTCCTTGGAGTCCAGGAGTAGCCAAAGGTTAATTGCCAGGGTCTTGGGCCCAAGCAGTGGGCTGGAAGAGCCAGAAAGCCAATTGTTAAACATGCAGTTGTTAAATATGGCTCTCTCCCTTCCCTTCTCCGTCTTTTTCTCCCAGTTGCTAAACAGTTGCCAGCTTGAAATCAGACAAGGTATAAGCAAATGCCTCTCTCTTCCCTTCTCCCTCTATCCTTCTCCCCCAATTTCTAAAAAGGTTGCTAGCTTGAAATCAGACATGGTGTGAGTATTTACACCACAGAAGTTGGCAAATACTTTAAAACAAACCAGCACCATCAAGGCAGGCATAGTGCCCCACTTTCCTAGTCCCAGGATGAAAGTCAGACACCCATTGACTTGGTTGGAACCCATCACCTGTGACAGTTTTAGGGCCACAGAGAATGGAGTACACCCAGCATATTGCTCCCAGCACCCTGATCTTAATCCACCTGCCCTTACAGTCTCTGGATGGTACTAGGACATGAGATCCGTCCTAAGAGTCAGCAGGCCTGGATTCTACTGCAGATGCTGCCCCTGTGGCTTCACCTCACTGATTCTTTATTTTTCAACAAGAAAATGGAGCTGTAATAGCCCACTGTAGGACTCAAACTTCACTGGGTTGTTGTGAGAATTGAATAGACTATTGCCTGAGAAGCACTTTGCACGGTGAGACTATTGTGGGACCTGGTTGACAGTAACTATTCCATAAAAGTCAGCTGTTGTCACTATTATTATTATTTTTCTTTTTAGATGGAGTTTCACTCTTGTTACCCAGGCTGGAGTGCAATGGTGTGATCTCGGCTCACCGCAACCTCTGCCTCCTGGGTTCAGGCAATTCTCCTGCCTCAGCCTCCTGAGTAGCTGAGATTACAGGCACGCGCCACCATGCCCAGCTAATTTTTTGTATTTTTAATAGAGGTGGGGTTTCACCATGTTGATCAGGATGGTCTCGATCTCTTGACCTCGTGATCCACCCACCTCGGCTTCCCAAAGTGTTGGGATTACAGGAGTGAGCCACCGTGCCCAGCCTGTCACTATTATTATTAACATTACTTTCCTCATACATGTTTTCAGGATAAAATAAAAGAAGAGCTATAAAAGTACCCATATAACTTTTTGTTTTTAAAATGTTTCCAGTGATGTAAACCAAAAGTGGCCTGGGTGACTTCTTCAACATTTCCTGTACCCAGGTTCATCCAAGCACAATGCTTGGCAGATAGTGAATGGCCAATGAATGGCAAGTGACCCACCACAGACATTGTAGGGACTATGACATATGACATTTCTAACACAATAAAGGAGTCCTGGTCCTTTGCCTGTTCACCTAGGGTATATATCTTATTGTAAATTGCCGCAAACCCAATATTTGGAGCTGAGGTGTGGTGTCTATTCAAATGCTCAGAGAAACAAAGCCTTTACCATCACCCTCTGGAGTCATGTCAAAAGCAAACCTCAAGGTCAAAAAAGGTAAGTCATTTTATTCCCCCAGAAAAGATCACCTCTAACCCTTGGATGAATGGAGCATCTCATCATTGCTCTTCAATGATGCAGAAACACCTCATGGGAGTTTAGAGGTACCAAAGACCATCACCAGCTCTGTCATTGTCTCATATCTGCCCCAGCAGACCCTGTGTTTGGGGGAGCCAGCAGAGCAGAGGGTGGTGAGCTAAGGAGAAGAGATTAAATAATTCAAGAAATTCTCCTGGGTTCAAGCCTGTATTTGTGCAGCCAGGAGCAAATGCTTTCATTTCTTTGAGACTTCATTTTCTTATCTACAAAATAAGGATAATTATTCTGACCTCAAAATGCTGTAGAGTAAGTCCATGTGGTAATATAGATGAGAAGTCCTGTTCATAATTACTACTCAGACCCTGCTTGTTTCCAGTCTACCTCTATCACTATGCAGAGTTTCTGTGTAGGGGCCCAAAAACCATGGTACTAGCCACAGTTGTTGTTTATTACCACAACAGAGCCCTGGGCCCAAGGATGCAAAAGTTCACCTCTCCACTACTCATTGAAGCCTACTGCTATGTTATATGTGGGGCCTTTATTTTAGGGATCATTCATAAATCCAGCTTTCCGGCAGCGTAACAGAGAGGTAACATTAACTAACAGTAGCTGATCCACACAAGGACAAGATGCTTTGAACAAGAAGACAAAGCCTCCAAAACCTCAAATCTTTGGACAAGACCAAAATGTTAAAAGCTTTACATCATCACTACTTGAGGAGAGATAAACCTATTGAATCTCCAATTCCTCCCAGATTTATGTATCTGTATGAACATGTGTGCATATAGACCTGTGACCTGTGTCCCGAGATGCTACTGGCAAATGCATACACTTATACACATGTATACACATAGATGTGCATGGCCACACTTATGAATGCAAGTTTGCACCTGTGGCTTCTTAGGAAAGCACATGTTCTGTGTACTTCCTTGGGCACATGTATACTAGGGAACAGGCACATGTACATGTGTGTACACATGCGTGTACATTTTTATGTGTAGGCCTGAGTGTGCATCTGTGCTGGTGCATGCAAGCATAGGATTACATTTATACGTGAGTGAACAGTGGTGGCTGCACATTCCTATATGTGCCTCTCTGGCTGCAGACAATGTACAGATGGCTGCAGGCAAATAAATGTGTAAATGTGTGCATATGCACGTGTGTGTATTTTTAGGAACAGATAGTACAAATAAACAGCATAAACAAGATGGTCGGGAGGAGGTGGGGTTTTAAATACTTAGGAAGACAAACAACCCCATAAGGACTTTGGAAGCACTCATTATGTACAAATAATGTATATGCTAATTACAAATTACTCTTTTCTGCTCATTAAAGCAGAACTGCTGCACTTTATTAGTTCAGTTCTGGTTGCTCTATACACTTGAAAGTAATAAAAATGACTCTGGGGTCAGGAAGACACATGCATAGGGCAAAGGGAGCCACTCAAGCAATGTGAATGGTCACCCAGGCCAGGGGCCAGGGCATGGATGGCCCCTCCCTGCCCCTCCCACCGCCATGTTCAATCAGTCACCAAACTCAGTTAAGCCTACCTTCTTTCCTTCACCTCCAGTACCACTGAGCTGATTCAGGTCCCATACCTCTTCCCTGACACCTCCTGGACAGCTGCTCACACTGTCTCCCACTAGTCTCTCTGGCTTAAGTATCCCCATTTCCAGTTTATCCCCCAAGATGCTACTGGCAAATCCGCCCACCTAAAATCGCCACTGCTTTCCCATTACCACTGGTTAATGCTCAAACCCCACAGCTCATCCAACTAAGACCTGGCTCCCAAACATCTCTGCAGCCTCATCTCCCTGCACTTCACAGCCGACAATATTCACTGACCACCAGTTTCCAGAGTCCCTCCCTCATGTGGTTGGGACTTCTGGGTCTGGGCACACATTTTCCTCAGTCCCTGAAGTTCTCTCTTTACTATTCCTACTCCACTGGCTGGATTGCAAGGTGGGCTCCTATTTCATCTTGCAAACCCCTGATGTGGGAAACTGTCCCCTAGTATGTCTAGCATATCACTAATTCCTCCAATTGTCTTCCTCTGTCCTTTGCACCCAAGTATTTTGTTTCCTGATTGCCTATCTCCCTCCCCAACTGGACTTCAAGCAGTGGTGTTGCTTTATCGGCTGCTATTTGTGTGCCCACCACCTACCACAGTTGCTGGAGTATATAATAGACATTAAACAAGTAAGTGCTAAATGAAAAGTTAATTAATATCTGTATGATACTGCTCAACTCTTCGTATCATCACCGTAACGATTATAATCTGCTTCACCCCTTGCAATTAGGGATTTAAAATCATTATTCAACACTGGCTTGAGCTCCCCTGCACCTCTTTACCCTAGAACCTCAGCTCTTAGATAACTCCCAGTTCTGTTAGTCAATCCTGCTCTTTTCACACGCCTGAGCAGCTGGAACTCAGGTGCACCACCTAGAGGCTGCAAGGTAAAACAACTCAGAAACAAGAAGGCACCAGAAGCGGCCTTCTCTGCAGGAGGCAGGGAGCAGTCCCTGGGGTTATTTCCATCTGAGGATGGTCAGAAGTTCCCAGTCTCAGTTCAGGTAATATATGCAGCACTAGTTCTTGTCACACATTCTAAGTCCTGATCACAAGTGCAGGCTCCCCCACCATCACACCCCTTCCTACTATGTTCTCCCTTTGTGCCCCTTCTGCTTAGCAGACTTCTGCCCTACCCATTGAATTTAATCAAAGAAGTTCTCATAACCTAGGAAGTCAAAAATTGTGTTCCTTCTCTGATGCTCTATTTCCCTTATGAAATTTGTTCATTCTATATCTAGCAGCTTTCAATGTCTAGATACTAAGAAGTATGGACTTTGTGAGATCCTAACAATTTCTAGTCACCACTTTTCCCAAAGCCAGTGTTTGCTCCTAACTTTATATTTTCATAACAAAAGAATCCACTCAAGTCCCTTTTCCCAGAGATTTTCTCAACAATGACTTCTTATCCTTCCCTATAACACAGAAGCAGTGGTCAACTTTAAAGTGGAAGCTTTTTTATTAACAAATTCAATATTTCACAAAATATTTTATTTACCTGGAGCCAGCTATATAATTATTTGTTTATAGGTTAGCATCCTTCAAGACATGTCAAGGCTCTTTTAAGGCAAGATTTATCTCATCAACTTCTATTTGCTAGGCTTCAACTCAAGCTTTTTCCTGAAAATCCTGCAATTTGGGAAACAGATGACACTAGCTATCCATCCTCTTCCAAACTCAGGAAACTCAATGCTCTTGGAGTTTCCTAAAGGATTAGAATCTGGATGTGAAGGCATTTGAGAGTGCATGAGAAGGAACAGCAACTCTAAAATCAACATAGAAAGAATGAGATTGCTGGGAAATTGACCCAGCACTTCAACCCTAGAGAAGAGGGCTGTGGAAGGTCAGGTGCACAACTGAACAGCAGTAAATTTCTCCAGATGGGAATGCAGCTGAACACTGTCAGAGTATGAAATAAAGAAGACCCAAACAAATGGAAGGATATACCATGTTCATAGATGGGAAGACAATAATCTGAAGATGGCAATTCTCTTCCAAAGTAATCTATCTCCAAATTCAATGAAAAATATATCAAAATTTAAAATATATTGTGTAGCATATAACAAACTGATCCAAAAATTCATAAAACTGAGCAAAAACAAGAGATAATCAGCATAATTTTGAAGAACAAGGAGAATACAAAGAAGGAAGATAATCAGGAGTGAGAGAGACAACTTTCCTTCTTAGATATAAAGAGTAATTATTCTTACAGCTCAACAATAAAAGATCCAGTGTGAAAATGGGCAAAGGATATGAATAGAGCTCTTTCCAAAGAAGATACACAACAGCCAACAAGCACATGAAAAGGTGCACAACTTCATTAGTCATTAAGGAAGTGCAAGCCAAAACCACAATGAAATACTACTTCACACCTACAAAGACGGCTATGATTTTTTTACAAAATTAACAAATGTTGATGAGATTGTGAAAAATTTGGAGTCCTCATGCATTGCTGGTGGAAATGTAAAATGGTTGGTGACAACACTTTGAAGAACAATGTAGCAGTTTCTCAAAAAGTTAAACAGAGTAACCGTATAATCCAGCAATTTTACTTTCAGGTATATAGCCGAGAGAATTAAAAACATATGTTCATTAGAAACTTGGACATGAAAATTCATAGCCAAAAAGTAGAAAACCCAAGTGTCCATTAACTAATGAATGGATAAACAAATTGCAAGATATCCATACAATGAAATATTATTCAGCCATGAAAAGCAATGTGGTATGGTTACATTCTACACACTGATGAACCTTGAAAACATGACATCAAGTGTATAAAATATCCAGAATAGGCAAACCTATTAGGACAGAAAATATATTGCTAGTTTTCCAGGGCTGGAGGAGTTATCTCAAACTCCTTATCTCAAAGCTTAAGGGTTTATGGTTTCTTTTAGAGTAATGAAAATGTTCTAAAATTGATTGGGGTGATGGTTGCACAACTCCGTAAATATACCAAAAAAAAATCTAAGTGTACACTTTGAAAGGATGAAATTTTTGGTATGTTAATTATATATCAATTTTTTTAAAGAGTCATAATAAAGCTATAATGACTAAAATATGTAATGCTGGTATAAGGACCAACAATTAGGCAAAAGAAAGCCCAAAGTTTATCCATGCATAAAGGAACATTATATACGACAGAGATGGCATTACAGATCAGCAGAGAAATTGTTTCATCAATATATGATGTTATACAACTATCTGAGAATTGAAATAAAATTAAATCTCACATCTACACTACTTACACATATGAATTTCAGATAAAGAACCTAAGTTCTAAAAACCTGTAAAACTTTTCAGAAGAAAATATAACAATCCAACTTTATGATATCAAGAGAATGAGGTTTTTCAAGATGAGAAACTACAAACCAAAGTGGGGATAAATGGGATGCTTTTTTTTTTTACATTAAAATTAAAAATATATAATACCATAAATAAAGAAAAAGGGAAGCACATAACCAATAAAGAATTGGTTTCTGAGATGTATAAAGAACTCCTAAAATTGCCGGGCGTGGTGGTTCATGCCTGTAATCCCAGCACTTTGGGAGGCCGAGGTGGGCGGATCACGAGGTCAAGAGATCGAGACCATCCTGGTCAACATGGTGAAACCCCATCTCTACTAAAAATACAAAAAAAAAAATTAGCTGGGCATGGTGGCGTGCACCTGTAGTCCCAGTTACTTGTGGGGCTGAGGCAGGAGAATTGCTTGAACCTGGGAGGCAGAGGTTGCAGTGAGCCAAGGTCGCACCACTGCACTCCAGCTTGGCGCCTGGTGACGGAGTGAGACTCTGTCTCAAAAAAAAAAAAAGAACTCCTAAAATTAATTTTTTTTTTTTTGCTGTGATTATGTGTATGAGCTACCATGCCCAGCCTCTTCTAGATAATTATTTTTCTGTTTTTTGTTTTGTTTTGTTTCACTTTAAGTTCTGGGATACATGTGCAGAACATGCAGGTTTGTTACATAGGTACACACGTACCATGGTGGTTTGCTGCACCTATCAACCCATCATATAGGTTTCAAGCCCCACATGCATTAGGTATTTGCCTTAATGTTCTCTCTTCCCCTCATCCCCTGACAGGCCCTCTTTGTGTACATGTGTGTTGTTCCCCTCCCTGCATCCATGTGTTCTTATTGTTCAACTCCAACTTATGAGTGAGAACATGCAGAATTTGGTTTTCTGTTCCTGTGTTAGCCAAGAATGATGGTTCCCAGCTTCCTCCATGACCCTGCAAAGGACATAAACTCATCCTTTTTTATGGCTACATACTATTCCACGGTGGATATGTGCCACATTTTCTTTATCCAGTCTATCATTGATGGGCAATTGGATTAGTTCCAAGTTTTTGCTATCACAAATAGTGCTGCAATAAACATATGTGTGCATGTGTCTTTATAGTGGAATGATTTATAATCCCTTGGGTATATACCCAGTAATGCGACCACTGGGTCAAATCATATTTCTAGTTCTGATCCCTGTGGAATCACCACACTGTCCTCTACAATGGTTGAACTAATTTATACTCCCACCAACAGTGTAAAGCATTCCTATTTCTCCACAGCCTCGCCAGCATATGTTGTTTCCTGACTTTTTAATGATTGCCATTCTAACTGATGTGAGATGGTATCTCATTGTGGTTTTGATTTGCGTTTCTCTAATGACCAGCGATGATGAGCTTTTTTTCATGTTTGTTGGCCTCATATATGTCTTCTTTTGAAAAGTGTCTGTTCATATCCTTCACCCACTTTTTGATGCATTTGTCTTAAATTAATTTTTTAAAAAGTAAACAATATAAAAGGGTACAAGGAATGGAATCCACAATTTACAGAAGACATCAATAAAAATTCTCGAAATCACTAGCAATTAGGGAAGCACAAATTAAAACAATGATGTACCACTTCTTACTCTTTATATTTTAGTATTTATGAGTTGCAGTGAAAATGCAAGAAAATGAAAATTCTGATAAACTGTTGATGGAAACCATTGTGGGAAGAAAATGGCAATATCTGGTAAAGATACACTGTGAGCTGCATATTTATGTTCCCCAAAATTCATATGCTGAAATCCTCATCCCCAAAGTTGATGGTAAGAGACTGTGAAGAATTTAGAAAGTGATTAGGTCATGGAGGTGGAACCCTCATAAATAGTATTAGTGCTCTTATAAAAGAAACCCAAGAAAGACCCCTCACTACTTTCACCATGTGAGGGTAGAGTGGAAAGACTGTCTATGAGAAAGTGGACCCTCACCACACCCCAAATCAGCCAGTTCCTTGATCTTGGACTTCCTAGATGCCTGAACTGTATGAAATAAATTTCTGTTGTTTATAAGCCACCTTATATGTCTGTAGTATTTTGTTATAGCAGCCTGAACAGACTAAGACAGATGCTTACAGATAATGCTCAACTATTCTCATTTTAGATCTGATACAGTTTAGATCTGTGCCCCACCAACTCTCACGTGGAACTGTAGTCCCAGTATTGGAGGTGGGGCCTGGTGGGAGGCAGTTTCTCATGAATGGTTTCGCTCCATTCCCTTGGTGCTGTTCTCCTGACAGTGAGCGAGTTATCGTCAGATATGGTTGTTTAAAAGCATGTAGCACCTTCCCCCTCTTTCCCTTGCTCCTGCTCCCACCATTTAAGATGCCTTGCTCCCCACCTTCTGCCATGACTGTAAGTTTCTTGAGGCCTTCCCAGAAGCCAGACAGATGCCAGCACCGTGCTTCCTGTACAGCCTGCAGAACTGTGAGCCAATTAAACCACTTTTCTTTATAGTAATGCAAGAATAGACTATACAAGATCTAACCCTTGAAAAGGAAAGAAATGCATACATATTTAAGGATTCTTTTTTTTTTTTTTTTTTTGAGACGGAGTTTCGCTCGTTACCCAGGCTGGAGTGCAATCTCGGCTCATCGCAACCTCTGCCTCCTGGGTTCAGGCAATTCTCCTGCCTCAGCCTCCTGAGTAGCTGGGATTACAGGCACACGCCACCGTGCCCAGCTAATTTTTTTTTTTTTTTTTTTTGTATTTTTAGTAGAGACGGGGTTTCACCATGTTGACCAGGATGGTCTCGATCTCTTGACCTCGTGATCCACCTGCCTCGGCCTCCCAAAGTGCTGGGATTACAGGCTTGAGCCACCGCACCCAGCCAAGGATTCTTTAATAACTATGTTTATTCCAGCACTTTTTTCACATTTCATGGAACAACTTTGTTTAAATTCTCCATGTGTATCTTTGAGTCTCAGATGACTTTTTTAGTCATCTAAGACATTTCTTTTCCAAAGCATAGCATGCTTGCTTCTTAACCTTCTTTTTAATTGACACATAGTAACTGTGCATATTAATGGGATAGAGTGATATTTTGATACACTATACAATGGGTGGTGATTAGCATATTCATCACCTCAAACACTTGTCATTTCTTTGTGTTGAGAACATTCAAAACCCTGTCTTCTAGCTATTTAAAAATATACAATAAATTATTGTTAAATATAGTCACCCTACAGAGCTATGGAACACTAGAACTTATTTCTCCTATCTGGTTATATTTTTGTATCTATCAACCAACTTCCTTTTCCCTCCCTCCCCACTACCCTTCCCAACCTCTAGTAACTGCAATTCTAATCTCTGCTTCTATGCGCTCAACATTTTTAGCTCCTACATATGAGTGAGAACATGTGGTATTTACCTTTCTGTATCTGATTTATTTCATTCATCTGCATTGCCAGGAATAGCAGAATTTCATTCTTTTTATTGCTGAATAGTATTCCATTGTGGATATGTACCACATTTTCTCTGTTCACTCATCTGTTGATGAACACTTAGGTTGGCTCCATATCTTGGCTACTGTGAAAAATGCTGCAATAAACATGGGAGTGCAGATTTCTCCTCAAGCATTTATTATAATAGAGAAAGCCTGGATGTAACTGGGGTGGAGAAATGGATAAGGAAACTATAGATTATAACTGCAGTTTAGCATAGTAGCTCAAATGAATGAATCAGAGCTCTATGCATCAACATTGATAAATCTCAAAGGTATATTATTTTTTTCAGAATTATACATGCAGTATATCTTATGTGAATTTTAAATATTTAAATCAAGCAAATTGTAGATATATATTTACATATAAATGTTTAAAACATAGAAAGAAAATATATACACCAGCTTGTCAGTAATTACCTTTGGGATAGAAAGACGTGTAAGAAAAGAATGGGGTGCCCTTTTCTTTAACTGTATTTGTAACATTTTATTTTTTAATTAGTTAATCCAAACATGGCAAAATACTAATGTTTATTAAATTTAAGTGGTAGATGAATAAGTGTCTGTTCTATCATTATCTATAATTTTCTGTATACTTTAAATAGTTCATAACTAATGTATAGGGGACCACAAGACTGGAATCAAGAGATGAATTAAAAACTGGTAGCAAGAATTCAAGAAGGAGATGATGGAAACAGAGACCAAGGGGGCATCAGGAGGGGTGTGAAAGTGGATGGGATTGAGAGTGGGGGAGATTTAGCAGGTAGAATTCATAGAATTTGGTGATAGATTAGATAGAGTGGGTAAAAGAGACAGAAAAGTTAAAAATGCTATGCAAATTTCAGCTAGAGCAATTAGATTAATGCTTAGTGGTCATTGAGACAGAAAAGAAAAGAGAAAGAGCTATCAGGCCAAATATTGATTAAATTAGGAAAATATTTGTTTTGAGATATTAGGCAAACAAATGGACCTCTGGTTCAGTTATCAGAACCAAGATTTGAGGTTCTCAGAATGTAGTTGATAAATTAAGACAGGAACAGCGTGTAGAGTGGGAAGAAGGAAAAGGATGGAACTCGAACACCTCAAAATGTAAGGTCTTGGCCCAAGAGAGAAGAGCCTGCAAATGTGGCTGAGAAATGACCAGAGAGGTAAAAAGAAAGTAAGGAGAGTGTTGGGACCCAAGAACTAAAGAAGAGAAGGTCCAAACATGAATAAGGAGGTCACTGCTATCTGGCACAACCAGGTCCTAAAAGTCCCTATTGGATGTAACAACACAGAAGTCTCTGCGGACCTGAGAGTAGAAATAAAATTGCGGAGGACTAACAGGTGAGAAAGATTCACAGGCAATTGTAGACATTTGCTTTGAAGTCAGACTGCCTGGGATCCAATCTTATACTAGCATGTACTCCTGGGCAAGTCACATAATCTCTATATATCTCAATTAACTAACTTATTACATAGTTATAGTAATTAATTAACTAGTTAACTCATCTAGTGTTAATTATTCATAGGATTATTGTGAAGAGTAAATAAATTAAGCCAAGTACAATGGCACGTGCCTGTACTTTCAGTTACTCAAGAGGCTGAGGTGAGACGATTGCTTGAAGCCAGGAGTTCAAGGTTGTGGTATGCTACAATCGAGCCTGTGAATAGCCCACTGTACTTCAGCCTGGGTAACATAGTGAGACCCTGTCTCAAAAAAAAAATAATCAATACTAGTTGAGTTAGCACATTCACTATAGTGTCACTATATCTATTGATAAGAGTCAGTTAATACATACCATTATTATGAAATATGGTTGAGAAAATAGGATAGTAGCTAGAAGAAGCCTTGGGCCACATGATGGTAGTTGGGTGAGAGAAGCTGAACATGTTTAGAAGCTGCTGGAAAACCCATAGAGAAACAGGTTGAAGATTCAGGAGAAAGAGAAGAGATGGTTTATGAGGGAGTTGTCTGAGGAGGCTGCAGGGTTGGGGTACAGTGCACAAGTGAGGAATTTCACCTGATGCTGGAAACCATAAACCTCTTCCATTGTGGTGGAAAGGGTGACAGACAGCATGGATACAGGCAGAGGTACACTTGAAGGTGGGCAGCCAGAGTGAGGAACAGAAAGCTCAGAGTATCCATCTCACTGAGAAATTCTGTTTTTTTTTTCAATGTCCAGCATATAAGGTTGTCTTTTTATTGTAAAAGGGAGATACTGGAAATCCAAGGACACTAGATACCACAAGACAGCCACTTTGAAGAATGAGAGAGAGACCCCAAAAGAAAGGCAGATCTCTGGGTAGCACTGGGTTCCCAGGCCAGTCTGGAAACCAGGGAATTTACAGGACATCAGACACAGGCACCTGAGTAAGCGCTGGTTTCCTAGGTCAACCCAGAGTTTTCTGCCATCTAATAAGTGAGGAAGTACCAGAGTAGGCAAAACTCAGAGGACAGGCAGGTACCAGTTGGCCTTGAGGAAGCCTGCCAGAAGGTGGCTGGGTTCAGACACACAGTTGACATTGAGTGGCAGGAGGAATGTGCATTCTGGGCAGATGAGCAGGAGCTGAAACTGAGGCACAAGGCCAGTGCAGTCCTATCAAAACTGACTTATTTTGAGTCCCACAGCAATGATCTGGAGCTAGTCTCTTAGACTATTCTGCCACAGTGAGGACTGACCAAGAGTCCTTATTTACATGGCTTAGAACCTACCAGGGAGCTGGTTAAAAACACAAATGTCTCCTCCCCATGCTTGGAGATTCCAAATCAGTAGACTAAAGGTAGTAAATCCCTATTCTGAATCACGATAAAATTTGGAAATCACTACCCCATATACTGGGACTGAGCTTATCCTGCAGGTGGTTATGAAGAGGCTTCAGCTGTGCAGAAGCCAGGACCAAGCCAGGATTGGCATATGGCCCAAAGCCCCTGAGGCATGAGGAAACTGGTAAACCCACAGTATCTTCCAAGACATCAAGGGGTTAAGAAAAGTGCTGGGAACCTGCATACTTTTATTACATTATAGGGATGTTATTGCATTATAAATAATGCCACAGGATGCATTATTTATGCATTTAATATCAGGCTTGCTTATAAGTCAGATCTCTTCACTTTTAGATAAATACTCATCTGCAGCCCACCTCCAGCAGCCATGCACAGACAAGAAAGTGGAGAGGTCCCACGCTCCTGCTGTCTCAGACAGCAGAGGGAGGGCAGATACATGACAGAGACAGCAAAAACCCTGTGATGGGAAGCACATAATGTCTTTATGAAAACTAACAGATGGCTCTTTCGAAAGCCCTTTCAGTTCTCCTCTATTCTGGTAAGAGCAGTTAAGCAAGATATACTAGAGAGAGCTTTATGGGTTTGTACTCATTGTACAAACTATTGTACTCCTAAGGGCCTAGAGAGCTGGAGACAAAGAGGCCAAGTACATGAGGAGGGTGTCGGGGGGAAGAGAGAGGATGATGCCTGGCTCCTCTGTCCAGCTCTGCTGCTGGCATGGGACTGAACACTAAACTGGACTGTTACTAGTTGCAAAACAGAAGCAATGATAGCTGCTCTTTCTCATTCATTCAAATCTTTGTTCATTCAGAATATTTACCACGACAGCTTTCCACAAGCCAACTCCTGGGCCAGGGGCTAAAGGAGATCCAGAGATGAAGAATACCAACCCTATCAAGGGACTTTGCATCTGCATAAAGACAGACTTATCCAGATTCAGCTGTGACCTGTGATATAGAGCAATCCACAGCAAAAGCCAAGACAGCAAGTTGTAGAGTTCAGAGGAAAGTGCGGCTACCCCAGCCATAAAACTATTATTATTTTTTTCATTATTATGATTATTTTAACTAACATAATCACTATCATTTCTGTGTCAACCAGTCTCTCTGTAAATATGGACTGAGTACCTTTGTGTGCCATCCCTTGTTCCAAGTACTAGGGCTACAGTAAGGCCAAGACAGACTGCGTCTCAACATACTCAAAACTCACATGCTGGTAGAAAAGACAGGAAACAAGTCAACCAACAGAATAATTTCAGAGACTGAAAGTACTAGCAAGGAAATCAGCCAGGACAGAGGGGAGTGGAGTTGGGGTCAGAAGACTTCTCTAAGGAGGGAATATTTGAGCTAAAACCTGAAAGAGGTCACGTGAAGATGAGAGGCAGGGTGGTGGGGGTGGAGGGGTGTACTGAGGCCTTGAAGGGTAAGTCGAATTTGTACATCATGAAGAACTGAAGAAAATGAGCTTTCCAGATGGAAGGATGCAGACGAACACAGACACTAGTGGCAGAATAAGGTTAGACACAGAAGACTTACAGTTAAACTAGGAAAGAAGATACCAGGAAGATGGGGGAGATCAGGCTGGTTGGGGCCCATACTAGAGAGATCCAGAGGTCATCTGGAGAGCTCTATACCTCAACTCATAGGAAGGGGGATGGGGAGATGCTGCAGCCTACAGAGTACAAGCGGAGGCGTTTTCAGCAAATCCGAGAGCTGTGAGTAGAGTGGAGGACAGAGCTGGGAAAAGAGTGGAGGATAGAAATTCACCATGGAGCTGCCCCAGCCATCCAAGAGAAGCACACTGGAGGGTGCTTGATTCTGTCCTTTTCAGGACTAAATCATCACATCTAACTCCCATGCTCTCTCCCTAATTTCCACTCATTTAGAAACCCAGAATTTCTTTAAGTATTTGGGATAGAAGGCACTAGGTTGGCAAGGATGTTTCCTTTTCTGCCACACACTTTGGAAATTTAAAAGTCCACAATTTAGAACCACATACAGAGCCTGGCACAGTGGGTCGTGCATGTAATCCCAGCACTTTTGGAGGCCAAGGTAGGTGGATCACCTGAGGTCAGGAGTTAGAGACCAGCCTAACTAACATGATGAAACCCTATCTCTACTAAAAATACAAAAAAATTAACTGGGTGTGGTGGTGTGTGCCTGTAACACCAGCTACTCTGGAAGCTTAGGCAGTAGAATCACTTGAACCTGGGAGGCGGAGGTTGCAGTGAGCCGAGATCGTGCCTTTGCACTCCAGCCTGGGAAACGAGCAAAACTCTGTCTTAAAACAATAATAAATTAGCTGGGCATGGTGACATGAGCCTATAATCCCAGACACTCAGGAGGTTGAAGCAAGAGAATCACTTGAACCTGGGAGGTGAAGGTTGCAGGCAGCTGAGATCACACCATTGCACTCCAGCCTGGGCAACGAGAGTGAAATCGCATCTCAAAAAAAAAAAAAAAAAACCCCACATACCATCTACAGTTACTTAATAGTATTGTACCGATGTCAGTTTCCTGGTTTTGATCATTATACTATGATTATAAAATATGCTATTAGAGGAAGCTGGGAGAATGGGAATTTTCTGTGTTACTTTTGCAACTTTGACATGAGTGTAAAATTAGCTCAAAATATTTTTCTTTTTAAAGAGAGTGATTTGGTGTCTTTGTTATCTGGTTTTACAAGTGACAACTTCAACTAAAGAAAAAGTAAAAAGTCCGGTGGTACCTAGAGTGAAAGACATCTAACTGTTAACACACCCCACCCCACCCAGCCACATGCTCAGACCTCCCCACCCCCACTCAGCTTTCTCTCAACAGATCTTTTGTACTCACCAACCTGGTCTCTTTGCCCAGTCCCGTCCCTACTCAATACCCTTCAGTGGCTCCACATTCCACTGAGGCTAAACGAATGGATTTCTCAACAAATCATTAATGCTTCTCATGATCTGGCCTCTGCCAACCTCATCTTATACATTGCTTCCAGCTCTCTTTCTTCCAATTACACTGTCCTACCTTTGTCTCTTCAATTGTGTTCAGCTTTGTCCCTCCACAGTGTCTTTGCACAGTCTAAATCATTTGCCTCATGCATGAAATCTCTGCCCCATTTGTCACCTTGCCCAGTTAAGCCTCATGCCTCCTCCAAAGCTCAGCTCAGCCTCACCCCACTGGCCTCCATGGCAAGAAAAAATCTATTTTATGTTCTCATGACACATGCCTTTCCCTGCCACTTGCACAGGTGCAATTTTCCATGCATTAACTTGAGCTCCTGCCTTGTAGGACCCCACTACTGCTCACCTGGCCCAGCTCTGTACCCCTGGGGACTCACTTGGCTCCTTGAGTCTTGCTGTCCTCGTATGCACACTAAGAGAAAGAATCAGGCCAGGTGCAGTGGCCCATGAGTATAATCCCAGCACTTTGGGAGGCTGAGGAAGGCAGATCACCTGAGGTCAGGAGTTCAAAACCAGCCTGGCCAACATGGTGACACCCCATCTCTACAAAAATATAAAAATTAGCCTGGCATGATGGTGGGTGCCAGTAACCCCAGCTACTCAAGAGGCTGAGGTGAGAGAATCACTTGAACCCAGGAGGTGGAGGTTGCAGAGAGCTGAGACCATGTTAGCCTGGGAGACAGAGTGAGACTCCATCTCAAAAAAATAAAGAGAAGGAATCACCACTGTGTTCAACCCCCAAGGTCCCTACCTGCAATTTGAGTCCTGATGTAATTGGGAGAGACAGAAACCGCATCCCTCACTGACCTCCTGGCAAGGTGAGCCAAGACCTTCCCTCTAAGCAATAACACATTCTCTCCCCCAATTGCCCCAGTCCCAGATCAGAGCCTTCCCTCAGCAAATCATGGTAATAAATATGGTCTGAAGTGACTCCAGCTCTTACAGCCTTAATAAATGGGTTGCCATAGTGGCAAATTCAGGCACGGAGAGCATCTTTTCAATAAAGGCTGAGAGGGTTATTAATAACGTTAATGTAGTGCCTCTTGGAGTCACAGCCTTGCAGAGAGGGCCTCTTGCCCTCCTCCCCCCAGCCCATCTCTCCCAGGACTGGCCAGGAAAGCTGCCTGGCTGTGACCGCTATGGGGTTGTGACCTGTGAGAGTCAGAAACCCCACAGCTGGAGTGAGGTGGCTGGGGACAGGGTCAGTGAGGCCCTTGGCAGGAGTCACAAGGGAATGTGCTTCCCCATTTGGCCTCAAATAACCTTCCCAGCACCCCTTCTTTATGGGCGTTGGAGGGTAGAGTAGCATGGCATGGAGGGTGAGAGGACACTCCTTCAAGATGGGTAGACCAGGGCTCAAATCCCAGCTGACTTCTCATCCATGCCCTCCCTGGAGGCATTGTTTAAAATTGAAAAGCCTCTGCCCTTCCTATCGGCTTACCCTGGTTACTTATTTCTCACAGCATATGTGGTCATCAGAGCAACTCACCAAATATTTCCAGCTCTTCACCTTCTAAACCCATGGCAAAGTTAGAACTCTTTCTGTTGGGTGAGGCCAAAAAGTTCTGAGCAGAAATGACACATGTAACTTCTAGGCCTAATTGCCCATACGAGAGTCTTTCCAGAATCCTTCACCTTGCAAACATTCAAGATGGTGGATGCCCCACTAGCCTGGCTCCCTGAGTGACCAATAGGCTTCCTGAGTGGCCAACAGGCTGTGCTCTTGGGCCCACCCAGAAAGGCATAAAGCATTGGCAAGAAACAAACCCTGGTTGAAGCTGTCACAAAAATTTCTGGCTTTGAGAGCCACACAATTCCTGCTGCAACTACTCAACTCTGCTGTAGCATGAAAACAGGCACAGAAGCATATGGGCATGACTGTGTTCCAGCAAAACTTGATTTATAGAAGCGGGCAGTGGGCAGGATTTGACCCATGGGTCGGAGTTTGCTGACCCTTTCTTTAAGCAATGTCCGTCCTGACTGATAGACCCTTATTCCCTTCCAATGTTCTATATTGTAATTCATTTTGTTCATTCTTTGTCCACTCTCCACAAGTATAATGTAAGCACATTGACATCAGGGGTTTGCCTTAGCCCCAACTGTACGAAACTGTCTGGAAGAGAGTGGGTGCTCAATAAATCTTTTTAAATAAATAAACACTAAATCATTTGCTGTGGGATGATAAGTCAGTCATTTAACCTCCTTGAGCCCAGGTTTATTCAACAGTAAAAATTAGGAGAATAAGAGGACAGACCTCTCCAGGTCGATGAAGACGTTCTGTGGATGACGCATGTTAACTGCATGACATATAATGTGTTCCATAAGTGGCAGCTGATATTTTTTGTCATGTCAGGAGCAGCAGCCCTGCTAAGTCCAGCTCTGCAAGCAGATTCTTTGCCTATCTACCTCAGTGTTCTCCTCCGTAAAAAGGGAGCACAGCTGCCGAGACTCAGTGTTCATTAAGGTGGATGTGAAGCTGTACAGCAGTAAGATTACTCCCCGGGGCTATACTTTAAACCAGGAATTGGCAACCACCCACCCACAGGCCAAATCTGCTGGCTGCCTGCTTTTGTAAATAAAGTTTTATTGACACACAGCTGCACTCATTTGCTAAGATATTATCTATGGCTGCTTAACATGAGACGAGTAGCTGCAACAGAGACTGCAGGGTCCTCTAAGCCTGAAACATTTACTGTCTGGCCATTTGTAGAAAACAGTGCCAACCTCTGCTCCAAACTACTAAGGAATCAAGAAGGACAAGGTTAAGTGGTCACTCTCACCTATGCTTACATTTGTACAGCTGGTTTGCAGGATCCATGTGCAGTGGCTACCCAGTGCTACCACCTGAAGAAAGCTTCTTATGTTTGGTGCTATTGTACAATAAACTATCATGCCCATCTTTGTCCCATCAACAATCGGACTACAAGGCCATCTCTGTCACTCATATATCCATTTATTTGTTTAGTCCTTTGGCAAAAACATGTTCAGAGGCCAGGCACAGTGGCTCACACCTGATCCCAGCATTCTGGGAGTCCAAGGTGGGTGGATCATTTGAGGTCAGGAGTTCGAGACCAGCCTGGCCAACATGGTAAAACCCCATCTCTACAAAAAATACAAAAATTAGCTGAGCATAGTGGCATATGGCCTGTAATCCCAGCTACTTGGGAGGCTGAGGCACAAGAATCACTTGAACTAGGAGGCGGAGGTTGCAGTAAGCCATGATAGAGCAAGACTCAATCTCAAAAAAAAAAAAAAAACCTTTTCTGTTCTGAACAGACTAGCTGAACAAGACTGACTCACTACCCTAGTGGAAATCAAGTCTAACAGACAAAAGAAGCACAGGATTTAAAACCAAGGATAGGACTATGAAGAAGAGCAGGATGCTCTGGGAGCAGTAATCAGACTGTTGTTTCATGCTTATTTGACATATTTCTGAAAATGTCAACAGGAGAGATCAAGGACAAACCCTAATGACACCTCAGTAAAAGATTCCCACATGGCTGATACAAACTATGGGTTCACTGATTTATTGATCATTTAAGGGGGAAAAAAAAGCAGGATGGATGGGAAGTAACATTTTTTAAGCCTCTATCACGCACCAGACCTTGAGCCAAGAAATTTCCCTTGATCATCTCAGTCAAGGGGAAAGGTAAGAAGAGCAGGACTTTTGTCCTGCCCCTGACAAACACAAGAGAGTGGCTCAGAGAGGTTGCACATCTCATCTAACTGCAGAGAGAGGTCCAGAATTCCAATCCAGACTTTCTCATTTTTCTGTCCACTCTATCCTGTTGCCTCCCACTCCCCCTAACAGCAAAATCAAGTCATTCACACCTCTCTACTCTCTCCTCAAGGATACTGAGGATGTGGCTCAGTACAACCTTCATTGATTCACTCACCCATTCATTGATTATACAAACATGTGATGTGGTTCCTCAGCGGCAGTGGCAATGAATGACCTGAGTCTTGCCTTCACAAGACTTGTGAATGCTTGTAGTATGTGGCACATAGTAGGTGTTCAACAAATACATGTTGGATCAACTACATAATTTCCCAAATTCTGCTGGAATTTAGATTCACTCTGGCCATACCATTTGCCTGTCAAGGCAGCACTTCATGGAAGAAGGTCTTTAAAAGCAACTAGAAGTCAAGGAGATGGTCTCCTCCCCATTGCCACCAGCTGTGTGATATCAGACAGGTCATTTCATCTCTCTTAAACCTTTCACCTAAGTGGCACCAGATCAACAACCCACACAGACAGCACAGGAATGGCATGGGACAGTATCATGTATATAGTTCCTAGCACTGGGCCTTTTAGTTAGAAAGTGCTGAGGTAATAGACAGTAATAGTAGTAATTAATATTTATTCCAATGTCTCCTCAGCTCAGTACTACATAGAGCTCTTGGCACTTGACGTCTATCAGCTCATCCCATCCTCACAACCAGCCTGTGAGGAAGGAACCGTGATCACTCCAGGTTAAACTGAAGAAACTGGCAGAGAAAGTGAGTGATTTGCCCCCAGTCTCACAGCTACTGAGAAGTCAGCCAATAGGTGTCCAATAAATCTGAGAATGCTCCCTCACCCTCTTCCCACATCTCCTGAAGAAGAAAAGCCCCTTTGACTGGCACATTTGCTGCTTCCAACAGTCTCCACTTCCTTTGGGGCTTTTCCTTAACACTCCCTCTGGAGCTTAGCCACCTCAACTCCATATCCAGCTCACTCACAGCTCCAGGATTTCATAGTGGGCTCTCTGGACCCTACGGTCCTGCCCAGGTGCCTCTCGGGACATGCTGGAGCCACAGAGGAGGTGGTGAGTGGGACCCAGGTGTTCATTTCCACTCCACCCCCAGCAGCCCTACTTCTTCTCTCTTTCATGGACCACGGCTTAAGAAAACTTGTAAGATACCAACTCATTTCACAGGGTTTCCAGTCTCCATCATTCTGGCCCAGCCTCAAGCATCCTTTCTACAATTTGCTCAGTAATTGGACTATGACTTATTAAGATCTAGAGCCCTTGGGAACATTGAGAGAGGCTACCCTCTCCTAGAGACCTCTATCATCGAGGAATTCAGTCCCATTTAACTCTGCCATGAGAACAAGGAGTGAGCACCCCATAAGAAGAAAGACCATGAGAGAAAGTGCTAATTCTGGGGCCTCCAGCACTGGTGACGTTGGACAAGGTGTTTAACCTCATTGTGCCTCAGTTTCCCCACTTGCAAACTGCAGGCAATAACATCAACTGGAAAACTGTCAGTACTAGAAAGGGCGCCAAGCCCAATGACTGGTGTATAAAGGAAGCGGTGGTGGCAGCAGTTAAAGCTCATGCCTGTTAAAATGTTACCTTCTAAACCTGGCGCAGTGGCTCATGCCTGTAACCCCAGCACTTTGGGAGGCCGAGGCGGGTGGATCACAAGGTCAGGAGTTCGACACCAGACTGGCCAACATGGTGAAACCCCGTCTCTACTAAAAATACAAAAATCAGCTGGGTGTGGTGGTGGGAACCTGTAGTCCCAGCTACTCAGTTGGCTGAGGCATGAGAATCACTTGAACCTGAGAAGCAGAGGTTGCAGTGAGCCAAGACCGTGCCATTGTACTCCAGCTTGGGTGACAGAATAAAACTCTGTCTCAAAATAAAAAAAAAAATGTTACCTTCACTGACACATACAATAGTGTTAGAAACAAAAATGATAATAAAAGCTAACACTGAGTGAGTGTTTACTCAGCCACATCTACACTAAGCTCTTTGCGTGCCACTTTCTTTTTCTCTTCATGACAACCCTTTGGAGTAGCCACAGTTGTAGTTCTGCAGAAAACTGCAGCACAGAGAGATCAAGCAGTAGGTCCAAGATCACACAGCCAACAGGTCACAAAGCTGGCCTGCAAACCCAGGCCTTTCCTCCTCCACAACTAAAGGGCTTACCCACCACTTTACACCATCTCATGGGCTTGCACCCTCCCATCACCCTCTCAGCCCCACCTTCCTGGGTACCCGGCCCTCCTTGAACCCCCAGGATGCTTCCTGTCCAGCCTGACACCATTTGACCTCCTCCTCCTGCTTCTTGAGCCAGTGCCCGAGAAGTGACCCACTCCTTGCTGAGCCCCCACAAAGCCCTCAGCCTGACCCCCACGTAATGAAGGGAATTAATATGGCCGAGCCTCCAGCCCAGCCGAGCAGCTTCCCAGCAGCCCTGGCCAGGCCTCTAATTGATTAGGCCATAAAGCCTGGGCACTAAATTGAAAGGAGCTGCACTAATTCTCTTTTATGTTAAATTTCTGTCTTTCCCCTTTATCGAATCTACCGTCCAATGTCCCTTTCCCTCCCCACCGTGGGCTTGCTGTGGGCCTGTTTTTTCCATGCACAGATTAAGTACCTAATCAAAATCTTGTCTCCCCTAATGGCATAAAATTGAAAGATAGATATTGCACTTTACACAGCTGATTAAACACTCGAATGTGGCTAAATGCTTAAAGGGCTTGTTACATTAACTAACTCTGTCATCTGCCCACTGTCTTATAATTGCGTGCGCTCATGCTGCTTCAGGGAGACACAGCAGGATGGCTTTTCTTCCACCTCCTCTTTGGTGGCCCCCAGGCCCCTCTCCCAGGGACCTCCTCCACATAGCTGAGCCAGACTGCAGGGAGTCAGCGCCCAGGAGTGGCCCCAGTGCTCTTCTTGGTCTTGGGAGGCAGGGACAGGGTGGTCAGAGTCCCCCTCCATGACCAGGCACCAAGTGCCCTCCCCTTCTATTGGCTTCCACCCCAGTGAACCAGGGCAGCAGACTCTTCCCACTCCTCACCCCCAAAACTCCTCCAGTGCCTAGCTTCTTGCTTCCAAGAATATAAATATCTCCCCCAGCCCACTCCCAGAGGGAGAGACACTGAGTGTATGTGGTAGCAGTGACCTGTCATCTGCTGTGCTTCACCTGTGACCCTTGGCATCCCTCTCCCCTCACCCCCAGGTGTACAAACTCACCTTTGAAATTGAGAAAGGTTGATAGCTATGACAATGAAATATGGTAGGAGCTGAGCCAGCTCTTCAACATCCACCCTGCTCCTGGACACTCCTGACTCTCTGTCTGTCTTCAGTCAGCACAGGGCACAGCAGAGCCTCAGCCACATGGCTGGCAGGAGACAAGACACACACAAGTAATTGATCACCTAAGTTCCCACAGCAAGCTAGTGCAGGGCTGGGTCTTGAATCTTAACATCCTGACCACTGCGGCTCAGGACAGAGAATAAACAGCAGGGGTGTGGGGTGTGCTCACTGCTCAGGCCAGTGGGAGACAGCCTTTTCTGCCCCATCTTCCAGACCAGAGAAAAGGTGATTTTCACAAAGGAGCAGTATATGGAGATTTCCTAGTGTGATGGTCAAAGAAGTGTGTGGACTCTGGAGCTGGATCAGAGGCTGGTTCAACCCCTGCTACAGCCATTCTTTTTCTTAGTGACTTTAGGCAATTTTGTATTCCTTCCAGACTTCCATTCCTTCTAGATAAAATGGGAACTCCAACACATTCTTAATGAACACAATCTGTATATATTTAATTAACATAATCTGCCCAAGTTCAGAGCCATGCATGGGCATCTCACAGCAAAAACACAGACCATTCCTCTCTCCATGGAGCTTACAGTCAAGAAGATGTGTGTGAATCATCAAATCACTGCATCAATAAAATAATAACCAATTGTGATAAATGCCATGTAGACAAAACCTAATAAATCACAGCAACCGCAACCCCAAAGGGCTATTACAGAATAATAGCCTGTAGTGACTGCTTTAGACAGGGTGACCATGGGAACTTTTCAAGCAGGCAACACCAAGCTGACACCTCCAGGTTCAGAAAGAGCCAGTTACATGGACATAAGGATAAAGAGTGTTTCAGGCAGAGGGACAGAAAGTGCAAAGACTCCAAGATAGGTCAGGGGGTGGTCCCAGGCCAGTGTGGCTAGAGAGTAGTGAACTAGAAGAGACTAGTTTTCAATCTTGCCTCTGTGTCCTCCCAGTTGTGTGCCCCTGGGCATTTGTCACCAATCAGAACCTCAGTTTTTCCAACCATAAAATGGAGAACACAAAGTACAAGACTACAGTGAAAACCCAGTGAGAAAATGTCTGTCCTGTGCCTGCCTCAGCAAAGACTGGGTGCCCAAGGCATTCAGGCCAGAAGCTCAGCCCTGGGAGCGTCTTGAACTCATTCAAATCTGCTCCAGGTCAGGAAGGAAGGAAGTCTGCCCCCTTTCTCCTCTTTGTCTACATCCGTCTCTTTCTGTCTCTGTTCTTTGGTCTCCACTATTTTCTGCAGTCAGCTTTATCTCCTCTTCAGAGGAGCTTCTTTCTTCGTACGTTTTTTTGGCCACTCACCCCCACCTGTCACCCAATAATTCAAATAAATTAGGTTGTCAAGACACCAACTCCAGCCCCAACTATGCATGGACTTTCAGCTCAAATGCCATCCACCAACTCCTGTTTAAATGTCTTCAAATTATATTCTTAAGAGAGAACGTGATTGCTCTCCTTGTCTGACAACAGCCAAGTGACTTTGTGCAAATTTCTTAACCCTTCCATGTTTCCATTTCTTCTAGGTAAAATGTGGACTCCAGCACACATCCAACAAATATTTAATGAACATAATCTGTATGCCGAGTTCCGAGCTATACATGGGCATCTCACAGCAATGAGAGATATCTGACAACAGACCAGCAGATGTCCCTTGGTCCAGTGGCTACGGCCAGCTGACAGGGCAGTGGGGCAGAATCTCTGAGCAGAGCTTGCAAGTTGCAGGCAGGCCAGTAAGCAGACACAGTGTACAGCTTGAGTGAAAGGAGCCATAGGCCTTTGGCTCCAAAAAAAAAATCACTCTAGTCCCATAATGCACCAAGCCTCCCAGGGCAATCCTGCCTCCTCCTGTCAGCCTAACCAGATGGCCATAAAATGCATAGGTCCTTTTCCTTTATATAGTCAACCTCTTTGCAAGAGTAATACCTAGACCATACCCTGCAGCCTTCGTAGACCTTAACCACCCACTTCTCATGTTCTGTGGGAACTGCGTCCCTCTGCTGTAAGAACTACTTCCTTCTATCTGGGAGAACTGCTTCCTTCCTCCCTACATCTGAAGGAACCACCTCCCTTGCTGTCTTGGAACCATTTCCTTTCTCCCTCCTCCCTCTATGAAAACTGCCTCCCTCCTCCTTCTGCCTCTGGGAACCGCCTTCTTCCTCCCTCAGGCTGTGAGAACCACCTTCCTTGTCTGTGAGAAGTGCCTAGCTCCTCCCTCCATCTGTAGAAACCACCTCCCTTGGTCTCTCCATAGGAACCACTTCTCTTCTCCTTCCATCTGGGAGAATAGCTGCTCTCAGTCTATGGAGACTGCCTCCCTCAGTCCACAAGAACCACCATCCTCTGTGGTAACTGCTGTCCTTCCTCTGGGGGAACCACTCCCTCCTCCTCCCGCTAACCTTATATGTGATGACCTCTGTCTCTTCATCCCCCACCCTCATACATGAGAATCTTCTGTCCCCACTCCCAGCCGCCCCTCCTCACTGCAGCCTCTGCAGAAAGCCTTCATCTCCCCAACAGGCCTCCTTTATACAGCTCAATTGAGGGGATTATGGACTCCTCATTAAGTGCCTCACATTAAAGATTCATGAAGGCACACTATATATTTTAATAAGGCAGTTTATACAGTACAGAACTCCATCCTATCGAATGCACATCACTGAGAACTGGGGCCAGAGCCCCACTGGGAGCTGAGAGCACCATGAAAAAGATTGAAGAGATTTTAGGCACCTCCTCTCCAGGGGTCCTGGACTCTGCCTACCCAACTGAATCCTCCTGACCAAGCCCAAGGCAGCTTGCTCACCCTGAGAGTGCATGGCTCTGTATTGGCAGAAACACACACAATCACACGTGTTTACATGCAGGTACTCACTCATACACACCTGCATGGGCACTGCCACACATGCATGTACATTCACACAAGCATGCATACATACACAAAATTGCATGCATGCATACATGCACATTCATGCACATGCACACACGCACACAGTCACACATTCCATAAGACAACACTCAGTCTTACACACCAGACTCACAAGAACAATGACAGTAATCACTACTATGAACTGAGCGATTACTGAGTGGCCATCCTTCTAAATGCATTATTCCATTTGTGGTCATGATAAAGGGTCCTTGCATCCATTGTCCACTGAGGAAAATGACCCACAACGGTTAAGTTGCTTGCTCAAGGTCACACAGGTAGTAGTGGTTGAGGCAGGATGTGAACCCAGGTCCATTCAAACTCCAACGTCCACACTCTCAACCACTCAAAACATAGCCTTTGCACATAGAGCCACCTCTAATCCTTTCTGGAGGCACAGAAGGAGTCAGGGGAGGGGATAAATAAATCTGCCCTGAGACATCTATAAAGTCCCAGTAACACCCTTACATGTCGATGTACTGTACTCCTTGACACATCCTCCTTCATGTACTTAGCTCTACCCTCTTGCACAGACCCAAGAACTCACACATGCACACTCACAAATGCATACACACACACACATCCATGCACATTCTCTCAGGCACACACAGATAGAATGACCAACCTTCCACGTTTTCCCTGGAATGAGAGGTTTCCTGGAACAAAGTTTCAGTGCTAAAACCTGGGCATTTCTGGAAAAACCTGGATGAACTGGTAAGCCTACATAACACAGCCACTCCTGTGTACCACACCCACTGCCTCTCATTCTCAATCACACTCACGAAGCTCAGGGTCTGGTAAGTTCAGCAGGGTTTGACATTGTTAAGGAACTGCACTCTTAGGACCCTAACTTCAGTGTCAAGGTTGCATTGAGTTCTAGGCATCTACTTGGTTCATCCAGTTTGCCCTCCTTCTCTTCCTCCCTAGCCCGTCTTACCTTACCCCAGGAACCAAGGAAGCTTGGGGCCACAGGGCCCCGCATTTCAAGCAAGCAGGAACCTTCCACATCCAGGTATTTCTCAGGCGGGTTGTGGACCCACCCTCCATCCCTCTTTACCCTAGCATTCACAAAGAGTGAAAAGGGAAGGAGTCCTTCCTCTCCAGGACCTCCATGGAGCTTGGCAGATCTGGATTTCAATCCCAGCATAACCCGTAGTTGGCAGCATGACTGGGGGAAGTTACTTAATCTTCCAGAACCATCCCCATGCCAGAAAACTGCAACTCAAGCCTTGATACCTTTTCCTCTCTCAGCCCATGTCCAACATACCTGGAATCCCACCTTCACTCACCACCTCCCCTACTGTCACCCTGGCTCAAGCTGCCATCATCTCTCACCTGGACTATTGCAGTGGCCTTCCAACAGGCCCTCCCTTGGATGTTTGTCATCTACAAACGTTTCAACCAGGCAGCCAGATAGCCTGTTTTTAACAGCTTTATTAGGGTATAACCCATATGCAATCAACCACACATATTTAAAGGGTGCAATTTGGTACGTATTTACTCATGAAACCATTACCACAATCAAGATACTGAACATACCCATCATCTCAACAATTTCCCTATGGCCTTTTATAATCCTCCTTTCTCTCCCTCCCCATCCTAGACAACCACGGATTTGCTTTCTGTCACTATAGATTAGTTTGCCTTTTCTAAAGTTTATATAAATGAACTCATATAATAGGTATTCTGTTTTGTCTGACTTCTTTTACCCAGTATGATTATTTTAATATTTATCCATGTTATACCTATCAATAATTCATTCCTTTTTATTGCTCAGTAGTACTTCATTTTATGATGAGTCATAATTTGTTTACCCATTCACCTATTGCTAAACATTTGGACTATTTCCAATTTGGGCTACTGTGAATAAGACTCCTACGAACATTTGTGTACAAGTCTTTGTGCAGACATGTGTTTTCCTTTTCTCTTAGTCAAATGCCTAGGAATGGAATAGCTAGGTTATATAGGTTATATAGCAGATGTATGTTTAACATTTTAAGAAACTGCCAAGTTTTTTTTTAAAGTGATTGTACCATTTTCATTAACATCTGCAATATGAGAGTTTTTTTCCCTTCATATCTTCACCAACACTTGATGTGATCAGTCTTAATTTTCAACACTCTAATTGGTATGTAGTACTCTCCCTTTATGGCCGTCATTTCCACTTCCCACATCATGACTTACGATGTTGAACATCTTTTTATGTACTTATTCCTTCCCCACCTATTTATCTTTTTTGATGACACCTCTGTTCAAATATTTTGTTCATTTTTTATTGGGTGTTTGTCTTAATACAAAATTTTAAGAGCTCCTTAAATATTCTGGATATATGCTCTTTAGCAGATATTTGTTTTACAAAGTTTTCCTCTCAGTCTGTGGCTTATCCTTTTGTTGTCTTGGGAGTATCTTTTGAAGACAAAATGCTTTTAATTTTGAGGAAAGGCAGTTGGTCCATGTCTTCTTTGACTTACGCTTTTGGTGTCTTATCTAAGAAGTCTTTGCCTAACCCAAAGTCACAAAGATTCTCTACTGTCTCTTCTAGAAGTTTTATAGTTTTGTGTACTATATTTGGAATTATATGTGTTTATTGTTTATAGCTTTATATTTGAATCCATGATCCATGTTTTAAAAATTTTTATATATGGCAGAAGGTATAGATCAAAGTTTAGATATTTTTGCATATGGATATCAAAATGCTTCAAGTACTACTTGTTTAGAATGCTATCCTATCCCCACTGAATTGCCTTTGCACTTCGTTGAAAATAAGCTGCCCATATATATGTGGAACTCTACTCTGTTATATATTTCTGGACTCTCTAATTCTGTTACCTTTATCTATTTGTCTATTTTGATGACAAAACTTACAGTTTGATTAATGTAACTTTATAATAAATCTTGAATTAGGTAGCATAAGACTTCAAGATTTTTTCTTCTTTTCACAATTATTTTGAACATGCCAGGTTCTTAGAATTTCCAAATGAATTTTAGAATTAGTTTGTCAATTTGCTTGTAATTATATTAAATTCATATGCCATTTTGGATAGAATTAACAAGATTGAGAGAATCTTAACAATATTGATTCCAACCCATGAGCAGGCATATTACTCTATTTAGGCTGTCTTTTATTTTTCTCAGTGATATTTCAGTTTCCAGGGCATAGATTGTTTATGTCTTTTGTTAGATTTATCCATCAACATTTTATATTATTCTATAGTATATGATGCTGCTTTTTAATTCCAATGTGCAATTATTCATTACTAATATATAGAAACAATTGATTTTCATATATGAATCTTGTCTCTTGCAACCTTACTAAACTCACTTGTAGAACATAGAACTAATAGAACATAATATATAACATAGAACTAAATAGCTTTTTTTGTAGTCTTCATGGGATTTTCTATATAGACAATCATGTCATCTGTGAGTAAAGATAGTTGTACTTCCTCCTCCTCAATCCAGATCCCTTTTATTCCTTCTTGCCTACTTTAACTGCCTAGGATACCTAGTACAATGTTGAATAGAAGTGATGAGAGCAGACATCTTGTGGGAAATATTCAAGCCTCTATGATATTCTGTAAGAGTTTGTGTATGTTTGGTATTATGCCTTCCTTAAATGTTTAATAAAATTTACCCATGAAGCCATGGGCTTGAAATTTTCTTTATGGAAAAGGTTTTAACTGTAAATTAATTCTGTTTAACAGACATATGTCTATTCAGATTTCACTGTTTCTCTCTTTTTTGATTTTCTATTTCAGTGATTTCACTCTGAAATTTTTTTACTTTTTTCGAGACAGAATCTCACTCTGTCACCCAGGCTGGGGTGCAATAGCATGAACTCGGCTCACTACAACCTTGACCTCCCAGGTTCAAGCAATTCTCCTGCTACTGAGTCTACCGAGTAGCTGGGATTATAGGCATCCACCATCACGCCCAACTAATTTTTGTATTTTCAGTAGAGATAGGGTTTCACCATGTTGGCCAGGCTGGTCTCAAACTCTTGATCTCAGGTGATCTGCCTACTTCAGCATCTGAAAGTGCTGGGATTACAGGAGTGAACCACCATGCCTGGCCTTCACTGTGAATTTTATTATTCCCTTTTATCTGTTTACTTTGGGTTAAATTTGCTCCTCCTTTTCTAATTTTTAAGATGGAAACTGAAGTCACTGATTTGAAAGTTTTCTTGTTTTGCAAGACAGGCATGTAGCACTATCAATTTCCCTCTAAGTACTGCTTTAGCTTTATCACATACATCCCATATGTTGGTTTTTTGTTAGAAATATTTTTTTACTTCCTTTTACCCATGGTTAATTTAGAAGTGTGGTATTTCATTTCCAATTATTTGAGGATTTTTCAGGTATCTTTATTCTTATTGATTTCTAATTTAATTTAATTATCGTCAGAAAAGATACTATGTATGACTTGAATCCTTTCAAATGTATTAAGACAAATAGATTCGTTTTATGGCTCAGTATATGGTCTATCTTGGTAAATGCTCCATGTATACTTGAAAAGAAGTGTGATTTCTGCTGTTGTTGGATAGCATGTTTTATAAATGTCAATTAGTTCAAGTTGGTTGATAGCGTTAATGTGGTAGCATCCCAAAATAGCAAGATCCTTAGTCTCTGAGTCACATGGAGGAAAGCTTTTCAGGAAAGCCACAGAACAGGAACACAATCACTGAACTTCAAATAATGGAAAATAAATATTTGTTGCATTTCACCATCGAGATCTAGGGTTTTAGTTTTTATTACTCTAATATAGGACCTCATTCCTGAAAGGGATTTTTCTAATAACTCCCTTTCTTTAGTGGAAAGCACTATGAAAAACAAGAGGAGAGGAAAGTGTTTTTTCCCCATTGGAATCCTGTAAAATTAGCAGTGGCCAGAATTAGACTGAAGATCGGGGTGGTAATTACCAGTCAATAAATTTTAATTTTAATTTTAATATCTATCTACTCTTCTCACAAAGACATGTCTCTCATTCTCATTATCATACAAGATATATTTTATCAGCAATTCACTCATGATAATGACAGGGTGTTAGATCCAACACTTGGCCCAGGAAGTAGTTTGCAAATTGGGCACATGAATACTTTAAATCCTTCAGGGAAGACTTCTTAAAACATGTTGTCTCCTTTCACCTCCTCTCTGAGTTTGTCTCAGAATGGGATTCCACTATGTCCCTATTTGTTGGATGGATGGGTAGGTAGGTAGGTGGGTGGGTCGGGGGATGGATTAGTTCAGTACAACTAAGTTATCAATGGAAATCTTCTTGAATGTAAGTAGAATAGAAAAAGTTCCCATTAAGTCCCTGGATATAGGGTAAAACCTTCTGTGCCACCCCTATCTGAAGTTAAAGGAGGAACAGAAAACTCCTTTGTTCCCAGAATACGTAGGCAGGGGTAAACAGTAGCAATGTTTAGGGTGCCATAGCAGAATATTTTTACCAAATCAGGACTTCAGCCCTCTGTGATAAGGCAGATCAAACTTGTTCCAGTTCCTGTTGATTCATAGACAAGAGTATTTAATCCCTTGACTGTTTTATCTATATAAATGGGCAGCAGACTGATGTCCGAAGCTGTGATGGTGAGCTAAGGTTTAAAAAAAACCCTGTCCTCACAGAATCCTCTAGAATCCTCTCTAAGTCATGGTTCCTGCTCAATGCTCAACTAAGAGAGGTTCTTTGTTAAATCCTTGGACAGAAACTTGTCTCCTGTCATATGGTGGACTAGGTATCGGAATTAACCTCCCTGCTAAAAATCACTTTAAAAAAATGGGTCAAATGTATTTTGTAAATCTTCCTAAAATCATGAAAGAGCTGAAAGGAATTATCATTTCATAGTAGAAGTAAAGGCTGAACCAAGAGAGATACGGAATGCCTAAGAGACTCTGGCCAGAGGATATGTGCCAAATCTGGAAAACTTGAGCTTCGGTGTTCATGATCTCATGGAATGTGGGAAACAGAAGACAATGACAGAAGTCAACTCAAGCTTGAGAGTTTATTAGAAGACACTCCTCAATCTCACCAAGACGCCAAAGGTCTATGCTCTATATGACAAAGTGAAGGAAACTCTTCTGCTAACCCCTCACGTTCCCCGAAGACCTGAATTAACAGTTGCTAACCAAATCAGGGGGAGGGGAGGAAGTCTTAGAAAAGTAGTGAACACAAGCCAGCTCTCCAGTGAATATGCAGCTCAAAGTAAATCTCCCAGTGGTCCAAAATAAACACACTTTCAGTGCTCAGTGACCCACATTGGTAGTGCCCCCAGATATCTGTCAGTAATTCTATGGAGTGATGTGCACACAGCGTAAGTTGCAAAGAGTCTCCAAAAATAATTTCCCAATAGAATTCCCAGGACGACATTTGGACTCCCTGTATGCTAGTCCAGGAGGCCCCACTAAATCCAGATAATCTGAGATGCGTCCCTTCTGCCCCTTGGCCAGTGTGGAGGTGACAGAGCTAGGCTGGGCCTCGACTTCAGCATGTCTTCATGAAGAGATTGAATACAAAGTTATGGTGACCTAAAGATTCAGGGGGAAGATGATTAAAACCACCCAAGACAGCACCATTCTGAATCTCCCTCAAGTATTTCAGAGCACCAATTACTTAAATGCAATTGATATGCTGATTACAAATCATTCTTATCTATTGATTAGAATAATAAGCAAATCTTAGCCTAATTCCAGTTACTATATATACTCAAAGGCAAGAAAACCACATCGGTGAAAATCTAACCAATAATTATGTCTTTGCACTAACTCAAACTTTTTCATGCAGACGTTTTATGTGCACATGTGTACTAGAATGTGTACCAGGTTTTACACCATGTACAATGCACATTTGTTCTAGCTTAGGGAAACCCTTTAGGTTCGCTTTTAAACAAATCTGAAGACTAAGATTTGGGTGCAAGTTATTTATTTGGGAGGTGCTTTCAGAAAGTAATGTGAGAGTTTGGAAATTAAGACAAGAAGGGAAGAAAGGCAATGTGTTAAGAGATTGAAGAGAAATGCACCTCCATTCCAAAGGGCTCCTCTGTGAGACTCCTGTGAGCACACCTCAGAGTTGTGCTTTGGAAGGGTGAAAAGCTCAGGTACTTACCCACCCCTTATTGGTTGATGGCTGATCCTGAGATTGATACCCTACCCTTCTGACCAGTTCTACTTGCAAGCTGAGCCATGCCCTTGAGCTATGCATTCACTGAGGCAGAGAGAAAAAGAAAGCCATTGGCATTTATGGAACTATCTGCAGGCACCTGCTAAAATAAGCAGAGGGGATACAGACAGGCCACCAACCATATCTGCACAAGGCTCATTCACTGAAGTAAATGGTCTACCCAGGAATGTGCTCCAACATTAGCCCAGCTGACTCTCACATTAACCAAATGGGAAACCTAATGTGATGTGCACTAGTCACTCACTCATTCGCTCCCCCAACCAAAATTTACTGTACCACCCTGTGTGGTCATTCTTGTATTGCTATAAAGGAAAACCTGATACTTGATATTGAGTAATGTATAAAGAAAAGAGGTTTAATTGGCTCACAGTTCTGTGGGCTATACAGGAAGCACGGCACCAGCATTGACTTGGCTTCTGATGAGGCCTCAGGGAGCTTTTACTTATGACAGAAGACAGAAGAGGGGCAGGTAACTCACATGGTGAAAATAGGAGCAACAGAGATCAAGGAGAGGCGCCACACATTTTTAAAAAGCAGATCACTTTGCAGCAACAGCACTAAAGGGATGAGGAATCCGCCCCCATGACCCAAACACCCTCTACCATACCTCACCTTCTACACTAAGGATTACATCTCAGCATGAGATTTGGAGGGGACAGACATCCAAACTACATCAATCCCCTATGCCCAGGAACTCTGCAAAGCACAGAGAGTGGAGTTGGGATTGAACATGTGTGGCCTCTGGAATCAGATTTTGTTTTCAATCGAGTGGGTGGGAGCTTCTCAGGCTACCATACCTTTATCTTATGCCATGAATGTTGGGGCTAGATGATATTGTGGATAAGATCCTGGGCCCTGGAATTGAGGGGAGGGTGGTTCTGAGTGACTTGGGGCAATTCACTGACCTCCCAGAGACTCATTGTGTTTATTTGTATAATAGAGATATGATAATAGTTGGGAACACTAAAGATGGCAATCTGTGTAAAGTTCATGACATGACACCTTCCACTCTGGTACCAGATCTGCTGAACAGACAGAGGAGGAAGAGCCAGAACCTACCTTTGGGAAGCTCAGAGGCTAGAAGGAGAGATAGGCATAGGAATCATAAAACAAAAGAGATATGCAGGGATTCAGGTGCTATTGCTACATTCAGACCATCCCAAAACATCTTAGCAGAAAGCAATTCATAGAATCTATGCATCAAAAATTCAGGCAGGAGCTTAGCAGGGAAGGCTGGAAGAATGTCAGTGACTCAATGACTGCAGTAGGAGTCATTTAGAGCATGGGATAACAAAGTACAGTTGTGAGCCAAATCCAGCCAGGCTTAGCTGTTTATACATTGTCTATAACCATTTTTGCCCTATGACGGTAGAGTCAAATCATTGCAACAGAAACTGTACGGCCTGCAAAGCCAAAAATATTTTCTATCTGGCCCTTTACAGAAATGTTTGCTGACCCATCATCTGGAAGTATTGCATTCACGTGGTTGGCAGTTGCTGCTGACTGTCAGTTTGGACCCCACCCAGCTGGATGGTCAGCTGGAACAGTGCATATGAGTTCTCCATGTGACCTCTCAAGATGAGTTAATTTGGGCTCCCTCTCCACATGGTGGCTGGTTCCCACAGTAAGCATCCCAAGAGAGCAAAGTGAAAACTGCATGGCATTTCGATGGCACAGCCTCTGAAGCCACACAGCATCACTTCTGCACTAGTCTGCTAGCCAAAGATTCACTAAGGTCCAAGAAGAGATGACCCTAGCACTCACTGGAAAAAAGTGACAAAGTCACATTGTAAAAGGGCATATGGAATGGAAAACATTATTGTGCCCACTTTGGCAAATACAATATTCCATACACAGGAGACTTTTAAAAATGGATTGAAGCAGAAAGAAGGATCCTAGAAGAGTTAGAACTTCAGCTGAGGCTAACCAGGCAGCTGAGCACCAGCCAAGTAAGAGTTTACCTTTGGTGATACTCAAACCTTCTCTATAGCGGGTAAAGATTCCAGATTTAGCCTGTGGGAGCAAGCCCCAAATACAGACAAGGGAGCGGTTACTGGTGGGGCTCTCCAATCCCAGAGATTCCTGGGCTTCTACATGAGACAACAACACAATAGACCAAGGCAGAGGAATAGAGATTTAGAGCAACATAAGCTGGGAAGAACAGTGGCATTGTGCCTGAAATGTTTAGCAAAATTACGATAATTAAAATAAGAATAACAACTAATATTGACTGAGCCCTTACTAGGGACAAGCACTGTGCTAAGTTCTTTTCATGCAGTTTCTTTTCACACTCCCAAAAATCCACCAATGATTTTTTGTTTGGTTGTTTTCTGATTTTCATTTTGTTTAATGTTGAACAGATTTTTTTTTCCCTTTTCCTTTTTTTTTTTTTAATTTACATTCTGGGGTACATGTGCAGATCTTGCAGGATTGTTACGTAGGTATACACGTGCCATGGTGGTTTGCTGCCTCCATCCCCCCATCACCAACATTCGGTATTTCTACTAATGTTATCCCTCCCCAATCTCCCCACTCCCTGCCATCCCTCCCCTAGCCCCCCCACCTCACAACAGACCCCAGTGTGTGATGTTCCCCTTCCTGTGTCCTTGTTGAACAGATTTTTAAAGACATTTATTTCAAGGCAAACATACCACAGGCCAAGACTCTCCTGGAGACTGAGGGCCGCCTGCTACTAGGAATCCCAGGACCACTCTGACAGTGCTGTGGAATATCTCCTTCTGAGGCCGTTAGACACAGCTCACAAAGCCAGGCATGGCCAGAGATAAAGAGTGTTGTTTTTCATGCCTGGGGAACTAAAGTGCTTGACTTACAGGCTAAGTTTTCCTTGTGGCAACTCTTCTGAAATACAGCCACAGCACATAGCTGGTAGCACATAGGGAGAACCATGCAGAACAAGGAATGCCGTCCCTCCTTGACTGCAGAGAGCAGAGGTGGATGGAGTAAAGTGAAGAGTCAGGCGTGGGCTGCTAGATACAGACCCCTGCCCAACTCCTGGCCAGGCCTCCCATGATCCTTGGAACCCTGAATGTTTGCTCCGAGCCCTCTGCATGCAAGCCCCAGCCTCAGCCAGCCAGTCTTGGAATGCAAGGAGCACTTGGCTCCACTACTGTGAGCCTAGACTCTGGGGCTGCCTCACACCATTAGTTAACTCCTTCACGGAGGGGAAACGCTGTAGGCTGGGGAAGGCTGTCATCATGAACTCCTCAAAACTCTCCGTGCCTGGGACTGGGTCAGGCATGGTCCATCCCCCATCAAAACTGAGTAAATGAGCAGATGAAAGATTCCTTCACACCCGTTCTTGTCATGCTGCTCAGCTTTTACTCAAAGCTTTGGCATGAAATGTTGGAAAATCTGAACAGCCAGGCTTCAGAGCTTATTACTGCCTTCCATGCTGGGGTACCTGTGCCATCATCTCACTTCAGTGAAGAAGAGACCTTACGGAATCAAAGGCTTGGTGTTCCTTTCAGTACAGCTACTCAGCCTGTGGCCTGGACATCAGCAGACACCCATCTGCAGCTGGAAACCCAACCACACCTGGCATTTGGAACGCAGAATTCTCCATCGAGTGAGTCAGGCTGGTCATTTGCAGCCAGTCAGAATCAAACCAAACATCTAGAATGCAAACCCCTGAGCCTGTTCTGCCATATAATTAGTGATGCTTTTCTGAGAACTAAGCCTGAAGTGGGTCAGACTCCATCCAAGGTAACTCTGTGGACATCTAATCTGAAGCTCTTTCTGTAAAAGAGATGTCAAGCGTTTCCTCCCAGCCCATACCCCAGGCTTAGATAATATGCTACATTCACAGACCTGGCCCTGTGTGACCTCATCACCCCTTGGTCATTGCTGATTGGACCAGGTGTACAGACCAGGCCAATCATATTCTCCATCCAGAATTGTGGGAACTGAGACACAAAAAACCAAAGCATTTGGCTGTAGAACACCATAATCCTTTCCTTTGCAGGAGTTAGCTCCATTTGTGATTATACACATACTTCTGTGGTTATTCGATAAATTAATGAGTCATTGAATTCATAAATGAATGAGTAGTTGAATAGTAGCAAGGTCAGGTTGAGGCAAGGCTAGAATCAGCACCGGAAACTAAGAAAGAAATCCAGAGGGCTGCAGAATTTGGGAGCCTTACAAAGGAATCAGGTCTCTAGAAAGGGAGACGCAGCAGAGATGTAAGAGAAGCCCACGTATACCTCCTGCACATGGTTTTTCAAGAGACCAGATGTATTCAGTAAATCCTCTTTCTGTCTGGACTTATTGGAGCCACTTTCTATTCTCTGCAGCTGAATGTTTCCTAAGTTTCTACACTCCAGACATCTCTCTGCAAAACAAGATTGAGAGAGACTCAGTCTTCCCCTCAGAAGATGCAGTGGCCTCCATGAGTACACCACAGCTGAATCTACACTGACCCAACATCCAGGAGAAGAGTGTGATACAGCCCCCTGGCCAGCGGATTAACCTTTATTTTTTTATTTAGTTATTTTTTATTTTTGAGATGGATTCTCACTCTGTCGCCTAGGCTAGAGTGCTGTGGCACAATCTTGACTCACTGCAACCTCCACCTCCCAGGTTCGAGTGATTCTCCTGCCTCAGCCTCTCAAGTAGCTGGGAATACAGGCACCCACCATCATGCCTTGCTAATTTTTGTAGAGACAGGGCTTCATCATGTTGATCAGGCTGGTCTTGAACTCCTGACCTTAGGTGATCTGCCTGCCTCCGTCTCGCAAATTCCTGGGATTACAGGTGTGAGCCACCTCGCCTGGCCCAGACTGGCTTTTAAAAACATGAATGTTGGAAAGCATCCTGGGGACAGAGTGAATGATTTGCATCGCTGCTAAACTCAGGCCTCAGCCAAATACACTCTGGCTTCTGCAGTGCATCATGGATGTCCCAGTTCTCCAACATGAGAGGGAACTGCACCTTTCTTTCAGGCAAGTCTGAAGGCTAGAAAGAAATGGTGGTACCGGAGGCTGCCCCTTGGATCTCATTAGCTAAGTGGACCTGATGACAGGTGTTGCTGGCACTCCTTAGGAGGAATTCAGGTTGCATCCTTCACTGCAGGAACAAGTCATTCACACCAGATCCATCTCCTTGCACCACCCTGTCACGCTGTGACGGGGCCACCGACAAGTGAGGTAGGAAGACGTTCACACTTGTGTTTGCAAACTGTCACCTTTATAAAACAGGCAGTATTTTTCTATTATAATTAAAAACACTTATGTCAAGTTTTGCTTTTAATTAAATCCTGTGCCTTCAACTTGCTAAAGAGCAACAGGGACAAGTGGCCTGTGTGGCGCCAGAGAAAAATGAGAAAATCTTAATAGGAGCTTCCAAGAAGACTGAAATCTGCCCTGAGAGCTGCTAGAGGCAAAACTTAAAATTCTGTAGCCTTCACTCAGGAGGTAAAGTGAAAACATGGGGAATTTGGAAATCACTATGATTACCAGCCATGCATGTCTTTCCTGCCAGCAAAACTCCACCTTTGTTCATCAGGTGGAGATGCCTGGACCCCAGGATGTCACTCCACTCTAACTAATACGACTCAAAGGAATTTGCTGCGGGAAGGTTTTCTCTGACCTAATGAAAAAGAGGCACTTGAAGAGAAACTGTCTGCTCCCATACTGGCTCCTCCTTCCTGCCCCTGAACATGGTGTAAGGATGTGATGATTGAAGCTATGGCAGCTATTTTGTGACCAATGCCAAGAGAATCACAGGGAGGCCAGCCCAGAGACGCGGCATTGTTGAGCTGCTGAACCAGCATCTTCACACCCCTAGACATACATATTGTTATGCAAGAAGAACACACCCTTGCTTTTTTTTTTTTTTGAGACGGAGTCTTGGTCTGTCATCCAGGCTGGAGTGCAGTAGCGCATTCTCGGCTCACTACGACCTCTGACTCCCTGGTTCAAGTGATTCTCCTGCCTCAGCCTCCACAGTAGCTAGGATTACAGGCATGCACCACAATGCTCAAATAATTTTTGTATTTTTAGTAAAGACAGGTTTCCCTGTGTTGGCCAGGATGGTCTTGATCTCCTGACATCGTGATCTGCCCGCCTCCACCTCCCAAAGTGCTAGGATTACAGGCGTGAACCACCATGCCTGGCCCACCTTTGCTTACTTAAGACAACTTTGGTATATGTCCTGTTACTTGTAGCTACAATCATTCTTAATAAGGCATGAATCAAGCAGCTGAGTCCATAGAAGGGAAAAGGGAAAGTAGCATTACCTCTGAGCCTACTTCCAACTACACTAAGAAGAGACTTAAAGCCCTTGCCTGATCCCCATGCTCCATTTCACACCATCCTTCTCTTTTTCTGTATTCTAGCCAGAGCAGCATTCTTTGTTTCTCCAGTGCATCACACTAGCCCTTGCCTCAGGGCCTTCGCCCAAGCCATGCCTTCCATCGGAGATGCTCACCCGCTTCTTTGAGCCTGTCTATCTTCTTCACATACTCTCATCATTCAGGTCTCAGATCAAATGCTACCTCCTCCCACCTTTCTCCAATAACCCATTCTAAAGCAGACTTTCCACATGGCACTTATTTCTCTCTGGACTATATTTACGTGTTGACTCCTTCACTTTCAGTCTCTCCAATCAACCCTGTGATCTGAGAATAGCAGCCCTGTGGGCTCATTTGTCATTATTTTCCTCATGTTTAGCACATGCCTGATGCGTTTTAGTCCCTCACAGGACTGAATAAAGGGAGGAACATGCTGTTTACTGTGCTAGTCACTCTTCATTTGTTAGCACTGCATTCTTTCCATCTGTCCAGGAGGTGAAAAAGGCTTGTCTCTATTTCACAGATGACAAAACAAAGGTCCAGAGAGTTTTAATAACGTATCCAACACTACACAGCCAGCAAGTGACGGGTCGTGATCCAGACACTGGTCTTCGGGTCCGGTGTACTCTCCTCTGCATCAGAATTGCTTCTGGCTGAGCTTTGTCAACTTTATCAGGAAATAATGGGGCAACATTTCCAAACATAGTCTTGAGGAATCCTGGGCCAATTAGCAGCCTCAGAGACAGCGAGTAGGGTGCAAATCCTCCATGAGCTGCTGAATTCAAGCATCAAGTCCAGCAGTGACTCAGGGTCTGGGTGCCTGAGAGTTCAGAGCAGAGGGGGCCTATAGCAGAAATAAGCAGTTTCTGAAGCTAACAAAACACCTGAAATTCCATGTAACTGAGGAAGCCAGTGGTCACTTCTAGGAGAATTCTGATTTTAATAATTTGGAATGTTTTCCCCATCTCTCTGTGTGTGTCTAATGCTATGTTAAGATGAAATTCAAAAATCTTCAGAAACTGAAGTCTCAGAGGACAGATCAGAGACCATCTCTGACTACAGGGTATGGTACTAGAGACCAGTCTATGAGTCAGGGTATGTACAATAAAAATCCAATTAATAGAAATGCTAAGCAAAGGGGAAAAGGTATAGAAGTAACATTTATTAAATATCTGTGTCAGACCCTGGGCAACAGTATTTGATAATCATTAGCACGTTTCATTTGCACAAGAACATATTAAGGTTGTAGGCAGTCCTTTTCACCCCTATACACAAGTACATGTTTTACAGATAAGAAAACTAGGTGGTAATTTGCCCGAAATCACACTAATCAACCTGAGTTTACCAGATTTCAAACTGTCTGGGAATCAAAATAAATAAATAACCAGAAAAGAAGAAAACACATTTTATTTGGCAATGAAGAATCTTTCCAAATTGCCCAGATCTACCTGACAATTTATACAGATAAACTCTCTGGTGCGGTATTCCTTTAGAGAATAAGGTTTGTACAAAGTCTCTGTAGCTGCTCTACTCTGGGACTCAGGGATCTCTGACATGCCCTGTAGATGGTGAGGCAGAATAAATCAGAAACAACTCTAATGTTTGGACTTGATGTATGCCAATGCCAGAATATCTCACCACAGTGATTCTGCAGTGCAAAGCTGCAATGACTGCTGCACAGGTTTTGCACTGCACAAATCTAAGGGCTGCCTGTCTACTATGTAAATGGAGCCCTTAGTGGCAAATCTGCCCAGCCACACATGGCATCTCTGAGCATTAAGACCTCTGATGAGTTTGTTGGTGTTTGGTTTTTATTTAATACCAAGATTCTGGGCCCCACACCCAGGTCTTAAACTGCAAATTTTTATTCATATGATACCCAGTTGTGTATGATGCAGCTCATCTGCAGACCACCCACTGAGAAAACCTCCTAGAAATGATTATGATGTATTTTACAGTAACTCCAAGACAGGAGCTGGTATCCATAATCTTCATTCCCTTCTCCAAAAAAGAATGAATGAAAAACATTTGCAGGAATTCAGATCCTTAGTGAGCCAACTCTCTCAATGTGTTTCCTGGCAAAAAGCAGCAGCTAATTTCTGGATCCCCAAAACAGGAAGTCAAAGGTTCCCTCAGTATGAAAGAAACTCTGTTGTCTAGAGCAAGGGGTTGGCCTTCATTTCAGGGGAGACCCTAGAGTTGGCAAAACCCCTTCAAAATGATTCAGTGGGAAGGTGACTGCTAAGTAGAGGCCCACCCACACCTCTATGCAGAGATGGCTGCTGTCTACAGTCACCAGGATTAACTGCTTGCTGCCTCAACTGCTCTCTCGTAAATATGCTTCAGTTCAATCTGCTGGAGGATTTTTTTTCTCCCTTCTAGATATATATCTTTGACTTCCTAATGGAGGCCAAGTGGAACCAGGATTTGTTTCACAGTCATTTTCTTAATGCGTCCTTATCCATATGAGGAGAGAAAGTGTGCCATCATGTTTATCCATATAAGAAGGAAAGATGACACTCAAAGAATGTCTAAATTTTCCAATCATCAGACTCATATGCCCCCAACATACACAACATGATTCCCTTCAACTGCGTCTGTTTATGACACTTCCCCAGAGAAGCATTCTTAGAGCCCCTGCTTCTTTAAATCTTTTGTCATCTTTTCCAGGCCCCACACAATTGATACTTTACAATAAGATGTTCCCAGATGTATCTAAGTGAGAGTTAATGGCTCTATCCTCAACTCTCCAATTACACAGTGCCCCTCTGTCTTTCCCAATCCACCTTGGTGTGTGGCTGCCCAGTTGTGTACATGTCTGTCTCTTTTGCTAGAGCATAAACTCTGTCTGGGTAGGGCTTGCGCCCAGGTGGGCACTGAGGAAAGGTATGCTGAAGGCAAGCATGCCACATATGATTAAATGTAACTTTTAGCCATGTGACAATGGGGTCTCATTAATTCATATTAATTTGAGGAGATCTCAATTAATGAGAAATGGGTAATTTAAAAAGAGCAAGAGTTTATTTCCTCAAAAAGTCAGATGGAAACTCGAATTAGCCTAAGAGTATTGTTAAAGAGAGGACTTACCTTCTGAATCAGTAAAGATGAATAAGTAAGAACATATGAATTATAGCTTATCAATTAGGCAACAGGAGGTTCTCTGGAGTACTTCACTTAGAAAGGCAGCCAGGCCTATGGATTAAGAGCTAGCATGTAAAGTTGACTGGACCTGGACTTTAGTTTTTCCTAAACTACATACCAGAGGCATGGCTTTGGGCCAGCCACTTAACTCTCTAACCCTCAGTTTTCTTATCCGTAGAATGGAAATAATAATTTCTTCCTCCCAGGATTATTATGAAAAGAAATTATGTCTGTAATGCATGTCCCGCTGTACTGGACACATTGTAAGTGCTCAATAAATGTCGCTTGCCATTGTAATTATTTTTATTTCATCTGTGGGAGGAAGAGATTTTCTAAATTTAAGAACAATACTCTATACCTGTCCTGAAAGGGTGGGGGAGAAAAAAGAACTCATCAGCTTGTCAAGCCTCAGGACCCTGGATGTCAAGGTCTTCTTATGACCTCCTCAGCCAGTGGGGCACTTGCAAAGTGACAGCTAGCAGAACAGTCCTCGTGCATATTTGTCCTGTTTTCCAACCACTAATACTCTCGAGAAATCAAGCAGATTAGCCCCTCCTTCCAATGCCCTCATGAGTGAAAACCAAGAGAATTAGAGTTGGCTTCACCCAAACGCAAACTCCCAATATGCAGAAACTCCAGCAAGCCAGGCTCAATTTGATAGAACCTGGAGCCCCCCTCCCGCTTCCCCAGCCAGCACATTTTAAAGACACAAAACCAATCAATAGGGAGCATTCAGATAGTTGCTGCCAGTGGCTAGAAGAGAACAGATACCGAGAAAGTCATAACGATGATAAATCCGGGCTCCGTTCCTCTCTGACTAATGTAGGCACTAAAACACACCATGAATATCCTGCTTTGAAACGTGTCATGCTTCTGAGGGACCAATCAATCTCTGGCTCTCGGTGGACCACATTAAAATAAATTTGTCACTGTGAGTTTATGAAATATTGATGGTGTTTTTTAGCCAGGGTGTTAGGAGGTGGAAAGGTGTATCTGAAGAGGGAGGTGGGGAGTGGGAGAGTTTCTTTAATGAATTATCTCCAGGCTAAGAAAGGAAACATATGCAGAGACTAGAGGAAGATGAAGCATGGAAGAAAATACACTGGCGTGGAGAGCAAAAAGCTCCCAGAAGGAGGGAGCGCAGAGCAGTGATGTCTAAGCCGTGTTCCAAAAAACACAAATAAACAGCTACTCTTGGGAGGCACTTGGGTGAGAACAAGGGTTTCCTGGTAAGGTCTGTGAAACTGTATACTCAATCCAAGCCTTGGAGAGACAGGTGCACATTAACATATTAAAAGTTCTGAGAAGTCCTGCAGTGAAAAAGATCATTTAACTTTGTTTAATCTAGTATTTCCCAAACTAACTTACCATGGTGAAACAAACACCTTACTGAACCTAAAGTTCTATGGAAACCAGTTTGGAGATTCTGGACTATATCCTTGCAATGCAAAGTGTGGTCCATGAACAATCAGTATTGTATCGCTTGAGAGCTTGTGAGCAGGCTCTGTCCCAAACCGACTGGATCAGAATCTGCATTTTAACAAGATCCCAGGTGATAAATGCACAGTGACATATGAAAAGTGCTGGTTTAAGTGACTCACCAGAGAAAGAAGACTCCACAGGACAAGCTATGCTTGGCAGTGGAGGGCTTCTGTTTGTGATCCTGACCAGGGACTCTATGCCCTCGTCCAGCACTGGGGCTGTTTATCAGCTGAGCATTCACTTGCAGTGGCAGAAACTCAGAAGGCATTTTTAAAATCAGGTGTGCAGTGACCTCTCTTGAAACAAGAGGAAATTATAGATACCCAGTTGTCTTTTCGTATTTGCAAAGCCAAGAATCAGAAATACCTCCACCGCACCAGAAGAGCTAAATTCAGGTCATCAGCCTGCCCAAACCTCACCAGAAGCCTCAGGCTTGTCACTTGGCCTCCAAAGACATATACCCCATTGAGAGTTAGCACTGTATTTTCAGCCCTCCACCTTCTCACAACCTACCTTAGCACAAGGCTGACCAACTGTGTACGTGCCTATCTCTTTTGCTAGAGCATGAATTCCTTCTGGGTAGGGCCTACACCCAGGTGGGCACTGAGGAAATGTGTCCTGAAGGCAAGCATGCCACATATGACTTACTGCTGGTGTCTGCACATGGGAACTGAGGTGGAGAAAGCCCAGGGATCTCAGTGGGACTATTACTGCTGCACGGCAGGTGGGAGCTCAGACTCTGGAGGGGCACATCACAGCTCCACTGCTTACTTAGCTCTGTGACTTGGCAAGTGACCTCACCTCTCTAAGCCCCGTGCCCCAGCTGTCTTGGTCGCCATTGTAGTCCAGCACCCAGCACACGTGTGGCACATAGAATCACTGAAAACAAGTTTGATGCATGTATGAATATGCTGCTGAATCTGTGCAATGGGGACAAGACTGTTTCCCACCTCTTAGCATTATTGAGAGAATTCACAGAAATTGGGTCAGGAAGGTACACATCACAGACATTCAACATTAGTCTCTGCCTTATTTATGTATTGGACAGTCCCATGTGGATGATGGAGGGAATTTTTAACTTTTTCCTTGTGTGTTGACAGTGTGAAGAATCTGATGCTGAGCTTTGTTAGTGATCAGTTCTCTGGTAGATCGAGGAGGCAGAATAAGATTCTGCTCCCTCTGGTGGCTCTGAACTTCTTCATTCCTCAGAATTGCCCTCTCCCTTCCCAGAAGGGAACTCGTGGCCAGGAGCCATGCCACACACTGTAGAACAACTTCCAAGGCCTCTGACCTGGTCCACTGACCCTCAAGAATTCTCCCCTTCCCCAGGGAGTCAGCTGGGGAGAGTATCTTGTTCTTTTCCTTCAGCAGCAAAAAAAAGTGTCAAGAAAACAGCAGCTACTGGCACCCACAGAAGTGGCTTTCTTCCTTCTTACAAGCCACATGGCCGGGACAGGACCAAGGCTCAATATACTGCTGGACTCCTCAGCTCCATTCCCAGGTGTCTGAGCACACCCAGCCTCAATCCATTTTTCCTTCAAACCCTCAGTTAATTATTCTCTCTGAGCTTCAGTATTCTCCTGTACAAAATGGGGAGAAATGAGGTCTACCTAATAACATTGTGATGAAGATTAAAGGAAATAATGCCTGTCATTGATTCTTGATTTTGATCAATGGATGTTGCCTCAAATGAACCAGGCACTCAAGAAGTGGTATTAATCCATCTCATGCCAGTCAGAATGTCTTTCATTAAAAGGTCAGGAAACAACAGATGCTGGAGAGAATATGGAGAAATAGGAACACTTTTACACTATTAGTGGGAGTGTAAATCAGTTCAACCATTGTAGAAGACAGTATGGCAATTCCTCAAGGATCTAGAACTAGAAATACCATTACTAGATATATACCCAAAGGATTATAAATCACCATACTATAAAGACACATGCACACATGTGTTTACTGAAGCACTGTTCACAATAGCAAAAAACTTGGAACCAACCCAAATGCCCATCAATGATAGGAAAATGTGGCACATATATACCGTGGAATACTATGCAGCCATAAAAAAGGATGACTTCATGTCCTTTGCAGGGACATGAAGGAAGCTGGAAACCGTAATTCTCAGCAAACTAACACAAGAACAGAAAACTAAACACCACATGTTCTCACTCATAGCTGGAAGCTGAACAATGAGAATATATGGACACAGGGAGGGGAATAACACACACTGGGGCCTGTTGAGGAGTGGGGGATGGGGGAAGATACAGAATTAGGAAAAATACCTAATATAGATGATAGGTTGACGGGTGCAGCAAACCACCATGGCATGTTTGTTACATACCTCCTATTGAGGTGTATACCTGTGTAACCCACATGTTCTGCACAGGTACCCCAGAACTTAAAGTATAATAAAAATAAATAAATAAATAGTATTAATCATGCAATTGAGTACTGTCATTTTAAGAATTCTTTTTGACATCAACATATGGCAAAGAAGACAAACAACAAAGTTTACCAAAGGAATGAAGAAAGGGAGAGAGGAAGAAAGGGAGAGAGGGAGCAAGGGAAGGAGGGAGGGAGAAAGGGAGGGAGCAAGGGAAGGAGGGAGGGAGAAAGGGAGGGAGCAAGGGAAGGAGGGAGAGAGAAAGGGAGGGAGCAAGGGAAGGAGGGAGGGAGCAAGGGAGGGACCAATACATCAAAATAAAATAGAATATACTGTTTAAGAAGTAGAAACTGGGAATTATTCAGTGTTTATCTATAACTGGCAAAGTGCCAAAAACATTTACATATGTTATTTTATGTACTCCTTTAAAATAATCTGAGATATGTACTATTGTGATTCCCATTTTAAAAATGAAAAAAACTGAGACACAGAGAAGTTAAGTAACTTGCCTAAAGCCACAGAGCTAGTAAGTGGAAGAGCTGGGATTCAAACTCAGGTCTTTCTGACATAAGAAACTAAGCCCTGGGTCAAAAAGTTTTATCACTCAGTTCTTTAAAACAGCTAAAACTGCATCCAATCACTGTCTGTTATACCAATCTAAAATCGGTGCCCAAAAGACTCAAATTTAATAGGAAAACAAAAGAGAAGCCAAGTGTCCTGAGACTGCTACATTCCACCAACCACCAAACAGCTCTCTACAACAAAGAGCTATCCAACTCCAAAACTAATGATCAAATCTTTAGATGTTGATGCAGAGGAAAGAAGTGGTCATGAGGGCAGGTGGGTTTATGTTCTTGGCACCACTTAGCAGCTGTAAGACTTGAGGCAAGTGAGTAAATCTTACAGAGTCCTGGTAAGAATGTGGGTAAACTGCCTAGTAAACCAGCCATGTTCCTGCATATATTTCCAGTGCCAGGAGAATGGTGAGTTCCTGGGATACAAAGAACAGCAGAGCCATCTCCTTTGCCTGGAAACTTCGCAGACCAGGAGGAGGAGGATACTATTGTGAAAGCACAGAGGATGGAGCAACCAACTATATAACGAAGGAGAGGAGAGTGCCTTCAGAGAAGGTTCCACCTAAGAGGGCTCTTGAAGGGTGAATAGGAGTTTTCCAGGTGGCTAAAAGAGGAAGCAGTTTCAGGGAAAACTGTAAACATGAGAGCATTTTATAAATAGAAAAATGTGATTGTATTTGCCTTAATGACTGGGCAACACCATGTCATGAACATCCAGGTTTAGAAACCCTTTGTTGTCATCCATTGTGACCTTCAGCCCCACTATGAGATTCATTTCCTTAGTCCCACTACTGAAGTGATAGGATTTCTGACACACTCCAGCTGTGGCACCAGGGAGGAAGGTTATGCTGGCTGGTTAAGCAGTAGACAGTCTCCATCAGTTAAGTGGCAAAATCAGCTCAATCAAATGACTGTTATTTCATTAACACACCAAGTAAATGACTGACTGACTGACTTTTCAACCAAGCATGCTATGACACCACAGATTGCAGATCGATTTAGCCACCTCCGTGCCTGAAACCCTTAGGTGGCTTTTTCTGAGAAGTTTCTACATAAATTTGCTATAAATTTGTGCAAAAGCAAGGAAGAATCAAAGTGGCCCCTTGATGGTCTGCTGCACGTGTGCCTAATACCCCAACACAGAGCTTTGGTCAGGTCAGAAGATAAGTCCAAGAGATCCAAGGTGTGGAGACTGAGCCCCCACCAGCTGGCACCTGGGGTCTAAAGTACCTGGAAGAAGTATCTGGCTGGCACCTGAAAAAATAAAGTCCAGAAAAATATGGGTGGAAAAAATGGCAATATCTGTAGAATATAAAGGACCTGCAGGAAAGAATTCTATATCTTCCATCCCACTGAGGTTGAATTTGGCTATGTGACCTGTGTTGACCCTTCTTAGGAGAGGATTACGTAGCCACTGAGATCTGGGGAGTGTTTGTTACCACAGTGGAACTTAGGCTGAGCTGATATATCCATCCCAGCAGCCTGGAATTAATTTTTACAAAGAATGACTGTAAGCATTTTTAAAACACAGGGAGGCCACCAACTAGTAAAGAGGCAAGGTCCAAAGAATTTCCAGGAAATGTTCATCAATTTCTCTACATTCAGAGCAGTGGTCCTCTATCAAGGTCCATTTTGCCCCCACCCACAGGAACATAGGACAACATCTAGGGATATTTTCAGTGGTCATGGCCAGGTGGCTGTTGCTGGAATCTAGTGGGTAAAGACCAAGGATGCCGCTAAACATCCTACAATGCACAGGACAGCTCTCTACAACAAAGAGTTATCCAGCTCCAAATGTCAATAGTGCTGAAGCTGAGAATCTCTGCCTCAGAGAGAAATCAGGAAGGGGTAGAAAGAAATAGGCTATATATCATGTTTAACAGCAAGAGCATGTAACATCTACATACCATTATCGAATTTACAAAGTGTTTGCTCATACATTCTTTCACTTCACCTTTACGGTACTTGTGATGGATTCATATTTTTATCCTCTCTCAACAATGAGGTGACAGAAACTCAAGCAAAAATCCTACCTAAGGGCATGTTTGTAAGTGGAGGGTCAGAATTCCAGCCCTGTCATGCTACCCTACTTCCCTATCATGTTTCATTAAACTAGAGCTGTTTACAATGTCATTTTCTCCGGGATATAAATCAATACTCCATCACTCATTCAGGGGCAGTGTCTCAAAGACAGATTTGGTTAATTTCTAAATCTTTCTAATCCACTTGAACATGGGGTTCAGCAAAACAGACACACTGCTTGGTTCATTTGTTTTGATAAGGATAGCTTTGTTTTAATTATTTACGATAATAACGAGTACAAACTAGTCAATTACCCTGGTATATCTTGTCAAAGTAACAATGCCTTGGAGAAGTCTCTGAACCACTGACCTCTTAAATCTTTGCTGAGAAGTGGAACAAAACCATGGCAGAGATTCTTGGTGAAAAATCATCTATTGCCCAACCAATTAGCCAAGTCACGATGCTGAATGCTCGCCAGTGGAGCATTCCAGTGATGCATGAGTTTTCTTGTTGCATGGAGCTAATCAACAAAGGCTGACAAAGAGAAAGACATGTCGACAGTGGGAAAACTGTCATCCAAAAATACCAGTGCAAGTCACACAATCAAAAACATGTTGTGTAGTTCCTATTGAGGTCCCAAAGCTCATTTGTAGAGAGAACAAAACTAGAGACCATTCACATTAGTCATCTGTGTCCTACCCATTGCCAGGGCTCAGACAAACCTTCCAAATCTATCCAAAGACTTCTCACTACTAATCCTGACAGATAACTATAGCCTAAAGGCTAGTAAGAGATGTGTGGGAAGATAATGATAGACATTAATCAATATGTATTCTTATATTGGCATATGGCTAAATATAATTCTTCATCAATATAATTATTATATTTTACAGTGATTGTTGTGATTATTACTGCACTTGGAAGCTGCTTTTATGGCAATGTATTAATTGGCAGAAATAAAAGAACTCAGAAGTACATGATATATATGTGACCCCAGGAATAGATGTGAATGTACATTTTGTAAGCTACCTATTTATGACTTTGATTTCTGACAATAATTTTGACACAATGTAATAAAAAGGGACAAGGTAGAGTAGACAGAGCCCATTGGATGTGGAAGACTGATAAGACATTGGGATCTTCCATCAATTTCTTGTAACGGTGCTTAGGCAGCCTCCTGCAGAGATGAATCCACTAATTTGCATAGTGGATGAAGAGCCTGCTCTGTAGCAGATGCTCTTGACATCCTGCCTAATATCCCCTTGGCCCACCTGGGTTACCTGTGGTGGCAGATGGAAACCTTTCCAGGGCACTGGCAATTCCCACCTCTAATGCCTCTTTCTATATCTTTCTTCTCTGCCTAATGGCTTTATCTATCACTCCTTGAGTGTGCTGACCTCCTTCAAGCATAAATGTCCCCAGATGTAACCTCAAACAATGGGGTAGAGGAATCAGTGGATAGATGTTCCAGCCTCCCCCCTCTAGAGGGAAAACTTTATGGTGTATACTACACACTCTCAGTGGATCCCCAGCAGAATTGACCCCAAGTGGCCCACAGCTATAATCGTACACTCACCATCATGCCACTTGTTTGGGTTGTTTGCTTTTCTTCCTCCCCTGTCCTTCTTTCCCGGTAGGAGACTCCCATCTTCTGGGATCATCCTCCAGATAAACAAATGAGCTTGCATCCAAGTCCTCCTCTCAGAAGGATGTGAACTAAGACCCTACCACCCTCTCATAAAAAAACAGTACTCTAACCCTCCTTGAAGTTCAAGGATATTTTTTTAAAATTTATGACAGACTAGGGTGAATGGGAATAAAGCTAGGTGGCAGGGAGGAAACATGAGCTGGAAAACAAATGCTGAGAGGGAAAAGACACTAAAATAAAGAGGCCAACAAAATCCTGAATGCCTAAGGGATGAAGGGATTCTGGCTCCATGCAGATGGATGAGGCTAATTCCAGCCTTCTGCTTGACCTAGACTTCCACTTCAAGCTCAACTGGTTGGGGAATAGATGATTTTCCACCAAAGATCCCCATCATGGTTTTGTTCCACTTCTCAGCAAAGATTTAAGAGGCAATGATTTAGACACTTCTCCAAAGCAAGTGGAAGCAGCAGCAGCTGCCCAGTGTTTATTACTTTTTAGTTTCCGCTGAGAAAACTGCCTCTCTTCATTGTGCATATATTTGGTGGGAGAATTATTAGAGATGACCATTTCAACTTTGGGAAGCCAAAGAGAAATGATCCTCCTCCTTCTAGCCCAGTACAGTCAGGAGTAGGGGCAGGCTTGTGGAGGAAGGTAAGAAGGCTTACACCCTCCCTGGTGACTTCGAATATAGGGAGAACAAGGAAGAGGCAGAAAGAAATGGCTAAAGTCCATTCATTGCTGCAGAGCACAGGGGCCCCAACCAGACCCTTCTTGCCATATGATGATAGCTGGGCTTTGCAATTCATATATCTACAAAGCTCTTAGCCTAGTCCATGATGCCTAACAATTCTGAGATCCCAAACATCCTGCCAACAGATTTCCTTTCACCTAAATAAAGTTTATTTTTGTTGCTTATAACCTGGAATCGTAATTGCTATTTGCATATTTGCAATATGAGCATTTGGGGTATGAAGGGGTAGGGGGGTGTGTGTGTGTGTGTGTGTGTGTGTGTGTGTGTGTCAGAGATAGAGAGACAGAGACAGAGAGATTAGGGATTAAGAAGTAGAAAGAGAGGAGGGGAGATAGGAAGTAGGAAGGGAAGGTGACCACTGAAAAAGTTCTAAAATCTAAGAATAAGAACTGGAAAATATTTTTGGAACCTGGACAATTTTACAATGAGACATTCATCGAATAAGTGTAAACAAGAAGAAGAAAGTGTTCTTTGTCCTTGTCACTTCCTGGAACCCTTATTTCTTGGATAGTTGAGGGAGATGCACCTTGAAACCACTAAGAACACACAGTTCCAACACAGCCATCAAATTACAAAGTCCCAGTGCAGCTCGCCACAGCATCCAGCATCACACAACACAGGAAAGCCCTTTTACTCACTTCATGAGAGGGATGACAGCATCAGAGCTGGGTGCAAGAATCCAGTGTTAGAGTCCACACCCGGAACAGCTACCCTTGGGGGTGGCATGGCTGGTAGCACTCTCAGGGAGATAAGACAAGATGCTCTAAAGTCAGGATGTGGCTTAGTCATTCCAGGTTTATCTGGAAAAGGAGAAAATGGCAACAGGACTGATTTATGAACACATGGAAGCTTCTCTAGAAATCCACCAAGCCATTTGGAAAGCAGAAGCACGGAAGAGGCTGAACTTTCTACAATCAAGTAGGTGGTATTTGGAGCTTCCCAGCTCTTTACTGCCACTGCATCCAAAGGACTAAGAGTATTCTGGGTCAATGTCAAAAGCAGAGTTCTTGGGTAAATTGCCTGGACACCTTGAACTTCAGTGTCCTATTCTATAAATTATATCACCACCTATCTCATTAGGCTGTTGCGGGGCTTCAAGAAGATGATACATATGTATTTAATAATACAGATTACTGTTAATATATAGTTGTATATTATATGTTAGAGCCTCATCTCAAATACGTGGTGAACTAAATCTTAGATTAATGATTTACATGTAAGGAGGAAATACAAGTTGAGAAGGACGAGGCTGAGAATGTGATGCATGCCACCCCAAGATCACCAGGCTGAGCTAGACGACTTTATGAGCTGGACAGCAAACCATCTTTCATGGCTACTCCATTTTCCTCCTTCCCAAAGCTGCATTCTCATTCAAAGAGGATTCCCTCTCCTAATAAAGGAGGCCTGTTCTGCTACTGAGGTTAGATAAGGAGTTCTGTGCCAACCCACCAAAAAATCTCAGCTCAGTCCCTACGAGAAAACTAAAATCAATATTGATCTGATCACGTAATCCACTAAGAATAAATGCAAAGAAATAAATCTCAAAAAATGCTGAGAGAGACAACATATTGAGAAAAAAAATTCCAACATATATGAAGAAAGAGAGTTAATATCCTTAAGGTTACAGGTTACATCACTCTTAAGAGCAGTAAGAAAACAAATGCTGAGTTAGAGAAGCATGATCCATGGCAAGACAGAGAAAGTTCACATAAGAGGAATGACAGCCAGGATCAGTGCCATGTGCCTACAATCTCAGCTACTTGGGAAGCTGAGGTGGGAGGATCACTTGAGCCCAGGAGTTGAAGGCTGCAGTACACCTAGGAATAGCCACTGCACTCCAGCCTCGACAACGTAGCTCGACCCTGTCTCATAAAAGGAGGAGAAGAACCATAAATGACAAAGATTTAAAGTGTTCATTCTACTAATAATCAAAGAAATGCTAATTAATTTTATTTGTAATCTATTAAATTTGCAAAGATTAAAGAAAACTCAGTGTTAGTGATAGATGAGCAAGCTAGGCACTCATCTATTGCAGGTGGGAGTATAAATTAGTACAAATTCCTAAAGGGTAATTTGGCAATCTGTATCAAGGATGCTGAAAATTATTCATACCTACTTAAGAATTTCATCCTAAGGAAATAATTAGAAATGTGAACAAATATTTATTTACAAATGTGTTCATCATAATATGACTTACGGTGGCAACCAAATGGATCAATCTGACTAGGAAACAACAAAGAAATGAGTAAATAGCATATGGCTCACCCATATTGTGGGGTATTATGAAGTGAATAAAGAACATACTTTGGGATACATTAAAAAACAGGTTACAGAACAATGTATCATATGATCCTACTGTGTAAAAAAATGAAATTATATTTACACATATTGTATATGTATAGAAAAAGGACTGATGTTTTCTACTCCAAAACGTTTGTTGTGGTTCCCCTTAATAAGTGGGATTATAAAATTAACAGGACTTACACCTGGTTGACGTCAGCAGCAAGAAATAAGGAGGACTAATAAATACATGGACCCAATCAGATGGAAACTCAGAACCTTCAAAACACAGGATTTTTTTCTTAATAAGACCCTAACCTCATGAGACTGCAACATCTGAGTTATAAAAATTGAAGAATGGATAAAAGGAATGAAAGTAAATATGAGGGAAATTTTTATTAATACAGAAAATACTGCACAGCTATATACCAGTGGTCTTGATTTAAAAAAAAACTGTACATAATTTCCTAGAAAAATCGCAATGTTATAATGACAAAAATTAATTTAATAAATATTAGGGAATCTGAATACACTGATTCTGATGGAAGCCCTGGCCTATACAATAAAGTAAGAAGTAAGTGGTTAACTGTTGAAAACAAAGAATCAAAATAGGTATCATTTGCAAATGTTATTACTGTAAATTTAGAAAACATAATACAAGAATTTGAAAAACTGAGAGAATTTATATTTCATTAGATGACAAGATAAAAAATACATGTAAATATATTTTTCCCAGATTTTCATTGACTTTTATAAATGAAAACGGTTCAATTCATAGTAGCAAAGGCATTGAAAATCACTCAATTACTCAGTGCTCTAAGTGTCTTCTGAATGAATCATTTCTAGGTATGAGCAGTTACCCTTAGTATCGGGGTGACACTTTGTTTTTCTTAATTCTAAGCTCCATATTTTAAGAAGTTTAGAGGTAACATTATCTTTTGAAACATATTGAGGAAAACCCAGGTTTTATCCTTATTTCCTATTTGATTAAACTCAAGCTTCTCCTGGACACTTATACCCTCCCAAGACTAAACCAGGAAGAAGCAGAATTCCTGAATAGACCAATAACAAGGTCTGAAGTTTTGAAATTCCCTATTAACGAAATTTGAACACTTGGAAATCAGCCATTGCTTTCCTAAGATCTATGTATACATCTGGGTGGTGATTCTCCAGTACATAAAAACTGGTCACCCAAGCCCTACCATCTTTGAAAATTCAATAAGCTATTGCAGTGTTAAAGCAATAACAACACTGTCACAACTCACTCTTCTACCTATGACTAGAAATTGTCTTTTGGAATTTTTTGTGAGGTACTTTCTAAATTAAAACACATTAAAACATGTGAGACAGGGAAGCATGCATCTTAAAATTAAGGAAAAGGGTTATCCTAAAAATTTAACAAATACGATCATCTTATGTAAGATCCCATGAATAGAAGAAAGGGCAATCAAATCTAGTTGCACCTACCAAACCAGTAATGGGGATATTTTGTGATAAAGATGATGGTGATAATATTAATGAGGTTGGTAATAGTGAAGAAAATGGATGGGGAGGAGTAGAGGTGAGTAAAGAAATGGTCATGGATGGGTGTTGGGATAAGAATGGGAGCAGAAATAAGTGACAGTGGCCACTGGGATGGGCATGGGAATGAGAAATAAGAATAGGAACAGGAATGGATGACAGTGGGCATTAGGATGGGTGTGGGATGGGAGTGAAGGTAAGAATAGGAAAGGGAATGGGTGATCGTAGGCATTAGGATTAGTGTGGGAACAAGAATAAAAATAGGAATGGGTGACAGTGGGCATTAGGATTAGTGTGGAGATGGGAGTTGGGATAAGAATAGGAATGGGAATGGGTGACAGTGGGCATTGATATGGGCATGGGAATGGGAATCGGGATAAGTAGGAAAGAGAATGAATGACAGTGGACATCAGGATGGGTGTGTGTATGGGAGTGGGGATGATAAGAATGGGAATGGATGACAGTGGCATTGGGATGGGTGTGGAGATGGGAGTGGGTGGCAGTGGGCATTAGGATAGGAGTGAGGATGGCAGTGGGGATGAAAATAGGAATGGGAATGGGTAACAGTGGGCATTAGGGTGTGGGATGGGAGTGGGGATAGGAACAGGAATAGAAATGGGAATGGATGGCAGTGGGCATTGGGTTGGCAGTGAGGCTGAAAGGGGATAACAATAGGAATGGGAATGGATGACAGCAGACATTAGGATGGGTGTAGGGAAGGGAGTAGGGATAAGGATAGGAATAGGAAGGGTGACAGTGGGCATTGGGTTGGGAGTAGGGATGATGAAGAGGAAGGGAAGGCTGAGCACACATCATTACTATTAGGGTAAAGTATTTGTGGAAGCCTGAAAGGAAGGAAAATCTCTCCAGATTCCACTATTCTCCCACTTAAGGTGTCATGGGTATGTCTAAGGAAGTGTTAAGCTTCTCGTGTTTCTCCCTAATCCTCAAAGCAACGTTCTCAAATCAGGCTCCTCTCATCACAGATGACTCAAGAATGTTTGCTATTTGATCTTTCTGAGAGAACTTCTGATCCAATTCCAATCTGGTAAATAGGTTAGTCTTGTGACTTGCTATGTCCATGGCCTGTTACGCTCACCAGTGGTAAAAATGTAAGTGAGTGAATATCATATTAGGTTACTTTCATAGACATTAAGTAGAAAGAAAGCTGAAAAGCCTTGTGTAGACTTCAAATGCAGGTTATAGGGAGGAAGGACATGAAGAAACCTTGTATTCCAGCCCTGTCCTCTGCATTTTGCACACATGTTCTGATTTAATTCATCCAACAACCTTATATGATAACATACAAATACTCCCACTTTACAGATAAGGAAATTGAGACTCATAGCCTCTCTTACTCAGCTTTATACCCATGGAGGCAGGAACCAAGACAGTTCTGCACAGCAGTCTATCCCCAGGGTCTAACCTCTGGCTGGCACATAGTAGGTACTCAGTGACTCATCATTAAACTAGAGATTGCAACCTAAGGACATCAACTATCAAGTGGCAGAGTCAGGACTCCCACCCAAGTGTGGCTCTTTCCTGTGCTATTTTTCCAGTACATAGTTGAGGATTTTAGATTTCCTTGGGTTCTCAAAGGAAATTCTTATGAAACCAAAACTTTCCCCGTGTTCCCTGTCCCCTCTGGAAGCATGCTGGGATGTTTTGAGGAGAAAGGCAAATGGGAAAAATGAAATTGAAGAACAGGAGCCACTCCAGACATGATGGAGGTCCCCACAAATATTCCCCGTGGGCCTCATTACACATTTGAGCAAACATTACCTTCACTCACAGCTAAATTTCCTGTTTGCTTGGCTGATCAATTCCTCATCAAATTTTAATGCAGGGTTCAAACCGTCTGTGGTGTTTTAATTAGGCCTAAGATTGCAAAGTGTCTGAGGCAGGGCTGAGCCTCATCCAAATCCCGCTTCCCATTGCAGTGTTGCCAGGAGGGGTGGGGGGCTGAGCAGAGCTGGGCTGGGCCAGAGCCAGACACTCGGCAGACCCTGTTCCTAGGTGCACTGTGCTCTCTAGTGGTGGCAGTCTGCAGAGAAATGGGCTGTGCAGCCCCAAGGGCTTGGAGCCCTCTCCTTATTCCTTCCAACCCCTGAGAGTTTATAAGCTGACTTGCCTGCTTTCCTGCTTCCTCTCTCTTCCTTTCCTACAAAAGAGAGCATCCTAGTGGTCTTTTGGACAAACACTAATCAACACAATAGTGTGCCTGGTGCTATGCTAGGTGGTGATAGAAAAATAAGACACAAGGCCTGCCTTCGAGTAGCTCATAATGGAGAAGACAGTTGTACATACAATGTGACATGATGGATGGTGTGACTGGGACATATATGTGCCAGGAGTACAGGCCCAGCACTCAGGTCATCAGAGGGCCTGGTGGGCCTCCAGAACATCAGAAACCAAAGTGGTTTTTTTCAGAGCCAAAAGGTGAACCAGGTAGTCAGGACATAAGGATATTGACAGACATTGATAAAAATAGATCAATGGATAGGCCTCGACATCCAACAACCTTCCCCCCTTCACACCCACTTCTCCATGTTAACCCTTCCTCAGCTCTGGTCTTCAGGAAGGCCACCCCAAAGCTTTGCTCCTGCCCCTGACAAAATAGATCAGGATGTCCAAAGCTAACCACCTAGAAACTGTGCCCCTTGGGAGGCCTCCCTCCTTGTCCAGACAGGGCCACTTATAGTTATAGTTCATTTGCACTTTAGGATAGCCAGTGTCTATTACCATATTCAAGGCTCTGAGAAGTCCTGCAGAAAAGGAAGCTGGATCATTTTGCTTAACCCTGTGTCCTCCAGGCTCATTTGTACACAGAATACTAATTAAGATCTTCCTCTATCTCTAATGCTTTCTGAATCTGTGCCCTCCACAAGAAGACCTATGCCTGGTCAGGACTAGCGATATTTTCCAAAGGGCTGTATGAGTTGAGTCACAAAGTGCCCAACATGATTACCAATAGTATGTCTAAGTGATTTTTAATTTAATGTCCAGGTACTGTCAGTCCTAAGAGCAAAATGCAACTTAATAAAAGACAGCTCTGATGGGGACCACACAGGAAAGGCTGCCCAAGTTCAGCAGAACAGTGAGAATAAACAAAGACCTATTTGAAGGTTCAAGGATTGATGATCTTATTAGATTTGGGGGAAAAAATGGTGAAATTCATGTTTGATTGAAATTACCAATGTTTGTAAGGCATTTACTGATAGTAGAATGTAATTAGCTGAATTCAGTGGTTTCCAATCTTGGCTGAGCGTCAAAATCACCTGGGGCATTTTTTAATTGTGTCGATTCCTAGGCTTTATCCTTCAATACTCTGATTCCATAGAATTGAGGTATTGCTGATGCTGCCAGTTGCAAGAACATATTTGAAAATCATTGCTACAGTTCACTGTTTCCCTCAACTGTGTTCTGTGAAACACCAGCTCCACAGGAGGCTAACACATCTTACCGAAAACAGTTCCATGTTAATAGTGTTGAGCTCACAGTGTGAGCCAGACACTTTGCTAAGATGGGGAGAGAGATGCGAGAAAAATGGGGGTGGGGAGAAAGAGGGAGAGGGGGAGAGAAGGAGAGAGGGAGAGAAGGGGATGGGGGAGAGAGGGGGATAGGGGGAGAGAGGGGGAGAGGGAGAGAGAGGGAGAGAAGGGGAGAGAGGGGGAGAGGGGGAGAGAGGGGGAGAAAGGGGGATGGGGGAGAGAGGGAGAGGGAGAGAGGGAGAGAGGGAGAGACGTCTCACATGATCCTCATACTCATTCCCAGTAAGATTATATTCCACTTTCTGGACAAGGAAACTAAAGTATAGAGATTGATCACTTGCCCATGGTCACACAGTAAGTAGTAGTACTACCCCTTGAGAGGCCAATGATGATGTCCCACTGCTGGCTGATTGGATTGTGGTGCCATTCATTGAGATGAAAATAGGAAATGAAGCTGCTATGGGAATAAAGGGAAGAAGTTGGTATGTTTGGTTTTAGACACCGAATTTGAGGTGACTATGAGATATCCAAGTAGAAATGTCCACCAGTGATTAAATATACGGGCTAAAGACCATGGAAGAAATGTGGACTGAAGTTAAAGAGCTGAGAGCTGGGGACGTACAGGTCACTGAGACCATCGCAGGCCTCCACTTCCTCTTTCCAAAATGGAAGTTAACAGTTATCATTGATATGCCTTATACAGGTTCCTCACTAAGTTCAATACAGAATTACCACATGATCCCACAATTCCACTGCTAGTTATATACCCCAAAGAACTCAAAACAGGTGTCCAAACAAAAATTTCTACACAAATGTTCACAACGGCACTATTCACAATAGCCAAAAGGTAAAAACAACACAAATGTTCAGAAACTGGTGAATGGGTAAACAAAATATGGTCTGTTCATACAATGAAATATTGTTCAACCATAAAAAGGAATGAAGTACCAATGCATGCTACAACATGTATCAGTGGATGATGAACATTGATGAACCTTTGAAACATTATGCTAAGTGACAGCTAGGCACAGTGGCACACACTTGTAAACCAAGGGCTTTGGGAGGCCAAGAAGGGAGACTCACTTGAAGCAAGGAGTTCAAGACCAGCCTGGGCAACATAGTGACACCCCTCTCTACAAAATGTTTTTTAATTAACCAGGCATGGTGGTGCACACCTGTAGTTCCAGCTCCTTGGGAGGCTGAGGTGGGAGGCTCTTTTGAGCCCAGGAGTTTCAGGCAGCAGGCAGTGAGCCGGATCACACCACTGCACTCCAGGCTGGGCAACAGAGAGAGACTAGCAAAGTTAGATATCACCCTTGACATAAAATATAGTTTGCTTCTGACGTAGAAAAAGAAACTACATTATTTCTGGTTCATATAAAAAACCATATGTGTGTATGAAATGTGGGAAGAGGAATGAATAGATTCATACAACCTTTAATCAATAAATTTGCCCTCTCAGAGCTTACATTCCAGTGGACAGCCCACTTAAACACCTGCCACCCAATCGATTCCTCTTCATGTCTTCCCCCTCATAAATAGCTCCAATAAAGACCGTGTTGCTCAAGTCAGAAACATGAGCAGCATCATTGTCTACTTCCTCCCTCTCACCTCCACCCCCAATCCATCAACAAGTTCTGCCAATTCCATCTCAAAAATCTATTTCAAATCTAACCACTTCTTTCCTTCTCTGTCACTGCCACTCTCCATCAGGTTACTTTCATCTCTTGCCTGGAGTTCAATAGCCTCCTCAGGAGTCTCCTTACTTCACTCTTGTGTCCTACCATCCATTCTCTAGGCACAGTAGCCAGAATAGCCTATATTTTCTGGGAAAAGAAAGAAATTCTGATGTGTTATTGCCTCTGTTTAGAAACAGTCAATGACTTCTTTTGGCACTTAGAATCCCAAATCCCAAATCTGGCTTCCTTTTTCTTTCTAATATATAGGCATGGGCCCTTTGAGGACCCGACCCAAGAAAAAACTTGCTGCAAAGAGGTAATGTTACCCACTTTCTGCTTCTTATTCTAGCTGGATCCATAAGCCAGAGAACAAAATCTGCGTACTTTCAGTGGTCATGTGCATAAATTCAATGCCACGCAAGTTCTGGGTGTATGTATTCACGTGCTCGGGCTACCATAATGAAGTACCTCAGACTGGGGGGCTTAAGCAACAGGAATGTATTTCCTGATAATTCTGGAGGCTTGCAGTTTGAGATTAAGGTGTTAGCAGGGTTAGTTTCTTCTGAGGCCTCTCCCCTTGGTCTGTAGATGGCTGCTTTCTCCTGGTGTCTTCCACCCTTCTGCATATATCTGTGTCCAGATTTCCTCTTCTTAAAAGAACACTGGGCCAGGCATGGTGGCTCATGCCTGTAATCCCAGCACTTTGGGAGGCCAAAGCGGGTGGATCACGAGGTCACAAGTTCAAGATCAGCCTGGCCAACATGGTAAAATTCCGTGACTACTAAAAATACAAAAACAAAACTGGGCATGGTGGCGGGCACCTGTAATCCCAGCTACTCAGGAGGCTGAGGCAGGAGAATTGTTTGAACCCAGGATGCAGAGGTTGCAGTGAGCCAATATCACACTAATGCACTCCAGCCTAGGTGCCGGGCAAGAGTCCACCAAAAAAAAAAAAAAACCCCTGGTAAGATTAAATCAGGGCCCACCCTAAGACCTCATTGTAACTGAATCACCTCTTTAATAGCCCTATCTCCAAATACCATCAGGTTCCAAGGTACTGAGAATTAGAGCTTCAAAGTATGAATTTGGGGGACCACAGTTTAGCCCGTAACAGTCTGCAGTACAATCATATTGGTTACTTAAGCAATTAATTCAACCTTTCTGAGGTTAGGCTATCCTAGCAGAGAGATACTACCTGCTTCTCTGAGTGGTAAGGATCAGAGATAATGTGTGTAAAGCACCCAGCTGGGGGCCCAGCACAGAGTCAGCACTTGATTCTCAAGGACTTTTATCCAAGATCATTGCACATAGAAGTTTCGTTGTGGCAAGGCACTTGGATAAGCCAGAAACAGACCACAGGACCAGCTTCAAAGGGTTAAGGCAGCAAACATACTTATTGACTGGAGCTTCTTGGCGGGCCCAGGGAAGCGTGACTGATTGGAAGCCTGTTTGGAGGAGGAGCCCGCTTTGTGGGCCCGAAATAAATAAGAGCCTGTCAATAGCTCAGATCCTGGAGCATCGACAAAGTCTGCAGTCTCAATAGGCAATTAACACTTTACAGGGGCCATTACCCAGCGGCCTCCCCTCGTTTTACTGCACATTTTCTGCCATCAGCTCTGGTATTGAAGCTTCTAAATAAAAACATAAAAATGAGCTAGAACAGACCAGCGCTTTGCCTGGCTGGAGTTATGGTGCCAACATGCAGCAAAGAGATCATATTTCCTCTCTCCTTCCTAACTGGGCTCTAACTCCCCTGCGTCCCTGGTCCTGTATAAACATGTATGCATGCACACACACAGACATGAGCACAGGTACATGCAGGCCATTTTCTGAGTGTGCCACAGGAGGCACCGAGCGCGGATGCTGGGAGGAGGAGGTGGTCTGGAGTCAGACTGTCTGAGTTCAAAGCCTGACTCCAGCACACTAACTATGTAGTCTTGCACAAATTGTTATGCCTCAGTTTCTTTGTCTGTACAATGGAAATAAGAATAGCGCCTACATCACAAGGCTTTCATGAAGATTAGGTGTTTTTAGCACAATAGCTGGCACATAATAGACCTCAATAATGTTACAGGGCTCAATGCTGTTGCCATTCATCAACAGGAGGAGGAGAATATTCACCAAGCACATCTAACTGCATGGATCATTGTAATGCCCAAAGCCGCTCTGCCTCTGCTCCACTCCTTTGGTTTCTGCCACTGTCAGTGCCTTGATCAAGCAAGGCATATGTCCACCCTACTGAACAGAGCCCCTCACACACTTCCTCTGGCTGCCCCTGCCAATTCTCTCCTAGGAAGCCAACTCATCAAGTTCCACCCCAAAGCTGATTGCCTTTGGATCACCAGGAGTTAAATATATGGATGCAAATTCAAAGCAATAACCAGGAACTCTGGAGGTTCCAGTCTGTGTGGAAACTCATTGCAAACTCAAGGTCTCAGAGAAGACTGTGGGGCTACTGGATTGGCCAGAAGCACTGCCTTTCAGAAGTATATGCAGAATAAAATGCCCCAGTGAGGACACTGACAGCAGCATCAGGAGCATGTTAGTCTCAGGGGCATTCAGGGCCACCCCTAACCTGAAGTCTGCAGCAACAACTACTGTCAACTGATGTCAAGGATATCATGGAGCCATAGCTGGAGGACATTACCATCCAGTCCAGAGATGGTGCACTGTGCCCATGGAGCCCCAAGAAGATTGGAAGGGGTTGCAGCATCTAGAAGGCAGTTCAGGGCTGCTACCAGTTGATAAGAGGGCTGGGAATAATGGGGAGGGGATACAGGATCACTGTCCCACATCAACTCCAGCAGCTCCAGTCTAACCTGTTTGACCTTCTGGACTTCTTCATAGATCATCATGTATAGAAAGGGATCAGCAGTCAAAGCAAAGCTCTAAAACCAAGGGTCTATCCCAAGGCTTCCATTCAACTAATGGGAAAACTGAAGCTGTCTTGGATTGAGTTCTCCCAGAATCAGAGCCGGAGCTAAAGATTTGAGTGTAGGAAGGTTTGTTAAAGAAGTACTGTAAGGAGAAACGAATAAGGGAATGAAGGAAGCAAGACAGAAAAGGGAAAGAAGCTGAACAAAGGTGCAATTTTGGGGAAATTTCAGCCCCAGCCTGGTCCTGCCTGGAGCTCTGGACTGAGCTGCACCTCAGACTGTGTCCAGCTTTGGACACAGGAGCTGGGCCTTTGTACTCCCACACCAGTCATGACTATGGTGGGAACAAACTCCCAGGCACTTTGGGCTGTGATGAAGGAACCCATCCCCATTCCTATGGGCTTCTGCACCCAAGGGCAATCCTCTGAAGAAGGTCACAGGAGTGAGCAGTCATCAGCAAAGCCCACAAAAGCTAAGGGATGGGCACACAGTGTCGGCAAAAGGGATCCATCAGAATCCAGTGACAACACTGAACTTTATCCAAGCCCTGTGATCTTGGAAAAAGTGAAAGTTTAAAAAATCTCCCACTCTTCTGTGTCCCAGAAAACAGATTAATGCAATGGTGCACCTTGATCCATATGTCGTAGGTAAGACTCACAGGTGTCCTCTCCTTGTTTACCTGTGACAAGGCCAAAGACTCTCCAAATTCACACTCTTTGACTCATACATTATTAGCCGAACAAAGTCTCTCCTTACTTAAAAATCCAGGCTTGTTTTTTATTTGTCACTGAACAGCACACAAGAATATCCTCTACTGAGGCCACACAAATAGTGGCAGGGCCAAGGCACAGGCCTATGCTTCCAGATTCATCACTTCCCCAAGAACTGGAAACTTCTCTGCTCTCACCTTCATGCCTCAATGTATGTCATTCCTCCTTTTCAATGTCCTTATTGCTCCTCTTCCAAAATCCTGCCCATTCTTCCAAGTTTGCCTCTTCCCTATGGCATGCCCAGCATAACTTGTATTTATTGAATGAATGTCATTCTACTTATTCACATGTATGTGAAATTGACTCTAGGTTATGTCCAAGATCCCAAGGACAACCTCATGGGCATCAACGGGGGAGCAATGACAGATCACCCCATAAAGACACATACAGTCAATTCAGATACAAGGGGTTGCTTAGTAAGGTAGAAATTAAATTCTTTCAGGAAAGCAGCTGAGGACTCTTCTCTGCCAAAGTCAACCAGCAAAGCACTCTGCAGCTCTCTGCTTTCTCCCTTTTGGGAGTTACTTGGGTGTCCCTTGTAGTTATGCAAGTTAAGTCCAAGGAGACGCTTTGCCCTGGAGAAAGAGGATCCTCCTCACCTGACAAAATGTACTTTTCCAAAGCTCCTAGAAATGCAGAAACCTCTTTGTAAGGGAGAAATGAATCAATCTATCAAGGAGCAAAAAAGCCTTGTAGTAAAGGGACTGAAATCCTGAACTGAACCCAGGAAGCAGATTCAACATTAGATCAACTTTGAGTTAACTGGGATTGTCTGCATAATAGAATAAAAAATAAGGACAGTAAGATTTTAAAAGAAGATTTCCCAGAAAGAAGAGAAAGCCTGGGTTCATGGCCCCAAGTTCAACATTCGTCTTGAAGTTTTGCAATTCTGGAATATGAAACCAAGGCTGGAAACACTTCCAAACCCAGCCACCTTGGCATAGCTTCAGGAACAGCAATAGAGCATGTCATTAAGAAACAGATTAACTGGCATACTTTCCCCACTCCACATGGCTACCCCAACCTTCTGAGCTTCTGAGTGTCAAAAACAAAAATGGCTGCTGCCTCATTTCCCCCTCTTATCTTACCTAAAAATACTTTTTGTGGTCTACTCTAATAAGAAACATGCAGAAAAGGAAATTCTGAAAATTTCAGTCCAGCCTAGCCAGTTGACACATTATAATACCAGCACAAGTAATTCACAAAGAAACATAGCCAGCACTATGATCAAACCATGCCTGAAGCATGCTATCTCAGACCTAATCAGTTACATAAGCCAAGAAACTCCTTTGATATTTAAGCTAATGTAAATTGACTTTTCTATTACTTGCACACCAAAGTATTATGACTGTTATAGCCAGAAAGCAGTATCAGAATCTAGCACTGGGCCAGGAAAAAGAGTGAGGAATGTAAATATCTCATATAAAGAGAGGAGCACCTAATAAGAAAGACTGAGCTAACTTTTACTGTTCTAAGATTAAGCAAAGGAAGCTTGTCCTGGGAGCATCTTAAATGCACCTTGTAGTCTCTGGCACTAACTGTTCAATCCACACAGCTCCCTTTGAACTCTGGAGAAATAAGCAAATGTATCAGATCCACTCCTGGGATACTTAACCAGTCATTCCCACATGGCATTTCTTATAACTCTATCCTCTGTTAAGTTCATCCTTGTTTACAGTTCACATGAGGCGCTCATCATTCTCATCACTGAATGTGACTCAAGGGGCTTCTACTGGGTCTTTTAAAGAATAGAAATTGGTAAATACTTCAATATATTAAGGAGTGTGGTTAAAAGCTCAGTCTTTGAAGGAAGATAAATCTGCATTCAAATCCTGGCTCTACCACCTCTGGATGTAATATATTGAGCCAAGTTACTTAATTCATGTGAGCCTAAGTCTCCTCATCTGTAAGGTACAATAATGACTCATCCCACAGTGATACCAACAGGATTAAATAAAATAATGCAAAACAACTTAAATAGTACTGGCACTTTAAATAGACTCTCAATAAATTTAACTATTCTTCACACTACTATTTTAAATATTCTTTTGTTTCCTTGTGTAGAAGAAATACAACTTCATTACAAATTATTAGGACAATATACAAAAGTGAAAATTCTGAGCTGTGTTAAAAAGTATGATGTCAACCCGGGCGCAGTGGCTCAAGCCTGTAATCCCAGAACTTTGGGAGGCCGAGGCGGGTGGATCACGAGGTCAAGAGATCGAGACCAATCTGGTCAATATATTGAAACCTGTCTCTACTAAAAATACAAAAAAATAGCATGGGCATGCCTGTAATCCCAGCTACTCAGGAGGCTGAGGCAGAATTGCCTGAACCCAGGAGGCGAAGGTTGCGGTGAGCCGAGATCGCGCCATTGCACTCCAGCCTGGGTAACGAGCGAAAACTCCATCTCAAAAAAAAAAGTATGATGTCAGGCCAGACACAGTGGCTCACCCTATAATCCTAGCACTTTGGGAAGCCAAGGTGGGTGGATCACCTGAGGTCAGGAGTTTGAGACCAGCCTGGCCAAAATGGTGAAACCTCATCTCTACTTAAAAAAAAAAAAATACAAAAAGTTGCTGGACATGGTGGCAGGCACCAGTAATCCCAGCTGCTTGAGAGGCTGAAGCAGGAGAATCTCTTGAATCCGGGAAGTAGAGATTGCAGCGAGCCAAGATCAATCCATTGCACTCCAGCCTGGGCAACAGAGTAAAAGCTCTATAGTTTAAAAAAAAAAAAAAAAAAAAAAAGCATAATGTTGATCTATATGTCAGTCTTTGGAGAAGATTTTTAACACATTGAGTGAGGCAAAAAAAAGCCAGTTGCAGAACGGGGAATAGTAAGCATATGTTTGTGTGAAACTGATATCTAACACAGACATACACTCAGACTTACACATACATCTAAATGCATGGAACATTATTTGAATAATACATAAGAACCTCTTACCAGGGGCTGCCTCTGACCAGTGTGATGGGGACAAGGGTGAGGCAGGTATAGAGAGTAAAGGGCCCAGACTACAGTGAAGCATATGCCTCAGGTGCAAAATTTTAAAGGGCACCAAAAAACTCAATAACCAAGATAAATAATACTTAATGCAATATTTTAAAACTCAAAATTAATGCTAAACTATCAAAACTTTAAAGACAGGATTAGTGAAACTCAAGAAAACAAATTGCTCTGCATAATAGAGCAGAAAGATTGTGAATTTAGTTTTGAAAAACACTGAGGAGAAATGAGTCAGGATATGAAAATATTAACCATCAATCTAACAGGTGGCTGGGAACTACAAAGAGTGTAGCTGAGAAAATTCACATTGTTGCAGGGCCAATGAACTATTTAGAATAAGAGTATCATAACATTAATTTGAAATTGCTGGTGTGATACATTGTATATTTCTCTTACGTCCCTGACCCCCCAGAGATCTCTGAATAGGTTAAAACCCATCTCCATTTGCACAGTTGACAGGGGCAAAAGATTCAGATGTTGTGGTAGGCAGAATCATAGCCTCCTGAAGATAGTCATGTCCTAATCCTCAGAACCTGTAAGGTTAGGTTGCAGGGTGAGGGGGAAATTAAAATTGCAGGTGTAATTAAAGATGCTAATCAGCTGACTTTAAGATAAGAAGATTATCCCAATTATCCAGATGAACCCGATGTAATCACAAGGGTCCCTAAATGGGGAGAGGGTGGTAAAAAAAAAAAAATCAGAACTAGAGAGATGGCATCATGAGAAACACTTGACTAGCCATTGTTGCTGGACTTGAAAATGGAAGTGGCCACAAGCCAAAAAATGTGGGCATCTTCTAGAAGGAAAAACCAAGGAAGTTGGTTCTCCTCCAGCCTCCAGAAGGAATGAAGCCCCACTAACACCTTGATTTTAGCCCCATAAGAGCCATCTTAGGCTTCTGACTTCAGAGGTATAAGATAATAAATTTGTGTTGGTCTCAGCAACCAAATATGCAATAAGCTATACAGATCTCGGTACCTAGAAGTGGGGTGTTGCTGTAACATCTAAAAATGTGGAAGTGTCTCTTGTGATACAAGGATACAAACTGCAGAAGTACCAGAGTGCGTGTGAGGGAGAGGAAGGAAGTACAGATCTCAGACTAAAAGAATGGAAGGCTCAGAGAGCTGGATCGGAGTCCACTCTCCCCCAATAGCCATCCAGGAAGAAAGCTTCCTATAAGCTGAAATCCCCAGAATTGCCTCCATACTGAGAACAGAGAGGTCACATTCTCTGATTTCAGGGTTTGCTGCTTCTGTACAAAGCAAGACAATTTTGACTCTGTTTGCCCATCGTATGTGCCCTGGGAGGCATTGTGCAGCCTACCTCAGTGGCAGTAAGTAAAGGGTTAACCTCCTATCTGACTAATGTAAGTGTCCTGTCATCTATATGTGGGGCAGAAATCAATGAAGGCTGTTTTCATCCAAGTAAAAATAAATCTTAATCACCTTTGCAAAGAAGGAGAATATAAGCAGGCAGTGTTCTAAAAATGGACTCCCCTAGTTAACAATTGTTAAGTGCTATTTCTTGAATGATACCAAAGATGACATCACATCCAGGTTATAGGGTGGACATCATCCATTGCTGATTAGGGAGCAATTGAAAGGGGGAAGGAAAGTAAATGAAGATATATAAATCGTTTCAAAACTGTACTGAATGAGCTTTCAGAATGTGTGAGGCATATAAGAATGAGCATGCCAGCAACACATCTCTAACATGAGGGGCTGGCAGGTGCTAATACCAGAGAGGATATCCAGCTACCCTCACATTTCTCCATCATCATATCCTAGGCTAGACATGCTGAACAGACTCTGTTACTGACCCACAAAGCCATATGAAACCATAAAAATCCTCAGTCACAGCTTTATCTTGCCTCATATTGTCACCGTCCTGTGCTTTTCCTAAAATCTTTATAGTACAGCTTCCAACTTCCCTCTTCTTTGCTACTGAATATGCCTGTTTGAGGGCTCTCAGTGGTTTTGTTTTCTAAGGTAGATTGTATTATTGTTGGACTTATTTACCCTTCTATTGTCAGTAAAGGAAGTATACATTTTCATCCCATTGACTTTGTTTTTGCTCATGTGATGCGCTTTGACTGATGGCAAGTGAGGAAATGTATATATATATCATATCCATGCAGAAGTGCAAGTTTCTACCAGGTCTCTTGCTCTTTCTGTCATGAAGGTAGCATGTTCTAGATTAGTATAATTCCTTCCACTTGGGTTCCAAAATGAAAGATATATTGAGCACAGCTACAGCTAAACTATAGCTAATATGTTACATGAAAGAGAAAATTTTGATAAAGCACTGATATTTGAAGAATTTGTTTGTTACCATGGCCTCACTTAGCAAAAGCTAACTATTACATCATCCATTTCAATGACTTCTACTGAAGTTTTATTTGTTCAATCCCTGCAATATTTCACCAAGTGTGTCTTTAGAACTCAAGTAATAAGAGAAACTCAAAAGGAATAGGGTAAGATAAATTTGGGAAATCCTACATAACCACTTTTGTACATTAATAATACCCCCTCCCCAGCATATATAGGCACTGGAGCTATAATTAGGCACTAAGGGTGAAGAGCTCAAGTTCTACAGGAGAATGGGAAGCTGAACATTCTTTATGCATAGCCAGAGAACAGAAACCACCTCCTAAGTGAGGCCAGAGGCCAGAACTTTGCTTCCCATCTCTTCCCCTCCATAAACAGAGATTTTTACGAAATAGAGATCCAAAGACACTTTTTTATCTTGTACTACTTCTGTTTCTTTCAGTCCCAGCAGGCAGTATTTCTTCCAATACATTTCTCTTAAAAGTTTTGTGGTTCTCCTATGAAAGTAATTAAGGTTAATGTTATTAGAAAAAGGACAAGCTCACAAATCTCTTCAAGCCTTTGTCTATCTTGGGCTACTGCTGAGATTGCTGAGAGACAATATCCTCAAGTTTCTTATTGGCCCTCTTTATTTACTAAATGGCTCTCTGAGGCACCACTTTCAATCTTCCTGAGATCTTTGTAAAGGATTTTATAGCCACACCTTGAACTTCATCTTTAGACTATGTTTTCCTAGATGTACCTTAAAATTTTATCTTTGCCTCTGGCAGATTCCCTGCCTTCTTATCTGACCAGAACCCATTGTCTTGCCCTTTGCCTGACCTACCTGACATACAATGCAACAAGCAGGATGGTATCTGGCATGTGGCAGGTACTCAACCAGAATTCATCACACAAATGAAGGAATTATTCTATAAACCCCTAAGTGATTGTAATGAGGCATAAACTAATGTAATGACTTTTCCACACACTTCGTTGCCAACTCCCTCATTCTGAAGAAAAATACAAAGCAAATATACTGGGGATTGTCCTAACCAATTCACTAGGCTTAGAGCTTCCTGAACCATCTGTGCTCCTGCCCATGCATCTCACTGTGCTAGAACTGAAGGAAAGGGAAGAGATCTGCTGTTGGCTTCCAATCAGAGGTCTGGGACAAGTACAACACGGCAGTTGTTGTCTCTCAGATTTCCCATCGCAGCCTCCCAAGAGGCCTCTTTTGTACATGAGGAAGAGAGAGGACTATGGTTTAAAAAAAAAAAAAACTTCTGAAGGTGGCACATGTAGTAGAAATGCCCAGCCAGAAGCAGATACTCCCTGGGAATGAGAGCCTAAAGAAGCCTCTAATATGCAGAGAATGAGAATGTCACAGCACCTGTTGTCTTTGCAGGGTTGGAAAAAATGATAGTGCCCAGCACTACCCAGAGGAGGAAGCAATAACTGATCAAGATTGAGAACACATATAAGATACTTCTTGAGAGCACCCAGAAATGCCTGAGGGAGGGAGGACAGATTTGTAGGAGCATTCACAGGCAGGGCTAGTGTAGCAGACATTGTTGGTGCCTTGCCCCATTGCTGTGGTGCAACCTCAAAGTCACCTGCAGCTCCCGTAGACAGATTCCATACTTGCCATGGATTCCTACTCCAAGCATCTCCATCTCTGTGCCTGATAGCTTCCCTTTGTAACTGGAGCAGGCTCAGTTCATACCGGATGAAAAGGATCAGATGACAAGAGTCCAGGAGATCATGCTCCTGGAAACAACCTTCAACCAATGAGGCACTGTAGTGGATAAACAAACACCCAGCTTCCTTCCTGTCTGTAGGACAATTATAAGGTGAGCTCTACACAGGTCTCAGAAAGTCTGAGCCTGGTTCTCCTACCAGTTTCATTAGTGTGCCCTTAGTTGTCTGCCTCCTCTTCCTTGTCTTATGCCCCCACTCCACTGTTTCCTGGAGTCATCTGAAAAGATAACATGCACCCAAATCCTTGGCTTGGGTCTACATTGGGGAGCAGAGTTAAGTCTACCAGGCCTGACTACCCAGAAACACAAAGACTCTATGTCTTAGCCAATGTCCTTCCAGAATCTATATCTGAAGGAGTCTGTTTCAGCATCTCTCACTGGAAGTCTGAGCCTTTTTAACCAGAGCACTGTGAGTGGAGTCGAGCTCACACAATCAGAAACACAAATTCAAACCCCAACTCTACCCATTATGAGCTGTGAGCCTCTAGACAAGTCACTTTACCTCTCTGAATTTTGATATCTTCTATAAAACAGAAATAATAGGAGTTCCTGCCTCTTAGGGTTAAAAGCAGTTTACACAGAAGCACTGAGCTTGTCATGGTGGTTGGCATATAGTATTCCATCAGTGACCGCTCTCATCATTTTATCTGTCTGGCCCTTAAATCTCTGATTTGGGGGGCTTACTCCAAACAATCAAGCCTATCATTCTCGGCATCATCTCTCAGGGCCTCCTGAACCCAAGCCCTTACACAAGCAGATGTTAGAAACTCCAGCCCAAGACTGTTTATTTCATCTGCAGGAAGCTTGACACCTGGTGTGGATGCTTTCCCTGAACCAACCTCCTCTCCCAGATGTTCTTAAGCCCCTGCCCAATGGTCGCTCAGCTGCACAGAGGCTCAGAAGGACCGAGGAGCCTATTGACCAGGGGGCCTTCAGCCCTTTTCCATCTGTCAGGCCAGCTCGCAAAACAGCCTGCAGATGCTCCACCCCTGGCAGCTGTGGGGTGAGTTGACCTCTTTTGGCCCCAGCACACAGCAGCTGGGCCATCTGCTCACACCAAAGGATGGAGCAGTTCATTCTGGGGGCAGCCTCCTTACTGCTCAGATTAATTCACTCATTCCAAGAGCAATTATCAAGCACCTACAAAGGGCCAGACCCTAAACTAGGCACTAGGAATATAATTTTGCCCTAGAGAGGCTCACAGTTTGGCGAGGGAGACAGATGAAAAAAGGGGGCAGGTAGGTTATGAGCTAGTGTAATTGATGTCAAAAGGAAAACAAGCATAGCCCTTCGGGAATGAGAGGATCAAACACCTAAACTAACCTTGGGGGTCAAAAAAGAGAAGACTTGCTCAAGTAGGTGGTTCCAGAGATGAAAACTGAAGGGCAGAGAAAAGTGAACAGGATGGAAAGAAGGAAGAAAAGGCACTCCTGGGAAGGCATGGCTTGAGCAAATATGTGGAGGTGAGATATACAGATTTTGGAGCCATGTACAAATCATTTGTTGTACTGCTTGCCTGTCACCACCTCCATTTCAAAACCTGCCATACTCATCCATATGAAAGAGCTGCCATGTTTCTAGAAGACTCCACTCTCTTAGAGTTCCCTGGGCTTGGGTCACCCAACACAAGATAGGCTCAGAGATCTCCACCTGAGGATTTTAACTTAAGATCAAGTGGTGGCTGAAACTCTGTGAAGATAAACTCAAGAATTGTTTCCAGTAGCAAAGCTGGTGATGTTCAAATATGATGCCCTTCCCACCAAGCAATGGGTCTGTGGCCCCTCCCTTGAATCTAGGTCACACTTCTTGACTAACTTGATGAATAGACTATGGCAGAAGCGGCTTTCAAGGTTCTGTTAGAAAGGACCGTGCACCCTCTGCCATTTTTCCTTGGGACACCAATCACTGAAGCCTTGGGCCACCATATAAGAATTTTGGCTACCCTGAAATTGCTATACCAGAATGAACACATAGACAGACTACGGAGTAGCAGAGAGAGAGAGAGAGAGAGAACACCAGATAGCTCCTCCCCAGCTCAGATGAAAGGTATGAAAGTAAGGAAGATGACGTCAACTGCATCCAACATCGGTCAAATGGCAACCACATGAAAAAACTGAAGATTAGCCAACTGGCTGTGCCAAGGTAACCCTCAGAACCATGAGAGATAAGAATTATAAATGCTTGTTATTTTATACCACTAAGTTTGAGGTGGTTTGTTATGCAATAATTAATAAGCAGCATAGAAAAGCTCTTCTATAGTGAGAGAGAATGGAGCCAACACTGGAGATATGTAGAAGTTGCTTGACTTATTGGTCTAGTTATTACTGGGCACTCTTCTGCCTGCCTTCCCTGCAACAATTTTCTTAGATTCAAGAAAAAGGTCAGTGCTGGAAACAAAATGTGAAAGCCCAGAGTAGATGTCTGTAGATGGGAGACACTGTGCAGAGAGAACAAGTCCCACAGAAACTTGAGTTAGCTTGGACTTAATGCCCTCTGCCAACTTCCTGCTCCTAAAATATGACCAAGCTAAGAACTTGTCTTCAGTCTCTCAACCAATAGAAGCTGTGTACCTTGCTTCACTCTCTGATTACCCAGATGTAATAGCCAGCTTTCAAGGTGGCCCTCAAGGACCCTTGATTCCTAGTATTCACACCCTTGTATAGTTTCCTCCCACGCTGAATCAGGCCGACCTCTGTGACCAAAAAAATACTACAGAAGTGACAGTGCATGACTTCCTAGGGTAGATCATAATGGAATTGGATTGCTTATTCTGGAAAGACCAGCCATAAAGCCACAAGGACACAAGCAGCCCTTTGAAGAAACCCATATGGAGGAAGAACTGAGGTCTCCTGTCAACAGTCAGCACCAACTTGTCAGCCACTTTGCAAGTGGATCCTCGGCCCCAGGAAAATCTTCAGATGATTTCAAGCCCCTAGGCTTCAAGTTCTCAAGGTGAGGCCTCAGACAACTTGAATCAGAGACAGGGTATCCCCGTTGGGCTCTGCCTGGATTAATGACCAACAAAAACCATGCAAGAAAATAAGTGATTATTGTTTCAGGCTATTAAAGTACTAACGTGATTTGTTATACAGCTATAAATAAGCTGTTATACAGCTACACTGGCCCTGACCCTTTGATACTCCTCCCCTACCTCACACCCGCCCCCCGCAACCCCAAATACAATTGGCTCCAGGAGACTCCTTGAGCTAGAAGAGGTCACCCATTCAAAGACAGGCTCCATTTAGAGCTTTCCAAGCAGGTAAAAAAAAAAAAAAAAAAAAAAAAATCTCCATTTGCACACTTCTAGTGACAGAGAATTTACTAACACCCAATAACTGCCTAACAGGCAGAAGAGTTTTCCACCCGTCCCCACTATGCTAATTCCTTCTTGCCTGGGAGCTGTCCCAGACCCAGTGCTGAAACCAGACCCCACCCACCCGCAACGGAAAGATCAAATTACAATTCCAAAAAGCCGGCTTGACTAGGAAACATCAGCAACAAAGTTCCATTTCCACGTATCTCTAAATGAGTAAAGCCTCCCTGTCAGTTTGGAGCAATTAGCTGTGGGAGATGATGATAGAGCAGTGAGAGGTGCTGCAAGGGGGCAGAGTGGCAGCGGAAGCCCCAACTCAGACAGACATGCCACAGATGGCACAACGAGATAACGCCTTTCACGTTTCAGAAATCACATTGTCAACAATGTTTCCAGACTCAGAAATTAGCTGAAGTCATCAGGAGTGCCTGGCAGCAAGCAGCAGGCGCTCTGGTGGGGGGCCCTCATTTGACGTTATGCATTGGTGCAAAGAGAAACTGGCAAATTCACAGAAAAGGTTGGTGGGGCTACCATCTTCTAAGGCTGCAGGCAGGGCAATCCTGGGGCATCTGGAGGCATTTTCTCAGGGTTGGCTATCAAAAGCACCAATCTTCTCTCTCCTGTCCTTATAGTAGGGGATTAAATTCAAGTGTCACACTGTGATCGCCTCTTTCTATTCCATGCCTTGTGGAATGTCCTCTTTAGAGGGTTACAGAAAGCAAAAATAATGAATTCATTCACCCATGCCTTCAATTTATATTACTTTTAACAAAATCATCCTTGTTAGTGTAAAAATTGCTGTCTTTGCTAACCATAAGCCCTATCAGAGGCAGTCTATACCAGCCACTCTGACCTTTTCATTACAGTTGCCCTGACTCGCATCTGCCCACACTTAAAAGAGCCAGTAAAAATAATCAGAGGCTAGTACCCCACTACCAAAGATACCCACAACTCCAGCCAAATGCAATTAGTTGGGGGGGGGAGGGATTGGGAGTTAGTTATCATTGCAGTCCTAGAAGGTACTATAAGCAAGCATGGGATGCAACAGGGAGTTAAGATTACATTTACAACAGTTCACCCTTAATTGTAGTTTCACCCTTTATGGCTTTGGTTACTGGTGGTCAACTGAGGTAAAAACACATTAAACAGAAAATTCCAATGTTTTTACACTGTGAGTGGGAGTGTAAATTAGTTTAGCCATTGTGGAAGACAGTGTGGTGATTCCACTTAGGGGTTCTTGCTCCTCTTAGGAGCTTTCAGTGGGAAAACAGGCTATGTTCAAAAATTACTCCTTCCCCACTGGGAACACTGCACTTCAGCTGGGGGCTTTCCCCAAGGCCACCATGAGTTAAAGCCTTAGTCAGTGAAGGCTCTCACTCCCCTCTGAAAGTCTTAGATGGGGCAAACATGCAGGCCCAGCTCTGAAGCTCTGAGCCAGGAGGCCTGTCACACCTGGGGAGGCCCCAAGATGCCAGCTCGGCAGCTGGGCCAGGATGGCAATGCGGCTGCTGGGTGATGGATCACTTTCCGATGAGGGCACTGTGCAGGCCGCCAGCTGTGCCAGCAGACTCCTGATCAGCATGGCTGCACCGCTCCCCACCACTCCACACTTGCTGGAACAGGGAACCAGGAAACATCACACCTCCGGCGAGCAGCAATTAATCTGTGCAGGAGACAGGTCGAAGACAGGAAAGGGGAGCTGCCAGAGAGCTGATGGGCCCTGCCTGCCTTGCCTCAGAGTTGGCTGGGCCCTCCAGACACACAGGCTGTCCAGCTTCAGGTGCACTCCTCACCAGCCTTCCCCAGCAGTCCCATGGGAAGGCAAATGCAGGGACCCTTGCCAGCAAAGAGCACTGGACTGAGAGTCAGCAGATGCAGGTTCAAATCCCAGCTCTGCCACTTACAGACTCAGAGACCTTGAGTTTGGTCTGTGCATCATTTTCCACTTGGGAAGCACAATTGCAACCACTCAGAGCCACGGTGAGAAGCTAAATGAAGACTTGTGTAAGTAAAGTACCTGGCATGTGATGAACACACAACAAACAGTGATTCATTACCCTGCCCTCAGCTATGCCGAGGTGCTCTTGGATAACCCTACATGGGATTATTAAGCAGGCAAAGAGCACCTCACCCAAGCCAATGAGGTCCTGAAAGTAAAGGGGAAATGACAAAGAAGTAAGTATCCTTCCATGAATCATCCAATCTGGGAACAGCCTGATGGTGGCAAAGAAAGAAGTAGCAGCCCATGGATGAACCTTGTGTCCAGCTGGCCTCCTGCTACCAGCCTCATTCCTGTCCAGTCCACAAAATCAAGAGGTGATTTTTAGAAGACACATCTGATCATTTCCTTGTCCTGTTTTTAAGCCCTAGGTGACTCATGAATGCCAACAGAGCAAAGTAAAAATGTCTCCGCATGGCATTCAGTATCAGTCCCAAATTTGCTGAGTCTTTTTGCTTACCATGAGCCTTGCTCTTCCAGCCACCCAGAAAAGCTCACTATTCCCAGAATACACCAGGACAAGGATTTTGCAAAGCAGGGCCTTTGCATGTGCTGTCCCTTCACCTGGAAAGTCCAGCCTGTGCTCCTGTCTATCTAAAGCACCTCCCTACTTACAGCTCACCTTTGGGAAGACTCCCCTGATGCTCTATTCCAGGCATGAGTAATTACTATGGACTTCCTTACCGTTAGTACAAGTGTCTATTGAGACACTCTGCCTATTAGGATCTGCTTGGTTTTGGGTACGCTGTGTCCCTGATCTGTGAACTCCTTTATCCCAGGAACCGTATTTGATTCCTCTCCACATCCCTGGCTCCAGAACAGCACCTGGCACATAGTAGGTGCTTAGGTAACTTAAGTGCTTTTTTTCATTGACAGCCCATAGTCATACCCATGTAAACTAATGATCAGTGAAGCCACAGATGGTTTCCCCACAGTGAGGCAGAGGGAAAAGCAAGGTCCTGGTCACACCTAGTCATCTCCAGCCCAGAGCCAGCTTTTTCCAAGGTTGAAGAAGACTCAAGGTTAGAGGATGATCTGTTGACCCCTCATCCTTCCATTGCATTAGCTAATGTCAAAGTCCAGTGCAATTTATCCTTCTGTGGCCAAACCTATAGACTGCTTGAAAACAATACATTTCATCTCATGGTTTTAAATCAGTGTTATAGCCCCCTTCTGGAAGGGCTCAGTGTCTCATATACCTCTTGAAAGCCTTAGGCCAGGAGTTATTTACCTTTTTGACCACTACCTCCACTGATTATGTGACCCCAGGGGTCATCAGAAAATTTGGAGAATCAAAAAGACTCATGAGCCAAAGGGGATTATGTAACAATGCAACCAGTCTGTTTACCCACCCAATGCATAAATCATCTCTATAGGCTCCCTCCCTAGTTTAATACTTCCAATGAAAGAGAACTCACCATCTCCAAGGATATCTTATTCCATCCTTGGTCACCTCCTCAGATGTCTCCAAGTCCTGCAGTTTTCCATAGATCAATGGTCTTAATCGCCCCAGGCCCCCTTCTTTGCAAATACCCTTCCCCTAATCTCTAAAATGTTTTGAGATAAGTTAAGAGGTTTATGCATCACCTTAATGTCTAGGTCAAACACTCTCCTTCCACTGAATTCTCGTTCTCTGTCCTGGATCTTAGCTCTTGTGATACTTCCATTCACATGGCTTCAGGGTAAATGGGACTTGTGGATCCACATCATCCTGATTACTATACAAAGTCAAGGGTGAACTAAAAGCCCCCAAGGCCTTACAGACCTGCTTTTCACTAAGCCAGACTTCCCTGATCCTGCACTTGGACCACTGCTTCCGCAACCCAATACAGGATCCTCCTTTATTCTTCTGCTGATTCACCTAATAAAATTTGGCCCTGTTTAGGTAACCAAGATCCTTTTAGATACTGATTTTTTCAGCCAGCTTCTTCACATTTTCTCTTTCACCTTTATTTTAAATCACATATGTGGCTTCTCCATCTCTTCACCGAAATCATTGATTTAAAGTGCTAATATGATCAGGGCTATGATAGAGCCCACAGGCACTCTAATAAAGACCTCCCTGCAAAATGATATCAACTCATTTATCTGCTCTGAATGGGTAAACTAGTTTTTAATCTCCTGGGATCCTCTAAGACCCAGTTTGCATTCTCAGTTTTCTCTCTAAGGATATCTAAAGTTGTTTGGTTTTTTTTTTTTTTTTTTTTTTTTTTTTTTTTTTTTTTTTTTTTGTATGTTCTGCTGAAACCCAGATCCGTTATCTGCTTCATGGGATATAGATCACTAGTTTAGCACCCAACACCTATTCTTCCTGACTTTATCAAGAGACAATGTGCCAAGATACTGCATTGCTCAGCCTCCCTTGCAAGTAACAGTGATAATGTGACATAGTTTTGGTCAATGAGATGGAAGTTATTGGGTAGCCCTCCCAGGAAGGCCACTTTAAAAAAACCCAACCCAGATGACACTGGTCCTTGGTTGTTTGCCATTCCTGCCTGAAATACTGATGTCATGTGGTAGGTGGAGCAGTCATTTTGCAGCCATAAGGGAGAAGTCAAGACAATCACAGGTGCTGTAGCACTGACAGTAATGGGTCTCTGAAACCAGTGCCAGAGACCACCTGCTTCTAGACTTCTCTTTGCAAGAGAAAAGAATTCCTTAATTGTTTAAGCCACTCATCTTTTGGTTTCTGTTATTCAAAGCCAAGTACAATTCCTAACAGTTATGTCACTATCCTACTCTGAAAGCCTAGTGACACTATCTAAAAAGGAAATGAGATTATCCTCCTATAACTTATTCTAAGTGAGTCAATATTGGATTCTAGTGATCTCAAAGATGTTTACACATCTTGCCCTTAATAAATAATACTAGATTCCTGTCCAGGATTAACTCTCCTTTCTTCCCTTGAGAAAAAATGAAAACTTTTTGCCAGTTTCCAGGCTTCAGGCATCTCTCTCTTCTCTAGGATTTCTGAAGATTAGCATCATTAATTCAGGGTCTGGGATTTCCCAGAGATCAGTCACCTTGCTAAAAATTATTTCATCTAGTTTTGAGCTATCTATAAAGTTCTACCCTTGGGTGTTGTCTTATCAATGTTGACTTTACACTTTATGATCTGAAAATGTATCTTCCTTGACAAAGATGATAGCCCACTTCTTGGTTATAGATTATTTCTCTAACACTTTCCATATCAGCAGATCTGTCCTGAGCATAGGCATCTTACCAACACCCCATCTGGCAATAATCAAGTGTGTCTATACCTGCTTGGGCTCACATTCCAAAATCATCAGCTGAAGAAATATAAGGAGATGGCTCTTCTTTGAATAGTTCTTCACCTGAAATACAGCTCTTTGTTCATGAACCCAAAGTAGCTGCAGGCCCAGAATATCTAGAGTTTTGGGAAACTTCAAGTTATAGATTGTATTAGGCTACTCTTGCATTGCCTTAAAGAAATACCTGAGACTGGGTAATTTACAAACAAAAGGGGTTTCATTGGCTCATGGGTCTGCAGGCTGTATAGAAGCATGGTGCTGGCATCTGCTTGGCTTCTAAAGAGGCCCTAGGAAGCTTACGATTATGGCAGAAGGTAAACGGGGAGCAGGCACATCACATGGCAAAAGGGGGAGCAAGTGAGAGAGTTGGAGGAAGGTACCACACACTTTTAAATAATCAAATGTCATATGAACTCAGAGTGAGAGCCTACTTATCACCAAAAAGATGGCTCAAGCCATTCATAAGGGATTTGCACCCATGATCCAAACACCTCCCCCCAGGCCCCACCTCCAACACTGGGGATTGCATTTCAATATTAGATTTGGGCAGGGACAAACATCCAAACTATATCATGGATATTAGCCATAGGCTCACATCTACAGTTCGAAGAGTCAAGGCCACCAGACAGCCATCTAAGGAGGGAATCAAGAATCTAGAATCTGTTCATTCAGGTTCACACCATTTGCTACCTTATTCCCCTGTTTGACCAAGGGACAATTTAGTATCAGCTCCAAATCTTGGTCTTTTCTCGTAGCAGGGATGGTAATAACAGAGTTGCTGTGAAGATTCGATTAGACAATACACTTAAAGTTATTGGCACATAGTAATCTCTCCATTTTTTTCTGCTATAATTATAACCATCATCATTAAAAATCATTACTAGGGCCAGGTGCAGTGGCTCAAGCCTGTAATCCCAGCACTTTGGGAGGCCAAGGTGGGTGGATCATGAGGTCAAGAGATCAAGACCATCCTGGTCAACATGGTGAAACCCCGTCTCTACTAAAAATACAAAAAATTAGCTGGGCATGGTGGCATGTGCCTGTAATCCCAGCTACTCAGGAGGCTGAGGCAGGAGAAGTGCCTGAACCCAGGAGGCAGAGGTTGTGGTAAGCCGAGATCGCGCCATTGCACTCCGGCCTGGGTAACAAGAGCTGGGAAACTCCATTTCAAAAAAAAAATCATTACTAATATTCTGCTTTCATCCTTATTGCAGATTTCAAACAAAAAATTAGATACCCAGAATATATGTCAGGAAAGGCAGTGGAGTAAGGCCAGGGTATTTTTCTTTTTTTACTGAGAACTTATGACAATCAATAATGTTTCTCCTCTCTAGGGTCCATCCCTGCTGGACTTAATGCAAAATGATGCTTCCATTCAGACTTCCCTACTAAAAGTCTAAACAATTAAAAATTATTGAAATGGCATATGGTCATAGGTAGAAAACAATCTATCATGAACTATAGTGAGAGTTTATAATTTTTCTATTCTCTTCCAGTTAGAAGCAGGTCTTTTGTTCTTATATAGCTTTGGGAAACTTGTTTTGGTTTTAGTTTTCCTCTAGTTGTAAAATAATTCCTGTTAAATATATTGCCTGATCATTGTGGAAAAAACAGTGAAGAACCACCTAATCTGCAAATCCACACTGAGAATTCTGGGCTGCCAGAGCAAGTCGCCCAAGAGTACTATATTCATAAAAAACACTTTGTGACAGAAGGCTGGACCCTTGGATTTGGAAATGAGATTCCAAACTTCCAGCTATTCTGAACCAGCCATGTTCCAGATTAGAAAGGGGCTGATTCTTAGTTAAAAGGAGAATTTGGCTTCCTGAGCATTATAAGCACTATGAGGAAAGAATCATTCCTAGCTGAGAGAGCTGGTAGTAGAAGGGTCAGCCTCCTAAATAGTCCTCAGTTTAAGAACAGCCTCAGGTATGTAGGCAAGGATGTGGGGGGTTACTGACTGAGGCTATCAAGGGGCAGCAATAACAGGCAATCTTAATGGCTGTTGACAGTATGTGCCATGACTTTTTACAAGGAAATAGAATTATGAGACCCAAGATTCCAAGGATGCTACTGAAAGGGAGACTAACAGTACAAGATTCTTGCAATTTTCCCCCAGGCTTTCTTTTGTCTACATGGATTTACCTACCCATTCACCCCTCATCATCTCTGCATACACTACATTTTATGCATTCTAAAACTTTTTTGAAACAGGGAAGCAAAGAGTTCATTGTGTTTTGTGCTTTCTAACATATCTGCCTTCATTAGTTAGGCTCCCTATAATTGCAAGCAACAGAATCCCAATCTAGTCTAGTATAAACTGAAAGATGATATATTATAAGAATTTTGAGGCATACTATGAAACCTGAGAACTAAAATGAAGTTAAGGCTCAAAAAAGACAGGCGCCAAGGACACACACCTCCAAGACACACTCTTTGTCTCCTCTGTTTCTTCTACATATTCATTTCAATCTTCCCTCTTATAACAGAATTCCTCCTCATGGGGAAAAAGAAAAACAAGCCAACTACTGTAAATAAATTTTTTAAATCACTTACTATTGACTTACTGAGGGGTGTGTGTGTGTGTGCGTGTGTGTATACACATGCACATGCATTTTATTTAAATCTTATCACTTCCAAAAATTTTCCTAATGATTATGTTGTGTTTTCAGGGTAGCTAAAAATCTCTTCTGCAAGGGATAAGCATTTTATCTTATTATCTGCCAGATGTTTACCTTATTTTGTTTTCTTCTCTAATAGCATTGGTAAGCATCTCTAGAACAATGTTATATAAGAGAGTTGAGGGAAAGTATCCTTTTCTCTTTCCTAAATTTAACAAGATTGATAATATTGCTTCACCATAAAGCATTCTTCTAATGAGGATTATCTAATTTTTTTATTTATGATTTATCACCAAGGCATTATTAAAAAGCATTTGGGCCTTGTTCTCATTTCCTGGCCTGGAGCTCCTAAAGCTCTTGGAATTTCCTAAGTGCTAAGAATACTAAGAGTGCCCTTTGTCTAGTAAGACAATTCATGGCTAGCCTCTAGATCATTTCAGACTGGGGACTGCTCTCCAGAAAGACCAAGCCTTGATTAGAAGCCTAGAACTTTAAAGCCCACACCCCAGGAAAGAGGGGCTAGAGATTGAGTTAATAATCAATCATGCCTACATGATGAAGCCTCAAAAAAACAAACAAACAAAAAATAAAACCTAAATTATGGGATTTGGAAAGCTTCCAAGTTGGTGAACGCATCCACACACTGTGAGGGTGGTATACCCTAGGCTCCATGGGGACAGAAGATCCTGCACTAAGGACCCTTCCAGACCTCACCCTATGTACCTCTTCATCTGGCTGTTCATCCGTATTCTCTACAATAAACTGGTAAATGAAAGTTAAGTGATTCCCTGAGTTTTGTAAGCTATTCTAGCAAATTAACAAACCTAAAGGGAGTGGGTTATGCCAACCCTTAACTTTGTAGCCAAGTCAAACACAACTGTGAGTCACCTGGCAAACCAACACTTGTAACTGGCATTTGAAGTGAGGACAGTCTTGTGAGACTGAGTGCCTACACCTGCAATTTAGGTGCTAATTCCAGGTAGCTAATGCCAGGCAGTTAGTGTCAGAATCAAGGTGAATCGTAGGATACCTACTTGGTGTCAGAATTAGTTTATGTGGGGGGGGCAGCAGAGAAACACCTCTCGACTACAAATCTTAATAAAAATGAATGTGAAATTGTATCCATATTTTTTCAGAATTCATTCAGATATGAAATTTTTTGGTCTGGTAATGTGACAAGTTATAATTATGGATTTTTTAACACTGAAAAATCCTGTTATTCCTTTAAGTGGAACTCCACTTAAAATATATTAATTTTTAAGACACTGCTAAATTCTATGAAACAATGTTTTATTCAGGAATTTTATATCTTTATAAATAAGGTAGGTCTGGAATATTCTTATGTTAGATTTTGGCATCAATTATATGTTAACATTATTATAATACTTAAGAAAATTCTCCTTCCTGAGAACAACACACACCAGGGCCTGATGGGGGGTGGGTGGGGTAGGGGAGAGATAGCAGAGGGTGAGGGTATTGGGGAGTGATAACATTAAGAGAAATACCTAATGTAGACGATGGGGGGATGGATGCAGCAAACCACCATGGCATGTGTATACTTATGTAACAATCCTGCATGATCTGCACATATACCCCAAAACTTAAAGTGTAATAATAAAAAAAAATTCTCCTTCCTCTATCCTCTGTGCTAATTTGAATGACATCTGAAATATCCTGAATATTTGAAAAAACTTCACTATGAAGTCATCTGGACTCAGGACCTTAAAGAGATCTTTAACAACTTCATCAATTTCTTCTATGTTACTTGCCCAAGTTTTTTAAACACTAAGTCACCCAGTGTTTTCAAAATATGTTAGTTCTGGATGTTCAGAAATGTCATCTTTCAATTATCTTATCATCTTATTGTCTTTTAATTTCTTTTGTAACTGTGGTTATATTCCCTTTCTCATTTCTATTTTGAAGTATTTGTGGTTTGTCTGAGGATTATTTAAAATTTAGACATGCTAATGATTTCATATAACTATTTTATATAATTATATAGTTTTGTATTTATTTATTATATGAAATTGGCTCACAATTATGGAAGCTGACAAGTCCCAAGGTCTACAGGGTGAGTCAACAAACCAGAGACCCAGAAGAGCCAATGTTTCAGCTTCAGTCTGAAGGCAAAAAGAAAAACTAAGGTCTCAGGCAGTCAGGCAGGAGGAATTCTCTCACTCAGAGGAGGGTCAGCCTTTTCGTTCCATTCAGGCCTCAAACTGGTTGAATAAGGCCCATACACATTAGGGAGTCCAATCTGCTTTACTCAGCTTACTGATGTAAATGTTAATCTCATCCACACACACCTCCGCAGACATACCCAGAATAACATTTAACCAAATATCCAGGCACCCCATGGCCTAGTCACACTGACACACAAAAGTAACCATCACAAAAGGCATTTCCTCCTGTTCATCTATTGCTGTGTCTATGTCAGCTTCTCAGAGGTCCTGGACTAACAAACTGTCCAGCCAGCTCTGCCTCCCTCATCTAGGTCTCCCTGCACCCACCACTACCAGGTCCACATAAACAGAAGGCCAAGAGAGAGGAGAAAAAGTGAAAGAATAAACACTGAATCACCACTGGAGGGGAGAAAAATCATGTCTTTCCTTCTTCTACTTGAGGGAGAAAGGAGTTATTCCCACCTCTCTAAACAAGTGTGGGAGGGAAACTTCAAAGAAATCACTTGATCACTTGTCGAACTTAGGATAACAAGAAGATGCAGGGTAACTGGCATCTCCTTCCCTCATTAGACATCTGAATTCAAGCAATTCAAGCAAAGGGAGAAAAGACTTGGGGAGAGATGGCAAGAGGGGCAAGGGCAGACATAGGGCCTCCCCATCACTGTTTCCCAGTAAAAGCCTGACTGTCAACCAGGAGAGAAAGGGAGATGGGCAATGAATTGGATGTGAGAATAAACTTTTAACCTGGTCTAGACTATACAAGAAATTTTTTTTTCTTTTTTTCTTTTTTGAAACAGAGTTTCGCTCCCATTACCCAGGCTGGAGTGCAATGGTGCTATCTCGGCTCACCACAACCTCCACTGCCTGGGTTCAGGCAATTCTCCTGACTCAGCCTCCTGAGTAGCTGGAATTACAGGCACGTGCCACCATGCCCAGCTAATTTTTTGTATTTTTAGTAGAGACAGGGTTTCACTATGTTGACCAGAATGGTCTCGATGTCTTGACCTCGTGATCCACCCACTTCGGCCTCCCAAAGTGCTGGGATTACAGGTGTGAGCCACTGCGCCCAACCTTACAAGGAATTTTTTTTAAGAAAGTAATTATATTTTTAAACTGTTTTATTGAGGTATGATTGACATGCAAAAAGCTATACATTTTTAACATATACAACTCCAGGAGTTTGGTGATATAATAAATATACACCCATGAAACCATCACCGTAAACATATCCATTAAGGCCATAAACATATCCATTACCTCCTAAAGTGTCCTTCCACCTCCTTGATTTGTGTGTGTGTCGGGGTGTGTGTGTGTGTGTGTGTGCACGCACACACGTACACAGGTGGGAGCATATAAGAACACTTAACAGAATGTCTACCCTCTCAGCAAAGTTTAAGTATCCAGTACAGTTTTGTCAGCTTTAGGCACTATACCACATTGTGATCTCCAGAATTTATTTTTCATAACTGAAACATGTGCTCTTTGACCATCACCTACCTCCCCATTTCCTCTTTGCCCCTTCCCCCACCACCAGAAGTCACCACTCTACTTTCTGCTTTTCAGAGTTTGACTATAGTATGCTCCACACACAAGTGAGGTTATACAATATGTCTTTCTGTGTCTGGCTTATTTTCACTTAGTATGATGTCCTCCAGGTCTGTTGAAGGTCTTCTTAAGTCTAAATAATTTTCCATTGTGTGAATAAGTTCCATTATTCATCAGTGAACTTTTAGGTTGTTTTCGCCTCCTCACTATCTTGAACAATCCTGCAATGAACATAAAAGTGCAAGCATCTCTTCAAGATCCTAATTTCAGTTCTTTCCTAATTTCAATAACCGGAAGTGGGATCGCTGGATCACATGGTAGTTCTATATTTAAGTTTTTTTTTTGTTTTGTTTTGTTTTTAAATATGGAACGCTTCATGAATTTGCGTGTCATCCTTGCGCAGGGGCCATGCTAATCTTCTCTGTATCGTTCCAATTTTAGTGTATGTGCTGCCGAAGCGAGCACTCTATATTTAAGTTTTTAAGGAACCTCTGTACTGTTTTCCATAATGACTATATCAATTTACATTCTCATTAGCAGTGCACCAGGATTCCCTTTTCTTCACATCTTCATAAACATTTTTTTAATAATGGCCATCCTAGCAGGTGTAAAGTGATATCTCATTGTGTGTTCAATTTGCATTTTCCCAGTGACTTGTGATGTTGATCATCTTTTATATACCTGATGGCCAGTTGTAGGTCTTTTTTACAGAAGAGTCTTTTAGATATTTTGCTCATATTTTAATCAGGTTATTTGGTATTTTGCTATTGAGTCGTAGGATGTCCTTAAATATTTTGGATACTAATCCCTTATCACATATTTAGTTTGCAAATTTTCTCCCATTCCATGAGCTGCCTTTTTATTTTGTTGATTTTTCCCTTTGCTGTGCAGAAACTTCCCCATTTAATTTAGTTCCATTTATTTATTTTTGCTTTTGTTACCTGTGCTGTGGTGTCGTACCCAAAAAATCATTGCCAAGCTAATTTTCCATTTTCTTCTAGGAGTTTTACAGCTTCAGGTCTTATGTTTAAGTCTTTAATGCATTTGGGGCTTATTTCTGGGTTTATTTCCACCACTACTTGCCTGGTTTGGAGAGTTGCCAATCAAGCCCTGGAAGTTAGAAGGGCCTCCACCACCCAAGAGGAAGGCCGAGTGAAGTGCGGCGCTATGATATTTTAACATAGTGCTCAATATATGCTTCCCTACTAATTGCTCCTTTTTTACCATGCTGCCCTTCTATAACCAAAACCGATTCTCTCCCTTAAACCTGCCCTCCTGCTAGTATTTCTCCTCTCAGTAGAAGCAACATCATTCATTCCATTACTCGCAAATGCCTTGGAATCATCTTGGATTCCTCTGTTCCTCATTCCCCACATCCAATACATCACCAAATCCCAAGCCTCTTCCTTCAAAATGTATCACGTTACTGATCCCATCTTACAATCTTCTTCCCAACACCTAGACCGAGCTGCCAGCTCAACCTCTGCCTGCAACTGTCTCTGCTGTGGTTTGAATATATGTGTCCCTTCAAAATTTATATGCTGAAACTCACACCCTAAGGTGATGAGGTTTTTGGGAAGAGCTAGAGGTAGAGCTTTTTGGGAAGTGATGAGGGCTCCACCCTCATGAATGGATTAATACTTTTGTAAAGGGACTTCAGAGAACTGCCTGGCCCTTTTTCCCCTTTTGCCATGTGGGAATGCAATAAGAATCATCATCTATGAAGCAGAAAGTGAGTCTTCACCAGACGCTAAATCTGCTGGTGCCTCGATCTTGGACTTCCTAGCCACCAGAACTGTGAGAAGTAAATCACTGTTTATAAATTACCCAGTCTGTGGCATTTTGTATAGCAGCAGGAACAGACTGAGACCGTTTTCTAACTGGGTTAGGAAACCTGCCTCTTCTCTTGCCCCTTTCTGTTCTATTCTTCACCCAGCAAATAGAATAATCCTTGTAAAACATAAAATAGAGCGTTCCACTCCCTGCTTCAAACCTGCCCAAAGGCTTCTTATCACACTTACAATAAAATCAGTCTTTACTGTTGCCTGTAAGGCCAGACATGCCCTGGCCTCAGGCTGCACCTCTGGCTTCACTTTCTATCCCTTTTTTCTTTGACTGCTACACTCCAGCTACCTTCCCTAAAACCCACCAGGCACACTCCTGTTTCAAAGGCCGTTGTCCGTGAGATTTCCTTTGCTTGGAAAGTCTTTTCCCACAGATACTCACATGGTGTGCTCTCTTGCTTCCTCAAGTGTGTGATCAAGTGTTGCCTCTTCAGGGAATCCTTCCCTGATCACGATACCAAAATAGTATTTATCACCACCTGACTCGTGGCCGTGTAACTCTAATCTGTCTCCATCTTTACATGGCCCCTTCTCTTCTGCCTGTAGCAAATCTCTCTCTGCCTCTCTCTTAAAAAGACACTTGTGTTTGGATTTATGACCCACCCAGATAATCCAGGATTACCTCCTCATCTCAACGTCCTTAACTTAATCAAATCTGCAAAGATCCTTTATCTAAAAAGGTAACACAGGTTCTGGGGACTGGGACATGGACTATCTTCTGGAGCCATTATTAGCCTATCACATTCCAGTTGTAAAATTTATTTTATATCTTCCCTATTCATGACAACCTGATCAGTCTCACTATAGAGTTGTAGGATGGTCCTACCCACACAGATTTCTTCTCTCCTCTCCGCAGGACTCCCTCTTTTCCAGAGAAGCTGCAGTTTTCAGCCCAGCTTCTTTTAATGACTAATCAGAAAACACCTGGAAGCCCGTGGTGGATAGAAGGTTATAGCACAAACTTTGAGTCTTGGGTTATGGGGCTGCCACTTGCTAGCTGGTAAATGTAGACAAGTCACTTACATTCCTTGGGTCTCAGAGGCAAGGACATAGTATGCACCAAACCCTTCTCATGAATTGCCCCCTGAATCCTCCCAACAACACAGTGAGTTAAGTGCCATTTCTAAATAATTCATTATTTACATTTTCTATCAGCAACTACCTATTCCAGGTACAGTTCCAGCACAGTAGATACAGCAATAAATAGGAAAATCTCTGCTCTCATGGAAATTACTTTCGAATGGTGAAGACACATATCAGGGAAACAAAGGTAACTGCAGAGAGTGATAATGGCTATGAAGTCAATAATTTAATATAACAATATTTAGACATGGCGTAAGGAACTCCTTTAGATGCGGTTGCCTGGGAGGCCTCTCCAAGGAAGTAGCATTTGACCTGAGACTTGAATGATATTAAAAAAAGTATCATGCAAATATCTAGGAAAAGAACTTTCTAGGTGAAAACAAATTCATATATTCAAGGAACAGAAGACAGCACTTGCAGGCCAGGAAACCAAGATGCCAAGGTATTAAGCATCCCCGTGGAGGGGACCATCCAAGGGCACCAAACAGGTGTAGAAATCCGAAGTGTGTAATGAGCTCAACTTCCACAGTTGCGTGGTTTTCTCCAGCAAACAACCGCAAAGGTTACATAGGACTGGCAAGAGGGTATCACACAAAGGCCACAGGAGTGATACACAACAATGAAGCCTTGATTGGGCATATTAGGGATTGGATCCAAGAAGCGCTGGTACACTGAAAGTAGGGAAATAAATAGCAATGGGGTCAGAGAAAGGTCGAAAAGGCAAGTCAATGACAGTGAGAGAAGGGAGGAAGAAGGACCACAGGGAAGGAGCTCTTAGAACCTAAGATGTTAGAGGCCAAGCGTTCAAATGTAATGACTAGATCCAAACCATGGTCATGGGCTTGGGTAGCTGTCATTAGCTGTCACACTGCATAACTCCAGGGACACTATTCACTAAAATTCAAAGGAGTTGTGCTAGTAAGTGGCAAAGTTGGGGCTTAAAGGCAGAAACTGTAATCCAAGAGCCTGCCCTCTTCACCACCACACAAGATTATTCTTACCATCCTTCTATATATGTCTTGGCAATTAAATGAGGAGGAGAATTAACAATGGCACTGCTCAGTTGATGTTAGGTGTTATCATAGTTCTTTCCTGAGTGAACTAAGGCTTCCAGAAGAGCTTCCAGGCCAGTCCCTGGAGAACCAGCGACCAGGAATAGATGTCCACTGATCCTCCTCAAGCTCCAAGGGAGGATATCAAGGAGGAGCTACCACCTGGACCTTCTAGTATAGCCAGTTACCTTTGCAGTGCCCAGACTAGGGTGCACTCAGGGCACAAACATTAAGGAGGCACTGACTCTTAATGCTGCTTCTGAACTTGCACAAGCCAGAGAGTGGGGGCCTCCTTAAATTCTGCACCCTGGACACCTGGCTTTCCTTACCCTAGTCCTAGTCCTGCAACTGTGCCCCAAATAGGACATTACCTATCCAGAGTTCTTCAAGAAGCAAGAGATTTTCATTAGTCATTCTGGCTTTCCACTGGCTTCCACTCCTCTCAGCTGTATCTATTAAGCCCAGATAACTCGAGGCACAGCCAGGTCGGTCCCCTCTACTCTGGGGCTGAAATCCCAGCATTCCCCCTGCCCCAACCTATCTCAGCCAGGACAGAGTGCTGGTTCAGCAATTCCTCCATCCAGGTGGATTCCGCTGATCATGAGTTCACAAGGACTGTGAGTGTCCCTCAGGATGACAGCTCTTTTATCACCTGGTGTCACAGCATGAGCCAGGTAAGGAGGCAGGTGATAAGACTGTAAAGTCATGTTTCCAGAAATGCCAACCAGCCTTCTCTGACACCACACCTGGACCACCAGCCCCTTTGCCAACTTCCCCATTGTTTTATTATAATGAGCAACAAGCTCATTAATAACCCTCCCCCAACTTCCTGAGTCCCAGCCACACGGGGAACCAGCAGGTGCAAGGGGCTCACAATTAGTCCTTCATAATGCATGGCTGGCAATAAACCCACTCTGAAGCTGGAACGACCAGGATCCAGCTCCACGCAGTGTCTGCAGCCACTGGAGTAATTAATGGCAGAGCCATAGGATAGAGAGTGAATTAACTCTTATGAAGCCATTGAGCCTAGGAATCTTGGGAAACTGAAAACCTCAAGAAAAGAAAGCATTTTGCATGCACTAGAAAAAAATGGCCAACATCTGGTCTGTCTTCCTGCCTGTACCTCTGGTGTCACACCTGGACCACCACTACCACCTCTATTAAGATGCCCCAAATCTTTGTGCCCTGCCCTGTCCTCTCACTCCTGCATTTCCACTGGTAGCCCAACTGGCTCAGATGAACATAGCCACTGAACCTTACTGGAAAAAGGCAACCTGGAGCCTAAGGGGAGATCATGAGGTTAGAAGTAAGTACTACGGGGGAAAACAAGTTCTCAAACTGCAGCTGAGCAGAGGGAACCAGCCTCGGGCACTAAACAGGTGTGGAAATCTTAAGTGTGTAATGAGCTCAACCTCCACAGTTGTGTGGTTTTCTCCAGCAAAGAATGGTAAAGGTCACTTAGGACTGGCAAGAGGGTATCACACAAAGCTCACAGGAGTGGCACACAACAATGAAGCCAAGATTTGGCGTAATGGAGATTATAACTAATAATCCCCAAGGGGATTAAAAGCACATGTGGGTAGTTACACTGAGAGTAATGAGATAAATACCAATGAGGTCAGAGAAAGGTCAAAAAGGCCAGTCAATGAGAGTGAGAGAAACCAGGAAGGAAGGAAGGAAGGAAGGACAGCAGGGAAGGAGCTCTTAGAACCTAAGATTTCAGAGGCCAAGTGTTCAAATGTAATGACAAGATCCAAACCATGGTCACTGTCAACAGGGTAGCTGTCAACAGGGCCGTCACACTGCATAACTCCAGGAATACCATTCATATGAAATTCAAAAGAGTTGTGCAGTATGGTGGCTGATGGAGAGTAAGTACCAGTCAGTGGAAATGGGGCAGCCAAGCAACTGTAACACAAGAGCATAGGAGGGGTGACCCTCAGGAACACTGGAGATGCCCTGGATAATGGTGGGATTCAGGGTAGAGAAGAAGCCTGTGGTGTGGGAAAAATAGGACCTTGGCTCCAAGGAAGCCTGACCTCAAATCCAATTCCACCCATTACTTACTGTATGGCCCTGTAGCTATCTCTTAGCTTCCCTTGGTTTCTGGTGTCTTCTCTTTATAATGGAATCAAGAGTACCTAACTTCAGGGTACTAATGAGAATTTTTAAAGATGGTTTATGTTCAGGAGGGTGCTATTCTGTGACTTCTTTGCAATCAGATCTGTTCCTCCCTTTTCCCTAACTCTGCTCTCTATCAAAGAGAGCCAACTTCTGACTTGTCTTCAAGGTCAGCTGGCTTCCAGGAGGAGAGGGCCAATGGGAAGCCCTGGTGGGAGATTGGAAGGCAAAAGGAAGGAAAACTCTGGGTATTTTTCCATCACCTTCTTCCTCCCTCTCCAGGCAACATCTCCAGCAAGAGCAGAACCTCCTTGATGTTTCAGCTACTGTGGAACAGGACACTCAGCATTTCAACTTCTGCCCCAAGGCTCTGATAACCTCATCTTTTCCCTTTGCCTCTCTAGCCCTGGTGATGGTAGTGGCTTCCTACTTTTGAATAAAGTCAGGATTGCCTCACCCTCTCCTACTAAGCTTCTCAACTTTTCCATCACCTGTGTAATCAACTCCGTAATTAAATTCCCCCTTTTAAATATTTAAAGTGGTTTCTGTTGGACTTAACTGTTACAAGTGCCTAGTGTCATGCTTGGCACATAGGGGGAACTTCAATCACTTTCAGTTACTATATTTATGTTTAGATTAACGTTATTAACATTTAGTTTTCCAAGACCTTTGAGAACGTGATAATCATTCCATCAAAGATTGAGACCTGGATGGGAACAAGATGGCATAACAACCCACGTATGCTTCTAAGGACAGAGGTGGCTGATGCACCATTACAGGGCATATTGTTTACTTGGGCCTCTAAATCTGACCTTCAGAACAGTGACTGAGTACTTGCCTTTATATTTCCTGGGCCTGACACAGGGCCTGGAACCCAGCAATTCCTCAAAGTAATAGTTATTCGACTGACTTGAAATCTTCCTGGTTGTGTAGTCAGAACGGCACTTATTTATGAGTCTGGAGAGCCCTGAGTTCACATAGCAGGGTCTCACCTGTGGTGTGCACAGAAATTTCAGAAATCAGAAATAGATTAGGAGGGCCGGGATTAGAGCAAGATGAGTAAGGCACTTTTCTCAGGCACAGAATTTAAAAGTGCGCCAAGAAAACTCAGCAATCAGAATAAATATTATATGGCAACATTTTAAAATCATAATTAGTGCAAAAATCCATAATGAACAAAATATAAAAATTTGAATAAAGATAGGATTCATATTATGGATTTTTCTTTTTGCCTGAGGCTGATGAAGTACAGCTCAGCCCATGCTGACTAGAAATGAGTGGCTACTTACCGTAATTACTCCACTGGTACTTCAGGAGCCTGATATCCCTGGGATTAAAATCCAACTCCCCGCAAACACACACAGTGCTATCTATAGGCTCTGGAACAGGGACTGAGTCTTCCTTATTCCCTGTTGTCACTTCAGCTTCTAAAACTGTGCCTAGCACATAGTAGGTACAAATAAACATCTGCAATGAATTAATTACTTAAAGAACAAATTCTCTCCGCTGTGTTCTTGGGATTCCAATAGGATCACCAAGAAGGTATTCTAACAATGCGCCTTTAAAAAAAAAAATAGTCTAAACGCACTAGGGATCAAAGAAATGTATATTGAAACAAAGAAGTGCAATTTTTCTCTGTTAGCATTAGCGAAGATTTAAGAGATTGACAATACCCTGTACCGAAGTGGAAATCAAGAAAAGGACATTCTTATGCGTTACTGCTAGGACTGAAAATGAATGTAGTGTTTCTGGACAGCAATTTGGCAATAGGTAACAAAAGACCTTGAGAAGTACATTTCTTTTGACGAGCAATCTTACTTCAAAGAATTATTCTAAGAAAATAATTAGGCAAGTGCCAGAAGAGGTTTCTTCCAAGGAGTTTCATCACCGTATTTTTTATAACAGAAAGAGCTTGCAAACAGCCTAAAGACCCAAAAGTACTGGACTTACTATTATTAAGAAATACTAATAAATTGAGGCTTCATATGATGGAATACTATGCAGCTATTTAAAATAATGATATGGTCCTCTATTTACTTAAAGTAGGATATTTATGATGTGTTAAGTGTGATATAAGATGAAGTAATTAGTGTAATCACCAGTTTTAAATTATATATGGAAAATGTTTAGAAGGCTCAATAGGAATGGTGGTTATTTCTAAGCAGCAGAATATTAGATAATTTTAATTTTTGTGAGACATGTCTTACTCTGTCACCCAGGCTGGAGTACAGTACCCCCATAATCATGACTCACTGCAGCCTCGACCTCCCCAGGCCCCAGTGAGCCTCCTGCCTCAGCCTCTGAGCATCTGGGACTACAGGTATGCACCACCACCCTCAGCTAATTTTTACTTTTTCTGTAGACACCAGGTTTTTTGTAGATACTAGGTTGCCCAGGCTGGTCTCAAACTCTTTGGCTCAAGCAATTCATTCACCTGGGTCGCCCAAAGTGCTGGGACTACAGGCATAAGCCACTATGCCCAGCCTAATGATTTTAATTTTTTAATCTTTAATTCATCTGAATTCTCTAAATTTTATACAGTGATTATCTATATAACCTGTGTAACTCTGAAAAACTGAAAAGCAATCTATTCTGGGTTTTGCATTTTGCTGGGTGAATGTCTCAGCAGGAGCAAGTTGAAATCTCCATTATCACCCTCACCTACTTTGGGGCTTCCTTTGTTATCCAAATCAGGTCATTAAATGCTATGCAGATTCTTCTCCACCTATAAGAGTCTGTTAGCCTTCCCCTGGCCAACACTCCAGCGCTCTCCAGAAATGTCTCTGAGACTGGGTCACCATTCTGGCACACTCAAATCACTCATGCACCAAAGATCCCAAACGTCACCTTTTTTCAACCCAAAAGGTTGATCCTGTTGACTGAAGATAAACCTAACATGTCCCAGGACAGTTTTGCCACTTGTGAAATGAGGATGAGTATTTACCATACGGGTGGACCAAAAGGCAAAACTGGTGGAAGAATCCAGTACAGATTGTGTCCAGCAGAATAAGCCAGGTCATGCTGCAGTAGCAACCCCAAAATTTCAGGGTGGAAACAACAGCTTCATGTCTTACCACACAGCACATCTGTCATAGGTCTGCTGGGCCCTGCTCCACCTGATCCTCCCTCAAAGACCCAGGCCGAGGAAGACTTCACCTCCAGGACTTCCCTTTGCCAAAGCAGGGGAAAGAAAACATAGCACCTAATGCACTATCTCTTAAAACTTCCTTCTAAAAACTGTCCATGTCACTGTGTTCTCGTCTCATTAGCCAAAATAAGCCACGTGGCACACCTGAACTCAAAAAGAAAGGGAAATTCAATCCCATCATGTATCTAAGAGACCAAAAACCAGAATTGTTGGTAAATAGCAAAAATAACTCCCATAGTAGACATGTATAAGTATTTTCTGCTTAAGAGTAAATACTTCAAATCCCAGACTCTATGGCAAAGAAGACTGTGATGTCTAAGTCATTGTGCTAGGTAAAACTTACAGTGGGAAATCAATTTAAGTATTGTTTACCAAAGCCACACAGCTAGTAAGGGCTAGATCCAAGATTTGATTTTCCAAATTACACCCTATTTATTATGTCTATGCCTATTTATGCTATTCCAAGGTTACTTAACTTCTGCCAGCCTGTTTCCTCCTCATTTTCCAGAAGCAAGCAATATTGACTACGTGGGGATTTTTTCCACTAGAGTGATGTACTGTCCCTGCAATGGTAGGCATAAAGGCTATGTGAGATGGGGCAATGTGTATTGTACAAGGTCTGAATTCAAAAACAGTACCTGGAGAAGCGAGGAGAAGCCTGTCTCCTATGTTCACAAGATGGAGCATTGGAGGTGTCCACTGTATTCTGTAAGATACACCTGATCCCCAGGCTAAATTGAAGGCCACTCAGTTAGCAAAGAGCACATGTCCCCTTACTCAATTATTGGAAGACACATGTCCACTCACTCTGTTCTTAGAGGGCATGTGTCACTATGTAAATGTGGCAGACAAGTCTTGACACTTTCATCAGCCTCTCCTCACCATCACACAATTGCACCAGGTGTACATACATGCGCCATGTGCATATACAAGAGCTGTCACCTTAGACAACTCATGTCCACTTGCAATGATGTCATAGACACAAATACTGAGACTGTGCCACAAGCATCAACTCATACAATATCCATATATGCTTCACCTATTCACGATTTATAATCATCCATGTGTGCATACATTTTGCTCAACCATATGAAGTTGCTCTTTTCTTGGCAATTTCATTTCGCTCAAACTAATGTACATAGAATTACACAAAATCACAGCTATTTCATGAATGTATGCACAACCACACAGGTACACATACACACACACAGAATGTACACATGCACCACCACAGGTACAACTTGCTTCTCATCCCCCATCAATTGCCTGACCCAGGCGCAGGCTCCATGGTAGTGAGTTCCATCATTGTCATTTTCAAGGCTTCTATTAAAGCTCAGCTCTAACCATCCAAGAAATCAGTCACTGGGGCTTGGCCTCTGTGACCCTGGCTTCACCCAGCAGCTGTGCTCAATGTCTCTCCCCACCCTGCCGAATCCACTTAGCCTTGTCTTTAAACCTAAATACTCCTTTCTCTGCTCCCTATGTTAGCTGTTCTCACTGCTGCCGTAAGATACTGCCTGAGGCTTCGTAACTTATAAAGGAAAGAGGTTTAATTGACTCACAGTTCTGCAGGGCTGGGGAGTCCTCAGAAGACTTACAATCATAAGGGAAGGCACCTCTTCACAGGGCAGGAGGAGAGCGAAGAATGAGAACCAGATGAATGGGGAAGCCCCTTATATAAAACCACCAGATCTCGCGAAAACTTACTATCATGAGAATAGCCTGGGTGAAATGCCCCCATGATTCAGTTACCTCCCACTGGGTCCCTCCCACCACACGTGCAGATTATAGGAGCTACAATTCAAGATGAGATTCAGGTGGGGACACAGCCAAACCACATTACTTCCCATCATTCTTGCACCGCCTGCTGCCTACCAGCTGAAAGGCTGCCTAGAAGTTGTAGAGCCTCATTCCCTGTCTTAGACACTCCAGTCCTATCCTAAAACTCTACACAAACATGGGAGAATAACCATGGAGGGTGGGAGGATAACCATCGAAGACAGAGAAGGACCCTGGGGCTCAGGGCTGCCAAAGGTGAGAATATTTATTGAGCTCTGTCAGGCTCTGTACTAGGCATTAAGGATGTTGTAATAAACAAAAGCAGATAGAATCCCTGTTTATATGGTTCTCACATCCAAGGGCAGAGAGGGACGAATATTTTTTAAGTACAAACAAACATAAAATTCCAACTCTAAGAAGGGCTATGGAGGAGAGGTAGATATGCCTCAGGTTCTTCATCTGTGCAGTGGGATAATAATAATACCAACCCCATAGGATCGAAGTGAAGATTAAATGAAATAACATGTGTAAAGTACTTATAACAGACCTTGCTGCTAAGTGCTATATATATAGCTAGATCATTCTATATGGAGGCAATTAACTTAATCAGAGAGGTTAATAAAGGCTTCCACGTGAAAGAAACAGCTCAGCTGATACCTGAGGATGAGTAGGAATTAAGGAGATGAAGAAGAGAGGGCAACAGGAATGTCATGTGCAGAGTCCTATAGCAGAAGACATCAACTAATAGAGGCTCACATGGTTTCAGTGCAAATGGTAAGAGGTGATCGTCTGGCATGAGACTGGACAGGCTGACGAGTCCCAGACTGTGCATTCATTGAAAGCCATGGCAAGAAGTTAACATTTGTAGAACATAAGTGCAATGGGAGGCCTTTGCAAAGTTATAGACAGAGAATAATATGGTTTGCATTTGCATTTTGAAAGACCACCCCTGCTGAACTACAGAGAATAGATTGAAAGAGGACTGTATCAGCCACCAATGGGACACCTTATAGGACAACCCAAGCTGTGTGATGCTAGTGGGCCATTGTTAAAAATTCATTGATATGGGCTGGACAAAGGGAAGAGACATGACCAGCAATCCCAGAATGAGATTAATTCACTGGGGGTGGGGGGGGGTCTTTCTCATTGTATAGAGAAGCACAGCAAGGTTGCATCTGTAACCATTGGGGAATGGAGGTCCAGGGTGGGAGCATATAGGGGAGGTGACTTGGTCCATCACATAGGTAGCAAAGTCATAACTGCAAGACTTGAGTGCATTTGGAGCAGGATGCAAGAAGCAGGTGGAAATCAAAGTCCTGGGTTCTCATTCTTGGGAAAAGAACTACTGAAAAGAGCAGATAAAGTGAAGCAGATGTCAGGTCTCCAGCCATAGAATCAGGAAAACATGACAAAAACCTACATCATCCAATATTCCCCTGCGGATGACAAGTATCTTTCAATCTCACAGGCATGCTCTAGTTGGTTGGGAGAGGCTGCCTGGAGTTCTATGTTGAGAAAAATTCTGAAGTCAAGTCTAGGGTTAGTAAGAAAGAGGGCTGTAATTTATTAACATGCCTATCTTGGGCACAGAAGTTAGGAACCAGTGGGGCATGTATCATGGGGTTACCACCCCTGAACTAAGTGAATTCATCCAAACTCTTATGGTTGTGAGTGTCAGAAACCCAATTCAAAATAGCTTAAGCAAAAAATTAAAAAAAGAAACATACCGGCTCATATAACTGGGAAGTCTGAGACACAGCAGAATCCAAGTGACGCTGCTGCCAGAACTTTATTCCACTCTTTCAGTCTCTTAACTTTGCTCGCCACTTCTTGTTCTTAGGTAGGTTACCCCCTCCTAGGGGTGACCAAGCCAGCCTGTCTGTCCTTAAGGCTGTATTCCAAATGAGTCAGTGTCATTTTTCACAATACAGCTAGTAGAAGTCCCAGCAAATGTTCTAAGTGGCCTGGCCTGGGTTATGGGCCCCACCCATGGGTCCAGTGGTGTAAGCCTCCTAAAAGCCATATTTGGAAAGCTCAGTTTCCTGACCAAGATGTTTATAGACAAAGGACTCAGTGGTTCCTAAAATGATTGAAGCTGGACAGACAAAAAGAAAAGATATGCCTATATATGGCTTATGTGGCAATGAGGCTAATTCCAGGCTCACCCACTGAACGTGCCAACGGGTTCCTTCCTTCGGTGCCTGTGCAGCTACTGGAAGTTTTGCAGGTCTTTAGCTGATGGAGACAGTGACTCTCACCAAGACTTAATGAAAAAGTCAAAGGAGAATATAGAGCTGAAAAGCTAATAGAGACTGAAAGCCAGAAAACAGAATCCTAGCATGTCACCAAACTAAAGGCATCAGAAACAGATATGCTAAGAGCAGCTTGGAATAAAAACAGGGAGAGAGGAAAGCAGAGACCAGTGGTTAAGGAGGAGGTAGGTGGGCACTTTGGGTGACCTCCTGGGAGAAGCCTTGCTCTCTGTTGATCTACTGCACTGTCTACAAGGCATTATTCCACCAGTCCACCCATCTTCCAGGATCTTCAGCCTCTGCCACAACACTAGCTCCCTCCTCTCAAAATATAAAGCAGACTTAGTCCCATCATACTCAAAAAAGCAAAAGCTCTTCCCTGATTCTGCATTTTCTTTAATCCACAGAAGCACTTCCTGAGGTGTGTGAAGTGTGCTGTACAGCAACACCACTCCTGTGTGTGGTCCACAGACATTTGCTGTCCACACACTAGCTCCTGATCTGTTCAGGCAAGAAAGGAAATTGAGAGCAGCTGTTTAAGAACCATAATAACAATTTGACAGAGTAACTATATGTCTATTGAATCTAATAATAAAAAGTAGGCCTGTATTTTGTGTCTTTTTACTTCATTTTTTCAGTAACTCATTTTTGTTTGTACGAAAGTATCAGTCTGCAATTGGTTGAAAATTTTAAAAACACACACACACACACACACTGATCTTAAAACAGATGGTGTGAGAAATACTGTTTTAAAAATTAGTGTTCTATGATATGTTCAATGTAAAATAAAATAAGAATGGGTTACTTAAGAGCAAGTATGGGCCAGGCACGGTGGCTCATGCCTGTAATCCCAGCACTTTGGGAGACCAAGGCGGGTAGATCACCCGGTCAGGAGTTCAAGACCAGCCTGACCAACATGGTGAAACCCCTTCTCTACTAAAAATACAAAAATTAGCCAGGTATGGTGGTATGCACCTGTAATTACAGCTACTCAGGAGGCCAAGGCAGGAGAATCCCTTGAACCCAGGAGGCAGGGGTTGCAGTGAGCTGAGACCACGCCATTGCACTCCAGCTTGGGTGACAGAGACTCCCGTCTCAAAAAAAAAAATAGTTAGTGTGGGAATGGAAGTCGATATGAAGGAAGAAATTTTTAAGTTTCATAATCCAAAATAAGAGGTGTATTCCTCTTTGAGGCTAAGCACATCAATTTATTAAGGCATTCTCTGAAGCCATATCTTGGAACCCTAAAGTTTGAAAAGAGCTTTTAGGCTACAAGACCAATATCCACCAGCTTATTTCCCAGCATAGTTCCTGGCATTTAGCAGGTATTCAGTAATTATTGGTTTGAATAAACTTGTTATCCAGATTGGTTCCTGTTCCAGTTACTCATTTTTGCGTAACCAACTACCTCGAAACTTAGCAGTTTAGCATAGCAAGTTATCATTCCCTCTTACGTTTCTATGGGTTGACTGGGCTCAGCTGGGCAGATCTCACTCAGGGTCTTTCATGCAGTTGCAGTTACGTGGCAGCTGGGACTGTGGTCATCTGAAGGGTCAACTGAGCTGGACATCCAAGATGACCTCTTCACTCATGTTTGGCACCTCAGTTGGAATGGCTGGAATGGATGGGACTGGCTGAGTATCTCTCTCTACATGGTTTCTCCAGGTGGCTAGCTTGGTCCTCTTCACAGCATGGCAGTCTCAGGGTAATTTAACATTTTGTATATTTGCTGGCTTTCCTCAGTGCAAGTATTAAAAAAAAAAAAAAAAAGGAAGAAGGAGCCAGCAAGGCTTAGAACTGGCACAGCACCAAGGGAAGCTTTGCAGGGCTCAGGCTAGTGGGGACAGTGACTCTCACGAAGTCTTCAGGGGTACCATAGTTGAAGAAGGATATAGAATTGAGATGCTAATAGAAAGAGACTGAAGGCCAGAAAACAGAATCCTAGCATGTCACCAAACCAAGGGGATCAGAAGCAGATATGGCATGGGCAGCTTGGAATAAGAACAGGGAGAGAGAAAAGCAGAGACCAGCCGCTCTACCTCTCAGTAGGGGAATAACAAATAATTTGCAGTTATCTCTGTCCAATACTGTCTCTCTGGCAATATTCCAACCCCTAAGTACTAGATACCAAAGAGAACAATCTTTAATATTATTTTTCATGATAATAATTCTCACCATCACTTACTAGGTACCTGACTTGCTATGTCTGGCACTATTATTTCATTAAATTCTCACAACAATTATTTTATGGTATAGAAAAGGAAGCTGAGGTTCAGAGAGGTTAAATGACTTACCCAAGATTATACAGAGAGTAAGTGACAGGAATAGGACACAAAACCAAGGCTACCTGACTGAAGAGCTCAGTCTTGACCACTGACTTGTCCATTGACCCTGCACCTCTGATTTATCTCAATTATTATCACCCCAAATATTGTTTGGTTTGCCCTTGACTCACCTCCAGAAGATTCACCTGGCCTGCCTAGCTTATTTCCATCAAGAAATAAACCTGCCAATAGCTCCTCCCTACATTTTTTTTTTTTTAAATAATGAATGCCGTGTCCATCAGCAATGAGTTAGGAATGACCTCGTAGCTCAAGAACTGCAAGTCATATTTCTGCAGCGACCCATGAGGGGCTGCCAAAGTACCTCTCAGCCCTGGCCAGGGTGAGCAGGTAATTAGATTGAATCCACTCTTTGGCTCAGTTTCTCTTCCAAGCAAATCGGCCGTTAAGCAATCCATTCTTCAGGCACTCATACACCACCTGGGAATACCAGGTCATGATGGATGAGATGGCCATCAGCAAAGTCCACGATGGATGGCTGTCATTCATCACTGTGGGGAGCCAAAGGAGTCATGAGTTACTCAGGCTGTGGCACCTTCCAACCCCTTTGGGGCCAGAGCCAGGAGGACAGAGGCTAGTGGGGGTGGTGCAGAGCTAGGAGGACTTCTCCGGGAGATGTGTCAGCAACCACAAGAACATTCTGTCTCAGCCACTCCAAAGTAACAAGATGTTTAATGGGGTTTGTTGCTGGGACAAGAAGCTTGTAAGAAAAGGAGAATGTAACAGATAAGATCACGGACTTTGGAAATTGCACTTGTCTTTGTTCTGCCTTTTCCTTGTTGTATAAGCTTGAGCAAAGGATTTACCTCTCAGAAGCTCAGATTCCTCATCTCATTCCAAGAGCTCCTTCACATTTCTCAACCCCTCATAATTAGTTAGGCTGGGCCATGTGACAGTTCTGGTTAATGAAATATATGTGCAAGTCACACGTGTCACATCTGAATGAGGCACTAAAAAGTTCCCACGAGAATTTCCAACCTCTCTCTTCCCCTGCCACAATAACCAAGAGGTCTCATGCTAAGATATGAGAGCTACAGAATAAAAATAGCCTGGATGGCTGATTACCCAGAAGGTGAATGCACTGGAGAGCTGCACAGACTCGCAGCTGACATTGAGTCAGCAAGAGATAAACCTCTGATAGGCTAAGTCTTTGCAGTTGATGGTTGTATGTTACTGCAACATAAACTAGATGTGTTTGGCTGTTTTGCATCGCTATAAATACCTTAGACTGGACAATTTATCAGGAAAAGAGGTTTAATTGGATCATAGTTCTGCAGGCTTTATAGGAAGCATGGTGCTTAGCTTCTAGGGAGACAGGAGAAAGCTTACAATCATGGTAGAAGGCAAAGGAGGAGCAGGCACATCACATGACAAAAGCATAAGCAAGAGAAAGAGTTGTGAGGGTGGAGGTATTACACGATCTCGTAGGAACTCAGAGCAAGAGCTCACTTATCATGAAAGGGATGACCCAAACCATTCATGAGGGATCCACACCCATGATCCAAACATCTCTCACCAGACCCCACCCCAACATTGGGGATTACAATTCAACATGAGATTTGATGGGGACGCATATTCAAATTATATCACTAGCCAACTCTGGCAAATACTCTATATCAGAGATTGGCAAACAGCCAGATAGTACATATTCTAGGCTTTGTGGGACAGATGCTCTCTGTTTCATATTCTTCTTTGTTTACAAATCTTTTAAAATGTGAAAAAACATTATTAGCTTGCAGACCTTACAAAATAAGTCACATACATCCCCTGGGAACACCCAGGTGGATTTTGTCTATGGGTTGCAGTTTGTGAACCCCAGCCCTAAATCATATGATTGTTGTGAAAATTAAATGAAATGGTGAACATATGCATTTTTAAAATGTTAGCTGCTACTGTCTTTAACAGTGGCAATAGTTATTATAAATAGTAATATTTAAAATAACTATGCCAGGAATTGCTGTGGGCATTGGTGATTTTGCAATGAACAAATCATTATGAAGCTTCTATTGGGGAGGGGGTGGTGGTTGTTGTTATGACGACATCAGTGGCAGGTGATAGGATATTGTTAAAGTTTAATCCAATTCACTGGGCCTAAATCTTTGTTTCTGTTATAATTTGGGACAACTGTCATGGCTGGAGCCTGAAAGAGGCATCCTTCATGCCCAATCCCTTGGTTCCAGAGACAAAATCATCTGACCATTCCATATAGCCCTTGTAACATAATAATAATCATAGTAATACCTGAGTAGCCCAAGTTCTCACCGAACCAGGTCCAATGTTTGTCTTCCTTGCCACATGCAACCCCAAAACTCTGCTCCAAAAGGCTCCTTTAGCTGCAGAGTAGTCAAAGCTACCTTGCCATGTGTAGACCCCCGGTCTGGTTGATATGCATGCTCAAGATTTGCTGGGGTCAAGATAAAGCCCTCCCTAATGAGTATGGCTTTGAGCTGTAGCTTTAGAGTTTCTGTAGTAATTTACAACCTATATTTATTGAGAGCATGTTATATTCTGGAAACTATCCTGTATAATTTCTTGACTGTGTGAACCCAAATGAGACTGAGGGTCAAAGAGGTGATAAAACTTGCCCAAAACTACTGGTAAGTGTGGCCAAGGCATACAAGTGGAGATCTTGCTGACTCCAAAATCATTGTGCTCTGCCTGCTACACCACACTGCCTTTCCACAGAGGAAGGACTCATCACCTGTACATTCCAGAAACCTGCACCAAAGAAAGAGTTGTTTTTTCTATTCATGTTTAATTTTTTTTTTAAATGCCCTGGGGATTTTGATGAGATTAGCATTGAATCTCCAGACCACCTTGGGCAGTACAAACATTTTTAATAATAGAAAGTCTTCCAATTCATGAACATGGGATGCCTTTTCATTTATTTGTGGCTTATTTCTTTCACTGATATTTTATAGTTTGCAGTGTACAAGTCTTTCACCTCCTTGGTTAAGTTTATTCCTTAGTATTTTCTTCTTGTTGATACTACTGTAAATGGGATTCTTAATTTCCTTTTCAGATAGTTCCTTGTTAGAATACAGAAATGCAATTCATTATTTATGTTGATTTTGTACCCCTTTATTAAATTTGTATATTACTTCTAACAGGTTTTTTGTGGAACTTTTAGTGTTTTCAACATATAAGATCATCTCATCTGTAAACAGAGATAATTTTACTTCTTTTGTGATTTGAATGCATTTTTTATTTCTTGCCTAATTTCTTTAGCTAGGATTTTCAGTACTGTTTTGAACAGAAGTAGTAAAAGCAGGTATCTTTGCCTTATTCTATCTTAGAGAAAAAGCTTTCAGTTTTTCAACATCATGTGATGTTAACTATAGATTTGTTGTTGTATTAGTCTGTTCTCATGCTGCTATAAAGAACTGCCTGAGACTGGATAATTTATAAAGGAAAGAGATTTAATTAACTCACAATTCCACATGGCTGGGGAGGGGGAAATCATGGCAGAAGGGGAAACAAACACGTCCTTCTTCACATGATGGCAAGAAGAAAGAGTGCTGAGCAAAGAGGGAAAAACCCCTTATAACACTGTCATATCTCATAAGAACTCACTCACTATCATGAAAATAGCAGCATGGGGGAACTACCCTAGTGATTCAATTACCTCCCACCAGGTCCCTCCCATGACACGTGGAAATTATGGCACAATTCAAGATGAGATTTGGGTGGGGACACAGCCAAACCACATCAGTTGTATATGGCCTTTACTGTTACAGCATAAATTATTAAAATAAAGAATCTAAAAAGCAATAGAACAAGTCAACAAAAGAGTTCAGTTCTCGAAAAGATAACAAAAAAGTGACAAACCTTTAGCTACACTAAGAAAAAAAAGATTCAAATAAATAAAATCAGAAGTAAAAGAAGAGACATTACAACTGATGCCACAGACATAAAAAGGATCATAAAAGACTACCATGAACAATTATATGCTAACAAATGGGATAATTTAGAATTCATAAATTTCTAGAAATATATAACCTACCAATCCTGAATAATTTAAAAATGGAAAACCCAAGAGATTAATAACAAATGAGGACACTGAATCAGTAATCAAAAAAATCTCCCAACAAAGAAAACCCAGGACCAGATGGCTTCACTGGTTAATTCCGCCAAATATTTAAAGGAGGACTAACACCAATCCTTCTCAAACTCTTTGAAAAAATTGAAGAGAAAGGAACACTTCCAAACCCATTTTACAAAGCCAGCATTACCCTGATACCAAAACCAGATAAGGACACTACAAAAAAGAAAATGATAGGCCAATATCTCTGATGAACACAGATGCAAAAATCCTCAACAAAACACAAGGAAACCAAGTTCAACAAGACATTAAGCTCATGCAGTATAATCAAGTGAGATTTATCCCAGGGGTGGTTCAATATAAGAAAATCAATTAATGTGATATACTGCATTAATAAAGAACTAAAATGACATAATCATCTCAATAATGGCAGAAAAAGCACTTGACTAAATTCAAAATCCATACCCTTAAAATTCTCAACAAAGTAGGTATAGAAGGAATTTACCCAGACAAGCTCACAGCATTTCAACATTGCACAATGTTGAAAAACTAAAAACTTTTCCCCTAAGATCAGGAAAAAGACAAGGATGCCCACTCTCACCACTTCTATTCAACACAGCACCAGAAGTCCTAGCCAAAGCAATGAGGCAAGAAAAATAAACAAAAAGGCATCCAAAACTGGAAAGGAACAAGTAAAATTACACCTGTTTGCAGATGACACAATCTTATATATAGAAAATCTTAGACTGAGCTTCTTGAAAGCAGGAATGTTTGCTTTATTTCTGAAACCCCATAACCTGTGCAAAGCCTGGGAATGACAGGTGCTCACCCTGCATGGGGCATACAGCCTTCTTGTTAGGACTCTGGTGATGGGGATAAGGTGGTCATACCTATGGTGATTTGGAAGGTTGATAACTCATCACTCACTTTCAAGTGAATCTGGATAAGCATGTTCTTCCTGTAAACGGCACCACAATCCATCCACATGCTCAAACTGAAAACTAGGAGTCATTCCTGCTTTCTGCCTAATCCCATCCAATTCATTAACAACTCCTGTCCACCTGAATTCCTGAGCACACCTGAGATCCAGCGACTTCTCTCCATCTCATCCACCTTCACCAAACCCCAGCCACTACCATCTCTTCCAGAAGAACTGCAGCAGCCTTCTCATCAGTCTTCCTGCTTTTCCTCTTACTTCCCTTCAATCTATTCTCCATGTTGTAGCCATAGCAATGTCTGTAAAATGGAAGTGAAACCATGCTATTCCCCTAAAATGCTTTCCATTGCTCCTAACAGAAATCCTGTTGCCCTCTCATCGCCTACAAGGCATGGTGTATGGTCTGATCTCTGCCTTCCCCACCCACCTTACCTCATAATACTCTCCCCTTTTCCCACTCACTTTACTGCAGCACACTGGTCTCCTCTCAGATTCCATAACACATTGAGCTCTTCCCACCTTGGGGCTTCTGTAGGTACCTGGAATGACCTTTCTTTGTTCTCCCTGGCCAGCTCCTTGGAAGTCCTTGGAGAGGGCTTCTCTGACCACACCCCACTAAATAATCATTCTTACCTCACTGTGAATCTCATCACTATGTTTATTTCCTTCTCAGTACCTATAACAAGCAAAATATTCTTTTGTTTACTTATCACCCCTACTAGATTATGCACTCCATAAGGATAAGATCTGATCATTACTGTATCCCCAGTGTTCAGCACAGTGCCTGGCACACAGTAGAAGCTCAATAAATATTTGCTGAGTGCATGATCCACAGACAGAAAACCTCACAGCAGGGTCCACAAGCTCCCCATCCCATGCTGACCTAGCCTCGACTCATCGAGTTCACTGTCCAGTTAATCACATGGTCTCAACATGTGGCTTCACAGGGCCATCGTCACTTTGGATACAGCTTTCTCCCCACCATGACTCCTGAGAAAGCTCTGAAGAAAAGAAAGTGTTCTCTGTGCCTTTGTGTCCTCAAGGCCCAGGACAGTGCTATGCACCTGGCAGGTGCACAGGAAAGGTTGATGATTATGCAAAAACTCTGCTTTGAAACAATATTGCAGACAAGGTGGGAGGGAACAGCAGAACCTCACTGATGTCATCTCAAAGTCACATGAAGAATCTTTGGGAAAGGAAAAATGCTGGTGAGGCCAGAAGAAAAATAATATATTAATTTTTCAAAACAGGAAGCAGTCAGATTCAATCTCTTTTTTGATTCTAGACCTGCTCATGAACTGGTCAGTTGGCAAGTAATTTAAATGAAGCAATAACCATGATCTCATGTCCATCCCCAGAGAATGTCAGGTAAAATTAATTTCTTTTTTGATGAGGTGCCCATGCTTGGGACTGATCTCTCTATTTTAGATAAGTATTCATTTGACAAATATTTATTTATTGAAATAGCACCAATTTCAGGCTCTGCACTTGCACTGTGGATGTAGTATGAATGAAACCAGCAGAACCCACGTCCTCAGGTGGCTGCATGAGGTGCCAGACACAGACAGCACACAGCTCAGTAACATGTACAGTATGATCCATGCCAATGACTGCTATGAAGAAAAACCAAGGCAAGGTAAGGGGACAGACTGAGTAGTGGGGAAATTAGCATTAAATAGGATGGTCAGGGAAGAGCTACGAAGGGGACATCTTGACTGAGACAGAAGAAGATTGGGGAATGTCCATGCACATTCTTGGGGCTGGGACTTCCCAGGCAGAGGAAGGACAGGTGCTTCACCTGAAATTGCAGCATTCTGGGAGATCAAGTCAAGAGATTGAGACCATCCTGGTCAACATGGTGAAACCCCGTCTCTACTAAAAATACAAAAAATTAGCTGGGCATGGTGGCTCATGCCTGTAATCCCAGCTACTCAGGAGGCTGAGGCAGGAGAATTGCCTGAACCCAGGAGGCAGAGGCTGCGGTGAGCCGAGATTGCGCCATTGCACTCCAGCCTGGGTAACAAGAGCGAAACTCCATCTTGAAAAAATAAATAAATAAATAAATAAAAAAGATAGAAAGATTGCTGGAGTCAGAAGTTTGAGACCAGCCTGGGCAACAGGGCAAAATTCCATCTCTAAAAAAAAAAAAAAAAAAATAGCTAGGCAAGGTGCTGTGAAACTTCCAAGTAGAAAGCCGAGGTGAGAGGATCACTTAAGCCTGGGAGGCGGAGGTTGCTGTGAGCCCACATCATGCCACTGCACTCCAGCCTGGGCAACAGCCAGACCCTGTCCCAAAAAAAGAGAGAATGGAAGACAAGGCTGGGCAGGGTGGCTCACACCTGTAATTCCAATACTTTGGGAAGCTGAGGCAGAAGAACCACTTGAGGCCAGGACTTCAAGACCAACCCAAGCAACATAGCAAGATTTTATTTCTACAAAAAAAAAGAAGGAAGGAGGAAGGAGGAGGAAGAAGAAAGAAGAAGAAGAAGAAGAAATAGCTGGGTGTGATGGCACACACCTAAGGGCCCAACTACTTGGGAAGCTGCGGAGGGAAGACAGTTTGAGCACTGGAGGTTGAGGCTTCAGTGAGCCTTGATCATGCCACTGCACTCCAGCCTGGGCAATGGAATGAGACCCTGTCTGAAAAGAAAAAAAGAATGGGAGACATCTCTGGAGGGAGCCACAGCTTTGGTTCTTGCCATGTTCTCTTATAACTTTATAGACTTAGAAAATGAGCTCTTCCCTTCCAAAGGCTAAGAAAGCACTGCTTTGGCAGAATCAACATAATCTCCATAAACTGGATGGCTAGGACAAAACCAACAAAGGAAATTTAACAGGGGTGATTCTTTCATCACACATTGAAGTTCAGTTCAAAGCATATATTGCATAAGATCAGGGGAAAGGAATTTGAAATCCTGTGGAACCTCTTGCAAAATAAAATTGTTTTGCCTGAAAAAGGCACATGGGTCATGAGAGGGACCCCTCTAAGTCCTCTGTGCTGCACAGAGCACACCTGGAGCTAGCAAGCATAGCTCACACTGTCCTTCATCCCAAATTCACACTCCTGAGGTGAGGATGTGAACCCCAAGCTTCCCCACCCTCCTTGACATAAGAGTCCAACACCCTTCACCATGACTCAGTGTCCATCCACAGAGATAGGCTGCAGTGAGCCAGCCCTAAAGAAGACTGGGAAGAGGCTGACTCCGGTCAGCCTCTGGTCTCAGCCCCAAGGAAGGTCGAGAGACTCAGAGCCTATAGCGGGGTAGGCAGGAAACACTGTTGGTTGATACCTAGAACCACTGGTCACAACCCAAACTCCCATCCTTACTGAGCACCACAGATACTGTCATTTTACTCAGGGCCATGTGTTAGGAAAGGTGAGACTGAGTTGGCTTTTGGGGACATACCTGCTGGAGGTTATCAGAGGCACTCACACAGAACCATCATTGACATGGGTCAGGCCTACAGCTCTCTGAACCTCAGCAGGACATAGATCAGGAAGAAGAGGAGGCCAGGCCTGGGCAGGCCAGGGCTGACCACCTGGCTGTGGCCCGAGGTGGGAAGTCAGCAGCCCAGTGTCACTGTCCAGAGAGGTACAGCAAATTCAGTTCCACTCAGCCTGTGTTAATATCCGGATGCATCCAACTCAGATAAGGATACCAGATGTAGGAGCAGAGTGACAGAGTCCAGTGTAATAGGGAGTGTTAGGAGAAGACCAAGCGTCAGGGTCCCAGCCAAGCAAAATAGGGTCAGAGCAGGACCCCAGCACCATAAGAGCCGTCAGATCAGTCAAATGAGAAAGCTTCTGGTACTGCTGCACCACCAGGGCAGAGAAACTGTGCTCTCAGTGGGGAGCTGAGGAAGACTATGACCTGGTGGAAGTGAGGCGACCCCAGGCATGGAAGCAGCAGGCTGAAGTCCAGGAAACAGAGGCAGTGGCTCTCCAGCCAGCCTGTTCACATTGAGCCAAGACTCCAGTGACATCTGCCAGGTATGGAGAGCTTCTGAAAGTCACAGTGACCCATCTCGGGCCAGGGACCTGGTCTTCCTCCTCCAAACCCACTAGAGCTGTGTGCTCTGCTCTCTGCCTGGTTATTGAATCCTCCCTCCAGAAAACTGGTCACTGCAGAGGAAAACTTAATTGCGTGTGTTTGCCAAGGAGATGTATTCCTGCAGCAAGAATCTTGGGCAAGCCATCCTTACAGGCATAAGTCCCACGGGTCTCTCCTCCAGTGTATGCAGCCACCCTCCTTGGGTTCCCAGCATCCATTTCCCTGCTCAACTCCAGCCACTCTGGCACCTCAGCAAACAGCCACCTTTGCAGACCAGCCAAGTGAAAACAGAACTCCCCCACTTCTTGTTCTTTAAAACCCACTCCTGGTTTTCTTTCTTTAAACCCCAATTCTATGGCATTTTCAAAACTCAGAGAGACTTTTCCACACCAGTTTCTTTTCCCAGTTGCCCATTCCAAAAGGAAAACTCAAGACCCACAGTTTCCCTTGGACATCAGGATTTGGGTTCGAGGCCATGCTCTGTGGCAGTGGATGCTGCTGTTATATTACTTTTATGAGTGTTAAATTTTTAAAAATCATAACAAAGGTTGGCTCTGGCAGTCGTGCATGCTGAGGCCTCACAATGCTTGCTGTCGTAAGGGGCTGATTACCCAACTCCATTTATCAAAGTGTCACTTCTCTGACAGGCCCTAATAAATATCCTGCCAGAGACCCCGCACCTGGCAGCCGGGCCTCTCGGCAACACGCCGCTAACCTAATTTGCTAATTGCTGCTTTCCCCATTAATTTTAGTCCTGTCTTGTTTGGTGTTGACATGGAGGAAAAAGAAATAGGGTGGAAAAAACAGACAAGAAAGAAAATATCTCGGGGTCCCCCAGCATTCACTCCGCCCTCCCGCCCCTTCATATAACCACTCAATAGCACTCACCCCTAAATACCAACTTCCTTCCCCTCTCTTCTTCTCATCATGGCTGGGGGAGATTAAACATTTAAAGGTGCAGATGCCATATTTCCCAAAGCAAAAATCAGGACATGTGCCTGATAATGGGATATAATGCTTGAAAATGGGGCAGTCGTAAAAATATAAGGGGCCTGTAGTTACCATATCTAGAGAATTTCAGCCAGGCACCAAGGTGCACTCCTGTAATCACAGCACTTTGGGAGGTGAAGGCAGGAGGATTGCTTGAGCCCAGGAGTTCAAGGCTGCAGTGAACTAGGATCACAACCCTGCACTTTAGCCTGGGCAATAGAGCAAGACTCCGTCTCTTACAAGAAGAAAAAAAAAAAGAATTTCATCATTCTAATCAATATCATTGCACTGGCTAGGGAAGAGATTAAGTAGGACATCAAGGGGTTAACAAGTTCAGCCCATCAGTCCTTTCCTACCCCACGATCCCAGAGCCTTCAAGTCCCAGAGGTTCCTCATTCCAACCCTCTCTGAATCACAGGTGAACTCTGCCTCCCTTTTGGTCTCATTCTCAGCAATGATGTCAAAGGCAATATCACAGTCTGCCTAAGGATTGACCTTCCCAGCCAGGACTGACTCACCCAGAAGGTGAAGAGGCTTTACTATGGATTATTTGGCTATAGACCATTACTGTTGAGCCCAGTGGGTTCAAAGACCTGGATACACACTCTTCTGTGGAATGAATGAAAGTTTCTGTCTTAAAAAGGAGGATGACTGTCTCACTCACCCAACGATCGGAAAATGATCTCCTCATCCATCTTGGTACATGGAAACCTCGGGCATTGTGCTGGCGGTCTCACATTGGACAGACTGGATTATCCATAGATTCTATTTAATCCATGTACTTCCTTATTATAGATTTCATTATGGGCAAACCAGCAACATCAAACAAGACAGTTGTGGCACTGCAATTTTTATTTTTAAGTTGACAAAGATGGTGCATGCTCATTGTAGAAAAATGTACACCTTCAGAAAGATGCAAAAATTCTTCAACGTCCCATCACTCAAGGACAACAGCCATAGGAGTATGTGTTACTTTGCATATAGATCATGCTATTACACTACCTGTCTCATTTTTTCACTCACATATCAAGGCACTCTTTCTGTGCTATTAAGCGTATATCTCCGTCATTCTTTTTAACCATTTTACCAGAATTTATTTACTAGTCATATATGGACAGCTGAAATGGACATTTGAGTTGTTCCCTTTCTTTCCTATCCTCAATGCTGTGATGATAGCCCTGTTCAGTACTCCCCCTCTTATCCATGGTCACTTTTCACTGTTTCAGCTACCCACGGTCAATCACAGTTTGAAAAATCATCATGGTTCAACGATCCAGAATCACCCAAAGCAAGGTACTCTACTTCTGATGTATTGTCACAGTGGAAAATACCTAGGTCAACAGTAGCTTCATGCCACATCACAATGCCTATGTCATTCAAAACCTCACTTTGTGTCATTATGTAGGCATTTTACCAGCTCACACAGTCACAAGAAGGGTGAGTACAGTACAATAAGATATTTTGAGAGGCAGAGAGATTACATATACATAATTTTTATTCAAGTATATTGTTATAATTACTCTATTGTTATTAATCTCTTACTGTGACTAATTTGTAATGAGAATGTTATTATAGGTGTGCATATATGGTATAGGAGAAAATATGGTATATTTGTATAGGGTTCAGTACTATGCACAGAGGGAGCTAGAGGGTGTCATGGAATTTATCCCCCACAAATAAGGGGGCCATTATACCTACACCTTTGTTCATTTGTCCAATTACTATCCTAGGATAGATGGCTAGAGGTAGAAGCAGCACCAGCTTAAATGGTGTGTACATTTAAAATTTAGATAAACTTTCTCACATTGTCCCTGAAGAAGAAACTTATATTGCCCTCCCCCCCAATCATGATGTATAAGATTTTACTATTCTACAACCTCAAATTGGTCAGTTCTTTTTCATTTTTAATCATTGCCAATCCTCTAGATAAACAAATATATAATTTTTTATTTGCATTTTTATTATTTAAGTTCAAAATGTTTTTATGTTTGTAGGAAATTCAAATTTATTTTGCAAATTACCTTTTCTTACCCATTGCACATTTTTCCATTTGCATTTATTAATTTACCACTGCTTTTTATATATTAGAGATACTGTTCCTTCACCATGTACAAGTTTTTCATGCATTCTTCCTACCATGCCCAGGTTATTACTTCAATTTTCTATATGGTGTTTATTATATGATAGTGGAAAATATCAAGAACATTTGCCTATAATAAAATCTACAACAGGGAAGTATAGGAAATAAGTAGAATCTATGGACATATCCACTCTATCCAATGTGGGACCACCAGCCAAACACTAAGGCTTCCAGGTGCCAAAACAGTAATATTATATGCTGATCCCTGGATGAGTGAGACAGCCCTAAAATCTCTCAGCTTCCTCTCTCTGGCCTCATATTCATCTTCCTTCCCTCAATGGATTGATTGCAAGTTTCCTGATGACCTGAATTCCAGGAAGGAGCTGCTAGAACCAAGCAAGGTTATGTGATAAGTCAGTAATCCAGCCTTCAAGATTCTCACCTTGACAATAGTGAGCTCTCTCAGACTTCAGTTACCTGGCTTCAGCCTAGACAGAGCACCCAATTCTTTGTCTCTAGATCACAGCATCATGGATGTTTTGTTGAGGATATAAACCATATATCCTCACCAAAAGTGGAGCTTGGGTTAGAAAGAGGGAATGGCATAAGGGAAAAGAAGAAACTAGGGAGAGGCACATTTGAGTTAGTCAACACATCCTTCAGTCCTGAGCTCCATAGCCGGGTTATCACTGGTGGTAGAGGATGAAGTTCTGGTGATCACATACACTGGAGGCAGAAGATCAAGGACAACATCCAAGTGTACAGTGATATGTGTGCATGTTTACACTCCAGCTGCTCAGTGTCTACAGGTGTATTCACGTGCAGGCTCAGGTGTGTGTACAAAGCTGTGTGGCAGGCATGGGTGGGAATGAACAAGTGAATAGGCTGACATGAGTATGTCCCAGTTCATCTTTGTACAAGCCTGCCAGAGTAATTTTCTCCTTAGAGACCTCTGCCTGGACAGAGAAATGAAGATAAATGCCTTTGTACATAAGGACAGGGTTGCAATATCTGTGAGATTATAAAGGACAAGAGACATCAGACCCAGGACAATAACTTTTCTAAATGTTATCCAAATTTGCAGACTCAGTCCCAGAGGTACTGAAACTACACCAGAACTAAGACCAGGTATTTGGAATATCTTCATCCTTTTTCATATACTTGGAAAACTCCTATTTCTACTTCAAGACCTGACTCATTTGTCCCCATGCCCCCAGTCAGCCTCATGGAAGAGTTCACCTTAGGACCTCTATTTTATAATACTCTTCATACCATATTCTAGTTATCTGTATACATACATTCCCCCTAACTAGCCCATAACCTCTTTCAGGTCAGGACCTGTGGACCTATATCTTACTCGTCCCTGTACCCACGGCATCTGGTTTCCCAGCACTCAGCAGGTAGAATAAACATTTACAGAATGAGTTTCTGAATGATGGCTCTCTTACCCAGGGTTGGGGCCTGGGGTCACACAGCTATGGTACACAACAAAGATACTGGGACACTCCTACTTCCACTAAGTCAGTGATAGCAAGAAAAGAGGTATATATATCCAGGCCTGCATAATTAAAGCAATCAATAAAAGTCCCCCAGGCCCTCCTAAGATGTTAAGTAAGCATTTAGAAGCCTTCTCCCTTCCTCTCACCACTGTCTAGAACATAAATTGGCAAACTTTTTCTCAAAAGGCCAGGGGGTAAATAAGTTGGGCTTTGAGGGCTCTATGATCAACTGTAGCTTTCACTCGTCTACTATTTGAGAGCAGACATAAACAACACATGAACTACGTATGTATGGCATAGCTGCGGACCAATAGAACTGCACAGTCTGCCAACCCTGGTCTAGAACTCTGAAGTGGAGGAAGAGGCGCAGACCCACACCAAGGATAGCAGTGGCCTCTATCAGGGTTGGGGGGCTAACCCATCAGCACCCCTCCTGAGAACCACCAGCCAGGCCCCTCAACCCCACATCAACACCATGCCAAAGCAGAAATGTTCTAGAGGCTGAAGAAAGAGCTACTGCATGTGGTTGCCCAAGCTGTGCACTGCACAAGTTCAGGAGATGCCGTTCACATAGACCTTGATATGAATGGTGCCCTCATGTGAGTTGGGCAACATATCAGCCCCTTGCCTAAGGGTTGCCGAGAAGCCCCATATTTGTAAGAGTCACTGGCTGGTGGGTGATCATGTAGACCTTTGGCTGCTAGTCCACTAGTTTAAACACCTGATGGACAAGGGTATCTCCCCCACAGAAGGACTGTGAGCCTCTGCTTCTTTGGAAGCAGTGTGATGGGGGCTTTCACATTGCATAGAAAGTTTGAGGCTGGGAGGCCAGGGCTGAAGGGTGCCTGGAAGGAGAGGATCAGGGACCATAAGGAGCTGTAGGACTTTTTTTAAAAAACTTTCTGTTGAGGCTTAAAGAGCATGTGATTTGGGGATATAAAGCTATCTGCCCCCAACATGCCACTGCTGAGTCTGTTGCTCTCAGCTCCTGGTTTCTCAGGAATCGGAGAGATAGCAGGGGCCCCTGGAAGTATCCAGCCAGGAACCCCACCTAAAAAGCATGGAGGCCAGCTCTGGGGAGGAGATGAAATCAACCTTCATCCTCACAGGCTACAGGGCCCAGCCCCTCAGAGCCAGCAAAGAACCACCCCAGATCCCATCCTACCCCAAAATGCCCCAGAGCTGGCCGCAGCTGGCCCCAGATCCCTCTCAGGATAAGCCTGCTGCCCAGCTCTCAGCCATTAAACTCCGCCGAGCTTCTTTCCAATAGCTACAGATGAACAAAATATTGCCCTGTTCCCAGTTACGTTAAAAGGGCCTAGTAAAGAATAATGGCAAAGATGCTCGCAGCCAAAAGCTGCTCTTGATGGCCCTTTAAGCGAGATTTACAACCGGCATTTAGCAGTGTCCCTGGAACACTTGCTGGCACCGATCGGTGGGAAGTATGTGCGTGGCGCCTCCCTAGGCCAGCAGGCAGGGCCGTTCTTCATCCAGGCCCTCTGCCTGCCCCCGTGCCATGCTGGCTCCCCCACTAGTCCATTAGGCCCCTGCCTGGGCTGCCCACTAATAATCCTGGCTGTCAGGTGCCTCTGGATGAGACAAGCAGAGGGGATGGGGAGGCCGTGAGGTGTGCCAAGATCTGAGAAACTGAGTCAGGGACAGGGGAGAAGCAAGGAAGAGAAAGGTGGTATGGGTCCCTGGAGAATAGAGGGCCCTCTTAATTTATGTATTTAACATGGATTTATTGAATCCTGGTATGTGCCAGGCACACCAGGTAGAGGGGTGCACAAACAAACGCATTTGCTCCCCACCCTTATAAAATGTGTTCTTGGCTGGGCACAGTGGCTCACAATCCCAGCACTTTGGGAGGCTGAGGCAGGCAGATTGTTTGAGCCCAGGAGTTCAAGATAAGCCTGGACGACATGGCAAAATCCTGTCTTTACAAAAAGTAGCCGGGCGCAGTGGCATGCACCTGTAACCCCAGCAACGTGGGAGGCTGAGGCAAGAGAACCACTTGAACTTGGGAGCCAGAGGTTGCAATGAGCCAAGATTGTGCCATTGCACTCCAGCCTGGGTGACAGAGCGAGAATCCATCTCAAAATAAATAAATTAATTAAATAAAATATATTCTCCAGAGAAAAAGAGAAATAGTAAACTATCAATACAATAAAGTATGATAACTGTTTTGATAAAAAGATCCCAAGGAAGGAGCAAGTAAGCCAGGCTTGGGGACATCCCTGAGAATGTAGCATTTGCCTAGGACATAAACCTGTGCTGTGTAACATGGTGGCCACCAGCCACATGTGGCTCCTGAGTACTCAAAGTGTGGCTCATGAAAATTGAAATGAGCTGCAAGTGAAAAATGCACTCCTAATTTCTAAGCCTTGCTACAAAAAAAGAAGGCAAAATATCTCATTAATAATTTTTATACTGATCACATGTTGAAATGATTAGATTTTGAACATTTGGATTAAATAAATTATCTAAATTAATTTCAACTGTTTCTCTTTGCTTTTTAAAATATGACTACTAGAACATTTCGAAGTACATAGATGACTCACATTTGTGGCTCACATCATATCTATTGGTAATGCAACATGTCATTATTCAAGATAAGCCTTCCTATGAGATCTGGCCTAATGATAACTAGGAATCTGCCAGGTGAGCCAGGATGGAGCACAGACCAGCAACTGAAGGTTTAGTAATAATATCCACTCTACTAAACAAAAGTCTAAAGTCAGATAAATAGACCCAAGCTGGGCTCCAGGAAGATAAATGGAGGCAGAAGCCTCTCTGTCAGCTTGTGCAAGCACATTGGATATCTAGGACAGGCCAAAATTCAGGGAGTAAGCTGGTGCCTGAAGCACTCATCAGCATGGCGGGTCTCCAGCTGCACAACTCACTCCAGGTCCCACCTAAGGATTCTGCCTCAGTTTCATCTTGTCTTCTGGCTCTAGCATCCTGACATTCCAGCTGCTCTACAAGTTACGGGCTTACTCTCACCTGGAGCTCCTTCGATTCTGTATAGCAAGACCCCACAGAGTGGCTTGCCTTTGCTGCTAAAGAGTTTGAGAAGTTCCGCTTGTCGGATATACAGCTTCCTTTTCAAACCACAGCAATTTGAGGTCTTACCATGAGCCTGGTGCTGAGCCCTGTACTTCACTCACATGCTTGCTTAAGCCTCACACAGACCCTATGAGGTGCCCAGTGGCTAAACGAACAAGAGAAATACTTTTTTCCTCATTAAGATATTTGAGTTTCTTTGGATACACCTAAAGTAAAATAAAATTTTTTTTAATCTGAAAAAAAAAGATATTTGAGTTTCTACTTCCATTCTTCATTTCTTAAATCCAAAGAAAGTCTGCAGCAAGAATGATAGGTTTTATTTCATATGCCACCTCCAATAGATTGGTAGTGACTGCCTAAAGCATTGGGTTGAGAAGGATTCAGAGGTGTAGCAAAAAAGAGTGGCTTTAATTGATTAGTAATGTCTGCCATGGAAGTATGCATGTGTGGTGTTTGCCACTGTCAATCTCGATCTAGGTCAAATCCTGTAATCACTGGTGAGACAACATTCAAAGCAGATCTATATCCTAGAATTCAATTCACATGTTCAACAGCTCATGCAAGTATGTAGGAGTTTCACTCGACAACAAGAAGACATCATGGCATGTCCTCCTAAAAACATGCTGGGATCTCAGGATCTCAGGCTGTATGAAGAGAGATTACAGAAGGAAGTTCCTGCTGCTCTGTGCCAATGAGACCATACCCAGACTACAGTTGATAGGGACATAACTAACAGAAGTGCACTCAGAAAAAGGCAACCAGGGTAGAAAGGGGTCACGAAAATGCATTATCTGAAGGTTAATAGAGTGAACAGAGAACTGAACCTGGAGACCCAGATGGCATGACTACTCTCTTCAAATAGAATAAGAATTCACTAGTTCAGCAAACATTTAATAAGCACCTACCATATGTCAGATGTGGTGCCAGGCTCTGTGCATATTACAGTGAATGTGGGGTACCTTTCATCAGCCCCTTCAGATCCATGGGCACCCTTTCCACCCTACTCTGTACCCCAAAAGATTGACCTGATAAGATATATCAATGAACTCACTTCCAGCCAGGCTCAGCCAATAGAAGATCAGAAGGCAGGAGGAGAGTGAGGTCGAGGTACTTGCCAAGTTGCTGCTGGTGGCCTCAACCAAAGGCTCCTATCAGGGCTCCAGTATCACGCCCTTCCTTCCCTCGTCCATATTGGGTTAGTCACAGCTTCCTGGTGTGTCTAGTCCTGGATGCTAGACTGTCCCTTGTGGATTCCCCTAAGCCTGCCTACACCCTTGTGGGTTTGGAGGGAGTTTTATTGTTTTATTATTTGTTTGTTTATTTGTTTTGAGTAAGCGTTTCTTTTTGTCACCCATGCTGGAGTGTAGTGGTACAATCATAGCTCACTGCAGCCTCAACCTCCCAGGCTTAAGCAATCCTCCCATCTTAGCCTCCCAAGTAGCTGTGACCAAGAGGCCAAGACACTACACCCGGATTTTTTTTTTTTTTTTTTTACTTTTTGTGGTGATGTGGGTCTTGCTTTGTTGCCCAGGCTGGTCTTGAACTCCTGGTCTCAAGCAATCCTCCCCTTGACCTCCCTAAGTGATAAGATTATAGGTGTGAGCTACCATGCCCAGCCTACACCCTTGTAAATAGTCCCTTTATTAAATTCAAACAACAGAATTCAAGTGTGACATCTATTTCTTGCTAGGACCCTTTTGAATTATGTGAATAAAACAGGCTTGTTCCCTGCTCTTAGAAAAGCTTACAGTCTAGTGGGAAAGACAGGTGATAAACAGGCAAGCAAATATAATATCGACTGTGGTATTTGTAATAAAGATAACAAGCTTAGTGTAGTAAGCAGCAAAGAGTGGGGGGTACCAAATAAAAAGGAGTGGTCAGGGAGGATCCTGAAAATGTGGCATTTAAGCTGAGATCTGTAGAATGAGAATTAGCTGGGTAGAGTTGTTCTGTTGTTACTGGGAACCAAGGAGAATAGGGATGAATTTGGTCCCCCAAAACTTTTCAAATATGGAGTAAGCTGCCCAAAGAGATAGTGAGCTCCCCCTCCAAGACACTCTCATAGAGTCTGGAGGGCTCTGGTGGTAGTAATGCCAGAACAAGGATTAATTTCCTGGGGAAGGGAGAGACCAGCGGTATGCTAGGAGCTTGTCCTAGGAGAGTCTCTCCATTCCTCTCTTGTCCAGCCTGAATCTTGGTGCACTACTGCACTACTGCACTCCTGCCAGCTACATCAATTGGGAGAACAGAGAAATAAGAGTGCTAAAATGTGCGTGACAGAAAAAGATGGACAAAATTATCACTGTTTTACAGAGGTGAGAGGAAGAAACGAGGGACAAGTCCGTGAGTAACAGTGGTTTTAACACATAGAACTCTGTCCACTGCACACATGAGGCAACCAGACTTCTGGGATGTGCCCCAGTCACAAAGACATAAGAGACTTCTCTTGCAATAAGAAAAGGTCCAAGGATTTCCTTCCTCCTCAGGAGCTGGAATCTCAAGAATTGAGTGGCCCTCAGCCCTGGATCCCCATTCAAATCACCTGGAGAACTTTTAGAAGGCTCCACCCCCCAAAACTCCTGGTGTAATTGATCTGGAATCTAATGTGAAGTCCATATTGAAAGTCACTGTAAAAAGAGCTAAATGGGCTGGAGCATGCAAAGAGAAATGCCCGGGCATCCTGGGGAGCTGTTTAAATGAGGTTCTCTCTTAGGAACATTCTATAATCACTGTCAAACTTCAGAGTGAAACAGGATCACTTGGGTGCTTGAGGCTCACAGCTACCCAGTCTCCACTCCCACAGGGTCTGATTCCCTATGTCTTAGATGTGATCTGGGAATATGCGCACTTCATACCCTCTCAAGCAGATTAGGGAAAATACTGTTTTGGGGCAGGGGGAAAGTCCTAAATATCCAGGTTACTCTCAGGGATCACCTCTTAATACTCAAACCCCTGCTTTAGAGTTTCCAGAAAGTCAGCATCCTGGGCAGAAGTAGCAGCGGGGATGACATCTTAGATGCCATCTTTGGTTTTGGAAAATAAAAGCCTAAGGAGAGAGAGTGGATGGCTAGACTGAGATACAGCCAGAAAACTGAAACAACTGATTCATGGGGTGGGGTAGAGGGGTGGCAGAGAAGAGGAAGGGGAAGCTTTAGGGATTTGAGAATAGAAACATGAGGACTTCAGAGTGATGACATTAGGCCCAGAGAAAGGGGACATAAAAATCCATGCTTTAACCCCACTGCAGTTGCCTACAGAAAGGGAGGGGAAAAAAAATTGAAATAAACTTTGGACTTTGAAATTCAGAAGTGAACCAACTCTTAGCATTTGTATTTTCTGGGCATTTTAGATTCATTTAATCATCAGGATAAGATGTGAGGAAGTTTGTATTAAGGTTGGTGCCAAAGTAATTGCGGTTTCTGCCATTTGCAAAATTACCACAATTACTTTTGCACCAACCTAATATTATTCCCATATGGCATAAAAGACAACTGAGGCTCAGCAAATAGAAATGCCTTGCCCAACACCACACAGCCAGGACACAGTGGTGCCTGCGGGATGTTGGCACTGGCCTAACTGCATAACCAACGCTCACTCAATCCCACTAGCCTCCTTCCAAAAAGAGCTTAGAGACTTTGACACCATCACTCTAGGGAAGGAGACAGGAATCCACACTCCAAAAAAGAATTCCTCAAGGGCAGAAAAGACCCAGTGAAGGGTGGAGTAGGAAAAGTTAAGGAAGCTATAATTAGAAAAAAATGGGGCCAGGCATGGTGGCTCACTCCTGTAATCCCAGCACTTTGGGAGGCCAAGATGGGCGGATCACAAGGTCAAGAGATCGAGGCCAGCCTGGCCAACTTAGTGAAACCTCCCCACCCCCCACCATCTCTATTAAAAATACAAAAATTAGCTGGGCATGGTGGCATGTGTCTGTAATCCCAGGCACTCAGGAGGCTGAGGTAGAAGAATCACTTGAACCTGCGAGTCAGAGGTTGCAGTAAGCCGAGATCGCAACACTGCACTCCAGCCTGGCAACACAGCGAGACTCCATCTCAAAAAATATATATATAAAAGAAAGAAAAAGATGGACAGACAAGTTTTCTCTTTCCACAAACATTTGAGCATTTAATATACACCAGACTATTTACTAAACTCAGAAGACACAAAAGTGAACTTTTGAAAGACACAATCCTGAACCATAAAGTTTACACCAAGACCAGGGATGGCAAAGTCAGGCCATTTAGGCCATCACTTCCTGCTCCTGCACCTCTGAGAGACATCACTAATCAACTCCAGCATCCTTTCTATGGAGTCGCAGTTTGGCTTCAAATTCCTTTTCAGGGGGCTGCAGCCATTCACATGAAGGCTGGCATGTAAAATGAAAACTCTTTGCCATCTTTGATTTGAACTTTAGAGTTTACACAAAAATTTTCTGAATACCTATCACAGGCAAACACTGGGAATTTGTCAAGTGTGATGTCCCCATGTTATAGATTAAGACACTGCCTTTCAGAGAGCACCATCCTAAGAGAACTCTGTAATGACCGAGGTCTGCTGTTCGGAGCCCTTTAACAGTGGTCACGGTACAAGAGAACTGAAGAGACAAACTTGAAAAGCACATTAGCGATCTAGTACAAAGAATTATAAGGTTGGTGCAAAAGTCATTGTAGTTTTTAATCACTGAAAGCAATGGCAAAATCCACAATTACTTTTGCACCAACTTGATATTACATTTGGGGCTCAGCAGGAGCCCTAGGACCACTGTTTCCAGTGCCAAGATATGTGTGCTTCCTCCTACCTTCCAAGCCTCCCACCCAGCTCCTGCCTGGAGTCCTGCTTCTGTGGTCCAGCTCTCTGAGCATTTACAGGAGGCATGGGGTAAGAAGGAAACGCACATTCCATTCCTGCTGCATCCGCCAACTGGGAGAAGAGGAGGGAGTGGGCCTTTCATCTGCCTGGGCATCAGGCATGGCATGGGTAAGTGTCTATCTCTAGGCCACTGTCAGGCCTTTGGTCAAGTCTCAGTGCCTTTTGCCAAGCCTGCCGTCCCTGGAGCAGTGCTTTGCAAACTCTGCTGCACATTAGGGCCACCTGGGGAACTTGACAACTTCACTGTCCAGCCCCATCCCAGACCAATGACATCAGCATCAGCCTAAGGATGACAGAGCTGCCAGCAACCTGCTCAAAGTCGAGTCAGCTCTGTGTGGAGATGTCCAAGGCAGAGACAGGCGGCCAGCCTGCCAGCTGCTCACCCTCCAAACCCCATCCCATGCCGGGCTCAGCACTGAGCCATGCCAGGCCTGCTCCCCAAGGCGCCGGGTCCTCCAAATAAAAACAGGCGGCCAGAGTTCAGGGCCCACTGGTGTTCTCTCAGTAAGCACCTTTTGTTCCAGGCTCAGAGCTGTTAATTAAAGAGCTGTGATTAATGAGGAAGCACTCCCGGTCCCCATCCAGGATGAGAGGTCCTGGGGATGCTGACTTTGCTGGAGGAATCTGCAGTCAGGTTTCAACTGAAGCTATTTATAGTTTGAGCTCCAGTAGGGGTGGGAGATAGGTGCCCCTCCTCCTCCTCACTTTGTCTTCCTCCCCCCTCCCTCCCTCTCACCACACCTCAATGGAACATAGAGGTTCAAATATTTATTGAGGAAGAATTTTTAAAGGAGTAAATCTTAGCACACAGCCGTTCATATTAATTTACCCGTCCATTCATTTCCCTGGTATATATTTATTGAACGCCTACTAAGCGCTGGGCTCCAGGCCAGTTGTTAGGGCTGCAGCTCTGATTGAGAGCAGCGTGGCCCCTATTCTGGTGGAGTTTGCCCTCCAGGGGAGGAGTCATTACCAAAGAAGTTGACAAGTGCGTGGACAACTGTACACAGAGGCCGGAGCTCTGCCGGTGAAAACCATGGCTGCATGGGAGTGCTGGAGAAAAGACTCGAGAAACCTTCCCAACATCACGCTGCCTAGGAGATTATCACCATTAGCCCCTTAATGAGGAAACTGAGGCTCAGACATGTTAAGGAAGCTAAGGTCCCACAAATAGTGTGTGGCAGGCTCTAGATTCAAAACCAAGTGTGGCAGAGACTCCTGTGGCTCACCACATCCATTTCTTCTTCTTCCTAGGCACACAATTTCCCACTCTCCTTGAGGTTACACATAGCCATGAGGCTGAGTTCCAGCCAGTGAAACAAGAGGAGCAATGTATACCACTTCCAACCAGCCCTTTATGCTCTGTCCTGTCGGATCTAGCTTATGAAATCTAGAGGGACCTTGGAAGCCACATACTAAAGGCATCGAGTCTCTGTCAGCCTGGATGCCTGAATGGCTTTGTGGAACAGACAACCCCCACCCACCCCCAACCCTGCCACCAAGTGGACTTTCTGTAAGAGAGAAATACGCTTCGTTGGGCTGAGTCCCGGAGATGTCAGGATTTCCTTGTAATAGCAGCCAGCATTGTCTAAATTAACACAGCAGGTCCCACTGCTCCAAGCTCATGCTTTAGCTCAAGCCCCTTAGGAAGCTTCAATGACTCCCTAAAATATTTTATAGACACCATTGGGAATGAAGAGCAAAGATGCTCAGTGTCCTTCATAGACATGTTCTCAGTCAGGCCTTGTTCATAGTCACTGCAAATCAGCCCTAAATTGTCCCCCAACCCTGGCCCTACCCCGTCTCCCCTCTTGCAGCTGGAACTAAGGTGCTCCATCTCTGCACCAGGGGATGGTGAAGGAGGAAGCAGAGGCGCTATCTTCCTGAACCAGCTCAAAACTGTGGCATTACCTTTTCTATGGAGGCAGTGCCTGGTGACGTGAAAGAGGAGGGGAGCCCTGGAATTCAAGTGAGAAGTCCTGGCACACATCCTGGTGATACCACAGGTCAGTGCCTCAGGCTACCATTCCCTCCTCCATAAAGAGGGTACATGGAACTACTTTGGCACAACGTCCAAAACATGAATGACAAAGAGCTTCAAACCTACCCGCAAATGGGAAGCTTCTCAGAGTAGGAACAACCTGAAGAATGATGGAAAGATCTGCTGGGCAGGGTGCCTCACACATGTAATTCTAGCACTTTGGGAGGCCGAGGCAGGTGGATTGCCTGAGACCACCCTGAGCAACACAGTAAAACCCCGTCTCTACTAAAAAATACAAAAAAAAAAAAAAAAAAATTAGCCGGCCATGGCAGCATCCACCTGTAATCCCAGCTACTTGGAAGACTGAAGCAGGAGAATCGCTTGAAACCAGGAGGTAGAGGTTGCAGTGAGCCAAGATCGTGCCATTGCACTCCAGCCTGGGCAACAGAGCGAGACTCCATCTCAAAAGAAGAAAGAAAAGACAAAAAGAAATGAGAAACATGGAAAGACCGCAAGTCTTTGAGTGGCCAGGCTGCTGAATTGATGAACCCTAGAACCACCTTACATCCAGAGCCTTCTATATCCAAGCTAATGAATTTTCTTCATTGTTTAAGACTATTTTCATTGAGGTTTTTCTTACTTGTAATAAAAAACATTCTGTCTCATCTATAAGACAGAATGCATAACATCGCTATGACCCTATGTCTCAGCTATAAAACGGGAACATCACTTACTTTTCAATGATGACTTAGTAATGGGACAATCACAATCATCATACCCACCTTACCAGATTTCTGTGGGGACCAGATGAGCCTGCATCTTAATGAGCTGTTTAAAATTGAAGAGCAATTTGCAAAGCTCTACAGAACTGGCAATGTCCTTACAGTTTACTTTACTCAAGTGGTTTTCCCATCTTTTGCAGATACTAAACCCTCTGTTTATGTAAAATGTTCATGTGGACGTAAGAGAACGACAGTTTTCCTCTTTCCAAGCCCAGCAGGCTTCTAAGAAGCCTGGCTTAAGAGGCAGCCCTGACCAGCTTTGTTCTGCTAAGCTCCATGATGGGGTTGGTTACGTGAGTCTATGGGAGCTGAACTGCTTCTCCTATTCAAGGGAGAGGAATTGAGACCCAAGGAAGAAGGGGAAGAGGAAAGCTGACATTTGCTCCATGGCTGAAGGATGTGATCCTCTCCCCAGCATTTAAAATTTGGGTGGAATGAACCCATCTCCTTATTCTTGGTATGTGGCTGTTGCGGGAATACCAACAAGGGGGCTGACTTTCTTACGTTCATAGCAAGGAGGTCATTTGTCAGGGCAGATGCAGAACCCAAAGGGGCCTGAGTCTCAGAGGCAGGCAAGGGCCAGAGAGGAGCAGTAACTTTCTTAAGGTCACGTGGTGTTTCAAGGCTGGGATTCGAACACAGGTGTACTTGATCCCAATGCACTGCATTGCATGCATCCCACTTCCTGTGGCTGCAGTCACCCAGACACTCCTGCCACTCACCTGATGTGCTTCCCTGCTACACAGCCTTGTCCCCAAGGAGGCCTCTTAGCTCCATATTTGAGAATCAAGAGTCCACAGAGCAATGAGGCTAAGCAAGGCTGAACCTTGCTTGGTGCCTGGAAACTGTGGTGTGAGGCAAGTCCATATTGTGCATGCATAGTGTCTGCACATGCACATGTACACAAGTGCACACACTCCTCTCAGAAGTGCTGGTCCTGCCCTGGGAATCTCTGCTGAAATGAACCCTCCTGAGCCAGACTGCACTGCTCTAGGCACAGAGACTACTCCTTTTCCTCCTTAGACTCCTCTAGCTCCTGTCTTCTGGGTAGGGAAGGCTGGCTATGGTCTTAGGAAGGATGGTCATAGGACCACTGTCTTAGGCCAGGATCCCCCAGAAGCAGACCCTGAGACCAGGATCTGAGAACAGCAGTATATTTAGGAGGTGTGGGAGAGTACGATAAGGAATGAAGACAGCCAATATGGGATCCGTTCATGAGCTGAAGATCCCTGTAGGCAACTGAGCTTCAATCCACTGGAAACCTCTAGGAAATTGGGTAGAACATGCCTCAGAGCTGCCCCAATAAAAGACAATTCCCATCTTCATTGGCTGGGGGCATCAACCTTCAGTGCTTATGGTCTGCCCTGCATGTAATCCAAGGGAAAGCCCCAGCTGAACAGAGAGTAAGATTCCATCATCAGGAAGCAGAATTGGGAGAGGATGCATGGACAGGGCACTGGCAGAGTCCACTGGGCTCTCATCCTTCTGTCTACCTGCCAACATGGAACTCCCTGAGAGATTATCTACCACCATCCTCTTACCTGCCCCAAGCCCTACCTTTAACTTCGTGGCTAAGAGCTTGGACTGAGACAGACTGCCTAGGTTCAAATGCTGCACTTAAAAACTGTGTGGCTTCCAGTAGCACACAGAACCTCCTGAAGCCTCGGGTCCCTTCTCTGCAACATGGGGTTGATGTTTCCCAGGTTGTGCAGCTGCTGTGGGGTAGAATAAGATAATGCATGTCCCACTCTTAGCACAGTGCCTATACACAGTAAGCACTTGCACAGTGCTGGCTATCACCCCGAGCTGTCATGCACAGCCATGTAGGTTGACCCTTGTACCAAGGCACCTAGCCAAAGGACAGCCAAATGCAGCTGGAGTCCAGCCTGAGCTCCCCTTCCTCACCAGCCTCCTCGGTGGGGCTGCCTCAGTTCAGAGGAAGGAGTGCCTCATTCCCAAAGGGCACCAAAGGGGACACCTCACTATCACCTATTTGCCTTGAGATGGTGCCTTGTTCCAAATCTCAGAGCTGCCACCTGGGCTACTGGTGGCCCTGAATATTATTATTGTCTTTATTATGACTGCTCCTATTAATAATTAATTCATGGAAGCTATCATTTAAAGAGTAGAAAACACAGGCCAGAGTTTCAACAAGTGCTCTAACCAGAAGCATTGGTCTAGCAGGTTGGGACAACTTAAGAGGCTATTTTGGTTCAAGGACCCTTCAGTCCTCTACACAGCAAGGCCCATGGCATGTCACCTGCTTCCCAGCCCCAAAAGAGCTGGCAGGGACAGGTGGCTCCAGGAGCACTTGGCGCTGTGAGCTGTGGGCCATTCACAGGTTCCGACACGACCAGTTGAACAGTCAAAGCAAAAGGTGATTTAATGAGCTTGCAAGGACATACTTGACCCAGGACTTCTGGGGAAATATCTGTTCTTTCCTGGTACTGCACTCTTGGTTGCCAGTGGGGCATAGCGGGGAAACTTCAGATTTCTTGGGAAATAATCTATACAATGGGAGAGATAAAAAGGAGGACACAAGACTGAACCAGTCAACATTTTCTCTGTGCCAACTTCTCCCCCACTCCTGACCACTGTCCAGAGAGCTCTGTCCCTGCAGTCATGCTCCATAAGGATCCAGTCCAGATCCGGGCACACCATTCCATCTCCTCTCCTTAGTCATGAAGGGCTCACCCATCCTTTCCCATGGCCCTCAGGGAACTGCCCCAGCCCTCCAATCTCTTTATGCTCACTCTAAGCCGCCTCCAAACCTCTTGTGTTCATGCTTCAGGGATTCAAACAGACCATGCTACCTCTGAGATCAAACCAGACTCAGACCCTGAGTTTATCTGAAGTTTAAAACATGAATTGTGTTTTGCAGTTGAAAGAGATCTTTCTAATTTTCTTCTCCCCACACTCCAAACCCTTTTATAAAACAATCTTTGAGTTCCCACCAGGAGAGGTTCCTGGAGTTCCTCTCCCAGTATGTACATGGAGATGTACTTCCATTTTCCCAGGGTCCAGTCCCAACTCTGTGTTGTCAGGGAGACCAGAACTCACAGTGGGAAGTATAGTGTTCAGCTTGGAAGACTCACTCTGTCCACATGGAACTATTCACCCCAGCCCAGAGCCAAACCTCCCACTCAGTCCCTGGACAGTCTGTCTAGACCAACCTCACACCTTGATCTAGCACAACTAAGCAGGGCATCAGGACAGACTGCAAACCACCCACCTCACAGACCAGCCTTCCTTCACCTGCTCCTGACTCTGTACACTCTCCCCTCCTTTGGGAAGAGCTTCCAAAAGCCCAATGCAAACACAGATGTTACCTGGGGCTGGGGCTGGAGCCTGTTTATATAACCATGTTCACATACACTGCACACACTCACACTTGCAGAATGACCAGGGACACATACACAGTCCACCCACACAGTCGCTCAAGCTTCAGTCATAGGAAAAGAAAAGAATTATAAGAACTTGCACATACCCATACTATTTTGGGCACATACGTGTATGTAACCCCTTACATACATACACATACATACACATGACCATGATGATACACATGTGCACGTTCCCACCTGCACACATAGAGATGCACAAATGGAAATGCAAGGCAGATACATGGTCACTCACCAACACATGTGCACATACATGCACAGGGCACACAAAGCATGTGTCCAAGTGCATGCACACATACTGAGGTGCATAGACATGCACACATCCTGAACATGCGCGCGCGCGCGCACACACACACACACACACACACACACACACACACACATTCAGGCATTGCTCTGAAAGCCCAGATTAGAGGGAGTCCTGCTCCAGACTGGCTGCAGGGGGCTGCGGATGTTCCAATAGAGAGTCATAGTAATTAGTTCTTTAATTAAAGTCCCCTCGCTGCTCACTGGCCATGAGGACCGGCACACACACCGACACCTGGCTTGGATCCTGACCATCTCAGAAGCTGCAGATGGGCCAGGCTGATGCTGCCCAGAGGCTCAGTCTGGGTGGTAATTAGGGACAAGGACTCAGCTGAACAACTCGCAGCCAACCAGCCGTTTCATTTTTCTCTTCCAGGAGAAAAGGTCCTGCTGGCTCCACGGCTCGGCTTCTCCATGTCCTCATTATGCCTCTGGCTCAGGCTCTCCTTCCTGTCTGCCACACCCTGCATCCCCAACACACACACACACACACACACACACACACACACACACACACACACACACAGAGTAGGAAAGGCCTAGGACAGCACCAACCATAGCTTCTATCACAGCCTCACCCAGGGCCAAAACAGGAATTAGTGAAAGTGCCTCACTCTGTCACACACCTCAGTCCCAGCCCACTTCCCACCCAAATACCTCCTTCCACAACCCCTCAAGACAAATTCATCACTTCCACCCTGTCTGGATTAATGCCCTAGGGCTCCCCTAGCAAAATTCCACAAGCTGGGTGACTTCAACAATGAAAATTTTTATTCTCACTGTCCTGAATCCCAGAGTCCAAGCTGGTTCCCGTTGAGGGCTATGAAAAGTCTGTTCCACAGGGAGCCCCTTGTGATGCAGGAAAGGTGTGGGCACATCCCCAAGGTCCCAAAGCCAGGGGGATAGGATGAGACAGGTGTGAGTGCTGGGAGATCAAACCATGAGGGGCCTCGTAGGCCATATCAAGAAGTCTGGATTTTATCCTGCAAGCAGAATGGGATGCAATGGTTCCCTTGTGTCCCGACTTTCCTGTGGAGCCAGTATTGGAAGGGACCAGGGTAGAAGTTAGGAGAAAACAAGCCATTTTGCAGGGCCCTGTATCTCAATGCAGCTGAGCAGGTGCATGTGTCACGGTGAGATCGTGCTCCACATTCCCAGCACATTTTAATCCACTATGGATTTTGGTGTTCAAATAAAAACATTCTGTTCCATTACTCCGAATGCCAATCCATTTCCAGCCCTGTGCCTGTAAGAAATAGATTGAACATAGCATTGAGGTGATTGCCTAGCTTTAAGTTTGAGTCTTCTTGAGCTCCACAGACTGGGGTCAACAGGAATTTCTTGGAATTCTACAGAGTTGATGTGGATTATATCAATTGCTCAGCAAACTCCAGCCCCATGCCAGGCAGGGCAGGATTGGCCCTCACCTTCCTTGCACCAGACAGGGCCTCCCTCTGCTTCCTGAACACACCAAGCTTTTTCCCACCTTGATGTCTCCGCATTTGCTGTACCCAAAGCCAGGAACATTTTTCTGTTGACTCTCCCAAGACTGATTCCTTCTTCTCCTTCTAGCCCTCACATCTGTCAGCCGCTCAGAGAGGCTTTCTCTGATCAGCCCACCCAAGGGTGGTCCCGCCTGTAATTCTTCCTTACCACAGCCTGCATAGCATTTCTCATCATTACTTCACTGGTTTATGCCTGTATTGTCTGAGATGTCCCTCTCGACATAAATTCCCTGAGAGCCTGGCCATACATCTGTCTTGTTTAGAAGGGAGAAGGTAGGAGAGAAAGAGGAAAGCAGATGGGGAAATAAAGGAAAAAAAGAAAAGAGGAAGGGAGGGAAGAATGGAAAAAGAAAGGGAGACAGAGAAGGAGGGAGGGAGGGTAGACATTTGGTGGTAGAGACAAATGATCTTGGATTTTAGATCAGGGTTTCTCAGTCTCAGCATTGCTAACATTTTAAACCAGATAATTCTTTACTCTGGGGGGCTCTCTGGTACATTCTGATGTTTAGCAGCACCACTGGCCTCTACCATTAGATGCCGCTATCCCACCATCCCTCCCACCGACCCCCACCCAGTTGTGACAACCAAAAATGTCTCCAGATCTTGCCAAATGTCCACTGGAGAACAAAATTGCCTCCAGTTGAAAACCACTGTTCTAGAGGTTTTTGATCTGTTTTCAACAATCAAATTCTTATTTTGAACACACGTTTATACAGAAACAGAATATATGAAACACATTACCCTGAAGCTGCTCTGGGGCTCTGTATTGGTCAGCTACTGCTACACTAATGCCACACCACAGGCACGCCAAAACTCAATGACTTCCAACGACAAGTGCCTGTTCTCATGCTCCTGGGTCTGCAGGTGGACTGGGCTCAGCTGACCTAGGCTAGGGTCAAGGGATTGGCTTTGCCTCCAGCTGAAAGATGGCTGGACTTGACTTCAGACTACAAACAAGGTTCAGGTCTGCTGCGTGCATGGTCATGCTGGGACTCATTTGGATATGCGCATCATGACAGCAGGTAGCTAGTGTACATGCAGTGGGGGCATGAGCCAGATCACACAAGTGTGTCCACAGCTTCTTCTCATTTTAATTCTACTGAGGTTTCACTATCACATGAGCAAACACATAGGCAAGACCGACATCAATGGGGCAGGGAAATATGACTCCACCACTCTGCAAGGGGAGGTGAGTGAAGCTTTGCTGAACAATAATCCATCTAGGCCGAGCCTAAGAACACACTGATCCAGATAGTTGAGGCTCACAGGAAAGGCGGAGCTGTGGTCCCACACTGACTTTAAATACCCATCCCTGCCTGCGGCTACACGAGGGCATCCCAGGGCTCTGAACCAAGGGGGACAGCCCACAGCACACCATCAGGAGCGGGAGCCCTTGAGGCTGCCCCAGGCCCATGTGCTGGGCCACACTCGCCGCTTTCACTTTCCTGAGCACCTGCAAGCATGGCTTTCACAGCAAACATTTTCCCAGCGTCTCCTTGGTGCCAGACACTGTCCAGAGTGCTGGAGATCCTGGGGTGAGTGTGGAACGCACGGCCAAGCAGGTGAATGCCCCACTCCCCGGGGAGGCCCCCACAACCACCAGAGGCTGCCACTGTCGCTCACAAATCTCTCCTCTGATGAACACTCCTGGTGTTAATCTCGTCAGAATCTGTCTGGGGCCTCGGAAGGACTCTTTTCCTATGGCCGCTCCGGCCCCTCAAATAGGGATCCTTTGAGATAGGGACTTGTCTCATCAAGATAGCATCATGTCTAAATCGAGGCTGTGTCAGCAGCCCCATGAAAATGAATAATGGCCTCAATTATGACCCATATAACAGCCCAATAAAACCTAATTAAAATGATCCACATCCCATCTGCCAAGTGTAGGGCAAGGCAGCCAGGGAAAGTTGAAGGCCCAGTCAATTCAAGGAGAGCAAGTAACATGAATAATAATTATATTTATATTATTGTAAATAGATCCTATGTAATAGTAGCATATAACATAATAATGTCACTATTATCATTATTATTATTACTATTGCAGCCAGCATTTATTATGTGCTTCTAGTGTGCCAGACCTGAGCTAACAGAGGTTATCCCTCATATACCAGACAGGCATCATCCCATTTAATTCTCACTAGCTTGCCAAAAATTAAGTGCTAAGCATTATTCCCATTTTACAGATGAGAAAACTGAGGCACAGAGAGGCTAAGTAACTTGCTCAAAGTGACATTGCTGACATGTTAGTAATGTAACAAGGAGGTCAGGCCCCAGCAGTGCCTGGCCTGTGAAAGACGTTCAGTATGTATGTGTTGGATGCATGAATGGGTTTGGCCAAGAGTCTGTCAGGCAACCCAAGATGCCACACAGACCACCAACAAATGTTTGTTGAGCATTAACTAAAACCTAGGTGTTCTATTAAAAACAAAGTGGGGAGAAAGACAAGCTGGTCATTGAACTCTAATATGATTATTACTGTAATGAAGGTATATACAAACACAATGAGTACATGGGGTGGGAAGGACTTAATTCTGCCTGGGAAATCAAGGAAGACTTCTCATAGGAGGCAGCAATGAAGCTGGGTCTTAAAAGATGCATGAGAATTTGCTGGACAGACAAGTAGAATAAGGCATTCCAGGCAGACGTAACAGCATATGTAAAGTTATGAAAGAGTCGGAGCCCAGAATTTTCTGGGACTTACAAAGCTACATAGTATAAAATTGCAATTTCATAGACTAACCGGAGCTTGACATGAGAATCTGACAAGAAGGCTGGCTAAGTCAGTAGGTCAAGGTCATCAAACACCTTTTAGTCCAGACTAAGGAATTTCTATTTTGTTCCATAATCAATAGGGAGCCATGGAAGATTTTAATATGACCATCAAAGATATGGTCAGATTTGCTCATTTGAAGGATTCCTTGGGTAGCTGGGCAGGGAATGTTTCAGGAAAGACAGAAAAATCCAAATCCTGGGACATTTGAACATAGCATCCCCTACAAGAACACAGATTGCCAAATCTTTTTACTAGAGAAAAACCTTAAAACAGGTCCAGTATGGTCAGATGGGCAGCCTCGGGACTTACTCCAACCTGGAACCAAAACCAGAGTTGGACCAGCGCCCACCGTCTTTCCCCAACTAACGAGTAAAATGATGCTCAAATTATCTTGAAGAGGTTCTCCGTAAGCTCCCTTGCCCAACCCCCAGGGAAGATGACTTTTGAATCCTGGGTATCATCACAGGTCTCCACTTGCTAAGAGCATGGCAGGAGATGGCACACACTGTCTCCTGCCTCAAGGCCTGAAGTTCAGGAAGCAGCTGACTCCTCCAAACGGATGTGTCTTTAAAAAACCAAGAACACCAAGGTCACAGGCGCATGAGACAGATTGGTTAAAAAACGGTCTCTGTCGCTGTCTTTGTCATTCCAAATGCTGCTGCTCTTTGACCCAGGAAGAGGTTCCAAATGCATAAATAGAGCAATAAGCTCAGCATCAGTATTTTGATAAAATGAGAGAGGGGGGAAATGTGTATTATAAACACCACCTCCGGGAAGCACAGTCAGAAAAAGTTATTAAACATTCTGTCACAAGCTTGGCAGCCAGCACTGTCCACCCACCCGGCACTGAGTTCCTAATAAAGGCGGCATCTTGGAATTTGTCACTCTCGAATGCATAATTTACTAGTCAAAAAGCAGCGGTAATACATTGCATTTTCATAAGGGGCTCTGAAGCTGTCTAATTTCCCTGAGCTGCAGGACGACAGGAGGCTGTGGCCACTCGCGGGGGCCTCTTTATGCATTATGGATAGAGACTTTGCAATTCAAAGTGACAGCTCAGCCTCCCTGTCGCCCACCCTCCAAAATCCCAGATCATATTGGAAGGCCCAGAACTAAAGCATGGGTCTGCCCCCAAAGCCTACAGCCCTTTGGTGCCTAGAAGTGCACATGCGTGTGTGCATGCATGTGTGTGTGCACGCACACGGGAAGGTAGAGAAGGAAACAGAAATCATCATCTGGGTCTTACCAAACATAATCAGGTAACAGCCTGACCTATCACTTGATAGCATATTTCTGAGATGGGTCAAAGAACAAGCAGGCAATGACTGAAAAGGACCAATCAGCCCCATGCCCCAGACAAGTCATCAATGTCCTCTTCAGCCTCAAAAGTCAGACAAACACTGGCTTCTCCACGACCTGGATTACAAAGTGTATAGGTACATAACACTAAAAGTCATGGCAACTGGATTGGAAAGATCTTGGTGAATCTTCACCCAGCCCCCTTACAGGGGAGGCAGAAGCAGAAAATGAAAATCAGGCAAAGAGATGGGCACAGGCTGGAGCAGAGGATTCTCGATGTGGTAGAAGGAGTTTTAGATCAGGATACAGAAGGTCTCTTCTCTAATCTCATCTCTCACAGCAAAATCCTGGGACACCAGGCAAGCCCTCCGCTTTACCCAGGGGTGCCCTAATAAAAAGCAGAACAGCTTAGTGTATTAGAGTACAGGACAAGGAGTGGAGAGAATTGGGTCCAAATATAGCTCTGCAACTGACTCACCTGTGGCAGTGACCACCACAACACCTGGGGATTTTCTCTACTCAGACACATTTGGCCCCAGAGGTCAAATGTGAACAACTCAGCCAGGAGCGGTGGCTCACGCCTATAATGCCAGCACTTTGGAAGGCTCAGGCGGGTGGGTCACCTGAGATCAGGAGTTCAAGACCAGCCTGACCAACATGGCAAAACCCCATCTGTACTAAAAATACAAAAAAATTACCTGGGCATGGTGGTATGTGCCTATAATCTCAGCAACTTGGGAGGCTGAGGCAGGAGAACTGCTTGAACCCAGGAGACAGAGGTCGCAGTGAGCCAAGATCATGCCACTATACTCCAGCCTGGGCAACAGAGTGAGACTCCATCTAAAAAAAAAAAAAAAATGTGAGTAACTCTTCCTTTCTCAGGGCCAAAGGCCCATTCCATTTTATTACTCCCTGTCTTATCTTTCATGCAGAGAATACAGAACTAAACTGCCTGGATTTGTCTCAGCTCTGCCCTAACATCTCTAGGCCTCAGTTTCTCTATCTCTAAAATGGGAATGAAAATGCTACCCACTTCCAAGAGATATTAATGCCTGACCCAGAGCAGAGGTGCTGGAGAGGAAGATGACAGGAAAAGTGTGCCACTGAGATGAAACTCAGAAGCGTCATGGAAAGGAAGGGAGCAAGGGAGATGGTCATGTGTGGACTGAGTCGGGACGAGGCAAAACAGTTCCTGACAGTGCCTATGCTGGCAGAGGCTTTCTAAACCCTGCACAGCCAGAGATGTCATGTCCAGCTTTCTGCTCCCAAACACACGTCATCTTGGCTTTCTGATCTCCTTCTTGAGGGTAAGTGGTCAGTGAGCAAGGCCACAAAAGCCAGAGGAGCGTCCAGCCTCAGTAACAGCTGGGTCTACACAGTGGCAATTGTGATCAACCCAGTCAATGTGAAGAAAAGTGAAAAGTAACAACAGCATCTCATGAGGAGGAGGAGGAGGAGATTGCATTTCATCCGTACAACTATTCCCACAGAATGAAGCCACATCTCTTCATCTTCTGCTATCCTCCAGGGCTTCCCAGCCCCCTGGTGGTGATAGATAACCACCCAAGAGTAACAGAGGTGAGTACCTCTTAATAGCTAGTACCAGAATACCCAGGTAGTACCAGAGTATGCCCTAATAAGCCATGTGGCAAGGAGTCAACAAAGGAAACAACTCGACTTCTCTGCATATGACAAGAAGGGGAATACTTGTTGTTGAGAAGAGTGGGCAGGGAGGTTTAAAAAGGGAAATGGTTGAGATGGAAGAAGATAAAAAGCTAGAAAAAATGGTGCCCAGTGACCTTGAGTGAAGCCTTGATGATGGAGTGGATTGGAGGCTATTTGAGAAGAGAATATTTTCCCGCAGTGTTAACCTCTCATCCCCAAAAAACATCTTCGCTTGAGTTCTGCTACACTCAGTGCACTCATACGTGCTTGTAAAGGGTGGTGGTGTTCACGGACCTCAAAGAAGAGACTGAGTTTTCCAGTCTTAATCAAGACTTAAATTCTAAGGGCAGTGGGCCCAAGGCAGAGGAGTCATTGAAAATAGAATACCTGGAAGAAGAGGCAGAGAACTTGGGAGGGTCTAGGTAAATTATAGATATAAAATGGGAGCACCAACCAAGCTTATCCAGAACTCAAAGGACCAGGAGGTGCCAGACATCTGGAATTCATGGATAATTTCTGTCCAAAGTATATTCCTAGGATATATATATGAACTCCAGTGGGAGCAACAGGGAAGAGTAGATAACTGCCAATGTGGGCCTTGACAGATAAATAATAGTTTCTCAGTCCATAAGGCCATTTATTCTAAGATAAGGAAATGATACGTTCAAAAACATACAGTTATAAACAGGTATTGTGTTTGAGCATGACAGATGGTGCAGAGAACTTCGAAGGTTAGGGAAATACATAAGCAAGTGAAAAGCTGAGCGTGGAGCGGCAAAGGGGCAGACCAGCACAGATCAACATACATCTCACAGAGAAGTCAGAACTTTATCCTGAAGAGTGAGACTTGCTTAAAGGACTTTCATGAGTGGCTCGCATGGCCAGATCTATGATACAAGTTCAGAAGAGAGAAGAGCCTAGAGTCACAAAGACAACAGGTCCAGGGAAGAGAAATGAGGCTTGACCCAAGACTGCAGCAGCCTAACAAACAGACAAACAATCATAACAAAAAATAGGCAAGAGCAAGATGGCAGAATGGAAGACTCCATTGATCGTCTTCTCCCATCCCACAAGGACACCAATTTAGCAACTATCTACACAAAAAAGCGCCTTCATACTAACCAAACACTAAGTGAACACTCACAGTATCTAGTTTGAATTTCACATCACTGATGAAGGCACTGAAGAGGTAGGAAAAGTTTTGAATCACCGATGCCACCGCTTCCCCATCCACCAGCAGTGACGGTGTAGTATGGAGAGCGTTACTGTGCACTGGGGAGAGGGAAAGCACAGCAACTGTGAGACACTGAATTCAGTGTTGCCCTATTACAGCAGAAAGGAAAATGGGTCCAAACTCAGCTGACCCCACCCTCAGAGGGAGCATCTAAACGAATCCTAGACAGAAGGCCAATCCCAGTGATCCAAACTTGAGTTTCCACAAGCCTCACCACTGCAGGCTAAAGTGTTCTGGGGCCCTAAAGTTGAAGGGCAGTCTAGGCCACAAGGATTGCAACTCTTTCATAAGTCCTAGTGCTGCCCTGGGCCCAGAGCCAGTGAACTGGGGGAGCATATGACCTACTGAGACACCTGCCAGGCTGGCTGAGGGAGTGCTGGCATCACTCCTCCCCTAACCCCAGGCTACAGAGCTTGTGGATCCAAAAGACACCCTTTCCTTCTGCATGAAAAAAGGAGAGGGCAAAGTGGGGAGGACTCTGTCTTGCATCTTGGATACCAGCCCGCAGAAGGATAGGACACCTGTCAGAGTCAATGAGACCCTTTTCCAGGCTCTATCTCCTAGATGACATGTCTAGACATACCCAGGGCCATGTGGGAACCTACTGCCTTGAAGGGAAGAACTCAGGTATTGATTCCTGGCAGGATTCAATACCTACTAACTGAAGAGTCCTTTGGCCCTGAATAGCCAGCAGCGATACCCAGGTACCACATCAAGGGCCTTGGCTGAGAATCCAAGACTGGTTGGTTTCAGAAGATATTCGGTACATTGCCAGCTATGGTGGCTATTGGGCAAAACTCCTGCTTGAGAAAAGTGGAGGGAAAAGCAAAGGGAGGGGACTTTGTCTTGCACTTTAGGTGCCAGCTCAGCCACAGTGTGGGTAAAGCATGAGGCAGGTTGCTGGGGTCCCCGATTCCAAGACTTGGCTTTTAGATGGCATTTCTGGACCTGCCCTGGGCCAGAGCAGAGCCCACTGCCCTGAAGGGTAAGTCCCAGATGAATGCAGGCCAGGCAGCATTCATCACAAGCTGACTGAAGAGTCCTCAGGCCTTAAGGGAACATTCCAGTAGTCTGGCAGTACTCTCCATGGGCCTGTGGTGGCTGTGACCCCAGGGTGAGGCTCCTCCGCCTTTGGAAAGCTGGCGGAAGAGTGGGAAGGGTTACATCCTATGGTTTGAGTGCCAGCTCAGCTGCAGTACAATAGAACATGAGGTAGAATTCTAAGGTTTTGACTCTAGTCCCTGGCTCCTGGACAGCACCTCTGGACCCTCATTCAATGCTATGCCCTTTCACCAAGTGATTTTTTTTTTCTAAGCAGCCCCCATAAGCTGCTTGGCTTAACCAGGGCTTCTCTTTCCCCAAAGTCTGGAGAAGGTCAAATCTCTGAATCAAAAAAGACTGTGGTGACTGTGGTGTTCTTCACATCCCATCAAGATTTCTGCTTCACTGTGAATGTCAAGATAGACACAGATGGGAAGACATCCCTATGCTGAATTAAATCTGCTTTGAGAGGAAGTGGTAACAACACTGTAGTCAGGGGGCTGCTGGCCCAGCTACCTCACTCACAACCGCAAACACTGTGTCTAGAAGGCACATCCACCCAGACTTTTGGAATCCAAACGGTAACTGATTAAAGTGATCGCCTTTGCTGTGCATGGTTGGTGATAGATGGGTTTCTTAGGCTGGGTCCCCAGAAGCAGACCTGAGAGGAGGATTCAAGGCCCAGTAATTGAGGAGGCAATCCCAGGAATCAATGGTTAGAAGAGTGGAGAATTGAGACAGGAAGGAAAGGAAAACAACAGAGTGTGTTGCTGAGTAGTTTGTTGCCATGGACAACTGAAGCTCAATCTCTCTGAAGAATTTTAGGAGGGAGGAGAGTGTAGAACAGCTCTCGGTGTTACCTTACCCAAGAGGCAAAGAAAATAAAGTATTTATTCTCCAAACTTTTATGATAGACAATGTAAAAGGCTGGACAACGTCCTCCAATGATACCACATTCTGATCCCTAGAACCTGTGAATGTGACCTTATATGGCAAAAGAAAAAAAGAAATTACAGATTAAGGACTTTTAGACATAAAAATTTTCTCCAGGTAGACACTAAATGCAACCACAAGCATCCTTATAAGAGGGAGGCAGAGCAAAATTTGACACAAACAGAAGGGAGAAGGCAACATGACCACAGAGGCAAAGACTGGAGTATGTGGCCACAAGCCAAGGAATGCCAGCAGCCACCAGAAGCTAGAAGAGGAAAGAATCAGACTTTCCCCTAGAGCCTCCAGATGGAGCGTGTCCTTTCTAATCTCTTGTTTTCTGCCTAGTGATATGGATTTTGGATTTCTGTCCTCCGACTGTAAGAGAAAACAATTTTGTTGTTTTAAGCCATTGGGCCTGTTATACTTTGTTATAGCAGCCACAGGAAACTAATACACCCCATCAGGTAGTGGATAGGGCTCCTCGCAGGGCATTAATTGTCTGTACATCCAGCATTCCCCAGAAACACAGAAAACTGTCTCTGGCAGAGTCACAAGTGCTTGCAGTGGAATGCCAGTGTGCACCCTGCAACAATAAATGCTAAGGGGCTGTGGGCAGGCCACAAATGTCGGTCTCAGCAGGCATGGCCTGGGTTGGGCTGTGACACTGCATTAAGCCCTGAGCTGTACAAAGCAGGGGGCTCTAGTTGAGCATATCTGGGTAGCTCCAAGGTTAAGTTTTCACTTTTCTCTGCAAGGGAATAGTCTAACCTGCCCAGGTGCTGGAAGCAAAAGCCCCCAGACTGTCAGCCTGTCAGAATACTCGAGACAGGTGTGGGAGAAAGATGCCTGCAGCTCAGGAGTGGGGTGGAGAAAAGCCTGCATCCACAAAATCCAGCCTCCCCAGCTAACCAGATCTGGCCTGTATGCCACCAGCCACACCTTCTGGGTTAAGGCTTTGGAGAAGTAGCCTGTCAGCTGGCTCCCATTTCCTGACACCCTAGTTATTAATAAATGTTATGTCCCCCCAAAAAAGGTTCTATGGCCAAACAAGTTTGAGGAAAGCAGAATCAAGCAGAGTTAGACTGATTAACTCTTCAAGAAAGGAATATTATGCAATTTTCCCAATTTTTGTTACAGATATTTTTGTAGAGTATCTCATGAGACTTGTTTCATAAAGCACACCTGGAAGAAATGATGGCCTCTTAGCTTATGAGATAGAACACAGCAGGAAAGAGGAGGCCATGCAAAGGCCAGAGGCATAATTGCTACCAGAGTGGGGGGATGTTTACGGTGGGCTGAGACCCTGACCCGAGTGCTTTTGAGTGTTGGCTCCTCCGCCTTCCCCTACTTGGTGAAGAAGGTATTGGGTTCCCTGTTTCACAGGGGAGCAAATTGAGGTTTGACAAATAAACGGTGGTCAGATATGCAGGGCTAATCCTGCCCATGGGATGATAAAGGCAGCTCCCCCTGGCTGGATGGGGGACATCTGAGGATTATCCAGGGAGAAACAAGATGAGCTACACTTGGGTGAATCATAACCTAGCCTTGGGGCTTTCATAGGCTGACTCATGGCTAGAATGAGTTTGACAACCCAGCTGATGATGAGAAAGAATAGAATGTCAGGGCCTGGGTTGGCTTGGCTCCCTAACTTGTCTGCTCCTTCATCCCCATGTGCCCACACCTGAGACTGTCCACCTGAACACTGAGCCAGGGGATCATAATGGAGGGGCATGGCCAGCATTGTGGGGCTTCCTGTCCTGGTTTCTGTTGGACTGGTCTCATCTGTGCTTCATCATCAAAAGGAGTGAAGTGAGCTGATGGGTACTAGACAGGAGCAGGTTAAGATTGATGGCTGGTGTGTGTGCCTTCATGCCCCTTAAACTCCTGGCTGTGCAGGGAAGCCCCTTACTGCCCCTCCAGCATCCACTGCCTTTGACCCCCAGCCCCTGCTCAGCCCAGTCAGAGCCTACAGATGTCTTTGCTGCCACTGAGCCCACCTGCCCCTCGATCAGGTCACACAGGCACAGCATCTTCATATCCAACAATGGACTTTGTTAAAGATGCAGAGACAGGGTGAGAGGCAACCAAACTTTATAAACACAGCCAAGGGAAAGCCAGAATTCTCCAAGCCTGGACCAGAGGGGAAGTGCATGCTACATTTTTGGCTGAGGTTCCTTGGGATATTAGACCCATAGAGTCAGCTGAGGTTGGAGAACCAGGTAACCGCCAAGTTCTGTGGCTGGTAGGAAAGGGATGACTGTCATGGAGTCTCAGACAAGGACCACAGAGGAGGGGGCAGAACCTGAGTTGCTGCTGCCTCTGCAACATCTTGCTACTCTAAGTGTGGCCCCAGTAGTGGTAGCAGCAGAGCAGCAGCAGCAGTGCCTGCAAGCTTGTTGGAATTAGACAATCTCAGCCCCATACTATACCCACTGAGTCAAAATCTGCATTTCAACCCTATCTCCAGGTTACTAGTGCACGTTCAAGTGAGAAGCTCTGTCTGTGCATATCTGAGCTCCTCTTTCACAGGAACTAGAGGCATGAAGGAGGCAGGAGGGAATGAATTCTCTCCCTCCCTCCCTCCCTCCCTCCCTCCTTCCTTCCCTCCCTCCTCTTATACTCAAACTTTCTGAGCTGCCTGGTGAGCCTGACCTTCCTCCCACCTGGTAAGTGTGGAGACCACTACTGGGACCCCTTGGGGGTCCCTTTGCCTCCCTCTTCACCATCACTGGACTAAATGATCCCAGGCCTAAGGCAGCCTGAGTGGGAAATCGGCTCGCCTCCATGGCCAGCCCACACTCTGCGCCAGCCCGGTTTGGCCTGTGGACTTCTCAGGGGGACCCCTGCCTCCATCTGGAAAGAACATGGGGTGATCCCAAACTTTTGTGTCTTTGTAAAATGTTTAGTGAAAAACTGCCGACTATGTAAATCAGAGATCATTAGAGGTTGGGTTTTTCCTTAAAGAATGGATTCAGCAAAATGCTGTTTTCTCCCCAGCTCTGGGTCTCTATTTAGGGGATTGGAGCTCTGCTTATTTATTTATTTATTTATTCATTAGCTGGGCCCACAGTCAAGGAGAAGAGAGCAGGGCTATTAATCTTTCCTGTCATCCATTCACAGATGTGGAGTTCACACCACAGCAAATGTGAAGTCAGCAGTACACAACCACAAGGTGGAAATTTCAAGAGAAACAAGCTTAGAGGAATAAAAAAAAAAAAAAAAAAAGGGAGGGATTGGGGATGGGGGAGATGGAGGTGCGGAGACAGAGCACATTTAAAACACAGTGTCTGAGCCTCCCTGGGCGCCTGTGTGTGCTGAGGGTAATCTTGTTCTCAGCATGGAGGTGCCATTGATATGTTAATAATAATTTTCTTTTCTCTTCATCCTAAAGAAATGAAGTTTGCAAACTGATTCTGATGAAGTAGGTCTGACTCGTGTGTGTGTGTGTGTGTGTGTGTGTGTGTGTGTGTGTGTTCATAGACTGAGACAGACACACACACACACACATACTCCCTTCTCTGCCTAATTATAGCATCAATTGAGTAGATTCTGGAAATCTCCATAGAAAGGCAAAGAGTTGAAGGCTTTAGGTACCCCTTTTGGGATTGATGTGACTGCAAGATCCTGGGGTGGAGAGTTGTCTCAGTGGCTAGAGAAAAAACCTGGCAGTCATAAGCCGCTCCCATGCTGAGTCCTAACGTGGGGAGAACCCACTCTCCAGCATCCCTACACCAGGGCTGGTCAGGGTGGAGCAGATCAGAAAAATCAGCCCTCAAGCCTCCTAGAGCTGGTGTCTTCCTAAACCTGGTGATCTGCATGCATCCTGGCACATGTGTGCCTCATCATGCTGCAGAGTTGGGCTGGCTACTCCTCTGCCTCAGTTTCTTTCTTGCTCTGTTTCTGCTTTGAAGGCTGAGGTCCTGATACCGTAGCTTTGTGCTTGTCAGCTCTTTCCCCCACTGCACTTTGAGAGAATGGGTGGCCAGAGCCCCAAAGCATACCACCTTATCTGAAGATTCCAGAAACCCTAGTGCTGTACCCACTGCTCAAGCCAGGCACACTGTTCATTAATCCTAACCTGGTGCAAACCTGCCTTCATCCTTTACCTTGAGTTGCTGCCATTCCAGTGGGGTCCCCTCCCGCTCCCCATCTGCATCTTCTCCCCTCTGGTCTGAGATGCAGAAGCCCTGGCCACATAACCACACCCAGGCATAGCCACATCTCAGATGGGAAGCCTGAGGCCAGTTCTGCAGGGCATGTGGCCAGCACAACCCTGAGAAAAAGCCGAGGAAGGCTGCCACTTCAGAGGTCACTCAAGCGAATAACTTCTCTCATCAGAATGTGAGCTCCTTAGGGCATCAAGACCATGTTTATTCATCTCTGCTCCTTGACACTTAGTGGATTCCCAGTGAACATTGGTTGAATTGTGTTGAATCCCAGGTCAAAATCAAAGTTGACAAAAAGGCTAGCTGCCTGGAAGCAGCAATTAGGATTGTGCAGAAAGTACTGCATGAGCTCAAGCTTTCTTCCTGGGTTGACAGGATGGGACATATGATGGCTGATCAGTGGATGGCTGTGTTGATCAGGATTCTGAAGCTGTGTCTGCACTCAATGGGAAAGTTTGGTGATCCCTTAGTGAGTCTGCTCTGAGCACAGGAAGGGGCAGGCTGATGCTTGCGCCTCACACTAAGCATGGAAGGGCAGCTGCCCTGAGCCACGGAGCTTTGCCCCAAGTGTGGATTTGCAGGTCTTGTTGGAGCCCGAGAGCAAAAGGCACAGATTTGATGGGAAAAGGAGGAACAACCAGATGTGGAACTGAACCCACAACTCAAAGAGCCCTGTCTTTCATGGGAGCCCCCGTAGGAGGCTGAGTGTGAGCACAGGACACTCTGAGACTGGAACAAGTGTTGAAATGCATAGCACAGTGACCATGAGTCAATGAGACAAGGCCAGGCTGCATCCCCACCATTCTAACCAGAACCCATCCTGGCACTCATAGGATGTGGCAAACACACACGAATCATCCATCCAGAAAGTGCCTACCTCCAGAAATTCCAGCTCCTTACTGCCATGTTCATTTCACATCTGTAAAGTGGAAACATTAAAATCCAGTCCTAGATGGAATCAAGAACAAAACATATCAATAGCATAGTGCTGAGCACAGCCCACTGCTCATGGATGCTAACTTCCTGAATGGCGACGAGATGCCCAACATGCTGCCAGCACTATCTTCACCATGAGGCTTTGAATCCCTGTGGCCCCAGACATCTACAATGATGTGCATGGCAGCGGGTAGGACGTGGCATACTCAGTGATGGTAGAAGCAGTGTCCCAGAGAAGCAATTGCATCCAGAGGAAGAGAGCCTCTTCCTTCAGCTCCCGCCACTGAAACCCCACATTCTCTCTTCGCTCTGACCTCTGTTCGTACTTTCCTCTGTCAGCGATCTCTCCCCACACCTTTGCCAAAATTCCTGAACTCACTATTTAGGTCTTGAAATGGACATTGCCCACCTCCAGGAAGCCTTCTCTGACCCCACCTCCCACCAAAGCCAAGCACTTGCTTCTGTCACAGTATTGTCATGCTGCACTGTCATTGCCTGTTTATCTGTTCATCTGTTTATGTTTCTCTTTTCCACTAGACAACAGACTGGCAAACTTTTTCTATAATAAGCCAATAATAAATAGTTTAGGCAGCACAGGCCATAGAGTCTGTCACAACCACTCAATGCTGCCATCATAGTGTTAAAATAGCTATAGACAATACATAAACAAATGAACATGGCTGCATTCCAATAAAACTTTATTTACAAAAACAGATGATGGGTCATATTGGGCCCACAGGCAATAATTTGCCAAACTCTGCACTAAGAGGAAGAGCATTTCAAAGCAGAAAATGTTTCCTAATCAACCATTCCTTACATAGTACCTAGCACAGAGAAGGTACTTGATACTTAATGAACAAAGGAACAGTGTTAAAAAGGTTGCTTGCAATCCCTGACATGGCCTGATAGGAGTAAATGAACCCATCACATTCCTAAAGTACAGAAGGGCTGCCTAAGCATTATGCCCTAGCCTGAGTATGTTGGGGACCATTGCATGTGCTAGAGAGTGTGCTGAGCCTGGAGTGTGTCCAGAGTACAGGCCACATCTCCAAGCAGGACCCCCTGTCCTGTTCCTCAATCTTGCCTCTCCCTACCTGTCCAGATCCCTACCATGCCTGATAGGTGGCCACCAATATTGCTTCCTCTGGATGCAATTGCTTCTCTGGGACACTGCTTCTACCATCACTGAGTATGCCATGCCCTACCCGCTGCCATGCACATCATTGTAGATGTCTGGGGCCACAGGGATTCATGTGAAGAATTGTGATTTGGGAGAAAAACCCTCTTCCTCTTCGTGTTTAATTCCCCCAGAAGGGACTCACAGTAATGGTGCTTAGATCCCAACATCTCGCAATGTTTTATTGGAATAATCAACTCTCCCCAGGGACCAGTCATGAGTCAATGGTGGGGATAAAGGTCAGACAGGGGATAAAACCAGAGGCTTCCATCATGGAGTACCAAGAAATGCCCCTCTCTTCAAGGACTGGGATTATGTTATTTGGATAAGCTCCTTGGCCCAGCTCTCTATTACCCCAGAAGGAGCTCACTCTCCTAAGAATCCTCAGTTCCTCCTCTCAGTAGTCCCCCTGCTGATTCAGCCCAGCCATCTATCAGGCATTCCTAGATAAATACAAACCTTCACTTGCACACAACATAGGTTTAACCCCAATACCTCAACCTCCAAACCCTGCTGGATAAATATGGTAGACTCAATTCTTACTCCACCACACTAAGATTATTCATCTCAACTTTTGTCATGTAACATGCAATGCTTGCAGTGCCTTCCCACTGGGAGAGAAGTTTATGTCTCTACCCCATGGATGTTCAGTTTGGCCATGTGACTCACACTGGCTGATGATAGTAGGCATGACCAGGCAGAAGCCTCACACGTGCACATATGGTTTACCTGCCCTCTGAGCCCCTCCTATTCTCCATGGGAAGCTCATACTCTGGAGAGCCACTGGTCCAAGGAGAACAAAGCTCTGTGGAGATTTGAACCCCACATCCTCCCCAGAGTCCAGCCTGGCCCAGCCAAGATCAGCTGAACCCCAGCCAACCCACAGACCTATTAAGAAATAAAAATAAATGCTGGTTGTTTGCCACTGACCTTGAGGTGCTTTATTATGCTGCAGTATGATAGCAATAACTAAAATAATGAAGTACAAAACTTACTCCAAATCTCCCAGGTGGGCTTCCAGGGATGGATTTACCAGGGTAATAAAATGCTTAGAGGTACCTACCACTGCCATGCTTCCCTGGCAACAGCCCCCACCATTTGAATTTGGCTGTACTTTCCATTAGTCCAGTTACAGGGAAGCCTCTGGGCTTTAGAAATCTTTCATTTTCAGTTGGTTTTTACTTTCTGAACATCTAAGCAGGGCATGGAGCTCTGTGTAAGCTCCCTTGTTCACTATGGGCTTTGAGAAGGGAGTCTGGTTTGGCATCTTCTAAAGGTGATGGAAAAGTTAATTGTATAATGGCTCTCATTAACAGTCATGGTGGCATAGTCAGAGCTATCCTTGAGTCAACTGCTTATGGCAAATGAATGGAGAATTAAAGCTCTTGCCTCCATGATTCATGACTGAAACAACAATTTATTCAGAAATATCCACTGATTTTAGGAGGAAAAAAGTCTCATTTGAAATTATCAGGCATTAGCCTTGATTCTCTAATTCCCAGCATAGTCTAGTTTTGCAGGTGTGAACCAGAGCCTTTGAAACTCATGAATTGGGTGAGCCCATTGGAGCAAATCTCAAATGCAAATTCTGTCTGACATGAAAGCTTGTTGAAAAGTTGTTATGCTAGATTTTAAAAAAAAAAATGGTGGTAATTATTCACTTCTCACATCCACTTCCCTTTGCAATTTGCCTTCACAGACCCTCCTATTGAGAGACAGAGATTTCCCCACACTTTAAATCCGGGCTGGCCTGGTGATTTGCTTTGACCTGTGGAATTCAGAGAAGTAATGTTGTGCCACTTCTACTGCATGCTTTCGTTTGTCCTCTTGGAACCCTGCCCAGCCTTCATGTGAGCAAGCCTGGCCTTCTGGTAAGAGATGGCATGAAGTACCAATGAGTCATCCCAGCTAAAGACTTCCTAGACAAGTCAACACAAATCTTCCCCTAGACACATGGGTTAGTCTGGCCAAGACCAGAAGAGCCACCCAGCTGAGCTCAGTCCATATCACCAAGAGAATCATGAGCTGAGTAAATAGTGGTTGTTTTAAGTCACTGATATTAAAGTAGTTTTTAAGAAGCAAAACTGATACTAGCAAAAAAGAAAATAACAAGTGTTAGTGAGGATGTGGAGAAACTAGAACCCAGAACCCTTGTATACTGTTGGAATGTAAAATGGCATAGTCACTGTAGAAAATGGTACAGCAGTTCCTCAAAAAATTAAAAATCAAATTACCACATGATCCAGCAATTCTCCTTCTGGATATAGAGCCAAAGTAATTTCAATCAGTATGCCAAAAAAATACCTGCACAACCATGTCCACTGCAGCACTATTCACAATGGCTATCACATAGAAGCAATCCAAGTGCTTATCAATGGACAAATGGATAAACAAAATGTGGTACATACATACAATGGAACATTATTTTGCCTTAAAAAAGAAGGAAATTCTGATACGTTACAACTTGGATGAACCTTGGGGACATTACGCTAAGTAAGATAAGCCAGTCCCAAAAGGACAAATATTATATGATTCCACTTATATGAGGTGGTTAGAGTAGTCAAATTCACACAGATAGAAATTAGAATGGTAGTAACCAGGGGCTGGGATTTGTTGTTTAATGGGTACAGAGTTTTAGTTTTGTAAGATGAAAAGAGCTTTGGAGATGGATGAGGATTTGGTGAGGATTTGCATTAACAGTATAAATAGACTTAATACCACTAAACTATATACTTAAAAATGGTTAAGATGATAAATTTTTTTGTTTTTGTTTTTTTGAGACTGAGTCTTGCTCTGTTGCCAGGCTGAAGTGCAATGGCATGATCTCAGCTCACTGCAGCCTCTGCCCCCGGGGTTCAAATGACTCTCCTGCCTCAGCCTCCCAAGTAGCTGGGACTACAGGCTCACACAACCATGACCAGCTAATTTTTGTATTTTTAGTAGAGACGGGGTTTCATCATGTTGGTCAGGATGGTCTTGATCTCTTGACCTCATGATCCGCCTGCCTTGGCCTCCCAAAGTGCTGGGATTACAGGCATGGGGAGAAATGCCAGATACAGGTGACAGGGGGGATGGAGGCAGCAAACCACCTTGCCATGTAGGTACCTATACAACAATCCTGCATGATCTGCACATGCACCCCAAAACCAAAAGTACAATTTAAAAAATTAAAAATAAAGATGATAAATTTGGATCTGTATTCTACCATAATTTTTTAAAGATAAATGCATTCAGGTGGTGTTGGGAACTCGGAGTGACTAGTGTTCAGAGAATCCTCGGCCAATCTGTGAAAAGGTATGAACTGCAGGGGAGGAGAAAGGAGGCACAAACACTACTGGGAAATGCCAGCGGGATGGCAGGTGGTTCAGACAGGGCTCAGAGTAGAGGCACTGTGATGTTAACATTGGATGCTGAATTCATTGGGATTCTTTGGTTACAAATGACAGAAAACTAACTCATACTAGCCTAAAGAAAAAAATGAAAACTCTTTTCTGCCATAGCTGAGAGCAATACATGCTCAGAGACCTCACAGAATTCAACAAGGACCTACCAACAAGACAGGGTCACCAGGTTTTACTTTCTTGCTTCTGCCTTTGTTCTCTCCTAGAGCTCTGGCTGTGAGCAGCCCCTCACCTCCTTCCAGATCAGCGACCCCAGAGGCAAGTGAGCTTTCCCAGCTCCTAACTGGAAACCCTGGGGAGGCACCTGATTGGTCTGACTTGGATACCAGTGTCCACTCCCAGATTAATCACAGTGCCTAGGGCAATGAAGGATTCTGATTGGCCAGACCTAGGTCAGGTGACCCTGTTGCCAGGATGGGAATGAGATTTGCTTCAGAGAAATGGATGAGGATGCTTGCTGGGCAAACACACACAGTGACTACAGTCCATAATGGATGCTGTTATATTAGAGCGAGGGTCATTTAGAGACATCATCCCCACTGTGGAGGAAGGTCCACATACCTACCCTCAGTGCAGCAGAAAGATAAAGAGCTCAAGCCATGGAGAATATTAGGCATCACAACCAGCAGTGTGGATTTGGCAAGACCTTCACCTTTCAAAGTTTTTGTTTCCCCATTTACAAATTGAACTCAATATTACATGGTTGATGCAAGGGCAAAAGATGAGAATGTTTATAAACTGCTTCCCACTTTGTCTTGTACCTTATAAGCATCAAAAATTAAATTTATAATAATAGTAATAAAAATGACTATGAAGATTGCCTATGACCTGCTCTCTGCTCTCTGCCCCCTGCCCTGTGGGCCACCGGGAGACAGATCTCTATGGCTTTTGTTTCTTCTTTCAAGCCTCATCTGAGCACTTCTGTTTGCAGGCAAACCCCAGAGTATAGCTGGGTGTTGGTTTTCATATGGTTAGTGCCTGGACCAGGACCAGAGTGAGGCCAGTGAGGGGCCTACAGTATAAAATGTAAGAAGGCTTCACTCTCAAGGTTGTGTGAGTGCAGGTCTAAGCACTCACTGGCCTCGCCCTCATTCCAACCCAGACTACTGGGTTAGTCATTTGGGGATCTTGTTAAAAGTACATTCTTGGGTGAAATCTAGATCCAGGAAATCTGACTGTTCACAGGTCAGCCTGGGACTTTGAGAAGGTCTCATCCCTAGGGATTCTTCTGTTGTGTTGGGCTGGCGACTAGCTCCTTAAAGGCAGAGTTGTCCAGTGTACTAATGCATGTCTGTACTAATGCATGTCAAAGCATGTCTTCAAAGAAAGAAGATTTTTGCAGAGATGCCCCTAGGTACCATGGTAGGGGAGGGTTTAGGGAGCAAGTGAGAGGCACCCTGCACTGACTACTTCAACTTTTTGAACTTCATATATATTATACTTTCATTCAAATAAGATGTCAACAGTTCTATTGCTTTAAAAGAAAGTTTAAAAACTTCTGGGCTAGAGGCTTTAGAGAACTTCTAGCCTAGAAGTTTTTTTGTGTGCTTTTTGTGAGACAGTTTTGTTTTTGGGGTTTTTGTTTGTTCTGTTTTGTTTGAGGCAGAGTCTTGCTCTGCCACCAGGCTGGAGTGCAGTGGCACAATCTCGGCTCATTGCAATCTCCGCCTCCTGGGTTCTAACGATTCTCTTGCCTCAGCCTCCCAAGTAGCTGGAATTACAGGTGCTTGCCACCCAGCTAATTTTTGTATTTTTAGTAGAGATGGGGTTTCTACTAAAGCCCTTTAGTAGAGATGTTGGCTAGGATGGTCTGGATCTCCTGACCTCATGATCCACCTGCCTCAGCCTCCCAAAGTGCTGGGACTACAGGTGAGAGCCACCACACCCTGCCAAGACACTCATTAATATGAAAATGACTGGCCTCACCAGGCACGGTGGCTGAAGCCTGTAATCCCAGCACTTCGGGAGGCCAAGGCGGGTGGATCACGAGGTCAAGAGATCGAGACCATCCTGGTCAACATGGTGAAATCCCGTCTCTACTAAAAATACAAAAAATTAGCTGGGCACGGTGGCGCATGCCTGTAATCCCAGCTACTCAGGAGGCTCAGGCAGGAGAATTGCCTGAACCCAGGAGGTGGAGGTTGCGGTGAGCCGAGATCGTGCCATTGCACTTCAGCCTGGGTAACAAGAGCGAAACACCGTCTCAAAAAAAAAAAAAAAGACTGGCCTCTTCAAGCTGCTTCCTCACTCATCTGGACTCTCCTCTTTACTCTCACCTCACTCTCTCCTTTATACCTGGATAAACCCTGACTGGGAGCCGGAGGGCTGCCCCTGCCTAGCAAGAACAGGGTGGAAGGAGAGGGGTAGCTGAGCCTCATGGCATCCATGCCAGCCCCCACGTGGCTGGAGCCAGATCCGGGCTTGCTCCTCTGCTGAGCCCTTATCCCCACATGCCATCCTGGAGGACTGACTCCCGGGGCTGCCTGAGCTCAGTCTCCTGCTGCTGGCCTCACTCAGTCTTATCTGGGCTGGGCTGGGCTGGGCTGGGCGTTAAGGCAGGGAGAAGTCTCAATTTGTCGTACCTTTACCTTCCCCTCCCACCCCAGAAAATCCAGGTCTCCCTGTTCCCATGGGGAGTTCTGCTTCCACCAACACACTGAGTACAACAGGAGGAGGACAAATTCGGGGGACCAGGGAGGGTTCATTCTAGGTCTGATGGGGCCCAATTCAGCCAGGGTCCTCCTGCGGGTCCCTAAAAAGCCAGGATGCTAACGAAACTTCACCACTCCACAATGTACACATATCATGTTGTACATGATAAATATATACCGTTTTGTCCGTTTAAAAAATTTTTAAGCCCAGGTTTTGGGTGATTTCATAAATACACATTATCTATATTTTCTCATATTAGAAAATTATCCAATTTTTTAATAACAATATTAAGATATGTTATTTCAATGCTTCTGGGCTGTGACTGGGTAAATCATATCTTCTTTCAAGTTCTTCATTCCTGATTTCAATGCTGCTGATTTTGGAGAACTTAATTCATTTCCACAACTCAGTTTGGCTGCCCTGGAGATAAGTATCTAAGGGCTTTATAATGGAGGTTAGAGTTGTTGTTGTGTTCTTTTGTTTTCTAGAAAATTAACGAAAATTAATGTCCAAGGAAGCAAAGAATCACAATGGAGAAATGGGCCCTCCATGAATGATCAGTGAAGAACCGATCAGGAGTTCCAGGCGGTCACAGGACTCCAGGCTGCAAACTCCAAAAAAGGAAATATGAGCTTTAGAAGTGCTCAGAAGCCACCCTGCAACCCCTGCCAGCCACAGCATCTAACACTTAGATGGAATCCTTTCAGATACTAAAACAAAAATAGATATCTCAGAAACAGACACGAAAATGATTTGACATTATGTGTATAATCTCAAACCATAGACCCCTAATCGACATTTAATTGATGCAATCATGTTTGTTCATGACGGTAAATAAACAAAATATATAAACAGAAACATCTTTGATGTTTAATGACTGTTTAGCATCTATTTGGGTCAGAGCTACTGAGCCCTAATAAACAAATGCCTAATAATCAATTGAAATGCATTTCTCTGGTTATTGCCTTATTAAATCAGCTGAGGACTATTCCTTTCAACAGGAAGAAGATGGCTGGGAGTGAAAAAGACAGTACCGGGAGGTCCCTGTGTACCCTGTAAGTGAAATGGACGAGTTTTTCTCTCCATCCCTGCCATCAGCTGGAGCTCAGGAGAAAGCCAAACTCCAGCCTGCAGGTACCCTGGGCCTTGTGCTAAAACAGTGTGCCTCCCTTCCAGGCCTGATTGTCAATATAAATCCTCTTCTATTACCTACCCTATGGGGTAATCCATGTAAACAGAATAATCCATGGGAAAAAAAAAAAAAAAAAGAGTGTCTGGCATGTCCCATAAATCCTCAAAAAGATGGTTATCATTGTTATTATTTGCTACTGTCATTATTGTTGTTATATTATTATAATCCTAACTTGCCACACTGAGCATACGTGAAATGCATTGTGGTCACCTCACCTGAGTTTGGTTTTTTCATAAAGGTAAGCCTTATTTTTCAGTGCCTGAGTCAAGCCACATCCTGCTGTCCCAACCAGCAGCTCCAGCAGCTCCAAGCCGTGTCCGAGAAGGGCCACGGCTGGCCACGGCCAAGTCTGCGGTCAGGGCCACCTCCAACTGGCACTCTGAGCTCTTGCTCCTTCTCAGGTGCCTGGAAGTTCACACCAGCCTTTTCTGCATCACCTCAGTCCTCATGTTTGCAGGAGGTGAGCACTGTGTTTGGGGCCCTGGAATGGACATCCAGGTTCTATTTCTCATTCCTAAAGATTCCCCAGAGCCCAGCTCCTGGTGGCTGAGCCCATCAGTAACTCCAGAAAGTCAAATACAACTTTCAGCTGCTCAGCCACTAGCCCCCTGTCAAGCCCCTCACTTCCTTTCTGCCCCTTTCCTGCTCTTCTCCCTACTCCACTCCTCTCTGACACAGACCAAGTGACTGGCTCGCTCTACTCAGGGTGAGCAGGAAACCCAGAAGTTGGCTGCCCAGGTACACAGCTAAGGAAGAGGCGTCTGTGTGTAACATTTAAGGGAAGAAATAATCACCAGGGCAAGCAGAAGCCCATTGAAGAGACTGGGCAGGTGCTTGATGGTCCCAGGGCGCCATCGTGTGGCCAGTCTGCATAATGACAAAAGGGTGCCTCCAGTGACCATCCGGTCTGAGCTCCTAAAGTGCCTATCCAGGACCTTTCCTTAGACCTCAGAAGTCCCGCGGTTCACCTTCTTGGAGGGATGGGAAGAGAGGGAGAGCAGAGGAGGGACTGACAGCAGAGGCCAGAGCAAGGAGAAGGAAAAGGTGCCCAGGGCAGTCTGCAAGGCTTCTTACACAAAAGCTGTTCAGATAAGACCAAGAGCTCCTGAAATAAAGGGGGTCGAGGGAAGGAAAGTCCCGCGGGAACAGAAAAAGCACAGCTACAAGGACGGAAACTCAGGCGGCCTCCACTGGAAAGATGAACTTCCAACACCTCGGTGCAGGGAACGTGGCGAGAGGGAGACAATCAGATTCAGGAGCAGGGTCAGAGAGCTCCTCCTCCTTCTACCCTTCCCCTCCCTCCCTCTCCTCTCTATCCTCCCCCTCTTCTCCTCCTCCTCCCTTTCCCCTCCTCCTCTTTTCCTCCTCCCCTTCCCCTCCTCCCCCTCCCCTCCTTTCCCTCCTCCCTCTCCTCTCTATCCTCCCCCTCTTCTCCTTCTCCCTTTCCCCTCCTCCCATCCTCCTCCTCTTTTCCTCCTCCCCTTCCCCCCCTCCTCCCTCCTCCCTCTCCTCTTCCTGCTCCCCAACACACCTTCCTCCCTCTTCCCCTCTTCCTCCTCCTTCTCCCCCTTCTTTCTCCTCTTCCACTGCCCATCTCCTTCTCCCGAACCAACCAGATACGGGCTAGGAGAGCACAACTGATGGGACCTTGAGAAGCCATAAATCTCAAAAGTGCATCCCCCACAGCCCCTCCAGCTCTGAAGAGTTATCCCCATCATCCTCCAGGTTTCCGCAACCTCATTTTACACAGGAGGCACCTGATGTATTCGTTTTATTCCAAGTTTATGTGCTGACTTTGGGGAGATTGTTATTCAATGCTCAGGCTTGGGAATCAGGCTGCCCACATTTGTGTCTTCAATCTACCAGGCCCTGTGAACTTGAACAGGCAGCTTAACTTCTCTGAGCTAACATTTCCAGCCCTGTAAAATGAGGATGTCATTGTACCTGCCCCCTTGGGTTGACATGAAGGTCAAATATGATAAGATATGGAGTGCTAGATATTTTCACATGAGAGAGCTAATTCTGTTCCCGAAACATCCCAGGGCGTCATGGGTACTAACATGCATTTTGCAGATGAGAAGCTTAGAGAGGCTGAACTGATTGACCAGAGGTTGTAATGACAGTGGCTCAAGCCTGGTTTGTCCAATTCCAAATCTGCATGAACATTCATTGACCATGTCCTGCTCCTTTGTGCAAGCTCTTCCCTCTGCCTACAATGCCCTTTCCTTTTGACTCAGCCAGAGAAACTATGAGATCCAGGCCACAGTTCTCTTGTTCTGTGAGGGCTTTCTCCACCCCTCCAGGTCCAGCAAAGCTCCCAGGAGACCAACCCAGATCTTCATTAGTGTGTGGATCACGTGGCAGGGTTGGCACTGGTCCACCTGCCTGGCTCCCACTAGGTGGAAGCTCCTGGGGGCCAGGGCTAAGGCTATTTCCCTGAAGCCGTGTCCAGCTTGGGGCACTGAGTGGCATGGTGGGAGGAAGGAGGAAGGAAAGGAAGAGAGGAAGAAAGGGAAGAGAAAGGAGAGATACAAGAAAAGAGGATGGAGGACAGGAGGGAGAGCACAGGGGAAGAGGGGATACAAATGAGGAAAAGAGGAGGGAAGGGAGGTGGGAGAGGAGGAGGAGGAGGGGAGAGGAGGAGGAGGGGAAAGGAGGGAGGGAATAGGAGAGAGGGGAAGGAAGAGGAGAGAAGGGGAGGAGGGGAGTGCAGAAATGAAAAAAAAGGAAGGACTGAAGGGAAAAAGGAAAGAGGGTAAGAAGGAAGGAAGAAGGAAGGGAGGGAGGGAAAGGAGGGAGGAAAGGAGGCAAAGGAGGGAAAGAAAGAGGAAAGGGAGGAGGGAAGGAAGGAAAGAGGGAGGGAGGGAGGGGAGAAAGACAGTACCCTACTTCTCAGTTACCTTGGGTGGGGGGGGTCTCTCTCCCTGGGAGAGGAAGCAGGCCTGGGTGCCTCCGAACCAGCCACCTGGCCTCTCCCAGCACTTCCTTTCCACCAACTCTCTCCTTTCCCTGAGGCTAGTGCCAGCGCCTGACTTGGATTCTCTCCGAGTCAGCATTTTCCTTCCCATGCTGGGGCACAGGCGCAGGCTCCGGGAGTGAACACACCTGCCGCTCCTGTGCTGACACACAGCTTTTCAGAAAATGGGAAGACAGGAAAAAGAGCCTGGATGCTGCTGGGTGGGAACGGGCCCTGGAGGCTCCCCCAGCAGGGGAGGGGGACTTCTGGGTTGTTCTAGCAGAAGACTCTGCTGGGGACTCCTCCCACTGACCCCTCTCCCCACGCCCCACCTCGCCCTGGCTCCTCCCGCACATTGAATACGGTGGAATGTCTTCCCCCACTGCAGGCAGGACACTAGCTGAAGTGCACAGGAAGGAAGCCTCCAGCCCTTTCACCTGGACAAAATGTTAGGGCAGCCCTTCCTCTCATCACCTGTGAGCAAAATATCCAGAAACACTGCCAAGAAAGGGCCACCAAAGTTCGGCAGCCCCAGAGCAATGTCACAAAATAAAACGCCCCTTTTCAGAACAACACATTTGCCTGCTGGCCCCTTCGTGGGTCATTTATATGGGTCTCGTTTCTGCTAAAACACACTTGGTGTCACATCTTCCTGGAAGAGATGAGGGAGAGCTTAGTTCTAGCAGCTCTGGAGGAAGAAGAAGAGAGAACCCAAGTCCTCAGCCAGCACCCCAAAGCCTGGCCCTCCCACCTCAGCCCAAACCACCAAGCACAAGGGTCACAGAAACAATAGCAGTATTCAACCCTCCAGTGTTTAGCCAGGCACTACTGAGCTCAGCATTTCAATCACCTCGAGATTCCAGCAGGAAGCTGTTACTTAAGGACAATTCAGAGACATGAGCAACCAGTCCCAGGTCACGTGGAGAGTAGGGATGACTCAGGAGGTAAGTCCAGCCCAGGCCCTCATTCGGAGTCTTCTTGCCTTTTTCTCTTTCCCTCTGGAAAAAAGTCCACTGGTAGGAATTGCCAAAGAGAAGTCGAGGGACAAGGGTTTGGCAATAATTAGGAAGGGTGCAGAGGAACTAGGCAAAAAGGAAACCAGGCCGGGTGCAGTGGCACATGCCTGTAATCCCAGCACTTTGGGAGGCCGAGGTGGGTGGATCACAAAGTCAGGAGTTCAAGACCAGCCTGACCAACATGATGAAACCTTGTCTCTACTAAAAATACAAAAATTAGCCAGGAGTGATGGCGCGTGCCTGTAATCCCAGCTACTCGGGAGGCTGAGGCAAGAGAAGAACTTGAACCTGAGAGGCAGAGGTTGCGATGAGCCAAGATCATACCATTGCACTCCAGCCTGGGCAACAAAGTGAGACTCCATCTCAAAAAATAAAAAGGAAAAGAAAAAAAAAGCAGTTATCTCCACATTCAGAGAGAAAGGCAATTCCCGGCTGGAAGAGCTTTTCCTTTAGGGGTAGCTGACCCCCTCCGCAGTCTAGCCTGGCCAAAACTGGCAGCCCCGTGGCTCTCTGCCACCCTGGGCCTGATTAGAAGCAAGGAGTGGGCACAAAGCTAACATATAATTGGTTTTAGAACCCCTGATGTCAGAATGCATCATGAAATCAGCAAAGCAGACCCCACAGACTGGGGGTCAGGAGAGGCAGGCTTGGGATGCTACATCCCAAAGGAAGCTGGGGTCAGGAGGAGGTCGTAACATCCAAAGGGAGTGTAGTATCCCAAGAATGAATGGCAGCCTTTGAGCTTCTGCAAGATCAGTAGCAGTGGGCCCCCAGGGTGGGCAACTCTCAGTCCCTGGGACATGAAATCCTCACTTGCTTTGGGCTGAGAGATGGATAGTGTCATTTAAATTGCACACACATTGCCTTGAAAGAGGTGTCATATTGACCCTGGAACAGAAGTAAATTGAATTTCACACATCATCTGTGATCTATTAGTAATGACTGCCTGGAACAGGAACTATACAGGATCCAGGGAGCTGCCCCTGGGCTCCTTAAGAACTTGTACAGAGATCAGTTAGTGATGTCTGTCAGGGATGAACTAGAGGGGCTCACGTTTGCCATCTCTGCCCTCATCTGCTCTGGTGCATCATATCAGAAGGATGGAAGGAGAGAGAGATGTTTTGAAGAGACTGAGTAAGAGGTTATCTAAAGGCCAGCCACATCCACCCAGTGGTTGAAGGGTGACTTATATGAGTCCCTGTGTCACAGTATCACTGGCTTACCTGATACTCAATGAATTCCTTTGCTGCTTAAATTAGAATCCATTTTTCCATTTTTTCAGCCTAAAGCTAAATAAGAACTCTAACTTGCACACTTCTTCCTTCCTTCATTCCTTCAGGACTCCATTAATACAAGGCTGTTTTATATATGAGACTTATTAAAGGTTTTTTGGATTTTTTTTTTTTTTTTGAGATGGAGTCTCCCTCTGTCACCCAGGTTGGAGTGCAGTGGCACAATCTTGGCTCACTGCAACCTCTACCTCCCGGGTTCAAGCAATTCTCTTGCCTCGGCCTCCTGAGTAGCTGCAATTACAGGTGTCAGTCACCCTTCCTGGCTAATTTTTGTATTTTCAGTAGAGATGAAGTTTCACCATGTTGGCCAGGCTAGTCTCAAACTCCAGCCTCGTGATCTGCCCACCTCAGCCTCCCAAAGTGCTGGGATTACCGGTGTGAGCCACCATACCTGGTCAACTTATTAAAGGTTTATGGATAGGAAAACAATTATAGAACAAACAACAACTTCAAATCAAATACTGGACAAAATGCTTTCTAGGAATATGTTTGTCATTCCTGCCATGGGGAATTTCTCATTGTCCCCTTTTTCATGAGCCATGACTGCTCACCATAGGCTCAATCTCTCTCTCCCCCATCCCCACTCACCACTGCCATCTTCCTTCTACTCTTTTAACATGGAACGCTTACCTTCTCTTTCTCACATTATTTCCTGGGAAGCTCATCATTCTACCCAAGCTGAACAGTGGAGTTATCCATTTCTCCTGCTCTCGCCAACTAGACCTGCCCAGGGAAGGTTCACCTGTCTCAACCCATGAGGAGACATTAAAGTTGTTACCCACAGCCAGAGAGCCTCTCACATTTGAGATGAGGGCAGCCCCTGCCCTAGAATGCGGAAGAGCAACCATTTTATTTGTAAATAACATTTCCTCTTTCCTTCCTGCCACTCTAGCCTGTCACCTGGTAAGAAGATAATAAAACATGATGATGATTACTGAGCAGCAGGAAGGATGAGCCCAGCTGTGACTGCTGTCCCAGAAGTGCCTCTCTCCACCATTCAGGGTGGTCTTGAACCTCGGTTGTGTGCTGCAATGCCCTGCAGTGCTTTTTCTTTTTTCCTTTTTTTGAAACAAAGTTTGGATCTTGTTGCCCAAGCTGGAGTGCAATGGCATGATCTCAGCTCACCACAACCTCCACCTCCCAGGTTCAAGCGATTCTCCTGCCTCAGCCTACTGAATAGCTGGGATTACAGGCATGCACCACCATACCCAGCTAATGTTGTATTTTTTAGTAGAGACAGGGTTTCTCCATGTTGGTCAGGCTGGTCTCGAACGCCTGACCTCAGGTGATCCACCCACCTCGGACTCCCAAAGTGCTGGGATTACAGGTGTGAGCCACCATGCCTGGCCAGTGCTTTCAACAGTACAGATGCCCAGGCCCCACTCCCAGGGATTCTGATTTAATCAGTTGAGATAGGAGGCTGGCAGACACCCAAGTGGCTTGAATGTGAAGCCACAGCAGAAAGCCTCTGGTCCATACTGTTGCTGTCACTCAAAGAGAGGCCTGGGGCAGAGATGACTGTGTGTTCACCAGCACCCAATTCCTCTACCTGGAGGGCATCCATGTAGATTCTCTGTCCCAGTCTCCCTTGCAAATGCAAGTCATAGATACATCTAAACCCAGTCCACTCCTGTGCAAAGCTATGCATGGTGTTTTCACTGCTTGCCAGATGGAAGGGAAGGACTCCAAGATCCTAAGAGATGGCAGAACTAGAAGATGGAGGATGCCTGGGTCCCTGCATCACCGCATGGAAAGTCACCTGCCAAACACCCAAGTGGACTCAATGTGAGAATTAGACTCCTAGGATATTAAGTGACTGAGATCTGCGGGTTTCCTGTTACAGGAACCAGAATTACCTTAACTAATGTTCAGGTAGCTTCCTTTCTGGAATATACTTTTGGACACTGGGCCCAGAACCTCCTCAGCTCAGTGGGAGACATTTGGCAATGTCCTAGAAGTGTTAGGAGCCTTCCCCTCCAGGTTTCCTCTAACACTCTTCTAACCCCTAACTCCTCACACTCGGTTCCACTGGTGGGGATTCAGAGACAGAGCATGAGGGTTCATCTGGACTGATTGCAGCCTCATCTGGATGTCTTCTGAAGCTTCAGGCCCTCCTACCCATGACCCTCCAACCACAATGGCCTTCCTGTGTCTCCCTGGACAAGCAATGCCCTTTTCTGTCCCAGGACCTTTACACTCACTGTTCCTTCTTCTTAGGACACTCTTTGGCAATCACCTCGTCTGTCAGATCCCAGCTCAAAGGTCACCTTCTAGAGAGGCCTCCCCTCATGCCTCTGTCTCAGTTGTCACTCCCACCCATTGTCTCTATGTCAGCACTCTGTTGTCTTCATAGCACTGGCCACAAATCCTAATCACACATTTATTTGTGTTCTTCCTCCTAGTCTGTTTCTCCCAGTAGATTAGATGCTCCTTAGGGAAGAAGAGATCTTTTTTTCTGGTGATAAGTACGATGCCAGCACAGAGTCAGGTGCATGAATGAATGAATGAATGAATGCTCAAGTCAGCCCAGAAGTGCAGGCTTCCCAACACTGGTTCCCAGTTCTGGAGCTCCTGATGGCGCCACAAGACTCAGAGCTTACAGACCACAATTACCCTGCCACTGGAGGGAGCACCAAGCCCAGGGGCCCTGGGATACACAGTCAAAGCTAGAGGCAGATCCAGGACCAGCACAGTTCATATCTCTTAGGGGTGCAGTTCATATTGCTGACATGTGAAGGGGCTATTAGGGCATGGCCTTTGTGACCACACTGGACAGGCCCTAGGTCTGCCTGGGGTCAGGCAGGAAAAATAAGTATTCCCAGACATATCACCATCATGCAATATTCTGGAAACTTTGTTCATCTCTTATCTCAAATAAAATCTTATGTGAAAACCAACACATAAAGGTGGAGACGCTTCAGCTGAAACAAAACAGTCTTCAGTCTGCCCTGTAGGCCTCAGAATCCTTGAAGACAAGGAGAATACAGCACCTCCCCATGGACAGGGTAATGATGCCCCTGGGACAGCGCTCCTACGCCCCATGGAAGGGTGCCCATGCCTCGTGAACAAGGCACATATGCCCTGTGGCACTGAAAATATCTTATAGCCCCCCGAGGCTGAATTGAGTCTCCAGGGAGACACCAAGAAGAGACCACTCCTGCCCTGGTCACAACACAGGGAGCATGAGCCCCTTCTTGAACCATCCCCAGATGTTACAAGCCCAGCCCTCTCTTTTCCTTCTCAAGCTGAGGTTTCCAGCCACAGAGGGAAGATGCCTGGACTGCTTTAAGTTGTCTGAGTCGACTCTGCCCACCTGCCCCCATCAGATCTCAGAGGAGACAGCTAAGTATTCACAGGAAGCCACCGTAAGTAAATGTAAGCAATGGCCCACAGAGCATATGAATATTGCTGTTCTATACCCCCAACAAAATGCCTCTTTACCTGTTTCTGTCCATTTTAGCATCCTTTCATGTGATCCAGAGAGGTGCCCTGTTATAGAAAGAACTTCCAAATGACACATGGGTAGCACTATACTTACTTCCTCACACGTTATGGATTCTTTGTCCACTGCTTTTAGACCCCACTGACTAATTTTTATCCCCTCCCGCTTTCTGTCTCTGTTTCTATAATCTGCTTCTCCTCTAAGCCATCTCCCATCTGGGTTTGGTGACATGATCACAGACTAATTCTGCTTCTCAATAAGTCCCCAGAGTCATGGGTCTGCCCTTTCTCTAACTCCCTTTCCCAGAACCCCTGCCTCCTCTGCTTGTGGCCTGCTGGCTCTAAGCTTTGGAGCCTGCTACCTGAGACCAAATCCAGCCTTCCTACACCACGTGGCCTTGAAGAGCTTGACATGGCCTTGAAGCAGCTCCTCTCCCCCACACAGATGGGAGGTGAATGCTCCACACAGCATCCCTTCCGTGCCCTGTCTCCAAAAGCATGAAGCCCCTAGGCTCTAGAATCAGATTCACATTCTTTCTCTGCCATTTGATCACTGTACAACTTTTAACTGGTTTAAAGAATCTCTGAAGTCCAGCTTTCTTGCCTATAAAATGGGATATAGTTAGTGGGTTGAACAGTGGCCCAGAAAAAAAAAAAAGATACATCCATGTCCTAATCCCTCAAACCTATGAATATTATTTCATTTGGAAAAAAGATCTTGGCAGATGAAATCAAGAATACTGAGATGAGATCACCACAGACTCCTTGGGTAAGCTCTAAATCCAGAGACAAGCATCCTTACATGAGTCAGAAGAGGAGACACACAAAGGAGAAGGCAGTGTGAAAAAGGAGACTGAAACTGAAGTGCTGTGGTCACAAGCCAAGGAAGCCAAGGAACGTTGGCGGCCACCAGAAGCCAGAAGAGGCAAGGAAGCATTCTTCCCTACAGCCTCCAGAGGGAGCGCAGCCCACACTTGATTTCAGACTTCTGGCCTCCAGAACTTGAAGAGAGTAAGTCGCTGTTGTCTTACATCACCTACTTTGTGGTAATTTGTTGCAGCAGCTTTAGGAATACAGTACACGGGGATAAGTCTTAAATGAGACAACCCATGGAGCACAGTACTATTACCCAGAAGGAGCCCAATAAAGGTCAGACATCATCACCATCACCATTGCCAACATCACTATTGCCACTGCCATCTCCAGCACCACCATCATGACCACCATCCACCACCATCTTCACCATAATTGCCATCACCATTTCCATCTTCATCACCATCGTCACCAGTCATCACCACCATCACTATGTCCTCCTTCATTACCACCACCATCTTCATCACCATAATTACCATCACCATTTCCATCATCATCACCATAGTCATCACCACCATCACTATGTCCTCCTTCATCACCACCACCATCTTCATCACCATAATTACCATCACCATTTCCATCTTCATCACCATCATCATCACCATAGTCATCATCACCATCACTATGTCCTCCTTCATCACCGCCACCATCTTCATCACCATAATTACCATCACCATTTCCATCATCATCACCATAGTCATCACCACCATCACTATGTCCTCCTTCATCACCACCACCATCTTCATCACCATAATTACCATCACCATTTCCATCTTCATCACCATCATCACCATAGTCATCATCACCATCACCACCCATCTTCATCATTGTCACCATTATGACCTTCATCATCCTCATCCTCATCATTGTTTCTGCACACTGAAAATTTCTTCCTCTATACATTTTATTTAGGGGCATTTGACATTTTCATTGAATAGTTTAGCAATTTCTCTTTTGCTCTAACATTTTCTCCACGATAAAGATGATATTCACATTTGTGCACCATTGCTATCTCTCCTTTCTTGGGAGAAGCTTAATTCTGAGATCCTATCCTTCCCCCAGTTTTTATTATTAAACTATTCTTTCTTTTGTGAAATAGTAATACTAAAAGAAGATAGCTGTTTTACACATCATCACTTAGAAAAGAAACGGCCTGCTCTTTACTTAGGGGTATCTCCCCTGGTTATTTTGTTTGTTTTATTTTAAACTTGCCTGTGTAATGTAGAAAACTGGAAACCAAAGCTCTAGTGTCTTTTGATGCCCCCACCCACCCACACTCCGCTTCCCCATTTCAGAGTATGGTACTTGGCTGTCACCAAGATATGGAGGGAACTTGGGAGCTTCAGATGCAGGGCTGATATCTGCTTGGGATGCTAAGGGAAAGGAAACAACATTTGAACATGGGCTTCAAGCCAGACAAGGAGTGAGTCAGTGGTGGAAGTGACCCAGATCTGAGGTCTCCATGCCTCAAACTGTTAATGAAGGGCCCAAGCTCCCAGGGAATCCCAGACCAGCTCGGCCAGCTTAGCCAGCAGGCAACCCCCTATCTCTCCTCCTTGGAGCCTTGCTGCCTCCCGACATCATCCTCTTCTTCCTTCCCACAGGCAAGGGTTCAGCACTTCTTCCCTGCCTCCATCCCGCACACACACACCCTGGAGATCAGGGCTGGGATGATTACACCAGAAAACCCCAGGCCATGACAGGTATATAATTATGTACTGACCAGTTTAGGAGGCAGGATCAGTTCACCTTCCCCTGGTGAGGGGTGCATCAAATCTCAATATGGGAGGAAGAGAGGGAGGATACAGAATTCTGTACCTCCTGCTAAAAACTCTGGCAAGAAGCCACAGGGTCAACTGATCAGTCCCAGCCCATCCCAGGCCTGAAGACAACAAGCAAATAACCACAGCACAGCACAATCGAGGAGTGACAAAAAGGGGTTCAAGGAACTGTCACCTGCTTCAGGATGCTCAGGGAAAAGAGGTGACATTTGAATCTAGGCCTCAAGGGATCTAGAGAAGCTGTCAGGGTGAGAAGGAAGCTTCAGGAAGGGAATAATCTGAGCGATGGCCTGGAGGCACAAAAAAAGGTGTGTGAAGCTGGAGCCTGGCTGTTGAGCAGGCTGGAGGGACAGCGCCAAGGAAGGAGTCGCACTTTTCCTGATTTGAGGGCCATATGCCTCTGGTCCCCACATGAATGAAGCATGGAGGAATGGGACAGTATGAAATGAGCAGTGACACAAAAAGGGGCTAAATGACTTATCCAATACTATATATAGTCAGCAAGTGGAAAAGCCAGAATTTGAACCCAGAGACTGGGGGTTCCACTCTTAACCCCTAAACCTCATAGTAGTTAGAGACAGAGGTGATTCTAGAACCTGAGCTACAGTGGGCTGAGCCCAGGGGTCATGAAGGTACAGAGGAGAATTCCCTGTGCTTGTCAGATTTCTGTTGCATAATGCCACATAACAGCCCTGGTGGCTGAGTCGTACACAGTATTCACGGGTCTGTAGTCAGCACCACAGCTTTGCTCCTGACTGCAGGTCACTTTCAGGTCTGTTTCACAGGGCTCACACTCTGGGACCAGTGAGTAATTGGAGGATCTTCTTTTCATGGTCAATGGGGAAAGCCGAGGAGAGTTGAGCTGAATGAAAGAATTTCCACAATCAACCCCAACTCCACCTCTAGTGTCCAAGCCCCCTTTTCCTCCTGCTAGGTGGTCTACTCAGATCCCTTCCCTTGGCCACCCAAATTCCTCCTAAATATGCTCAGGAAAGATGCCCTATGCTCTCTGTCCATATCATTTCGGATTCCCTATCCCATGGACCCCTGCTCTTCTTGCCAAACCAAAGTCCTGCCCCGAAGGCGACCTCAGGAGAAAGCAATGCCCCGGTAGGCCGATTCTGCTTAATAGAAACCCCTGGGTCCAAATGACAGAAATGGAAAAGCACCATTTTTATCATTTCCACAACACTCAAGGAAGTCTTAAACAAGCCCACACTCTGCAGAGAGAGTGGCCCCCACCCACGTATCCTGACCCTAGTTCCTAAGCCCCAGGAGTCAGTGTCTCTCAGAATTAGGGCTCCAGGACAGGGGAGGGGAGGCTGGGAGCTGAAGAATACACGAAGGAATATATCAAGCAGGAAAACTTCTCGATTTGGGTACAGTTGGAGGAGGGGAGGGAGGAGGAAGGGACCTGCTGGCTTCCCGGGTCCTTAATTTGAGGCTCCAAAAGGAAGAAATAATAACAATAACCATCCCTGCTGCAGCCGCAGCACTTCCTGCCCGTTAAGGCGTCCGAGAAAGTGCTGACGGGGACGGCTGACAAGCGTGTGCATTGTAATTCACACCATAACAGCATCTCCAGGGCTCATGGATTTCTCATTGAAAAATTATGTGATGTCTTTTTGGAAACCCAATACTGAGTTATTGATATCGTGAAGGCAGTAGGCTCGCCACTTGCAGCCTATTAGCTTTATACCTTCTGAAGGACTTCTTTTTCCCCTCTAATTTTCAACTTGGTTCTCCCTTTTCAGTTTAAATTGGATCATTGGGCTTGAGTGAGTGCCTGTGAGTGTATACCAGGGGAGGGGCTGTTCTGTATATCTAGGGATGGGCATTCTTAGAAGTGTGTCAAGATGTGTGTCTGTGTGTGTGTGCATTTTTCTGCAGGGGTTAAGTATCTGGGTATACAGGCATCACTATATGCTTGTGTGTGGGGGGGGCAGGAGGGAGGACTTTCATCTCTCCATATTTGTGGTCATGTCTATGTGCATATATGTGTGTAGTGTGTGTGTGTATACCTTACATCAGAGTAGCTGTGTGTATATTTGTATATGAGGTGTATGCCTAGGTGTGTGTGTGTAGTACACACAGAGGCATAAATGTGGGTTTATGCATAGGTGTGATTTTATATCTGAGTAGCCATGGGAATTATATGTCTGTTCACATATCTACATGAATCTGCATTTTATGTGCTTTTTCATCTATGTATACCTATGCGTCTTTGTATCTGCATGTGTCTTTGGGTTTTTACTTGTGCGCCTGTGAGACGCAGAATTGCCATATTGTGGTTCTAGGGTCGCACAGCTTGAGGTCCAATACTAGTTTTGCCTCTTGCCAGCAATGTGACTTTAGCCACTTTTTTTTTTTAACCTCTCTGCAGCTCAATTTCTCATCTGCAAAGTGAGAGTCATTGTAGCCTTACCAAGGAGAGTTGCTGGGAAGATAATGTGGGTACATGTATTAAAAGCAGGCAGTACAGAGCCTGGTGGCTGGCAAGATTCCCTTGAACCATCACACGGGTGTCTGTCCACACATGTGTCAGAGGCAGAGGCCCTGCTCTAAGAAATGGAAACTCCTGCCACCAGCTCTTTCCTGCTTGGGGACCCCAGGGTGTGATTTAAATCAGTTTCACACCTGGTACCTCCATTCAGGGCCTTTGCAAAAATGTTCCTGCAGAACTGAGAACCTCAATTCACTTTGAACCACACTACTGGGTATGAGACTTGTGCCTGGAACTGGGAGGCACAAAAGTGATTGGGCAGCATGCAGCCAGCCAGGGCCTCAGGCCAAGAAGGGCAGTGGGCAAAAGTCTGGAACGAAACACACAGGGTATGCCCAGTGCTCTGAGATCCCACAGAAGCAGCCCTCCATCCCAATCCCTGGCTCTTCAGCTGCATTATCAGAGAACAGAAAGGAAGTCCTGGGGGCCTAGGAACAGGGAGGGGGCTTGGTGTTCCCTTTTGAAGACTTCTCTGCTCCATGGAAGTGGGGAGGCTCTGGTGCTGCAGGGCTGGCAATCAGAATTCCAACTCTGGGAGTCTGGTGAGGATATATCTGAGTTTATGGATTCACATGGCTCAAACAGGGGAAAGGATCATCCTATATAAATATTGGGCCAGTCTAGTAGGCAAACACCTGAATCAAATCCAAGAAAATAAAGAAATATAACACTCAGCTACTTGCACCCCAAGGGCACTAGATCCTCCAAATTGTTGTATTTTACTCTACAGCACACCCCAATTCACAGTGCAAATGCTCAGGACCCACATACAGTTAGTGACAACAAGATTGAACAGTACAGTTCTAGACCCAAAAACTCAGAGGCCTGTTCACCATGCCTGCTTGCCAACTTCTCTAGGCAGCCCCAAAATGCAAAATTCCCAGATCCGAGGCTGGTACAGCACCAGGGCAGGCACCCGAAGGGCAGAGCTCTCCTCCCAAAAGGAAAGGAAATAACCGACCTTCCCACCAAGGTTCAGCGACAGGGCAGGACCTGGGTCATGCTGGGGCGGCAGAATGTCCACAGCTGCTGAGCACATGTGCTGGGACTGCAGCCGGGGACAGGGAAGTGGAGGGAGGTGGAGGCAGGAGGAGGTTGCTGACTGACAGCCTGGCTGGGTAGCAGCAGGGTTAATCGCTCAAAATGTTGCTCAGAGCAGATTTGTGGGACTGGAGGAAGGAGAACGGGAGAGAAGCAAGGGAAAGCGAGATGGCGCAGGAAAGCATGAAAGCCTACTGTGCAGGTTGTTGCCTGCGCCTTCCTGCAGCATGTCCCATGGAGTCCTCCCAGCAGCCCTACAAAGCCACTGTTTCCATTTGAGGAGGGTGTCTGGGAGCATTTAGAAACCTCCTCATGGCCAGAGAACACCACATGTGTCGGGAGGAGGGGGTGGGGGAAGTGCCATTCAGGCAAAGGAATAAGAACAGATTGTTCCATTCAAAACTCCAACAGTGCACCTTGTCGAGAAACACTTTGAAGGATCCACCTTGTTTTACAAGTGACGAAATTCGGGCTGCAAAAGGCCAGGGGAGTCCTAGGCATATGATAAATGTTCAGTAAACAGTCACTGAAAAAAATGAATAAAAATGGTTTGGGCATTCCTTTGACCCCAGGGATAACTGTATATTCCATCCCTGGTCACCTCCCTCAGGGATCCCCATGCCCAGAAGACACTGAGGCCTGTGTGTCCCCTGGCTTCCCACACTAATGGCCCTCATCTCCCCCCGCCCCAAACCTCCTTTTCCTTAAGAGGCAGGGTCTCAGTGTGTCACTGAGGCTGGAGTGCAGTGGCACGATCAAAGCCCACTGTCGCCTTGAACTCCTGCCATACTCCTTTTTCTATCCAGAGCTTCCTCCCTCCTGCTGAGGGTAGACTGGGTGGCAGAAAGTTCTGTTCTATTTTTCGAGACAGGCTTGCTCCTATTGCCCAGGCTGGTGTGCAGTAGCAGATCCCCCACACTACAGCCTCAACCTCCTGGGCTCAAGCAATGCTCCCTCCTCAGCCTCCCGAGTAGCTGAGATTACAGGTGCCTGACACCATGCCTGGCTAATTTTTGTATTTTTGGTAGAAATGGGGTTTTACCATGTTGCCCAGGATGGTCTCAAACTCCTGGGTTCAAGTGATCTGCCCACTTCAGCCTCAAAGTGCTCGGATTACAGGTGTGAGCCACTGTGCCCAACCCAGAAAGAGGTTCTTAACTTGGCATCAAAAAATTTTAGTTCAATAGCAGCCCCCCTTGGTTTGGTAACCTTCAGAAAGGCCAGCCCTCCTGTCATCCATACTCCAAATGGGCGCACGCACATGCGCACGCACGTGCGCGCGCACACATATACACACACACACACACACACAGAGAGAGAGAGAGAGAGAGAGCGTGCGAGAGAGAGAGAGAGAGAGAGAGGGAGCGCACTTTTTCTTTTTTGTCTAACAGAGAAAGAGAAAGGCCCCGAGCATTTCACTCCAAACCCTTTCCATGGAAAAGGTGTTCCGCCCTGTGCCCCAGTAGGTTTGAATGACTGAGTTAAAATGTGCTCTTTTTATTAGATGAATTGCATCATTAAATTACATTATAAAAGCTAAAAATGCACCATTAATTTTCAAAAACAATAGTAAATACATCTCATTTCTAATACACGATTCTGCATTTAATTTTTGCCTGGGGCCTTGCCTTTTTTTCTCTCCTAGCCTCACTGTCTCCCTTTACGCAGACTATATAAATGGAGCTAAATTGCCAAAGAAATTTTTGCCAAATGTCTATAATGTGAAAATAAATGAATTTCTAATTGGCTGTTACAAAAAGAAAAATTACTTTTTGATCTCAGCTCAGCCAAGCAAAAATCTACCTAGCTTGGGTAATAAGATGCAAGCACATTGCAGGCAATGAACAGAGAGACAAAAGGCCTGGCCAAGTGACTCTCAGAACGACATCGCTCCTCTCCCCTCCCTGCCTTCTTCCAGCATGCTAGGAAGCCTGCCCTGGGAAATACCCGAGGGAGGACAAGCAGGGTCCAGCTTCAGCAGGAGTCCAGCTTTCTGCCTCCACAGAGCCCTGGGACGCAGCTACAGCACAGCTCGGCAGACCAGAGTTTGAGTCCCATCTATTCCTTGCTGGCTTTGAAACCCTGAGCAAGTTGCCTGACCTCTCTCTACCTGGGACTCCTCATTTGTAAAATAGTCACTTCTGCCTTTTGAGGCTTGTTTGGAGGTCCTATGAGTTGAATGGCATCCCCCAAAATTCACAGGTTGAAGTCCTAACCTCCAGTACCTCAGAATGTGACCTTATTTAGAGTGAGAATCTTTACAGAGGTTGAGGCTGAGCTTGGTGGCTCACACCTGTAATCTTAGCACTTTGGGAGGCCAAGGCAGGAGGATTGTTTGCATCCAGGAGTTTGAAACCAAGTTGGGTAACACAGTGAGACCTGGTGTCTACAAAAAAATCAAAAATTAGCAGGAGGTAGTGATACAGGCCTATAGTCCCAGCTACTGGGGAGGGTGAGGTGGGAGGATCGCTTGAGCCCAGGAGGCCGAGGTTGCGGTAAGCCATGATAGCACCACTGTACTCAGCCTGGGCAACAGAAACCCTGTCTTTAAAAAAAAAATGGCGAGTCACAGTGGTTCATGTCTGTAATCCCAGCACTTTGGAAGGCTGAGGTGGGCGGGTCACCTAAGGTCAAGAGTTCAAGACCAGCCTGGCCAATATGGTAAAACCCCACCTCTACTAAAAATACCAAAAAATAATAATAATAATAATCACCAGGTGTGGTGATGCGTACCTGTAATCCCAGCTACTCAGGGGTCTGAGGCAGGAGAATCACTACAACCTGGGAGATGGCCATGTCAGTGAGCCAAGATTGTGCCACTGTACTCTAGCCTGAGCAACAGAGCAAGACTCTGTCTCAACAAAAAGACACAGAAAATAAGAGAAACAAATATTTACAGAGATCACCATGCTTAAAGGAGGTCATTGCTGTGGGCCCTAATCCAATATGACTGGTGTCCTTCTAAAAGGAAACATGGACACAGACCTGCACAGAGGGAAGCCCACGTGGAGACACAAAGGGAGGTGGGCCATCTACAATCCAAGCATCCAGGCCTGGACTGGAACAGTCCCTCCCTCCTGGCCCTTGGAAGGAACCAACTCTGCTGACACCTTGATTTTGGACTCCAGAAATGTGAGACAAATACATTCCTCTGCGTCAGCCACCCAGGCTGTGGCGCTTGACTAGAACAGCCCCGGCACACTAACTCAGGAGACTTGAGACAGAAACACACATTGCAGACGTAGAATGGCAAAAGGAGCCTCCGGCTATCTCTGCTATTATTCCAGCATTCTCCAGGATTATCCCAAGAAGGGAATAGAGGGATTTAGGATTGAGCTGCAAGAGCTTTGACCTTAACATCTGGCTTTGTCTTTGCCCCAAAGAACAAGAGTCTCAGAGACTATAAAATCCCAAAGCCACTAAAGTGATTCTTCCAGAATCTTCTTCGGCCTCACCCCTAAGCCCCATATCTGACCACATGGTTCCCTTTCCTGGGTCAAGTCCTCACTGGTAGGTAGCCTGACTTTTAAGCCCCTGCACATTGAGGCTTCAGCCATGATGCCCAGCTCAGCTGCTACATTCTCCATCCAGTCCATTTGGGCTGTAACAACATCCAGCAGACTGGGTGACTTATAAGCAATAGAAATTCATTTCCTAGTTTTGGAGGCTGGAGAGTATAGATCAAGGCACTGGCATATTCACTGTCAGGCGAGGGCCCCATTTCCCGGCTCATAGGTGGCATTTTCTCACTGTGTCCTCACGTGGCAGAAGGGGCAAGGCAGCTCTCTGGGACCTTTTTTATAAGGGCACTAATCCCATTCATGAGGGCTCCACCCCATGACCTAATCACCTCCCAAAGGCCTCATTTCCTTATACCATCGCATTGGGGATTAGGGTCCAACATATGAATTTAGGGGAACACCAACATTCAGACCACAGCACCCACCCTCCTGCATCATGCCATGGCAGCATAATTTTTTTTGAGACAGAGTCTCACTGTGTCATCCAGGCTGGAGTGCAGTTGGTACAATCTCTGCTCACTGCAGCCTTTGCCTCCCGGGTTCAAGAGATTCTCCTGCCTCAGCCTCCCCGGTAGTTTACAGGGTTTACAGGTGCTCACCACCACACCTGGCTAATTTTTGTATTTTTAGTAGAGACGGGGTTTCGCCATGTTGGCCAGGCTGGTCTCAAACTCCCAACCTCAGGTGATTTGCCCACCTCAGCTACCCAAAGGGCTGGGATTACAGATGTGAGCCATCACACGCAGCCAATTTTTTGAGATTGATTTTTGTGCATGTTTCTTTTTTTCACTTTTCTTTCTTTCTCTGCATTTTGAACTGGTACCCAGAGCCTTTTGAATGCCCTTGCCCCTGGGATTTTGTAGAACAAAAAGTAGCATTTGCCCATTGTCTTCCTGGCTTTTATAGTAAGTTAGAGCTACCAAGAAGACTTAGAGGGGTGACCCAGCACCAGAGGGTCAGGAAAAGAGGGCCTAGACCAAGGAGGAGGAATTATTCCCAGGCTACCCAGACAAGACAGGGGTGAGGACTCCACAGATTATGATCCTCCCCAGACACCCAAGGAACAGCCATACCATGCACTGAGCAAGACCCCAGGCCCTGGCATGTCTGGCCTAGACACAGATGTTGGGCCTTATGTGGGAGAGAGTCATGGGCTTCAGGAACCTCTGTAGACTCAGATAAGCAGGATGGCAGCCATGGCAACCACATGGAGAACAGATGAGAAGATTTGCCAGATGCACCTAAATTCAGGACCCCAGAAGGGTCAGGGCCTTGGTAGTGACTGAAATTGAATTTCCTGCTAATTCAATGGATGGGGAATAGGGGTTAGTCTGATTTAATTGATTTAAGGGAAAGATCTAATTGGATACTTCTTTCATATTTGAACTACCACATCCCTCTAGGGCCTCTCACTGACTCCAAGTCATTCCCTGAACACACAGTTAGCTCTTTCTCTACTACTGTGCATGAGCTGTTCTCTCCGCCAGGAGTAATATCCTTTCTCCCTGGCTCTACCTGGAGAGCTCCTATTCAACCACAACACCCTGTCTTCTATGTCCTCTCTTCCATGTATGCTTCTCTAGCTGCCCCAGGATAGATCAACCACTCTTCAAACTTCCTAAGGAGCTTCTAGAAGGGGCTGAGTCCAAGTCACCCAGTTATCCTGTCTTTCTAGTAAGGCGTCAAGGATCAGAAACACTCCCCACTTCCACTACTTCACAGTTCCCTTCTCCTTCTTCCAAGGCATAGGCCTAAAATCCATCTCACTTACACTTTAAAGGGAAACAGGCAAGCTTGGCACTGCTGTTTTCTTCATTTCATAGAGGAGGAAACCAAGGCTCCAAGAGGTGAACGGACTTGGCCAGGTTCAGACAGCGAGGAAGCAGTGAGCTGGGATTCAAAGCAGGCATGCAGGCTCCAGGGCCTAAGCTCGTCATCACTGCACTTTCACTGCCTCAGGAAAACGGGGCAATTGAATCTGTGTTTGGACAGATTGTTCCAGCTGCCGTCCTATGTGGATCCAGTGAGAAGCTGCCTAGGAACTCAACTACCCAGGCCCTCCCTTGAGAGTAGAGGGGAGAACTGGGGACCAGACAGAACCAAAACAGGGGATCAGAACAGATCTTGCTTCCAACCAGAAGTCCCATGTCCAAACACCCCTCCAAGAAGGCCCCCACCTAGGTGTGGCTCAGATCACAGGATTTAGGGAGAATCCACTGGGAGCAATAATGCAGGCAACAGCTGGAGTCATAGGGTCAGGGTTCCCAAGGAGGGATCCGACCAGGGCTTGGTAGGGGTCCTGGGCTGTAATGCTGGGGCTGGAGAGTTGGTCAAGTTCTGTTAGCAGAAGGCAGGTCATCTGGGCATAGGGGCAAAATGGCAGGCAGTGGTGCCAGTTGTGGGGATGGTGCAAGATGAGTGGTTTTCCTGAGAGAAGGGGGAGGCCTTCTTGCCAAGACAAGCTTGACGTGGGGTCTAGAAGGGCTGGGTCCCTCCAGGGTGCCTCAGGAATAACCACACCCCTTTTTGTCCCATGCAGTGGAGACTATGCAGAATGCAAGAGGGTTGTGCATGTGGACCTTCCATCTAGAACTTTGGTGCCAACTCTGGAGGAGCAAAGAGGAATGGAGATGAGAGAGAGAGAGAGAGGAAAGAGAGCAAGAAAGAGAGACTTGGTGGTCCTGAGTCTCCACTCCAATCCCTAGAGCCCAGGGTTCCTGGAGCATTTCCTTCCATCCTGGGAGTTCGGTTGTCTTGGGTTTCTGTCACTTGCAACCAATGTATTCAGTGCAACATTGCCATTCTTGAGTTTCATGAATGTCTTACTCACCCCCTTCCCTTATATCAAACCCCCACTCAAGCCAGCATGAGGGGGTTATGTCTCCTGAAACACAAGAGCCTCAAACCACCCTGTCCCTGCCCCAAGCCCCTTCCCAGCTGCTCCCAGATCTCTGTCCTGAAAGAGGCTGACCTGAAGACCTCAGAAAGACTCCAAATTTTGAGCCACAAGCAAGGTAGTTTGTAAAAACAACCTCTTTTCCCTTTAATGTGCATATTAATTACCCTGAAACAGGTGCAAAAATCAACCTCATTTATTATTATTTCTTTAAGCCCGTAATGGCAGTTGCTGTGAATAAATCCCATTAACTCAGGGAAAGGATTTATGGCCCCAAATTTACACCGGCCGTTTAATCATAGCACCTTTGCCGCAGACAGACTTTCTCGAGAACAATTTGCCCCACAATTTGTCAGTGGGAAAATGGCCTCATATAAACATTTGGAGGAAATAAATGCTAATCCAGAGCTCAGTCTTTCATTCTCCTAATTGCCCAGGGAATTTAAAGGAGACAAACTTATTTACTCACAGCAGGAAGTGAGCTGTAATAAACCATCGCCATTGTGGGCTGAAATCAGTTCCTGACAAGGAAGGGGAGAGGAAGGGGAGGGGACTGGGGATTTATTGGGGGAGGCCACTGGGCAATGGGGCAGCTTGGTGGTTCTAAGACTCTCCTGTATTTTAAAGAGGTAAGCTCCTAGGGAGAAGTCAATTCAAAGCAGATAAATGGCTGGGCAGACATTAACCTTTAACCACTCTGGGCCACCTTAACTCTCAAGTTGGCTGCAGTAGGGATTCTGGGAAAGGGGCAAGTTAGACCTCCAAGCTGTCCCAGGAGATGCCATCCAGGAGAGTGGGCAGAGAGGCTACTCAGTACCGAACTGGAGGCAGGGCCTTGAAAGCTGGCATCCCTGCAGGAAGGGTGAGTTCCAGCTCAAAGTTCCCGGGTTGGGTGTGCAGGGATCTCAGCCTCACATATGGGGAGCAGAGAGTGAGACCACCAGGGGCTTCCGAGCAGGCACTGTGGAAAAAGAGAGACCCAGAAAAGCCAGCTGAGAGAGACAGGGCTCACACATCCCACCTCATTCTCCCCAGGAGACTCAATGGCCTTCTGTGGGTTGCCCCTTTCTGATCTTTCTCCCTGGCAGGAGCCCAGGGACCCTGTTCTAAGGTGATAAAGGTTCTCCCTGTCCCCACGGCATTCTAGGCAGTACTGCTTAGAAGTCCTCTTATGACACAGAGGATGTGAAATGTACGTCCCTACAGTGTTCCTAAACAGAAATGCATCTCCCTACAGGGCACATAAACCATCTTTTCTCATAGACTGTAGTGTGAATGGTGTCATCTAGAGTTATGCAGTCCACAATCTGGGCAACTGTACACAGTGGACTTATCAGATACTGTCTTGGAACTGAAACATTCAAGGGGTCTCCCAGAAGTTCTCCTCTCCATCCCCTCCTGTCTTCCCCCAAAGATAGCAGGAACTGCTGAAAAGGGACTGCGAACAGGGATACCAGGGTCTTGTCTCTGGACTCTCGCTGTCTCTACCCAGCCTCTGGACTTCTCTCCTTTGTCCTCACACCATCTCCCAACTTCCCAACTCTGATTCAGGCATGTTATTACAGAACACCCTCAGAACAGCAACGAGTGCCCGGGTTTGAATTCAAACAGCCACCAACCATGTGGCTGCAGCACTTTAATCAACCTCTTTTTGCCTCCATTTTCTTCTCTGTACAATGAGAATTATAATATTGTCAGAGCTGCTGTGAGATTCAAAGAGATAATATGTGTAAAGTGCCCTGGCATATCATCATGCTCAATGGATGGTTATTGCTACTCTGAATGACAGTGAATGAGGGGTCCCTGGGAGCCTCCCCCATGCTCTGGCTTAGCAAGGAAAATTCAAGAAAAAAAAATCCTAGAAAGAATGGAAGGAATGTCCTACCAAGAAACAGGACTGGCAGTGCAGTGGCTCATGCCCGTAATCCCAGCACTTTTGAGGTTGAGGTGGGTGGATCGTTTGAGCTCAGAGTTTGAGAATAGCCTGGGCAACATGACAAAACAATGTCTCTATAAAAAATACCACAATTAACCAGGCATGGTGGCACACACCTGTAGTCCCAGCTCCCTGGAGAACTGAGGTAGGAGGATTGCTTGAGCCCAGGAGACAGAGGTTGCAGTGAGCCGAGATAGCACCACTGCACTCCAGCCTGGGCAATAGAGTGGGACCTGGTCTCAAGAAAGAAAAGAGGAGCGGGGGGAGGAGGGGGGAGGAGAGAAGGGAGGAGAGAAGGGAGGGGGGGAGGAGAGAAGGAAGAGGGGAGAAGAAAAGGGAGAGGGGAGGGGGGAGAGGGGGAGGGGGAGAGAGGAGGGGGAGGGAGGGGGAGGGGAGGGGGAGGGGGGGAGGGGGAGAGAGGAGGAGGAGGGAGGAGGGGGAGGGGGAGAGGGGAAGAGAAGAAAAGGGAGAGAGGAGGGGGCAGAGGGGGAGGGGGAGAGAGGAGGGGAAGGGAGGGGGGAGGGGGAGGGGGGAGGACAGGATATTCGCAATAGGCATTCCCAGACAAAAAGGGGAGGAACAGGAGGTACTTAGTGGTCCCTGGTTCATAGACATATCAAAATCCAGCCAGGCACATGTTGTCACTTCCCTCTGCTTCCAGGGGCAGGGAACAGCCATCGATTAGGGACCAATTCTACCTCCTTGGAGTGATTCCCTAGTCCATTGTTCTCCATGGCTCTGGAGTTTTGGTTCTCATCTCCTAATCATCCTTCTGTTTGCATAAGAAATGGCTGATATTTACAGCTAAATAATTTTTCAGCCTGCTTCCTGCTCTTAGAAATTTGGAGACTCAGAGGCCTGTTTTTATTTTGAAAAGTTCCAGTCATTTTTATGCATACTTACAGTGTTTTCACCAATACATACATCTTGAAAATGTTACGGGTTTTCTATGCATCTGATTGAGATTCATTTCAATGGAAATAGGCCTCTCCTCTTTCTCTCTCTCTTCCTCCCTCCTGTTGGATCCTTAAGATTCTTAGAAACCACATTGTCTAGCTAAAGGGTCCGCTAGTACCAACTTAAATCTTTTAGAGCGTTTAACAAGGGGACTTACAACAACATCCTAAATTTTATCTTTAGACCCAGGTCTCATCTTTGAGAATTCATTACTAGCTGGGAGGCAGTTTTCTTTTCCAACCTCTACAAGTCCCGGACCTTCTAGATTTCTCTAAAATATGGGCATTGGCTGATGCACATTGTCTTGCATAATCCTCACAGGGGCACTGGAAGAACAGTCCCCCTCCTTTTGTAAGTGAGGACACTGAGGCTCAGGAGATGGTTCAAACTCACAAAGCCAGGAAGCATCAGAACTGGAGTTAGAACCCTTTCGTTCATACACGCAACAAATGTTTGTTGAGCCCATCTGAGTGTTATTCTAAGCACTGGAAATAGGCAAAGAGAAGAGTCAACGCCCTGTTCTCATGGAATCTGCAATCCAGTGGAAGAGACAGACCTTAGACAGTAAACAAATAAATGACATTTACGATGGTGGCTGGTACAAAATAAATTTTAAAATAAGCAAAGTAGAGGCAGAGTGATAGTGTGTACCAGGTAGAGACAGGGCATGGGGCAGGGAGACATTGCTGTTTGTAATGAGTGCCCAGGGAAGGCTTCCCTGACACCTGACCTTCAGGACATAATACTGTGCAGATATCCTCCCAAGCGTGGTGGCTCACACCTGTAATCCCAGCACTTTGGGAGGCTGAGGCAGGTGGATCACTTGAGGCCAGGAGTTCAAGACCAGCCTGGCCAACATGGGGAAACCCTGTCCTACTAAAAATATAAAAATTACCTGGGTGTGATGGCCCAAGCCTGTAATCCCAGCTACTCAGGAGGCTGAGGCATGAGAATCTCTTGAACCCCGGAGGTGGAGTTGCAGTCAGCCGAGATTGCTCCACCGCACTCCAGCCTGGGCTTCACAGTGAGATTCTTTCTCAAAAAGGAAAAAAAAAAATACTGTGCAGATATCCAAGGAAAGAGCATTCCAAGCAGAGGGGACAGCTGAAGCAAAGGCTAGAGACCTTTAAGAAGAACAGAAAAGTGAATTGTCTTGAGAGGCATGAGCAAGGAGGGTAGTGGGAGGTGAGGTCAGAGAGGAAAGGGAGAAGGTGGGAACGTTGAGGGTCTTAGAAGAGAATCAGGCAAGGCCAGGACTTCACCCTGAATGAGACCCAGGTGGGAGAGGATCTGGTTTCCATTTTTACAGGATGCCCCTGGATCTTCCACTCAATGTTTCAGGCCCCTCTTGGCTAGGGCTGAAGAGCTCCAAATAAAGGCAGGAAAAAACTTCCTCCCAATCCCATCCCAGCCAGGGCACCCTCAGGCCCCATCTCCCCAGCCCTGCTGGGCTCTGGCTCCAGTGGCTTTCTCTTCTCCCTGGAGCCCAAGAGCCACCCTCCCTTCTCCTCCTCCCTGGAGTCACTCACTTCCAAGACAAATGGCAGCTTCTTCCTGCCCATCCATCACTGCTCTCCGGCCCATCCATTAGCGGCCGCTCCCCATCCTGTCCCCAGCCCCACCGTCCTTGCTTGGGGACGGGGTCCATTGATCAGAGGCTCATCTGCCGCTTGTCACATTCTGGCGGCCCTGACAGCAGGAGACAGAGCTGTTGCTGGCCAGGCCAGCCTGGGGCCAAGGGGAAGACAAAACTGCCCACCCCCAGGGTTGGGGCTGGGGCAAAAGCCAACTAGGAGAAGAGGCAGTGGGTAGTTGGGATCAGGGTAAGCCCTTCCCAGCCAGAGGCTGCTTCTCCAGAAAAAAAATGGAAAGTGAGTTCCACAAACAGGCTTGCAAAGGCTCCTGAGCCCCCCTCCACATCTGGGGCTGCTCCAACCTGGGAGTGCAGGGCTGAGGGGGACCCGACCTAAATGCTGAAGGCTCTCCCATCCTGACTCCAGCTCCTCCCAGACTTCTCCACGTGCGTCGAATCACCAGGCCAGACCTAAACTGGGCACGTCCCCCCAACCTGACTCTTCTGAATTTGCCACCCCTCCAGTAGCCCCCTGGTCCCTCTATGCCCACTCAAGAGCCTCCTCCCCCTGCTGAGTGGCTGGAGAGGATGAGCTAGGGACTGCCTGCCGTCTGGCTTCTGGTTGAAATAGCACTGACAAGAGACCCGGAGAGAGGGAGGATGAGGCTGAGGACTCATCCTCTGGCTCCCACTCTGCAGGGTCCCAGTGGGTGACCATGGGTTTGTTATGTCCCTCTACCCATGGAGCTCTCTCCATGCAACTCTTGCTCTGGCCGCTGGCAGCCACCTGTCCCTTGCCTCTTTGGAGATGGTAAAGGCTCCCTACAGCTCCTAGCAGGGACACCGCCCAATCCCTCATGACTCCCTCCCTCTGCCCACATGAGTGTAAATGGCCCCTTCATTAAACTGCTCTCAATTACCCAGTTTTAAAGTATGCATCATTCAGTCAATAGAAAAAAGAAAAAGAAAGTGTGCGTTAGATCAGGACCAAGTAGCAGAGGGTAAGGGTGTGGGTGCCTGTCCTGGGGAGGCAGTGAGAGGCAGGGCTGGGTGTGGGCAGAGACCCAAGCCCCACACACGCTCAATTCTAACACTAATTCAAACATAAAATCATGAAGAATTTAAGACAGCAACCATGAAGCATGGGACCCCTCCAAGCCTGTGGGACTGCCCTGGCTGCACGCCCACGCAGCTGGCCCCATCTCCCACCCTTCGCTCCTTATCTCTCCCAGCCACTCACCTCCTGGCCTCATCCCCTGATGCACTGAAGACTTGGGCCCCTGCTCAGCCTCCTGCTCTCCCAAGGGCCAGCACCATCCCAAGGGAGTAGCCTTGCACCCAGACAACCCATCCACCACCCTGGCTGCCAAGCATGCCCCTTCCTCCCCACCTCCAGGGACCTCCACCTCCATACATCTCAGCACTCTCCCATGGTCAAATCCCTGCACAACCCAGCCTAGCCCTGGGACAGGATGCTTTTTAGAAATCTCTTCTCAATATCAGCTAATATTTGCCTCCTGTAAGATCCTCAAATTATCCTCAGCAAGGTTCTCCAGGGCTCCAGGGAAGGGGCTGGCTCCCTCAGACACACGGCCCACAAAGGTCTGAAGATGCGACTGCAGAAGCAGAGGTTAGAATGATGTGCTTTGAAGATGGATGGAGGGACACAGGCAAAGGAAGGCTCGTGACCCTAAAACAGAGAAGGAAACAGATTCTTCTCTAGAGCCTCCAGAAGGAGCACAGCCCTAGGATACCCTGATTTTGGCCCATAAGACCCACTCTGGAATTCTGACCTCCCGAACTGTAAGGTAATATATTGGTGTTGTTTTAAGCTACTGAGTTTATTGCGATTTCGTTACAATGTGAGGAAACTAATACAGATTTTGGTCTCCAGACATGTGCTCCAGACTAAGCCCAATCAATTGTTCTAAGTGTGGGAATGTGATCCCAGGGAAGTGTGACCTCTCCAGACTTCAGTTTTTTGTTTTGTTTTGTTTTGGAGTTAGAGTCTCACTCTGCTGCCCAGGCTGGAGTGCAGTGGCGCAATCTCCTCTCACTGCAACCGCTGCCTCACAGGCTCAAGTGATTCTCCTGCCTCAGCCTCCCAAGTAGCTAGGATTACAGCTGTGCACCACCACGCCTGGCTAATTTTTGTATTTTTAGTGGAGACGAGGTTTCACCATGTTGGCCAGGATGGTGTCAAACTCTCGGCCTCAGGTGATGCATCTGTCTCGGCCTCGCAGAGTGCTGGGATTACCAGCTCCCTCATTTTTAACTTGGAGATGTGCAGATGTTGGGAGGGTTAAGGAAATCAGTAGATGTAAAGTTGTTAGCATGTCAGGCAAAGCGTTAGAAATATTAAACGCCCGAGAACTGCTAGAAGATATTAATGTTGTTGTTTGATGTTTTCTATAGCACCCTGGTTTTCAACTAGGAGGAATTCTGCCCCTGGGGAGGGATATTTGGCAACATCTGGGGCTGTTTTTGGTTGTCACAGCTGCAAGGGAGGGGCGCGACTAGTGGGGAAAGGCTATGGATGCTACTAAATATCCTACCATGCACAAAACTACTCCTCCAATAAAGAATTGTCTTGCCCAAAATGTCAACAGAGCAGAGGGTGAGAAACCCTGCTGGGCTTGGTATAATTTAAGTCTATCCGTTTTAAGCCTGTCTCCTACTGCTGCAACTCAAGTTTCCACCACAAGGTGGCGATTCAGCCAGTGCCTCTCTTTCCTGTACTGGTGGATACTTCCCGCCCCAGATTCACAAATTATTCTCCATTATCCTTCTATCAAAAGCTGTGCCTTGTAAAGTAACAAACCAAATTCAAAGAGCTGTTTGGATCTGACTCTATACAGCATATAACAAAGCAAATCCATCCACCTCTTCTCCTTTGCTCCTCAAAACATTCTTAGGCACAGGTGTTATCATTCCCATTTAACAGAGAGGGAAACAGGCTTACAGAAGCCATTCTCTGAAAGCAAGTACCTCCTTAGCAGTTGTTGGCTGGGACCCTCTGGGCTTGGAGTTCTTGCTCCACTTGAATTCGAACCCTGATTTCATAAGTTCAGAGTCCAGAATATTCCCTGCATTTGGGGAAGTCCCACACTGTGCCACACTGGCTTCTCCCTGCTTTGCACATTGCATTCACCTGCCTACAGGGCGCTCATCACCTGAACCCAAGGGTTCCCAAAGATACCTGCATGTTGAAAGCTGCAGGAGAGCTTCAGAAAGTTCTGGGGCCTGTGTCCTACCTGGAGATTTTGAGCTAATTTGGAGTTTTGTACGAACGTGCAAGAAATCTGAATCTGCAAATGAGCCTGGGAATCACTAACGCCTTCACTAGCGTCCTTTAAAATAAATCCCATCATTTTCAAACATTTCAGTATTTAACTTTCTGAAGACTTAAGGGGAAGGAGCAGGAGGCCTTCCTCCACCTGTTATCCACCAGCGTGTGGCTGTTTCCACCTTCCATCTTCTCCCTAAGGCAAGCAGAGTCCCATCTCTGCCTTGTCTTTACAGAAGAATTCATCCCACTTTCAGCCCCTGCTGTGACTCAGGCTAGCTTGCCAAGGAACTTTTCTTTGGCATAAAAATGTCATGCTCTTACTGAAAAGAATTCTGAGAAGTCAAATGTCTTACTTGGTCACAATTCTGTATAAAGTAAAACACTGCCCAGAGTAGGGGTCCTCAAATTTGGCTGCACTAATGTCTACTTTAAAAAATAAAAACTATGACCAGGCCACACCCCAGACCAATTACATCCGAATTTCTAGGTAGTTAAAGCTCCCAGGTGATTCCAATGTGCAGCTGAGCTGGAGAACGAGGCCCTTGCTTCCTTACGTGTGACCCCATAAAGCAGCCAATGCTATCAGCATCACCTGAGTGCTGGTGAGAACTGCCAAATCCAAGCCAAAACCCAGACCAACCGCATCAGAATCTGCATTTTAACAAGATCCCAAGTGATTTCCTGTGCATATTAGAATTAGCAAAGCATCAATCTAGAACCAAAAATAAGCCAATGTCAGCTGGGTGCAGTGGATCACGCCCGTAATGCCAGTATTTGGGGAGGCCGAGGCAGGTGGATCACCTGAGGTCAGGAGTTTAAGACCAGCCAGGAGGGTCCCAGCCAACAACCGCTAAGGAGGCACGTCGTTTGAGAGAATGGCTTCTGTAAGCCTGTTTCCTTCTCTGTTAAATGGGAATGATAACACCTGTGCCTAGGAATGTGTTGAGGGAAAAAAGGAGGCCGAGGCAAGACCACCATTTGAGCCCAGGAGTTTGAAGCTGCAGTGAGCTGTGATAGCATCACTGCACTCCATCCTGGGCAACAGAGCAAGACCCCATCACTAAAAAAACAACAAAACAATCAGGCAAGCTAAGGTGGGTGGGTAGAAAGAACTAGTAAGACTCGTTCAGATTTTCAAGGGGTTGACGGAATATCCATAACATTTTTAAACACAAAGTTAAATAAAAGCGAAAAGGATGACTCTCCAGAGCCTGTATTTCCTACCTGAGGTAGCAAAGAAATAGCTGGGCAGGTACTCATTTACCTCCAAAGAGTGGGGCAGAAATGCGGGATAAAAACTCCACGGAAGGCCGTCTTCTCTTCTCCTCCCATAAACCTCACGTCTACGGGCCTCATTTCAAAAGTACCTGAAAGCTCTGATTAGGAAAGGGCTGCACGCTCCCAGGGATTTGCAGCCGGGCAGCTGCACTGCACAGCAGGGTGTCGCTCCCAGCAAGTCCTGCGAACCGTGCCCTGGACCCACTCAAGAGCTTCCTTGGAAGAGGCGGGTAGAAGGCAAAGAAGCAGACACCTTCTCCACAGGCCGGCAGAATGGCGCAAGCGCAACAGGGGAAATGTCAGACATAAAACCATCAGATCTCGTGAGACTCACTCACTACCACGAGAACAGCATGAGGAAAAAGGGCCCCACGATTCAATTACCTCCACCTGGTCCAGCCCAGGAAGCCACGTGGAAGGGTGGATGACTGGATGACAAGAGAGGGAGAGGCAGGTCTTGAGAGCAGTTTAAAGAAAGTGGGCTGTGAGAGGGAAAAGAGAAGTTCATGATTGAACATAGCTGTGGGAATAAAGAAAGATCATTTTTTAAGTTGGGAGACACTTGAGAAGATCCAGATTAGGGGTGGCCAATCTTTTGGCTTCCCTGGGCCACATTGGAAGAATAAGAACTGTCTTGAGGCCAAGCGAGGTGGCTCACACCTGAAATCCCAGCACTTTGGGAGACTGAGGCAAGCAGATCACCCAAGGTCAGGAGTTCAAGACCAGCCTGGCCAACATGGTGAAACCCTGTCTCTACTAAAACTAAAAATTAAAAATTATACAACTTAACCAGGCATGATGGTGCACGCCTGTAATCGCAGCTACTTGGGAGGCTGAGGCAGGAGAATCACTTGAACCCAGGAGGTGGAGGTTGCCATGAGCTGAGATCATGCCATTGCATTCCAGCCTGGGCAAACAGACTGAGACTCCATCTCAAAAAAAAAAAAAAGCAACTGTCTTGAGCCACACATAAATACACTAATGCTATCAATAGCTGATGAACTAAAATATATATAGCAAAAACAATCTCATAATGTTTTAAGAAAATTTATGAATTTGTATTGAGTTACCACATTTAAAGCTGTTCTGGGGCCCACGCAGCCCACTGGCTGCAGGTTGGATAAGCTTTGTCTATTTTCTGATCAGGAGAATCCAAGAGAATTCTCAAAAAATCAAGAGGCATGAGAAAAACTAGCGTATCAGTGAGATTTTAATTTGTATATCCGTGATGTCTAATGCATTCGTCACATTTCTCCAAAGAAACAGAACCAAGAGGAGAGATGGATAGAGATGATATTGATATGCAAAGTGACTCAGTAGCGGAAACTGGCACCTGCAACCACAGAAGCTTAGTTACAAAATCTGCAGTCGGGCAAGCTAGATACTCAGGTGAGCCAATGGTGATGTTCTAGTCCAAATGCCAGCTGGCTTGAGACCCAGGCAGAACCAATGTTCTCATTAGAGTCCAAAAGCAGGAGGAAAAAAACAAACCTGATGCCCTAGCTTGGAGACAGGCAGGAGAAACTCCCCTACTCGAAGAAGGGCCCGGCTTTTTGTGCTATTCAAGCCTTCAACTGATTGGGTGAGACCCACCCTCATGAGAAAGAGCAATCTGCTTTACTCTGTCTACCCAAATTCAAATGTCAGTCTCATCCAGAAATAGACACACCCAGAATAATGTTTGACCACATGTCTGGGCACAAGTTGACATAAAATTAACCATCACAGTTAGTATCGTTGGAAATGTTTTCCTATGCTTAGGAGATATTTGTTTTTATTATTCGGTGAATCATAGGGTTTTTATCCTCTGTCCATTCCATTACGTCCTTGTGATTTTCTTTATCAACTTACAGAGATTTACCTCTTGCTGTCATGTATGTCAAAAAGGTTTGGTCATCTTGTCTTTCAGTCTTTTTCTTTTTTGAGACAGAGTCTTGCTCTGTTGCCCAGGATGGAGTGCAGTGGTGAAAACATGGCTCACTGCAGCCTCAATCTCCTAGGCTCAAGCGATCTTTCTACCTTACCCACCCAAGTAGCTAGGACCACAAGCTTATGCCACCATGTCTGGCTAATTTTTTCTTATTAGTTTTTGTAGAGACAGAGTCTTCCCATGTTGCCCAGGCTGCTGTCAGACTCCTGGGCTCAAGCAGTCCTCCTGCCTCAGCCTCCCAAAGTGCTGAGATTGCAGGCATGAGCCACCATGCCCAACCTCTTTTGGCCTCTAGGTGGGGGATATGTCTTGAGATGCAGGCATATAAACATGTTGGAAGCTAAATCTGTTGGTCTTTTTTCTTAGCGGTTCTATCCAAAGTCATGAATAAAGGCCTCCTTATCTGGAGATCAAATACTTTTTTAATACTTTCTTCTAGACTTTTATTGTTTAATTTTTTAGTTTCAAATCTTTCACCCATCTAGTTTTTATTTTTTGGACTCTCAAATGAGATAACTGTCTAAATTGTTTTCCAAACAGCCAGATTTACAGATAGCATTTACTGAATAATCCATCCCTCTTCTGTTGATATGTGATCCTTCATTTTTCATGAACTGAGTTCTGTTTAGGACTATCTATTTCATTCCATTGATTTGTCTGTCTAGTCATATGCCACTAACATGCTGGTTTTATTATTGTAGCTTTATAATGCATTTTAATACCAGGTAAGGCAAGCCTTCTTTCACATCAATTTAGCTCTTCTCCTCTTGGTTGGATTGGGTTGTGGTTTTTTCTTTTCCCATGTGTCTGAATTGGTTTTATCCCTTTTTCCACTGACATCGGAGATGTGACCTTGACATTCGTAGAGGGTTGTGTTTTGTGCCAACATCAAGGGGATTCTTGGCTTCCCTGAGATGTTCCCTAATCTGGTTCCCTCCTGGCTGTGAGCTGCTGGAGTTAGGCTCACACTGACCCACAGAGAAACACCGGCTAAGAAAGAGGATACAGGACTGTATGTTCCTTCCCCCCAACTACTTTAGTGTCTCTGCTAAATAAAAGCCCATTTTTATTCTTATAGGAGCTGAGCAGGGAGATGTTTTACACCCCAGTTTTCACCCGCCATGATCTATGTCCCTTTTACAAACTTATCTCTGGGTTTTTGCTCAGTTTATAAGCTAGGGGCGATCTTTCTTCCCTAAAGCCTCCTTCCTCCACAGTCTGGAGGAACCTTGAGATTTCCTGCCGATGATTTAAAGGGCTATAACACTCGCAGGCTAGATTTGTTTTAGTGTCCATAAAACTCAAAAATTTCATAAAACAATTGGTGAAAATAAAATTACCAAAAAATGATATAGTGCCAGCAGACTGTATAATAGTTACGGCGGAAATGGAGACTATGATTCACCAGGGGATAAAAATGACAATGTATTTATTGCAGTGCACTGACAAGAAACTAATTTGTCCCTTTTACTTTTGAGACAGGGAAAGAATTCCGATTTTTCTCCTCTTGCGCTGACTCTGACAGGGGAGCAGGAGGTGATACCTAATGATTCTCCGCTTTGTGGCTTGTGTGCGTATGTGTTCCTGTGTGCACTAACACGATGGGTTTCAATGAAAGCACAACTGTGTTCTGTCTCACCATGGCCTAGATAAGTCTCCATAACCTATAATATATTTCTGTGCATATATGTAAGTTTCTGTAGTGCCTATATGTGAGTGTAAATGTGCATATGTGAGAGGGTTGTGTGTGTACATATGTACACATATGTGCACGCATCTGTGTTTGTGTTCATGTATTTTATCTGGCCATTATTGACAATAGTTGAAGAAGATAGGTTATAGGAAAATGAATATTGTTTTACCAAGGAGATGTGTGCTCTCCTAGTGTAAAACATGGCTGGGTGTGGTGGCTCACGCCTGTAATCCCAGCACCTTGGGAGACCGAGGTGGGAGGCTCCCTTGAGCCCAGGAGTTTAAGACCAGCCTGGGCAACATAGCAAAACCTCCTTTTCACAAAGATTTAAAACTTAGCCAGTAGTAGTGCACACCCATAGACCCTGTAACTCCAGAAGCCGATGCAGGAGGATCACTTGAGTCTGGGAGGTCAACGCTGCAGTGAGCTGTGATCACACCACTGCACGCCAGCCTGGGCAACAGAGCAAGACGCCATCTCAAAAACAAGAAAGAAAGAAAGGGAAAGGAAGGGAAGGAAGGGAAAGGAAATGTGGCACAACAGGCAAAACGAAAATTTCAACTGAGAGATAGTGATGGAAATTGAATCAGAGGTGGCTTGATGGTGAGGGGGTGGGTAGGAGGTGACTCCAGTGAAACTACAGAGAACTTTCTGGAGGCATGGAACTGGTCTCTGTCTTGACTGATGTGCAGATTACACAGGTATATACATTTGTCAAAGGTGGTTGATCTACAAATATAAAATATAAAAATTTTATTTTATGTAAATTATACCACAATAAAGTCAATTTTGTAAAAAAAAAAAAAACATTATGCAGAAGGAAAACAGGAAAGGGAGGGAAGTTGCTTCTGACCTGAAGGGTAAGGGTGGAACCCAACCTGTGGCATGCTGTGAAGCCCAGAGGGCAGTTCCTGAATGCATGAACAAATGAATGAATGAAACTGGGGCCAAACTTAATTCTCCTCAAAGACAGAGTCCACTGTTCAGGATGAACTAAGCCATGGAGAGTGGCCTTAGGGGAGGTCTTACTATACCAACTTTACAGATGAGGCAATTGAGCCTTAGAAAGCTTACCTGATGGCTAGGCACAGTGGCTCTCGACTGTAATCCCAGCACTTTGGGAGGCCAAGGTGGGTGGATCACCTGAGGTTGGGAGTTTGAGACCAGCCTGACCAACATGGAGAAACCCTGTCTCTACTAAAAATACAAAATTAGCTGGGTGTGGTGGCACATGACTGTAATCCCAGCTACTCAGGAGGCTGAGGCAGGAGAATCACTTAAACCCAGGAGGCGGAGGTTGTGGTGAGCTGAGATCGTGCCATTACACTCCAGCCTGGGCAACAAGAGTGAAACTCCATCTCAAAAAGAAAGAAAGAAAGAAGGAAAGCCCACCTGACTTGACTTGGTACGGGTCACACAATGAGTGAGAGGCAAAGAAAGAAACTGACCCAGACTCAATTAACTGACCAAATTCATCACAGAAGTGAAGGAGGGTAGGATCTGCTTAGGATAACCCTGCAGGCTGCTCTGAGTCTAAACCAGACACAAAGCCTTAAACAGACCTGGTAGTGGCCACAGGAAAGGACAGTCCCCCATGCAGCCTCTCAAGGCTGGGCTGGCCCCACCCCAGGATCTCAGCACAGCCTGCTAGGATTCTGCAGAGATAAAATGAGGGGACTGTCAGAGAGAGGTGTGGGCAGGGTCGAGGGCCCCAACAGGGGAGGGGAGCCCCCTGGAACCAGGACCAGCAGAAGCGGCCATGTAGCTGTACCTGAAGGTGAAAGGAGGAAGGGCAGTGTCACTGAGCCTGTGCCAGGGGAGCCACAGGAAGGGCCACCTCCAGGGAGAAGGGACACAGCTGTGGCAAGAGCAGGGAACTGAGTCCTGACAGCTCTTCCCCATTGCTCCCATCCCAAGGGGGCTCCTAGGACGCACCCCATCTGAAGCCCAGAAGCCCTGACCCCCAGAAGTCAGCCCTCCCGGGGCACAGGACAAGCTGGAGACGATGGAGTGGACCCCACCCTGACACAGTTGGAGCCTATGGAAGGAACTTGGCAACAGGCCCCACCTGGGTCCCCAGCCCTGATGGTAACCAAGGAAGACAATATTTTGGAATGAGGCACAGGCAGATGAAATATCCAACCTGCTCCAAGGTAGGCGGGAAGGTCATTTGGGGCACAGAGTTGGAGTTCCCACTCAGCCCAGTCCTCTGACCATCTCTCTCACCTGGCCTTAGAGAGGGTTGGAGATGACCTGCTTGGTGCCTGTGATGGTCAATTTTATGTGTCAACTTGAGTGAGCCAAGGAGTGCCCAGATATTTGTTCAAACACTATTCTGGGTGTGTCCGTGAGGGTGTTTGGGGATGAGATTAATATTTACATGGACAGACTGAGTAAGGTAGACTGTCTCCACCACACACAATAAGGGTGGGACTCCATAGTCAGCAGAAGGGCTGAATAGAAGGAAAAAGGCTGACCCACCCCCCAGTAAGAGGGAATCTTTCCTCCTACCTCCACAAAGAAGTTGGAATAACTTCTTTCCAACTGGGACACTGACCTGTTTCCCTGCCCTCTTCCTAAAATGGAAACGTGGGCTCTTCCTGGGTCTCTCCCAGGATTCAGGCAGGAATTCTAGCACCAGCTCTCTGGGGTTTCCAGCTTGCCAACTTACCCTGCAGACCTTGGGACTCATCAGCCTCCGTCATCACGAGTCAATCCCTAGAATCAATCCGTTTCCACACGTATCCATATATCCTATTGGTCCTGCTTATCTGGAGGACCCTTACACAGTGCTTCTTCAGTGGTTGGGGAAAGAACAAGGTTTGATGGGGCCAGAGAAAAATGTCCTACTCCAGGTGAACAGAGCAAAGTGTCAGAGCCAAACCTGGGCTGGATGAGTGAGTGAGTTCCCAATACTGGAAGTCAAAGATGCCAGGAAGGAGACAGAAACAAGGTAGCTTCTCCGCCTGGCCTCCATTCCTCTTTGCTCTGCTTTTAACACCCCAGTTTCATTCTGAAGACCACCCTTCTCCCATGTTCATGCTGTGTGGTCTGATCTGGGCTGGGCAAACCCTTGGTGTGCAAACCAATACATGCCCCGCCAGGCAATGCCACGTTCTGCTGGGCCAGTGACTGTTTCATACCAGCAAGAGTCAGTCCTGAGGCTTTTGCTGGAACTGTCCTGAAAATAAAGGTCTTCTTTGCTCTGAAGTTGTTCAGCATACAAATGAAAATCTAGGGTTGCAGCAGCTGTTTAGACAGAGAATCAAGAACACAGAGCCAGGAGCAGTGGCTCAGGCTGTAATCCCAGAGACTTGGTAGGCTGAGGCGAGAGGATCCCTTAAACCCAGGAGTCAGAGGCTTCAGTGAGCTAGGATTCCATGACTGCACTCCAGCCTGTGTGAGAGAGTGAGACCTCGTGTCAAAAAAAGAAATGCATAAAACACTTCTCAAAGAACACAAAAAGGAAAGGAGCATTGAAAGATAAAGCAGAGCTGACTCCTGACACCACTGGCTAATCTCCTGGATCCAGAGCTTCCTGAAGACAACGTATCTCTAAGTGTCTCATTACACAAGTCAATAAAGTCCTAAAAAATAGAGTCCAGAGCTCAGAGAACAAAAACAGAAGCAGGTCTGGATTGAAGCAAAGGGTAGGGGTGAGGAGAAAAGGCAGGGAGGAGCCAGTCCCGAGGGATGACCTCGAGTGGGTAGAGGCTTGGAGGGGAGGGGTGGGACATGAACTGTCCTCCCAGAGTCTCAGGATGCCCAACACTCCACTTCCTGGAGAAACACAGCCTTCAGGGAGCACACTCTTCCTCTTTTCCCTGAAAGCCACCTCTCATAACTGAGTTTCTACCTGCCCTCCTGGAAGTTCTGCATACGGGTATCATTAGCATCTCAGAGCCAGCCCCCAGACAGGAGACTAAAGCTGCTACATTTGTTAGTCAAATGCCAGAGGCACTCATTATCCCCAGTGAACTTTACAGAAAACATGCCATGCATCACTATTCCTTACCCACCTCTGTCCTAAACCATCTTCTCACCCAGCCACCATATCTACATCCTCTGAGCTTTGTCAGCCCAACTGCTTAAATGTCTCTTAAACCCACTCACATGTCTCTCCATCCCCACCACCTCCCCTCATCCAAACTCCATCATCCCTCCCTGAACCATGTCAAGACCCTCATGCACAAGTTTTTTTCAAGCAGCAAGGACTGACCCTATACACGGGGCCCAAAAACCCTCCAATTCGAGATCTCTGAGCTGGGAAACCTGACTTCAGCCTTGGCCCAAGTTTGTCCTGGGGGTGGACACCCTGGCCCCCTGGGCAGAGTGGTGAGCAGCTCCATGCAGGGGCGAGGGGTGAATGAATACCTGCAGGGCAGAGGCAGTCATACTGCGCTTGCCTGGAGCCCCTGGGAGGACACGTTGCCCTCCACTCTCTAACAAAAGGTTTCAACATGAGGCTGGTTCACAGGGCAGAACATCTGCCCATTTTTTTTTAACAAGAATGGGATCTTGCTGTGTTGCACAGGCAGGTCTTGAACTCCCTAAGTGCTGGGATTACAGGTGTGAGCAACTGCTCCTGACTGCATCTGCCTATTTTGATCTGCAGGAGACTTCATATGGGGACTGAAACCCATCCCTACCCCAGCCCACCACCCTCACACACACACACACACACACACACACACACGTGTGCCCACATGTGCACACACACACAGCTGCTCATTTCCCAGTGCTGCTGCAGTGTATGGGGTCCCAGGTCATCAACACCCAGCTCTGGGTGTGGGAAGGGGACAAAAGGACCTGAAATTGCAGGTTGGGGAGGAAGCAGAAAGGGCAGGTGAACTCTAAGGAGGAAGAGGTTGGGCTGGCCCATCTCAGGGAAGGGTAGCCTGGGTCTGCGAAGATGCTCATAGACAGCCCAGCCCTGAGACCACAGTGGAGAAAGGGCTTGAAAGGAAAATCAGATCCCGCAGGGAGACCACATTTCTCCAGGTCAGATGCCTGAAATGGAGAAAGCTCTCAGCATCTGCCCCTCCAGAGGGTCTTAGGCATCTTCGCCTCCAGCCACATCCTAGGTAAAGGCTCCTCCTCTCTGAGAAGCTGAGGATTCCTGTCCTGCCTCTGGCTTCAGAATGTGCTGTGTGAAACCTTGTTGGAAGGTCTGGAGTGAAGTGTTCCTCCCCCATCTCACAGCAGAGAAAGCTTCCTTTCTAGGCAAAATTCCTTTCCAATGCCAGGAGCAAGAGAATAGAACACCTGGATCTTTGGAACCTGCAAAACCCACTTGCTCTGACACTCAATTTCTTCGGCTGAGCAAAAGTCAAGAAAAAAAAAAGGCTGACCTTGTATAGCTAGTCCAGCTGAATATGAGCCGATGTATGTGTACACTCTGTGCAGTGCACAGCCTCTAAGATGGACCCCAATGATCCCCACCTCCTTTCAAACTTCATGTAATCCTCTCTCCTTTCCCCTTGAGTGTGGGCTGAATCTAGTGACTTTTGTTCTAACAAATATGGCAAAAATAATGGGATGTCGCTTTTGCAATAAAGTTAGAACCATTGCTTCTCTCTCTGTCTCTCTCTCTCTCTCTGTCTCTCTCTCTGTCTCTCTCTCTCTCTGTCTCTCTCTCTCTCTGCTATGTTGTAAGCTTGCCATGTGGAAAAGCCCACATGGCAAAAAATTGAGCCCTGCCCCCAACCAATCACCTTCAAGGAACAGAATCCTGACAACAACCTGTGAGTGAAAATGGAAGTGGATACTCCCTCAGTTAAGTCTTCAGATGAGACTGCAGCCCCAATAATATGACAGTAACCTCGTGAAAGATCTTGAGCTGAAGACATTCAGCTAAGCTATGCCCTGATTCCTGACCCACAGAAACTATGAGATAATAAATGTTTCTGTGTTAAGCTTCTAAATTTTGGAGTAATTTGTAACAGCGACAGATAGCTAACTAACACTTTTAGTACACAGAGCCATCAATCCCATGTGTATGTTTGGGAAATATGCTTTTGCTGTGTGTGTACCTCATCGGTGTGTCTGCTGAGTGATTAGTTAGTATGAGTTATACACTGCCACAATAATGCTGCATAACAAATCACCCTAATACTCAAGAGTCTTAAAAACAATTGTTATGGCCGGGCGTGGTGGCTCACACCTGTAATCCCAGCACTTTGGGAGGCCAAGGCGCGTGGATCACGAGGTCAAGAGATCAAGACCATCCTGCTCAACATGGTGAAACCCCAACTCTAATAAAAATACAAAAAATTAGCTGGGCATGGTGGCACGTGCCTGTAATCCCAGCTACTCAGGAGGCTGAGGCAGGAGAATTGCCTGAAC